>NC_090288.1:53275172-53985172 GCF_037392515.1 Haliotis asinina
TGTACATGTCTGCCTGTGTTGAAATGTGATGGCTGAACATGTATGCCAATGTTGTATTGTCAAGGTTCAAATGTTGCATAGGCATTCCAAGGTCAGCCATCAGTCTCCTATCACAGAAATGACTCAATGTAACAGATTAATTGTAATCAGGATTGTGACTTTTGACCCTGGCCACATCACGGTCTCCTTTCTCAACTCACACAGAATATGTGACAAGTGTATCTGTGGCAACAGATGTGCTGATATGAGCAAAGTAAGTCTTAGATTTACAGACACTGTGTCTCTTTATATGTGTACCTTACATTATGTCTTCACAACAAAGTGTTGACAAGAATGTCAGCTTGTCCAAAGTGAGATGACTGCGGTTAGAATATAGGTCCCCAACCAGTTATATGAGGCCAAAAGATAGATCAGGAGGGCATAGAAGACGACTTGGTATATGACATCTCCAAACTGTATTGCATCAACCTATGCTCATGACATCAATCAATGTCTGGTCCAGATTTACAGTTATTTTTGTTTGTTTACACTCTGCTGTCATAGAGCGGAAATTTTAGTTTGGGTGCTGCACAATCAAACAAACCCAAACAAACTTAAATGTTTATGTTGTTTTGTCACTTTTGCCAATGATCTATCAGTATCAGCTGGGGACACAAGAAATGGGCTTCATACACTGTAACCATGTAGGGAATCGAACCCAGAACTTTAGCACGAGGAGCCAATGCTTTAGCCACTCTGCTACCTCATCGCCCTTACATAAATAGAAAGATAAATGTAAATGAAATTTGGGCAGACCAACAGCCTTCACGCTATCTGGCTGTATTATACTGTATTACAAGGGACAATAACAAGCAGATGATAACACTGATTAAAAATACCCTTTCAGAATGTTACTTGATTTGAGAGGGCATCCTGTTCACATGAATGGATAGTGTGATGATTATAATATTGCATTAAGAGGATACACAACATATTGTGTACTTAGAAACATATACTCCCTGTCATTATCAAATCCTCAGGCACATTTCATAACACTAGTTTATTGCTTTCTGCGACATCCATATGCTGTCTAAGGGGACCTTTGAAATTAATTTGGGAGGTTATCTGGAACCTAAGTCTTATAGGTCAAGATGATCAAAATTCATACAAAAGTGGAAATGGAGAATGAGGACAATTTTTATGAACATACAACTTCTTTTATTCCGCAGGTGAAGTTTCAAAACAGATTGACAACATATGAGTCTACGTCGAAACGTCACCTATACTGGATAAAGAAGTTGTACATCCATAAAAAATTGTCCTCATTCTTTGTCATCTCAACTTCTAGAATGCCAGTCAAAGAAAACTTCAAGCAGTTTGGAAAGAAATTTTTCACAACAAAATGATTATCTGGAAAAATCAATCCGAATATTCATCAATTACTTTAGTATTTATTGTGCATGTATTAATTGTAGAATTCAACAAAAAATGCATATATGAAATGGAATGGAGAAGAAAAATTCAGCTTTCATCCCAAACATCCTTGTCTGTCAGAACCGGACATTGAGCCCTCTACAAGATAACATGAGTGTTTAACATCCACATGGCCTTCACAGGCCTGATCATTTATCCTGACCCAACTAAACTTACACTTAGTCTCTGTATATATAATTATAAAATATAACAAATAATCCCATTTAATTTGAAAAGGTGCTCCAGTAAGATGGGAGATTCAGAACTTGAGAGAATCTATTCCGGTACTTCATTTAGGGCTTTAACACTGCAGAGAGGGTTAGGCTGAAAGTTGGTTGGTTTGTTGATTAATGCCAGACTCATCAATATTCAAGCTATATGGCAGTTTGTAAACAATCGAACAGCATGAGGATCTACCTACGCAACTGGGATACAATGACATGTCAACCAAATCAATGAGGCTGTCCACCCAATCCCCTCAGTTTCTTCATAGTACTAGACAGAAAGAAAAGTAATAGGTTAATGGACTAGGAGACAGACAATCAGACAGACAGAAATGCAGATATATACTGTTTTGACAAATTAAGCATAGCTCTGCTTCACACAGTGTACACCTGTTCATCATTTGCCCTTCTTCACAGTCACCCAACAGAGGCTTCCACGAATACTGTGGTCTACTTGACAAATCCATGCAACACCGGCTCACTGAAAACGTGGATTGATCTGGCCTAATAGCCGTGAAGGGGTTAGTCCTATTACAGGGGTTGTGATTCTATATCTGGGACAAATTAACAATGAACACAGAGTACACACAAGAGAGTCAGATACTGTGAATTTATATAACAAGTGCATAAGAGACAGATACTGTATTACCTAACAAGCACAAAGGGCTCTTTGAGAAAACTGACAAGAGTGAGAATGAAGCAGATAATACCATACAAGAGTATCACAGAGAAGGCTTAGTTGCCAGGACAGGCACTACCGATACGTACCCAGGTACATGTCTACGCAAAGATACATACCTGAGCCATATTTGAACATAGAGGCAGAGACATACCCTCAGGACATGTCCACACAGCATTGCACAGTTTCCTTGATGAGGGCCCACTTGCACAAAGCAATCTTAGCGCTATGACTATCTTAAGCCTTTGTTGAAGAATGGGAGTTACAATCATTGTACTGCTACGATCGCTTCGTGCAAGTCAGCCCAAAACTTGCATACTACTGAAGATTCATTTCATTGTATTACATAAGAAACAAGCATACGCAATGATGCATATGTCATGTTGCATAAACCACAATGAGGTAAAAGGGAAGTACAGATTGAACCAATCTCAATTTGGGGTTGCGGAACATGGCCTCATCCCTTAAGTTACAATACTTGGACTCTGTGGTCATACATAAACTTATTATCCTTAAGATAAATTCATCGAATTCTGACGGGTTCATAGCCAAAGCATATGAAACCATGTAGGCAGATTTGTCAGGGTGTACAAACTACATGGGTTGTACAAATGACCTTGACCTCAGAGGAATGTGGTTGCCAAATGGCTGATTGCCTCAAAATTTTAGAGTTGACTTACACAGTTATGAGTATATACAAAGCAATAAAATTATTGCCATAATTACTTATTTGGTTGCATCAATAAATGTAGCCAAAAGATAAAATGTTTCTGTATCTTACTTGTCATTTAGCAAAACCTCAAATTTGTTCATTTTTATCACAAACTAAGCTATCCCAAGTTATCTCTCTTGAAGACTGTTCAGGAAATATCATGGTGAAATGTTTTGCATCTCATTCTGCAGAATGTTGAATGTTGTTGTTTGAAGGTAAGCTAAGTCAGAAGATCTTAAGGGTTACAATAAAATCATCACATAGTGTTTTGAAAGGGTGTACAGGGCTGTAAGACCACTGTAAATTTACAAGGGTCTTACAGTCCTGTACACCAGGCAGTGTGACCAATAATATCCTGGGTACAAATGTGTAGTAACCTTGCTGCCAAACACTTCAGCACAAATAATATAGGTTATATGTAAAAACACCTTTTCAGTAAAGTATAGCTTCTAACATCAACTTACACTTGTCAGAGGGTTACACAAAGTGATCTATACCTCTAGTCATCAGACTTCCGAGTTTATGGAAGCTATGGTGACTGAGTGTATTAGATCACAGTTCGGTGCCTCAGTGTCAGCATCAAATCAAAGAGTACTAGAATCTGTACTATACAAAGAAACTGGAATCCTGACTATGAGACATGTTACATATGATCATTGTCTAAATGGCTTTGCGTATTCCTCTAATACAAAATACACAAGAAAATACTGAAAATTATATATGATATGTCTGAGACAGTTTAATGCCACCTAATACTGCTTATATGGTGATATTACTGAATTTCCACAAACTAGGTGAGCTGGGCATACAGATCAACTGTGACCTCCCTGACCTCATTACCTCCCTTCCCATCTGAACTGCTCACCACAGAGGCCAAATACCCCCAGAGATAACCTGAACTTGACCCTGTATGAAATTTGCTGAAGAACCCTTCACATATCTTGTAGTGCTTGCCATAGGCCTTACTCCCAGGATCACAGTTCAGACACGTGGAGATTGTATAAGTATAATAATCCCTCCTTTACCTTAAGCCGTTGTTAATCATTCATCTAACAACTTATCATCCAAGAATTCATTAGTGTAATACTTGACACTACTAAGGATGGGACCAGTCACAATTTACTGTGACTGTTGGAGCCCTGGCTAAAAGTGTTTAGATGTACATGGTGGCATGAAACTGGTCCTGTGCATATTAATAATAGTAATAATAGCCCTAGCCCCAGTTTCTCTTTAATTTAAATATGAGAAAATGAATTTCCCAAAAAGATATGAAATCAATTTCATACTCAAGCATAATCCGTGAGGCAATATGAGTTTGGTGGATTAAGATTACTGAAGTTGTTTAGGCTTTGTTATTTTAAAATGCACTTGAGTTAAAAATTTAGCTGTCAAATTGTCAAACTCAAATCGAAATTTGAGTAAACACTTAAGTTTGTTTGGAGCAATTGAGGCCAGGTCACAAATCAGTTCAAGTTAAGAAACATTAGTTCTGACATGTCCTTGAATGGGTGACCATATTTGGTTGCAGGATTCCAGAGAGTTTCCAAGTGTTTCGACCTGCCCCACAATGAACCACATGGGGTCTCAGAGCTGAGACATGTAAGGCAAGTGCGTTTGTTCAAAATTGCCTCTGTTCACCTTGTAAAACCAGGTACCTGGTGAGATAAATCATTTTACAATTAACCTTCTAGTGCCTCACAGGCAGCTTTGGTTACCTGGGGTAATACTGTCCATCATATTGAATGTGCTCAGAGCAGGCTCTGCGGCATGGAGTTACGCCCTTATAAGTGGCGTTATTATCATTATATTGTGAATACACTGAGTGAGTGAGTTTAGTTAGCAATATTCCAACAATATCACAGTGGGGGACACCAGAAAGGGGCTTAACACAATTTAGGCTCAAGTGGGGAATTGATCCTGGGCCTTTGGCCTGACGAGCGAATGCTTTCACCACTAAGCTACCCAACCTCTCCAATGAATACGATGAGTATGACTGAAAGTAGTCTACCTCACACATTCGTTTCCCTACTGCCAGTCCCTCCCTGCAATGGTAAAGCCCTAAACGAAGCAAGTCTAGATTTCTTCAGGTTCTGCGTATCCCATCTCTCTTGTTACAACTCAGATAAGATTATATGTTACTATCAAAATGATTTTCTTTCAGACACTAAGCGTTAGTCTAGATCAAAAGCTCTATCTTTACTTAAACATAAAGACAGAAATAATGCATGCACAATGGCAGCAATCTGTAAACATCAGTAGTGAGTGAGTGATTAGCATTGCATGCCACTTTTAGCAATACAGTGGAAGCTGTCAAAACTGGAATCTGTCCAATCAGGCAAGTTGTCCACACCGGCATAAAATCTCAGTCCCATCTGTGACTCGTACGTATATCATCAGCTCTACAATGCAGCACCCTGTCTGAACCATACCATTTCTTCAGTCCCAATGGGGGTCGGTTTAGACACCTTCCACTGTATTCCAGCAATATCACTAAGGGGGAAATCAGAAATGGACTTCACTCATTGTACCCATGTGGGGAATGGAACCCTTGGTCTTTGGCGTGAGAAGCAAATGTATGAACCACTAGGCTACCCATCTGCAACTTGCACTGTAACCATGAAGTTTTATTGCTAGTGTCATGTGACTAACTACATGTTTGGGTTGTCCTGTAGGTACCTGGGTCCTAGCTGGGATCTATCAGACTCAAGAACCCAAGAAACCATCTGTGCTGTAACGAAAAACACAGCAACTATGTTTGACAGTGATTCCTTACCAGTAACAGATTTGTCTAATCAGCACTTTCTGATAGACTTGTACAAGTCATTAAGGTAATATTAATAGTTGAAATGACAATTTCTAACAAATATAAATAAATTATAAATACACTGTCCCTCTAACAGGCAGACATCGTAAGTGTCCTATCGTCTGAATTTGGCTCTTAAATAACTGAATTACTCTACATCCATCAGTTTAGAATTCAGTATATCCTTGAAGCAAGGCTACAATTTGGGCTGCTGAGTTGCTGTTATCAACCATCAGACCCTTGGACATATGTGGGCTGGACAATACATGTGATAACCTCAACTACATGACGTTATATGTCTGTCTTATCAGTATCTTCAGACAATGTATCCTGTCTTGCACAGGCATTAAACCATGTTAACAGGACAGAATTACTAAATGGTTGTTACCTTTGAATAATTAGTCAAACTAATACAACCACAGCTTTTCTGCAGAAAACTTCACACAGGTTCCCAGACATCAGGGTCAAGAGGATACAACTCAATGACCATACCAACCAATACCATTTTATGTTCACTATTAATGGGGCGGTGGGTTAGCCTAGCCTTCGCTCATCATGCCAAAGAAATGGGTTAAATTCCCAACACAGACATGAGAATGACAAATCGTAAAAAGCACTGAAAAATCTAGCCGGGGATCAAGGGGGGCATTTTCCCCCGAAGTGTTGTTTACCACAGACGCAAAGGTACGGTACTTCACTCCTTATACATTATCCCTAGAATAGTTTACTGACTGTGCAATATACTAAGAACTGGGGTTCAGGAACTCACATCGCATAGGTTTCGCTGGTTCACTTCTCATTAGAAATATAAACTTCACACACAGTTAGCAAACACTTCTGTGTTTCACGAACAGCGCTTCCCTTTCGACATCACAATCCCTCACCCCTTCTCAAATTTTTATTGCAAATTTACATTGATCTTAGAAATGGTCAAAATGAAACCAAAAACACGGAAATCAGTGGATTCGTGGAAAATGCTAACCTTTGCCTACATGAGTACAATGTGTAAAGCCCATTTCTGGTGTTTCCCACCCATATTGTTGAAATATTGCTAAAAGGGGAGTAAAACTGAACTCATGCACTCATTATCACAGTGGACAAAAAAAATCCAACCACCATGATGTTGACTGTTCATTGGTATGGAGGAAACGGTGGTGCAATAAATATTCAAAATGGATTCCATTTTGGAATTGAAACAGCATACAGTTATAAATGAGTCTTGCAGATGAAACTGTGTTTTGCTCGACACATTTACCTCTGACTTATGACTACTTTGAGCAACATTCCAGACATATATCAACTTGGTCTGAAAGGATTGCCATTAGCAATGCATGTGAAACTGAAAGATAATATCATCCTTGGTGACAAAGATGTCACCAGAGCATTTAGTACCCAGTGTGAGAGGCTCATCTCGGAATCTTAATTTGTTGCCCCAAATCCCATCCCAGTGTTTCACCTAGACCAACAGAAAAAGGGGTCCACTGCATCATCAATTACAAATTTCTAGGGTCGTTACATGAAATAGGACAGTCATGTAAGGTATTAAAATGATGTTGGACTCAAATCTTTGAAGTCATTTAGAAGTGAAATGCACAAGAAAAGCCAGATTTATGGAGTTCAACTTCTTTATTGTGAATAACATGACATTTCGGAGTGCACACTTGCTCCTTCATCAGGTGATGAAGGTGACTTCACAATGAAGAAGCTGACATTCATAAGTTTTTTCTTTTGCTGCAGACTGCACTGTAAAAGTTTAATAATTATCTTATTACGAGAACTTTTTATTTCATGTCACAAACTAGGAACAGCAGCTATTATTGTGCATCCCAGGGTGACACAGTATATGTTTATTTCTGCATCCACTGTATACATTTGTGCATTTTGGTTGCACACATCTGTGTTACATAAAACCTGCCATCCTCACTCCTGTGGGGTCAATTATCGATGAAGAAATTCTTTTGACATGCTTTCATAATTAGAAACAGTAAACGAAAGTCCTGAATGATACTGTCAGTATTATCATGATTTAACGTGTCCCAGTAGCATTGGATTGGTTCAAGTGTAAAAAGTTGATTATAGTGGTCTATTTTTGTATCTATGACATTGTATGATTAGCAACTGTGGGGACTGTGTCTTGTTTGAGAAAGACCAGCTTGTCACCACACAACTGGCCAGCTCTTACCAATCTTGTAGTGAACCCCTTATGTAATAAGTAAATGAGTGAATGAGTTTAATTTTACGCGGCACTCGACAATATTCCAGCTATATGGCAGCGGACTGTATATGAACGTGTCTGGACCAAACAATCAACAATCAACAGCATGAGCATCAATCTGTGCAAGTGGAGACCAATGACGTTGAGCCTGACCACCTGATCCTGTTAGTTGCCTCTTAGTCAAGCATAGTCGCCTCTTGTGGCAAGCATGGGTTGCAGAAGACTCATGCACTATTTTGCCCCGGGTCTCCACGGGTCATGTAACAAGTGAATGCTGATAGGGTTACATGTGCCATCGAACAAGCACTATTCACAAAACCATGGAACAATGATACTGACATAACCACAAAAGTTGACCAAATGAAAAAACAAAAATTTTACACAAACTAATTAAGGAAATGAATTTGATGAAAATGTTTTTGAACTTAAAGTAAATATTATATTATTATTTATTCAGCTTGTTAAGAGACCTGTTTCTTTCATACATCACCCCACAAGGTTTTATACAAGCTCCATACGACTGTCTCACATGCCACTTCTGTGACTATTATTTAGGGACGATGAATACAAACATAACAAGTCTGAGATAGCAAAAATGACAAGGGCTTGCAATGAAATAAACTAGGATTAAGGTATAAACTGACTGATGGGCTCTTAGACCTTTATACAATTCTTGCCAGTGAGACCCTTTTAGTGAAAATATAGCCCTTGAAGCCATCTTAAGCAAAAACAATCATTTCTGAATCAACACGATGTGTAGATGTAACTAACAGAGTTCCAGATATGTTGCGTATTTGTGTATAATATGCTGAAAAAAAGTTGAAACATGCAAGAAAAATAAAGGCCCAGCATATGAAAAAACAACTAAATATTTTTATTTATGCTACGTCAAAATAATGATGCATGTTTACCAAATACATCAAAATCATGTTGCATGTCTTATAACTTATTTTCTTCTTATCTCCAAATATACATGGTTAAAAGATCTTCAATAATTTGAAGCATAATTTAGATGCACAACACAGATAGAATAAGAGTCATGGTTTATGTCATATTTAAGATTTCACTTTCTTAGTAAAGTACAAATTCTAGTTTCGAACCCGCACCCTCAGAGTCAGGCACCTAATCACCAGCACACAAAGTAAGCCGCCTAGCCCACTCAGCCACTGCGAATTCCACAAAAATGAAAGTTGGACAACCGGTAGTCTAGACTGCGTACATTGTGCAGCCCTCGGATAAGTATGAACTGGCACGGCTCCCATGGCCAAAAGCTATGATTACACGATGCCATTTAGAAAGTGGTCAAATGCAACATATGTCATATTTGGGATTTCACTTTGTCAGTAAAGCACAAATTCTACTCCTTTTTTTTAGGTTCAAATCCCTGATGGGACTCAACCAAAAAAGTACTAGAATTTGTACTTTACTAAGAAAGTGAAATCCCAAATATGACAAGTGGATGAAGCCATGTTAGCCAATAGCTATAATTTATCATTATCAGTTAACTTGGATGATTTTGTCTTCCATCTATTATCAAGAACAAAAAAGTACCACCTCTTCAACTTGTTGTTTGAAATACACACCCAGATTTTAAAAACATTGTGGGTATCAAAAAGTATGAAAACCCACTTGAAATTGGAAGTACCCACTTAGTTTCAAAAGTATGGGTATCACATTCACATAGACAAAAGCTTATCTGGAGCTCTGACCTAAGACCATTTAGAACATAGGTGATACAAAAATGACAGGTCGTCTTGGAGTCAATATACCATGTGAAAGACTTTATCTAGGTTAAACTCCTTCAAGGCAGGTATAATACTACAAAACCAACAGTAGTCCAAATTTGTACAAGCGCTTGTCTACACATGCACGCAACCCCCTATACTACTCCTAGCTACACACACACATGTGCATGAGTGTTACCATAAGACCAAAACCTTTAAACCTCATTCCACTTATGCTTATTATAGACTGCAATAGACAGGCTTTTCATTCTAATACTGGGGCCAAGCCAGTAGTCTGGGCAATAGACTTATATCTAGTCTCTGAAATTAGCATATTTTACAGAAATAAGTGTGTTTAGTTTATCCCGTATTTCGCAATATGTTGATAATCATAGTGTATATTGATAAACTGCACATATCTACGCTCAGAAGCATGCTCTTGGCACTACATTATCACAATAAAATACATATATAACATATACAGAGCTAAGACACCTACAATGGACAGGTGCATAATGCATAAACAATAAAGGTTAATAAAGATAATTTTGAGAAAAAGAGGTAGGTTTGAAGTTTGATTTAAAAGAGTTTAGAGATTCAGTTCCACAAGACAGGGGAATATTTCGGCAACATCACGGCGGGGTGCACCAGATGGGGACCTAACACACTGTATCCATATATTACAGAAAAATACTGTTTGTACAAAAATTACCATAAGATACCATAAGATATAATGAATAGGAGTCCAGAGACTGGTTCATTTGCTGATATGCCGAGGGTTCATTGTTTATACAGAAAGAAGATCTGTTTGTTGGGCATTTTAGAAGTATGGCGAGTCACAAAAAAGTAAGATTCTTTATGGATAACAACTTCACTTATTGTACTTGATGCGTCGTTTCAGTATGGATTCATATACAGTTGTCAAACAAAATCATGTAACTAGAAGAAGTTGTTATCCATAAAGAATGTATATAGAGATGTTGGGTTTTGAAAATACATGTTCTCTGAATTTGCGTTCGATCTTATCAAAACTCATATCAGTAGAGATGGTGAACTACTGTGTGGCTGGAAACTGCCATTCGTCAAGTACAAAGCTGGACTTGAAACTGACAAAAGTTTGCACCAGTTTCCGTCAGATCCAGTCATCCAAGAAAAATGGATGTAGTTTGTTTGCAACCCACAGACATAAAAACATGTCATGTGTAGAAGTATCACACCTGCCTAATTACACAATGTGGCAGAGAAAGGACTCTGGTGCACGAGTAATAAATCAATTATATTGTTTACGGCATATAGCATGATAGGTGTTAAGTTCAAACTGCATGTGGTCAATGATTGAAGCTGTTTATATTGTCTTTAGCAGACAGGCAGAAAGACACTGTCAATAAACCAGACATTGAGCTTTCTCTGTGACAGAGGCTGCTTGCTACAATCAACAATTTTTTTAACGTAACGATTAGATTATTTACACAACCAAGATTACACTACTGCTCACAACCTCATACTCCAGGCATTCATACAGTTTAAAGCTCCATGAACCTATTCTTTGCGCATATGTTATGGGTACAGCGCAGCTCAGCTGTTGAAACCGTTTTCCTCCAAGAGCTGGGGGAAATTTAGCGAATCGTTTGAATTCCGATTTCGCGGGCCTTTTTTCATCGCATATTTTTTCAACTTTATAGGTTGAATTGAACATTTTTGATGATTTGTTTCGGTAAGTGCATGCCGAATGGTATCAGAATTAGCAAAGTTGTATTTTACGTTGCATGTGACCTTTAACGATGAAAGACAAAGATTTGAGCTCATCCTCATCAACAACATGTTCAAGTACATCCTTACTACGTGAAGATTATGTTATCTTTGTCACCAGCCATGCAGTTTCAATGCAGGATTAATTGGTGGCAATACACATTTGACCGACCCCTCGCCTTGTGCAAAATAAGAATGTGCTGATTATTGTGCAAACATATATTTGGGCAGTTCTTTTCATGCCAAGATCCAGAACAGACTGGACTGAAGAGCTTTTAAATGATAAATGCACTAGCCAAGAACACTGAGATTTTGTTGGTGTTGACACAACTTGCTAGATTAGATAGCTGCCATTTGAACAGTTTCTACTGTAGTATATCAAGAAAAGTGTGCCTTTCAGTACATAAAAATATGAGGAATTTTTAATCATTTCCAGAATATATCACTTATATTTTGGCTCCATTTTAATGGAAACCGGTAGGCTTGACGTAGCCCTAACCACAACCATGAAACACGTACAGGAAGTTATGAGGACTTTTGTATCACTTTCAAAATACATCATTAATGAATTCATCTTACCTTATCAAATAAGTGATCTGAGACAAATCCATACACAAGAAGTGGAGTAGCGTTCTCCACACACTTCTGCAAGACTGCTTCCACAGAATCCCCATACTTGGACGGTGACACAACCAACTGAGAACCAAACCTCAACAGCGGATGATTAATGGTAACTTCCAACACTGCTGTTCCATTGGCAACATCAGCACTACTACCATCCAAAAGTTCAAGGTCATTTTTGGGAATTGTGTTCCAGGGTCCGTTGTAAGCCTCTAAGTTGTCCACCAAGTCATAATCATCTGGCAGCGACAGGCTAACGGACAGAGTGTCTCCACGGCGAAACCGAACCATTCGGAACTTAGAGTCATTGTCTCTTTCATCTAGCGATGGAAATATCGCTTTGTTGAAGATTTCATTTACGATACGTGACTTTGCGTAAGGTGTCTGGCCCAACACAATAATTGTCTGTGGTTTCTCAATGACTGACAACACCTCCGATTCTTCCTCTTTCAGAAGCTCGGCTGTCACAATTTGAGCTGGAACACAGAGACAAAAAATGCTTTTAAACTTTCTTTCTTTACAGAAATGCTGAATCAACATTTTTCAAATCTGGAATAACATTAAACTTTCTGAACCATTTTCTGTGGAAAAAGCAGACTCCTTGCTGTCCTCACTGATACTAGATTTATAGAAAACCACTTAGGAAAATTTTAAAATCTTACTTCAATCAATATTTTTTAGATGGTCAGCTTGCAAATAAACGTAAAATCTAGCATTGGTTTAAAAGAAAGTGTCCTTTAACTTCATTTTATATCAGATGAATTATCAAATAATATATTCATAAACATATATATTTTACTTCCTTTATATTTTATTTTGTTTGTTTGTTTGTGTTTGTTTTTTACAATGCACTCAGCAATTTTCCAGCTATATGACAGTTGTGTGCAGATAATTAAGTCTGGGGTAGACAAACCAGTGTCTGACATCATAAGCATTGGCAGCCTCTTATCATAGTCTCGTGACAAGCATTAGTTACTGAAGACCAACTGTAATCCAGATCTTCACAGGGTTTACATTCACGTTAGCCATCAAATGTTGGATATAAATCAGGTACTGACAGATTAGCAGATATGCCAGGGAAGTACAACATGAAACTTCATTAGTTCCCATAAGGAAATGATAATGTATTGTTTCAAGTAAATGACCACCCAAACTTGAAAATTCCACTTGTTTCATCTTACAAATTTCCATTAGTTTCATACACTCAGTTTGATGCTCGTTAGCACGCTTCATCCATGGAGTATACAATAAAATGTTAAAATGACATTTTGATTAATGCATGCTTCACACTTTCCCCCAAACAATCATCTGCATTTCAGTATATTTCTTGTAAATTGAGTGCCAAACAACAAACAGAGAATTTAAAGCATTTCAAGTAAACATAAACCAAATTTCATATTAACTGGTCCCCACATTGTGCAACAAAATTGTGTAACAAAATTTATATGATTTCTGAATCTTGCTTTGGTCTTGCTTATTGTTCCAAAGAACTTGCTCATTATATTAATCACAATATCATAAAAACATTTGGTTGTTATGAAAATCACACAACTATCTAATCCTGTAACTGACTTTCCATTTTCTGATCTAATGAAACACTTCTGCTTAAAGTGTCAAAGGCCCGCACTGTTCTGTGAAAATGAATCTATCCAAATTATAATCCACATTTTGCATCTGGACACCTGCCACTTCCATCCACCATTCATAGAATCTAAATGAATAAATGTGCAAATGATAGCATTCCATTTAGAATATAAGGAATATTAATCGAAACAAAGTTTGTATTCATTACACGTTCCCCACATAATCATGACAACTAACAAGTAGAATGAACCAGCTGTGACGCTACAGTATTACCAGCTTAAAGTGCCAGCAGGCAAAAGATGTCACAGGCACTACTGGTTAGCAAACAGTTTTCGCTGCATATAAGTTATCGCCAACACATCAGTATCATTTGTGTACAGTTCCAGTCAACTATAACTCCAGTATATTCTCCCAACGGTATTTGGCAACAGTTAAAGATAGAAAAGAAAATTCTTCACTGTAAGTAACATATGAGAAAAAGTAAAGATATATTTATGAACCCTATTACGAAAGTTTTAAAAATTAACTTAGCAGGGTGGGAATGGGGGCAGAGAAGATGTCCAATGAACTAATAGCAAGTCCAGTGTAACATATCATTAATTGTTTCCTTCCCTGTAAATCTGACGTAAAAGAAACACTGAAATAGTCACACAATCTATTTTTTTTGTGTGTATGACATAACTTCATGTACTGTTTCATGAATCGCCTGATAAATTTAGAATGGTGATAACTGTTCACTGTTAGTTGTGAGAAACCATGCATTTATAAAGCCATGACTCCATCCTATCATGTTATATAAAAACATGATTGGTGGCAGTCAATGGGCTTGACACATCCATGATTAATTAATTAAGTATCATAATTACTCCTGGTGCATTAATATAATGAAAGGCAGAGATATTTTGTAAAAACTGCTAAAATATTGCAGTAACCTTTTACTAGCCAATAGTGCTACAGTATCACAGTCCATGTTCTCTCTAGGCTCAGTGAAAGCAGATTTCAATCAGAGCTTGCACATGGCACATTTTAAGGCTACAATAATCCCCACACTAAACATAAACCAATGAACGTAAGAAAATCAGTCACCAAAAAACGTCCCAAGTCAGTCAATAGTTTTCAAACAAGCATGAAAATCACTTCTAAATGCATAAAAATAATGACTTAGGGTTGAAAGTAATGGATTCTAAGATTCTAAGGTTTCACTTCAAACACCAAGCATGCTGAAATATTCTCCATACAAAGACACTATAACACACTTGCATTTCACAGATTTTTTCACTGAAAATGTTGAGGATAAAGTTGTGACATGTTGACTTTAACTTAAGCACCAAAACACCAAATGTTGAAGGGTGTGGCGCAACTACCCCGTCTCCTAGTTAGTACTACACACAAATCAGACGTGAACAACTCTTAATTTGGTCATAAACTGATCAAATGACAGTGCGATACAGTAGTCATTACTCACTTCCGTTGAACTGTCCACTGTTGTTGATGTCCTCGAAACATCGTTTCGTCTCATCCAAAATTTGACGAAGTCGCTGAGCATGCCCACAAAATTTGTGGAGCTCATTTGGCAGGTTGGCAGCCATTTTCATACCTTGGTTTTACTTGACATTACCTAGTAATGCCCACTTAAAGAAGGTCACACGTCTACATGACTGTATTTGAGCAACAACGACTGACTGACACAAACCAGAAGTCTCCATTAACTGTCGGAAGTGTCTCTCGCTTCGTTTGTGGCATAACACTCGTGACCAGTGTTTTGCGGAAGAAGTATTTGAAGCGAGCACATTGTTTGGAGTTACTTCCCTTGATTGAAGTCGGTAAACGCGCGAAGAGTTCAAAATGCTGAGCCTATGCTCTGAAACTTGAATGTCATCTGCTGTTTCACTCTGGCTCTCAATGGTTACCGAGCAATCGTGCAGATTTGTTTCGACAAATCTCAAAGGCCATGAGGAAGAAGAGATGCGATTTGTGTTACATTTACTGACAAAATTAATTATTTGCCCGTGAATGGAAACCGCTCAGCAGATATTGCATAATATATGATTATATACCCTTACGTTTATCAAAACTTATCTCAACCTGACAGCTCCTATTTCTCTTACCAGTGTGCAAGCATTGTCTCTGAGAGGTTTGCACACATGCAAGTGTACTCAGCGTGCCTGTATCTTACTTGTAATAACACCTGTTCCAAGGAAACTGCCATGTGCAAGCTTTACTTGCATACATGTATACGATTATTCTTGTCAAGGAGTTTTGATATTCATCAATAGAGACAAAGATTTTATTGAGGATTCGTATCACTGTCTGTTTGAATGTTCATTGTACAAACAACAGAGAGTTAACTTCATGTTATCTGTTAAGCGCTTTTGTTTATCAGACCTCAAACTTTTATTAGAGGCAAGTGCAGACCTATAATTTAACGCATCATGGTACAAGAACGCAATCGGTTCCATCGGAAACATTCGTTAAAGGACAAGGTGTGAAAGGGCTAAATTAATTGTTGAGGTTACCTCCAATTTCATTTTTATGTTTTTATGTTGTTAGTTTTTCTCTTTGAAGACCTCAAAGTTAACATATTTTACAATATCTTGTAGAAACCTACATTTTCTGATTTTCAGAGTGATAGAAAAGTGTGAGCAAAAGCATGACCCATCCCAGTTTTTTAGCCACATATGAAGAGAGTAAACTGGAATGCACACCTAAAAATTGTGGTGGGTCACGCTTTTGCTCACATCAAAATCTTTAACAAGTTTTCAGCCAATTCTGTTAGTGGGCCAAAAAACCACCCTTATAATACCTTGTCCTTTCCATCATTATCAAGATACAGCAATCCTCTACTCTAGGTTCTAGTGGCACCTAGTCAGTCAGGTCGCAACATTAACCACCCAGTCTTCGAGGATTTTACAGTTGTGGCTAACTCTCTTGTTTATAGGTTAACAAACATAGCCAGCGCCTGACATCGAGTCATCAACATCATGATCATCGATCTAGGCAAAAGGGATACGATGACGTGTCAGCCATA
Organism: Haliotis asinina; assembly: GCF_037392515.1. Lineage (NCBI taxonomy): Eukaryota > Metazoa > Mollusca > Gastropoda > Lepetellida > Haliotidae > Haliotis > Haliotis asinina. The sequence goes on from NC_090288.1 coordinate 53,291,964, forward strand.
GGGACGAGACGAGTAACGCGGATACCGGAGCGGATGAGTAATGAGTTGGACTCGGGTACCCATCTCCATACCTGGAGGTGTTGTGATCACGTGACTGAATGATTAAACACTGTGGTATGTTATTCTTTCATGTTTTAAATGTTGTATTGTCTTTGAAGATTTAGACATAATTTACAATCACTTCTTTTGGATATAATGCATGGTTAAGATGTTGAAAAACAAATGGACATTATCATTATATTAAAACTCGAAAATTAGTTTCTTTACTTCTTGCAAATTTGCAGGAATTAACTTAACGGGTTTCCGGGTAGGGTGTGGTAATAGGGGGAGGGACATCCGGGAGGGAAATTTGGAGCCGTCCCAGCCCTATTGTCAACCAAGTCAAAGGGCCTGACCACCCGATCCCGTTAGTCGCCACTGATCACAAGCATGGAGTACTGCAGACCAGACTTTCACGCGTGGGGGAAATAGCAATCAGTGTGAGTATTGCAGAGAGTATATTCCTATGTTGAGTCGTATGTTACATCTTTACCATACATGTTACATACAGGTGTTAACATGTAACATGCTCTACAGTATATATGCCAATCAGCAAATCAGTGACATCTTCAGGCTGTTCATGTTGTGGCCGATTTTGTGTAATCACTTCATACCGTTGTCCTTTTGACAATCTAATCAGAGGTGTAGCCCAGTACATTGTATATTGATAAACCTTATCGGCAAGTGATTGGAAAGCCGATTGACTGTATGTTCTTTTGCGCTTGTTGAGTTTAGTCTGGTGTGCTTGTTGGGTTTAGTCGGGTCTTCGGCGTGGCGAGCGAACGCTTTCACCACTTGCCTACCCTACCACCTTTTAAGTGGAGGTGAGTAGAGTTTCACCCGAAATTATGTTCAAGCTCACATGTAACGTAAAACGCAACGTTGCAACTAAATTCTGATACCTTACGGTATGGACTTACAGTAACAAATCATCAAAAATGCAATTGCAACTTAGATTGTCTACAAATAAGGCAATGAAAAGAGCATGCGCTTCAACCGCGATGCCGGAATGGTTTATTCTCAAGATGGCGACTCGTAAAAACATACGCATTACTGCGTGACAAGTATTAGATGAGCCACCACCTGACAAATGACCCCAATTTGCACATATGGGAACGCCCTCCAGAACATTCCATTTGAAACAAGACGGAAACAGGTTCAACGTTGTCGTCTAAATATTGAAAAGTTCAGTTTCCTCGTGTGAATCGTGTCGTGATGGTGTTTTGCTGAAGTAAATCGCCCCACGACATGTGTTAAACAGTAGCGGTATCGATCAGCATGTATTGCGCGTGCTTAATAACCAATCTACCTGTAGCAAACAGGTGTATTGGTCCAGATGACTTGCCTCGCCTGCTTGTCACAAACGCGTTCACTGCGCTGGCTCATCTAATAGTTGTCAAGCGGTAGTTCACCATCTCAGTATTTACTGACTGGCTCGAACGCAAATGCATACAAAACGAGCATGTATTTATTAAACACAACATTTCTATATGCACGCACCTGAGCATATAAGCAAATGAACCAACCAATAAAAGTCTTCGATACACTACAGTGCACGCCTACCCGCTCTGACTGGGTTCGGTATCCCGGCTGCTTCGTTTGGAGGGTAGTAAACCCAAGTACAAAATATTTCACTTTTGATTTGAGAGTGTACGCTTCTAATTTAATTGTTTTTTTTCATAATCGTAAATGTATATTATATGACAGGAATAAATTATAATATTATTTTAATTGTGCTTGTTTGTTTTTGTTTGTTTTTGTTGCATGTAAGCTTTGACATATAGAGACGTGCATTCGGGTTTGTGCATGCATACGCGTGTGTATCCTTTGTACTAGTAAATACTATAGTGTGTTATAGTGAGTTAGATAACCCTCTCAGTATGCGGACTCCTTGACGACCAGTCCTTCTCCCATCCCCCTTTAGCCGACTACAGGAAAGGCAACAATAAGAAGCCAATAGCTTTGGCCCTAAAGGTACACCATCTATTCATTAGACCTAGTGTCTGGAGTAGACAAACCATGCGCTGGTGAATATGTGATGACGCCACATCTGTCTTTAACTTTTAGAATGAATGTATAGTGAGTGAGTTTAATTTTACGCAGCTTTTAGCGCGGACAATTATATGGTCCCGGCTGTTAGCAATGTCACTGCAAGGTCAGGACGGCGAACACCAGAAACGTGCTTCCTATACATGTATGGAATCGAATCCGGGTCTTCGGCGAGACGAGCGAACACTATAACCACTTTGCTATAATCCTCTGAAAAATAAACGACCGAGACAGAACAACGAAGTCCACACATTCTACAATGATGTTAACATATAAAATATGGTATGCTGTCGTCTCTGGCATAAAAAATCGCGGGGGCGAAAGCGGGTTTTCTACGTACAGTTGCATATCTTGCTCGGCTCTCACCTGAGTCTAGTGTCACGGGGTCGTTGAATGTCCTCTCGAGATATAGCGTAATACACCTGCGTGACCTTGACATACCTAGCTCTGTTAACAGCACTCTTTTTTCACGCATTGTTACACATTTGAAGTCGACACTGCTCATATTTTTTCTCGATGGCTGTTTTATAGTGATAGGTTTTGTATGCGTGCATGTTATTGCGTAATCAAAGGGGAAAATCTGTTTAATGCCTGTGATGTTCATTGTTGTATAAATATAATATTCAAATAGATTTCTAATTCGTGTGATGTTTTTTGCCCATTTGATATGTAGTCAAACTTTATGGGTAACAACTTGTTTTATTTCGTGAGTTTGACGATTCGGTCTTGACAGCGGAACAAGAATGTATATCGCGTAGGGAAACCACGCGTACACGAAATAAAAGATGTCCATACTGTACTTCCCTACTGCTAAAATGGCATTCATAGAAATTTAAATTACACTGGAAAACTGTGACCTAGATCGCCATGTTTTTTTTTTACTATTATTTTTTTTTTATTTGTTTTATTTTGTTTTTCCCACCGTATGTTCGACGCATCATCTCTAGAAGTAAAAAAAAACAAACAAAAAAACCCAAACCCCTCCAAAAAACAAAACAAAAAAACAAACAAACAAAAAAACTGAATGACCTAAAGTGCTAATGTCAAACTTAATACAGAAGCAGGCACATAGCAAAGACGACACACTCAATGGTATATTATGCACTTGAGAATGAGATACTTTTCATGTTTTGATGTCCTTTTTACCATGTCTTAGATTTGAACATTAAACACTGTTTCGTTACCTCAGTAAAACATTGCACATACGGTTATTGTAATATTATTGCCAGCGAGCAACAAGTTACGAAAGCCATTAAGGGCATGTACTGATGACGTGGCAGTATATTTTAGCCACACACACTCCTGTCTTGTACCCTTATATATGTTTTCATACATATTCACTGCTGCATTGTAGAGACAGTGTCGCATAAGAAATTTGTCTGGTTGGTATGTTTTTCATTTATTATTCCACGAAATGATATATTTTTATTTTATGTGGCCTATCTTGTGACACTGAAATAAACTCCTCCTGTCTCTCTGTCCATCAGTAACAGTACATTATGACAGTTATAGCAGCCGCATGCTACTGACCCCGAAGTTCCGTTAACTCCGGAAACTGACACCACACATCTTCTGTAGTTACTAGTATGAACACGGAAATCCAGTTAAGCTTTTGTCAGTTTCAGAAAAATGAAACAATGTTTTATATCAGACTTAACTTTCATGTTTTCCATGTTTTCTGTGTTTTATGTAAGTTGTGTTGTAAATAACAGACTGTTTTGTGTGATTTTTTAAAATATGTTTTACAAACACCTTTTGTCTATCATTTCATATCCCACTGTATGACGTTTATGACGTGAAAAAAATGAGACAATACTAAACTAAACAGTCTTCCCGTCTGAATTTTGCTGTTTGGTTCGTGTTTTGTGGAATGCCAACAATGGAAGGATACATCTAACGACTGTTTGGTATGTTCTATTCAAAGTAAAAAAGTGCGAAGAATGATGGGAAAACAATTATGTGAGATGAAAGGTCGGGTTATTTAACGCGCTCACTGGTCACCCTCAAGAGCCGAGTTCAGTTCTCCACATGGCTACAATGCGTGAAGTGTTCCTCTGCGTGGTCTTGTTGGAATATTGCTAAATGCGGCGTTAAAGGTTCTCACTCGCTAACATACCGTTTGCCAGATCACTCGGATCTGATTAGGCGTGAATAGTACTTTTTCTAGTACATGATTCCCTCTATCGGTTCAGTACACTTCAGGAGCGGTGGGGTAGCCTAGTGGTTAGTTACCCGATGGCCTGGCTTCGATTCCCATCATGGATACAATGTATAAATCCCATTTCTGATGTCCCCCGTAGTGATATTGCTGGAATATTGCAAAAAGCGGCTTAAAATCTAACTCACTCGCTCACTCTGTAGTCATGCCGAATCTTTGAGGGTAAGTGAGCGAACCTGTCCAAGGTTCTGGTCTGCATTACACTGTCACTCATCCATGTATCGCAATACACATCTTGTAATTCACTTTAGACGCGGGGTACGCTGAAGATCGAATTCCAGGTGTCTGTAATCAATCATTATGGTTCTGACACATGCTGTTAGCAGACATAGCCTTAAACATAAATCCAGTTTTCCAATCTTTTGAATAATACAACCCAAGATTAGATGCGGATGTATGGCCGGTGTTTATGGTGATAAATATTCATATGATAATTTCATGAGTGGCTGCCCTTTCAAGCTTGTCCATCGTAACTGTGGTCTTGTCACGAACGATCAACATCCAACCGATCTATGCATGCTGCGATGATTTTTGACCAAGTCACGACTTTGAGTTAAAACTTGCCTTCAGCAACCTAGGCCTGTCGCTAGAGGCGACAAAGGGGATCGTGTGATCAGACTGTCATCGTACATGGCAATTTTGTTGATCAATGCTCATTGTCACAGGATTATCTGGTCCAGACTCGCTTATTTAGGACCACCGTTACAGGCATGTAGTGAAAACTTGCTGAGTACGACATAACGCAGCAAAGAACGTGACATGATGGGATATATATTGTTTAAAGCGGCATAAAACCTAACTCACATAAGATACACTATGGAAAACGAAATATTCGTGAAGAAGGCTTGTGGAGTTACCTCCCCTTATTTGCATAAGACGCGTGTGGTCTCCTTCACGCACACATAACGCAAATAGGGTTACGCAACAGAGAAAAAGTAGTACCATTCTTGCTATAAGCAGGCGCGTTACATGCCATTTGTTTCGTGTAAGCCTTGATAGGTTGCAAAGGTTTATATTTACATATAGTATTGAATGTTTGCCCAGCCGTCATATTTGCCCAACAATTTAAGCATGTGTAAGCCAGGTGGTTTTTGGGGGGCATTTTTTCAAATGATAGCTACGCCCCTGATACGCGAGCGAAACGAGCAAAAGTTAGCATTATTTGGGAACGTAATTTCCTCGTTTCGATTCATAAAATATTTTAATGTCAAAATAAAATATCGCCATCATCACACTTTGATAACTTGATACCCATTTCCTCACAAGACTGTGCTCAAACCTCGTATTAAATAGTTACTCACCGGAACAATATAACCGATGCAGAATTTTAAGCGCCACTCCCTCCTGGCATATCAAATCGTTTTTCGCTTGCATTACACCTGTGTGCTGAAACAAAAACTATTTTTTCCCAAATGTTTGCATCCCTTAGATGGGGATTCACATTTCCTTAGTTGTGAACTACCCTCAGGAAAGCACTATAATAGTCAATAATTTAAGGTTTGACTAAGAATAACTATCATCACTGATGTTACTAAGTACGAGGCAAGAGTGGCATCTATAGTGTTTTTTTTGTGTGTTAAAGTATAGTTTTGCCATGTCTTGCCTATTTTCCTGCACTCACGTATGTATAAAGGAAGTAAATGTTCACATAGATGGATACAGACAAAATCAGTATGAAGCTTTAAAGTCATCAGTTCTCTGTCTCTCAAATGCAGGATCTGGCTTGTACATCTTTGAGGATTCAGTTAAGAGAAAGTTTGCGTACCGGAACACTGCATTCAGTTGTATGTATTTTAAAAATAAAAACCGATGAAACCGTTGTTGCGTGAGGCTGCCTTGGCTGTCGGACGATATTTATATTTCTGTTTCTTGCTGTTAGGGAATTGAGAATCAAATAAACTACGTGTGTCTGTCTGTCTTTTAATCATTGCGAGCTGACATTTGGTGTAGTGGTAACAGCAGTAGTAGCAGTAGTAGTGGTAGTGGTAGTGGTAGTGGTAGAAGTAGTAGTAGTTAATTATAACATGAGGACAGTAGTAGTATTCAGTGGCAGTGCCGTGATATATTATGTGTCGACATGTCGAAACGTCTCTGTCAAATCCATCAATGTCAGCACACCTGTCAGGTGAACTGATGGGTGACAGCGGGGAGCCTCTAAAACACTTTAATCACTAGGACACACTTTCATCAATAGATACTTTTACAGGTAGAGTTGTCAATGCGGCAAATAAGTATTCTAAATTATAAGTCATGGTCTAATGAACATGCAAAGTTTCCTGAATTTTAATTGCATTGAGTAGCATTTATTCAAAAAACGAATAGCAAAACAAAAAACAAACAAACCTCAAAACAAACAAACAAAACCCAAAACGGTGAAACCGTTGTTGTCTAGGCATTGATGTCAGATTGGGCATGTAGATCGCAACTCATTACCTGACGACTTTTAGGGAAATGACAGGCTTCCTATACATTTTTCCCTCGATATTCCAAGCTCAAGAGTAGTTTAGATTAGGGCCATACCTGATGCTTTATTTCTCACAACGTATTTCAATTGAGTCTCACATTAAATTGCCACAATAATGCTTAGAGGTATGCATCATATGACAATGGGAAGAGTTATTGCCCTTGGGAATGGCGATTCCACTTCTTCAGCCCGAGATGGACATCAAGGGAACTTTTACCCGAGTTTAAGGTACAGCTGTTACTTATTTCTAATAATGTTACATACGATTACTATTGAAAAAGAACAATTGGTGGTTGGCAAATATTTTATGATCATCGATTGCTGCAGACGGAAATTTACCAAAACATCGAAATCTGGACTGAAGTCGTGAACGAGATCAGCGTATTCCATTTGACAAAATCAGTTGCATGTTGTTCAGATGTATCAAATCAGTTCCATTGGGAATTGTTCAGCTGATACTTTCGACATATTTCAACACCTGGTCCTAATCCTTTTCGTGTTTATAAAAGAAACTAAATTGCACCAACAAACACAATATTGTACAGGCCAGGGTAGTTCAGCAAACGTCGTGTGCCTGCCAAGACATGCACCGACGATTAGCTAGCTGAACTAAGGCCAGAGCAGTTAGGTAGGATCATAACAGTGTGATCTTAAATTTCTTTTTGCTTGTCATTTGTTATGAGAGTGATTATGTTTTGCCTGTTTATTAGCATCACGTGTTGTTCTTACATTCTTCTTGTATTTTAGGATTAAAAAACTGAATTTCATAAATTCTAATCTCAAACATTTAAGGGAAAATGATCACTGAAAACATTTCAATATTGGGAGCACCTTTAGAATTCAACACCACAATTTCTCGTGAGGACGTTCTCAGCTGTTGGTCACATGTTACTGAGACAGGCAATCAGTTTGTGAGAACCCGTCGGATGCGAACTTGCGACCTTCGGATTGTTAGCCTGACAGTTAACCGATTGAGCTACGTCCACATTGTTGGAAAAAGTGCAAATTTAGCTAGTCATTCCTGTGACGTCACGGAAATGAATGGAAAGAATTACGGACAATTACCAAGATTACGGATAGACTTGGTGTCTCGTGCTTTCAGTGAACTGATGGTTACCAAATGGCCCTGATATCATTTGGCACAATCGTACTATTCCGTACTATTACAAGATACCATGTTGCGTGGAATGAGCTGAAATGGTTCGACCTGAAAAAGGTTGTTGGGGTCAGGCGTCAGACGTCGATTTCATGGTGCTTGCATAAAGACGTGCTTGTATAAAAATGAATGTGTGCATTTGTGATAGAAAAGTGTTGTAGGGAACACAGTAAGGATAAAGTGGATCGCACTTAGGAATGAAAGAGACATGGGCACAAGGGTGAGTTAGACTTCGAATCATTACTGAAAATATGTAGATATAGAGGTGAAAGTTGCTGGAGTGCAAGTTCGAGGCCGATTTCCTTTAGCTCAAAATTTTCTACATTAAAAGATATCATTGTTTATTTAACTTTTGACGTTTTCGGTTTCCCGTTTTTTTTGGTTTTTTTTGTGAACAAAGTATTAAAAATGGAAAAGGAAAGCAACTGGTACTCATGCATCTACCAACTATATTGGATTAGGTCGATTAAATAATTCTAACAAATAAAATACATTGACTGAACTGGCACGAAAATGGCTGACATGTCCAGTGTAATACATTCTTACTGCTTCGAAAAGTAATTACGAATGAAGTCCATTTCAGTGTAATTGTTTCTATGGTGGCATCAGAGGTCATTGTTCCAAGAACATGCTTTTGAACAAAATAACCTGCAATTTCGTAAAATAGTATTATGACGTGTCTTTTAAGTTTGTGGTGCTGTATTCCAAAAGTAGGCCCAATATTGATTATGTACATGTATTTAGGACGTCTCTTAAATCGAGCCCTGCTAAACATACTAAACATTTACTGCTGTGTGGGCATTTTGAAAGGAAAGGGTGCAAACCCACTGACCCCCCATTGGCTCTGCCAATGCCAAAAAACATCTTCAGTGTGATGATAAGTCATAAGAATGAAGGTTTTTATGGATATCAACTTCCTTATGTGTTCTCACATAAAGAAGTTGATATCCATAAAAACCTTCATTCTTATGTATTTTCACTTCTAAATGACATTCAAAGACTTGATCATAAGTCATTTTCAAAAGGAAGGGAGCTGAAGCGCCCTCCGGGTCAGCCAATGTGCTAGAGTATGTGTTGTGTTTCAGGCAGCATTGCCAGTGTTCACAAATGGTGTTAAGAAGTAACAGAATGTTAGGTCCTGTATGTTTCAGATGTCTGTCTGACCCAATGAAAAATTCACAGGACCCATAGTATTGGAATATGAAGCAAGCTTTAATGATGAATTAAGAACGATTTTGACAAGTCTTTGAGAGTAGTCTTGATTATAGGGAAAACTGCTTCACAGAGAGTCCAGATTGGACAGATTCCATTGTAGGGTGCTTCAGACAAAATACCTTGAAATGGGATTGAGCATGGTTTTACATCGCTGTTAGCAATATTCCAGTAATATCACAGTGTGGGACACCAGAAAGAGACTTTATACAATGTACCCATGTTGGGAATCAAACCCGGGTCTTCACCATGATGAGTGGACGCTTTGAAGATTCAGTTACCCCATCATCTCCAAAATTCTGATCTTGTAAAGGCAAGGAATTCAGACAAAATACCATGAAATTTCTTGGATTGGAAATTAACAACTGTATTATTTTGTTTAAATTTGTGAAGATTATTTAAGTCCAATTGACTTTGAACATACTGACCAATTTTCAAGATCTAGAAACAGCCTTGAAGAACAGGGTATGTATACTTAGAGGCACTCGGTTGAATGTGTGAAGCATGGTTGAATTTGCTGCATGATAGGGGACAGTGGTCTAGTTTTAATATCTTTTCTTATCTTGCTTCCAGTGTAGCATGACATCAGCAGTTAGAAAGAAAGTGTAAGAGTATGGCCAAGAAGAGCAAGAGGAGAGCTTCCAGCAGTAGCAGCAGCCACGACACCATCACCATGATGGTGCGGGGACTTCGACGACTTGTCATCAAGAAATTTGGAGGTGACCCGTATTAACTGATTTTTAACTGGCTTGAAAACACAATACTCTAAAACTCTGCACAGTGTCAGTCTTCCAGATTGATTGGAGAATCGTCTCCATGTGAAACATATAATGAATTGGTACTATAGAATTGATACCTAATGTGAAAAAACTGCTGAAGGTAAATAACTTTACAAACATTTATCATGAACATGGCGTAATCACATTTTGGGTAAACCAAGCCATCTTCTGTGAGCATTGGAAGGGGGGTCTAGCCTGTATAACTTCTGAATATTTTTCACGTCATGTCCTACCATTTTTTAGCTTGTTATCATCATTTGTAAGTCAAGTTAGCTGAGAAAAATGGTTTTAATTTTCTGTTCCTTGGTTCCTTGGGCAAAATATGTTTTTTCGGTTACTTATTCCCAGAACACATAACACTTTGCATGCAAAACACACAGGTAGAAAATGTTGTGTGTGAAATGTAGATTTATTTTCGTGAAACATGCAGCTTTTTGCATTAACATGAACATTGAAACCCCAGCATAAAACTGATGTGGGTAGTAATGGGACAGTGTCATTATGCAAACAGGCATGATGCTTCCTGTTCAGACATGCACACAAATGTTTGTATTCTATGAATCACGAATCTGCATTGGTTGTGTGTGTCTTTATTTAACAATCATAGCAAAAACAAAAATATTTTCTCAAGTTATTTGATGTTTCAGTGTTTATGAATATCAAATACTCGCCGAGCCCATTGACACAAGCAAGATTGATTGACCGACTGATTATTTGATCAATCCTTCTTGCACTAAGTCCTGATAATTATCTGTTGTTTTCCATGTGAACTTGTCAATGTCTGTTTCAGGGATGAGGAGGTTTCTGCTGATTACTGCATGTGTGGGAGTCATTCTTTACTGTGTACAGGCAATACTAGCAGGATCTAGTAAGTTGATGTTCTTAATGACACTTGAAACAAGAAGTGAATCCCTGATAATTTTTCCACTATACCGTACGATTTTGTTGTTGATTTTTTAAATAAGCAACATAATCAACTTTGGAAAGTCAACTGGACACTGGTACAACATGATATACAGATTTGCTTGCCCAACAGGAAAAAACCCTCTCGACTGGGACGTCGGGCAATAGGTTGCACCACACCTGTAATCTGTTTCAGTTGATATGAAACATTGTATACATTTGCATAGATCAGTGGACCTGTGAAGGTCCTGGGGTAGAATAGGCCTTCAGCAACCCATGCTTGCCATAAAAGGCGACGATGCTTGTCGTAAGAGGTGACCAATGTCAGACTCGCTGACTTGGTTGACACGTGTCATCGGTTCTCATTTGTGTGTTGTTGTGTTGTTGGTCACTGGATTGTCTGGTCCAGACTCGATTATTTATAGACCACCGCCATATAGCTAGAATATTGCTGAATGCAGCATAAAACTCGCTCACTCACTCACTCATAGATCAGTGATCATGTCTGGTCCCAACTCCATTATTTACAGACAAGAGCCACTTAAATGGAATGTTGCTATGTATTAAACAACAAATAAACTGAATGGGTGTTCAGAAGGGTCAGTGAATCCATGGTTCTGAATCACTTGCAGCAATAATAATATGAATAATGGCTTAATAACATTGTATTTTTGTATTTTCAGATCGGCAAATATGGGATGTTCGGGGCTCATGGAACCTGTCAGGTAATCTGTCCATCCAATTATGGTGAATGATAAAATGTACATCTTTCGGAAAAAATTAACATTGTTTGGTTTGTGTTCATATTCTTCAGTAAATGAAAACCACACATGCTGGTTATTTTATGTGCCGCAGTTTCTAATAAAGATGTCATTTAGTGGCTTGTTCAGTCACACCTAAATGTGGACATTGATGCTCATGCTGTTGGTCATTGGGTTGTCAAGTTCAGATTCAAGTATTTACAGACTGTAGCCACATGCTTGAAATATTGCCAAGAGCGGCTTTGAACTATGAACAAACACGTTTAATCACTCTGTGTATTGATTGTGCATGTGTACAGCTTTACCTGAACACGTTTTTAGGCAGTGTCTTTACTCCAGATTCACGATGTGGGGTAAAGTGTGAAAACAACCAACTTGCATTCTATGTCCGGACCGGTGACGGCAACAAGGCGGGGCCCACCATCTGCTTCGAGGGAGAAGTGTCAGTATACATCATCATACTTTGTTGCTTTTCTTAGTTTGTTAGTTTATGGGATAGTCTTGTGATTTAAGCATTTGCTCATCACATTGAAGACCGAAGTTCAGTTCCTGCATGAATACAATGTGTGAAGCTCATTTCTGGCCTATCCGCCATGATGCTGCTGGAAAGTTGCTAAAAGCTATGGCTTCGCTCGAAAACAAATTTTAAATTCAGGATTCACGTATAGAAGAAAGCGTGCCTCATTGTCTATGAAATCCGAGAAGTGTTCTCTCTAACATATGTACCATCAGTGATGGATAATTACAATATAGATGCTTATTTAATGAAGCTACCTAACAATAACTGAAGCTCAAGTAAAATCAATTTAATGACAGTAACTATAAATAGATAGATAATTCAACCCTATTTCATCTGTCACCTGGTGGTCATGTTGTAGAGCATCTACCTACAAATCTGAAAGTTGCAATTCTAATCTTGCTTGGGAAAACATTTGCTCTTTAACCTCCATATTGTATGATACATTTTAACTGATTTCAAATACTCCTATATTATTTGAATATTGATATGCATGTAGAGTTAGGAAAAGTCAATCACCAAGAGTAAAACCAGGGAAGAGGTCTTACGAACGAAAAGTGATACCTGGGAAGAGTTCTTACTAACTAAACAAAAACCTTACATGCGGTTATTTTGGGAAAACAAGAGGGAGACCTAGTATATAGTGAGGAACACACTTCAGGCTTATAGTCCTCAAGTAAAAGAGACTGACCAAAAAGCCATGTGTGTTTTTACATCATATTTCATATCATTACAGGTTGATAAGCCCAGAAATGAAGAACTTTGGCCGGGGCTTGAACATCATCTCTATCAGTGGTAAGATGAGAAAATTTGAGAATGTTTTGTTATTGTCCTATGAGAATGGCCAGCCAAGATCTTGCAACAGTTATGTTGGTGGGTTAGTGGACTAGCATGTATGGATATCATGACCTCATGGTTCAAGTGCTGTCACATTTGTCATGTTACCAGCACAATTCATCATTGTTTTGACCTCATGAAGAAGGTTAAAGGATGCATCAATGATCTGTCTGTGTGCATCTTCAGGAGACTTCCAGGAATGATCTTGGGAATGATTTTTGTGGACATTGCCAGGTTGACAGTGGATTTCACATGCCTGTATGAAGAATCGAATTGAAAATGATAGAATCAAGGGCCCAATATCGAATATTGAATTGAATTGAGGTCTGGGTGAATTGTTGCTGCCCTACATGACAGGATCTTTATTCCTTGCAGAGACACAAGAGCCTGTGTCCAGTAGTTGCAAGTGCATCTCCTAAGCTGACTGCTGTACCAACAATCATAGAAGCAATAAAATTTGTCAACCCCATCACAATTATGGCTGTGACTTTCTTGTTGGAAATAAACCGTATTCATGATGTTGATTTAGTTACAGACATGGACAGCTCAACATAAAAAGGCTGCAAAAATGCTAATGTGGTGTTGAGCAATACCCATTAATTCAAGCACCTACTGTGACATGGACAGTCAATGTGACCCTCAGTGCAAGTTATCCAAACTTATTTTCTAGTTTGGGATGCTTTTTGGAGGACTACAACGATTCACCCAGAACTCAATTAAATTTTTGATATTGGACCCTAATTCGATTCTATCCTATTCTTCATACAAGTCAAAACAACAGATTTCATTTAACTCTCAGAGTTTATGTGAGTGATGTATGCTAAGGACATTAGATAATTAGCATGGTGTCAACCAGTTCATATTCTGCCTGATTTCAGCGCTTGAAACTGCTTGATTTGGATTAGATATTATGTTCTTGCTCTGTGGAAGCAGTTGAAAAAGATATTCAAATATTTAATTGAAAATTGAAACCGATGTCAGATTCGAATTTTGATGAATTGAATTGTTGCAGCCCTAATTGTATGTCTGGTAAATCATGATGTTATTCATAGATGCAGGAAAGAACAATATTTTTATATATATGCATTAACCTTTTACATATTTTGTTATATTTTTCAGAGAAAACATTTGATGTGACTGATATTAAAACATTTGACACCTACGTGGAAGGTTAGTGTTGCTTTGTTTGTTATGTGCAATATGAAAAAGCGATTGTTAAGAATATTAGTGAGAGGAGAGTTATGTAAGAGGAGAATGATTATGTAAGAGGTGAATGAAAAATCAAAAATTGTAAATCAAAATTGTTACATTCATTTTCTGCATACATTGTTTGAGAAGATGGGACAAAGCTGACAGATATTGAAGGTTCCTCCTTGAACCTTTCCAGATTCAGGGTTGATTAGATTCCTGAAGAAGATGCCAGCAGAGACAGTGGTCATCATGAGCAGTTACGATGAAGTCTCCTCAAGGTGAGTTGCCCTTGGGATGAGTCCCTTGGGATGAGTCACAGTCCCTTGGGATGAGTCACAGTCCCTCAAGATAATAGGATTTTCATAGTCCTCTGAAGTGAGGTGGTCTTCTTTTAGTAAGTTGGTCCTCTTAAAGTATGTTGTTCTCTTGAAGTGAGTTAGTTCTCTTCAAGTAAGTTGGCTGTCTTGAATTAAGATGGACCTCTTGGATTAAGTTGGCCTTCTTGAACGATGGTGGTCCTTTTGTAATTAGTTGGTCCTTTTTTTATAATTTCTTCTGTCAGTAAGTTGGTCCTGTTGAAGAAAGTTGGTCCTCTGAAAGTATGTTTGATGTTTTGAAGTTAGTTGTCCCTCTTGAGGTAAGTTGGTCCTCTTGGTGTGAGTTGTCTTTACAGCTGATTTGACAGTATCCGTTATGTCTGGAATCAGGTTGTAATTTATATCCAGTATTGACTTTGCCAGAAATTCTGTTAGTATTATTTTCACCCTGTTGTAAGTGAGACATTTTGTTAGAAATGTGAGCAAGGAATACATATCCTATATACAGCATTTAGATAAATGGAATGATTTTACTTTCATAACAAGATTAATGTTTGATATTACGTAGTAGCAAGGACTCAACCATGTTTCTTATGTTGCAATGTTCCAGTTAGCCACTGTGTTTCTTTCAGCCTAAAGGAAGATGGGAAAAGATGGCTGAAATATTTTGGAAGCTCTGGTGCTGACAACTTGCAGTTCCGTGATGGCTTCTTGATGATTGGCCAGAAGGGGCTGAAGGAGGGCCATGCCATTGAATATGTGAGTTGGTGTTCTCTGATCCACTGGATTCCTGACTGGTGCCTGTTAACAGGGTGGCCCACTTATGTGAGGTGCTGCAATATGACAGTGCATCCCTTGGACTTGCCATAAATCCATTGTGGTGGGTTTGAAACTTGGTTTGTCTGATATCTGAGTCTGTCAGCTTCTGCCCATGCTTGTAGTTTTCAGCTGAGTGGAAGGGACGCTGGGGTAGCCTAGTGGTTAAAGCGTTTGCTCGTCACACAGAAGACACAGGTTTCAATTCCCTACATGGGCTTTATGTGTAAAGGCCATTTCTGGTGTCCCTGCTGTGATATTGCTGGGATATTGCAACAAGCAGCGTGAAACTCAACTGACTCACTCATCAGAATGGTAAATGTCTGAGACTTCATCCTCCTCTTCCACATTAAGCTGGCACACTGGAATGTATCTAAAATATTGTTCTTGGTGTCAGTAAACCCCACTTACGCAATAACACCTGTTCATCAGTTCCTCCAACTGTTTTTGACATGACAAAGACCTACCTCTCTCTTAGTCTGTATGTCATGGAGGTACATCTCTTGCAGGTTGTTAAGAGAAAGAACCATCAAGACTTCTCGGATGTCATGGAGAAAGCAGGTTGTTTTTCTCTGCCAAGTAAGTAATATGTTGATATATTTTAGGTTTATGTTAAGCCTTTGATTTTCCTTATCCTGACTCATGCTCATTGCTTATCCCTCTTTTCCTTTGATGGTTAAGTGGAAACGTGAATCCCTTTCAATTCCCTGAAGTGATTGTAAGATCACTCACCTGTGAGTAGTCTCCCCTTTCCCCCCAAAACGGTTCCAAATGGACTGAGGCTAGCTTCTATCACTCTCTCCTTCATCGCCCAAACAGATGGTTGGAAGGTCATATGGGTCCCTCTTATATGTAGGTTCTCTTCTGTTTGGTTATTTTTATTCTAAAGTTTTGGTGTACATTTACTATGTCTCTGAAAACCTTCCTCTCTTTGACTTGACCCTCTGCTGCCAGGCTAATTTCTTATACTGGTTACCTGTGAAGATCTGTATTTGAACTGGCCTTCAGCAATCCTTGCTTGTCATTTATTTCCACTGATGTGACTGAAGCACTGTTCAGTGTATATAACACATGGATGTTGCAGTGGGCCCAAAGCGAGACCTACAGCAGCTGTTACCGCAGGTGATCCACCAGAAGGAGATGCAGCTGGGACCATCCATCGCCAACTGTGGGGTGCCGGAGTCCTGCGGCCCTCACTCATTCCCTGTCAGTGTCTTCACAGGAGAGGGAAACAAGATTCAGCCAGAGATCTGCGTCAGTGGCCACCTGTGAGTGTTTAGTCAGTAGAAGACAACCCTCGCTTACAACAGAGTGAAACTGAGCTGTGTTAGATGTCCCTTGTTGATCAATTTGTCATCAAATTCTTGGAATGGTATTTAGAAGTGAAGCACATAAACTTTTGTATTAATGGATGTCAACTTCATGGGGTGCACTACATTTTGTATTACTGAATTATTACCATCAAAAAGGCAAAAAAACCCAGCAGATTTATGGCAGTAAATGGAAATATTACACCTCTGCTGATGACTCAGTGAACAGAAATGCGCTTCCAACATTGTACCCATGAGGTGAAATCAAACCCAGGTCTACAGCGTGACAGTTGGATCACTAGGGTGCCCCATCAATCATGTGCCTGTTGATAAGACAGTAAGACAAAGTCATTTTCCTTTATCCTTATGTGCAATGCCATATGAATAACCTGAAAATTTACATCAGTCCTGTCGGTGAGATTTTGGAGTATTCTCCCCTGAAGAAGGAGTAAAAGTGTATGTCAGGCGAAAAAAGGTTATTGATACATCTGTTTATGCCTTGATTCAGTGGAACCCCTGCCCCCATAATTTATGAGCATAATTTTTAAATATTCATATCTACAAAATTGATGATACCCCTTGAACGTGTACAAAATTGATGACTTTCCCTACCTCCCCAGAACCAATTAGGTGACACCCCCCACCCCCACCTCATGTCTTAAAAATATCGTCACCCCCAAGCCATAAATAATAAACTGTCTTTAATGAGAACTGTTGTTCCTGTAGGATGATGACTGAGAATCTGAATAACGGAGGCCGTGGGTTTAATGTCATCATTGTTGACCCAAATACTGGTATTCCAAAGATGATTTCACGAGTGGACACCTACACATATGGTAAGATTTTTCTGTGGTATCTGTGGTTACAGAGTGAAGAGGGTCATACTCAGGTTGACCCAGATATCAATGGACTAAGATGCTGCATTGCCAGTTTTTTTACTGGTAGTCACAATAAAGTTAAAGGACTGTATCTAAATGACTGGGATGTGAAAAGAAATGGAACCATTCTCATTAATGTGAATCAAGGACCTAAATTGTAGGTTCGATCCCGAGCCACATCATATCAAAAGATGTAAAATGTGGCACTTGTTGGTCCCTGCCTGTTACTCGGCATGAATGGATACAACAAGGACAGGTCAGCTCAGAGTCAGTATGATGTGTCTGAGCAGGGTATGCATACTTAAGTGCAGCATGGTTGTCTCAGTGGGCTGTCACTATAAAACTTATCAGTAAAAACTATAAAACTATCAGCTTAAGTCTGGGGCAGTACAAGCACACACAGATAAGTGCATGCACGTGGTCATATGAGTGAAATATTCTGAAGTTTGAGGTTATACCCCATTTCACCTCACCTTACCTCCTCTTCCTTTTGCAGACAGCACAGACTTAGAGATACTTCTGGAGTCGCTGGCAGACAGAGACATCATCATCTCTCTTGTTGCAGACGATGGCGCCAAGAAGTAACAGTCTTACAAACTATCTCTACTACTGAATATTGTAATGATACGTAATCATACTAAAGTGGACTCTTGTAAAAGCGCTGTCTCATTAAATTGGTAAAAGATGACATGCATCAACCAAGTCAGCGAGCCTCACCACCCGATCCCGTTAGTGGGCTATAAGAATGGTTTCTGAAGACCAGTTCTAACCCGCATCTTCATAGACCCTTCAGGAACTCATTGCTTCTCCTTGTTACAGACTGGGCTATATGGCCCGGGAGTTGATGAACCAGATGGGGAGCGGACTCATACAGAATCTCCGCTTCAGAGATGTCTGGTACTTTGTGGGGCAGAAGGGAATCGAAGGATTCACCCAATTGGAGCAGGTGAGCATTCAGACACTTGTAGCTGTCTGTGTTTCAGTATTACACTCTCTGCATACTTTTAGTCACTGCAGTTTACATACCGCCGCCATATAGCTGGAATATTTGCTGAGTGCGGCGTAAGACTAAAGTCACTCACTGCAAGGATTTTCTTGCTTGGTCATTGCCAGGATGTGTTTGGTTTTTTTTGCTTGTTGTGTTTTGCCACTTCCAGCAATATTCCAGTTATAAGGTGGCAGTCGGTAAATTATCAAATCTGAATCAACATCATGAACATCGACATTTGTTGTTGGCCTCATGTGGTTTTTGATGATCACACATTTAATTAATGAGTCAGCCGCCTAGCCTGCTTAGCCACCGTGACTTCCACAAAAATGGAAGTCGGACAACTGATAGTCTAGGCGGCTGACTTTGTGTGCTGGTGATTAGGTGCCCTACTCTGAGGGTGCGGGTTCGAATCTTGGATGGGACTCAACCCAAAAAGTACTGGAATTTGTACTTGGCTAAGAAAGTGAAATCCCTAATATGACATATGGTGCATATTAGCAGCTTAATGATGAAACCTATGTCCCTTGCAAATTTCGGGCTAGTGAATTATTTTGTTGGCTAGTAACTTTAAGTAATAGCTAGCCCAGCTGGGTAGCAAAATTTAGAAACTATTCTTGCACACCAACTTTGCAAAGTGTTCATCTTACATCTACAAATTGCAACACGCTATTATTTGGGGGTAGTTACCATGGTGTTCAAAACAACTGGATGTATGCATTACACCAGCAGTAGAGAGTGCAATCTGTACGCCATATTACATGTGTAAATGACAGAGACAACTCACTTTCTGTCTGCAGACCACCAAGTTACTTGGTAATAAAGTGGCATTAGTTTATTCATCTTCTACCTGTTCAGTCCTGATTAGAAAGCAGGCCTGACATGATCTGTGGAAATGTCCTCTGAATTTGGTGAGGTGTCATCTTTTTGGAAGAAACACCTGATTATAATAGCATAGTTTAATTTCCACTGAATGTATCATCCTTGTGTACATGTGATGTCTATTTTCAGATCAGCTATGCAGGATTTGAAGGTGAATGGCCAAAGGCTGTGAAGAAAGCGTTCTGTGTTCCCAGAAAAAGTAAGATTTGAAGACTTCCAGTCCTGTTGTTTTCACATAATTGCTAACAGAGTGTTTGTGGTAATCATCGCCGGGGTCGATTAGAGGCAGTGGTGTAGCTTAGTGGTTTAAGAGCTTGCTTGGTTCACAAAGACTCAAGTTTAATTCCCCACATGGGTACAATGCGTTTCTGGTGCCCCATGCTTTGATACTGGTGGAATAATAAAAGGCATAAAACCATACTCACTCAATTATTCCCTATTTTTGGCGCTCACTTGATTGATGATCGTAGTATATAGCTCAGATATCTCTTTCTGAACCAGTGTAGATAGCTGTGATACAGCTTGCCTTTTGCTTCCTACCGAGGAAAGAAATAACTCAGCCGCTTCTGATTGAATTACGATAAAGCTTGGTGTGGGATTGTGCTGTTGCCATTATGACCTTGTCTGCAGGGTGTTATCCTTGCCTTGACTGAGGGCTGCTCACATTATTGACATATATTTTCCTGGTTGATGGTCATGTGAATATAATACCTGACAATAACGTGCCTGCATGCTGTTATCCTATTCTGGACACCTGCACACATTTAGCAATTAACCCTAACCCTAGTCTACTCCCCTATTCCAGCATACTTTCACTTGTTGATTGGGTGGGGTAGCCTAGTGGTCAAAGTGTTCACTCGTTATGCTGAAGGCCCTGGTCTTGATGCCCCAGCCAATTTCTGATGTCCCCAAGCCGCAATGTTGCTGAAAAATCGCTTGAATGGTGTAAAACCTCACTCACTTTACCACAACCCCAAGTCTGGGCTATTCGTTGACAAAATCTTTTGATATATGTGTTATTTCCTCCAGTCAAAGGTCAGAAGATTGTTCCGGATCCTGATGTTTACCGAAATGATGCCAGGAGGGAGTTTTGTAAGAAATATGACGGATACCCAGAATTCTGTGACCGTAAGTGTCCAACCATACTGATGCTCTGAAATTAGCAGCATATTTGACAAAATGTCTGTTTCAGGTATTCAATGCAGGTTATGTCACTTTGGTCTCGCTATGGTTGAAATACTGCCCAAGTGACTTTAAATTTGAACTCAGTATAAACAATTATCAGTGATATGTTTAATGAGGTGAAGAATGCAGTTTTATTAACTTGAGTTACCTCCCTTACATGTTTGGGGTGATAACCTCCCTTCAATTATGTTTAGTGCCTTGATTCTTTGTGATTCCAAAATGTGTGTTTAGGAAATCCTGTGTGTGGATATCGGAAGGTAATGACAATGGTTTTCTGGTTTGTAGGCTTAATTAAGTGATATTTAGGAGATATTAGTTGATCAAGTGTTGAATGTTAAATTTTGGGTGCTGCATGTTTTTACAGTATGTATGACTGGAATACCCATTTTTCTTGTAGCTACACATGTGGATGATTTCCTGAAGCCAGTAGGTGTTGTGGATAAAGCGCTACAGAACCATCGCATCTTCTCAACACCCATCGTTGTGGTGCCAGGTTGGTACAGAATAATGTTTTGTTTGTGTTGTATTTAGCAGTGAACATTGATTTGGACATTCAAATACGCTCAACAACATGAGCATTGATACAAAGACATGAGCCAACCTAGTCAGTGAGACTGACCACCCGATCCCATTATATGCTGCTTACGACAAGCATGAGTTGCTGAAAACCAATTCTAACCGGGAATTTCATGGATAAAATCTGTAATCAGTGTGGATCCGACAATCCAGTGATCAACATCATGAGCACTAACAGTGTTCACGATGGTGTTTCAAAGTAATAGGACATTAGGTCCTGTAAGTTTCAGATGTCTGTCTGACCCACTGAAAATTCACAGGACCCACAGAATAAACAAACATTTCATATTTGACATTTCTTATAATTGGCATTGAAATTATTTACATTATGTGATAACAAACATAAGATTTCTGAACAGCAAACAAGTGTCGTATGCCACAAATAACAACTTCACACAAAGACATTGTGAAATATTCAGTCAGACACTGGTGCTGGTAGGTTGGTGATTTGTATCTGACCGCTGGTGAATCTGCCAGATTTGTCAGAGGGTCAGACACTATTTGTGAACACAGCACTAATCTACGCAACTGTGACATGATGAAGTGTCAACTAAGTCACCAGACCTCCAGTTCTGTTAGTCACCACATTCAACAAGCATATGTTGCTGGAGATCATTTCTAACCCAGATCCTGATGGGTTGGGTACAGAACAATCTCATTGTCATCATGTTCATGACAAACACTTTTTCTGTGAGCTTATTTCATGATTTATATACATTCTACACTGACATAGAATCACCTGTATCGACCTGTGGTAACATTCCAAGGCTGTATTTACTTGTGTACACCATTCTGTTGATTTTTATTTTGAATTAAGAGCAACATATTTTATCTCATGCTTGCTGACATTAGCTACTTGTTGTCAGGGTTGAACCACAATGCTCTGGTAAGGACTCTGGAGACGACACTGATGCAGCCAGGGATGAAGCCGGACATGGTGGCTGTGAGTAGATTGTAGCGCCACTAAGATTACTATACAGTATGTTGTACCCTACATGGGTTTGATCTGATGATTGTAAAGATAAGTGTGACCTGTCTCTGCATGGGTTATGCTCATGCTATCGACCATTGGTTCTTGTTGCTTGAATCCTGTACTTCATAGAAATCTCAAGTGAGTGACTCAGTCATTTTTTGACACAGTTGTTAGACCGCTTTTATCTTTTATACCTCACAGTATGGTTGATCTTTCAAAATTGATAACCCATGTTAAGTTGAAATATTGCATGTTGAGCTTTTTTTACCTGCAAGTGAGTGAATTTTGTTTTATGCCAGTTTTAGCAATGTTCCAGCAATATCACGGCGGACAGGCACCAGAAATGTGCTTCACACATTGTACCCATGTTGGGAATCAAACCCGTGTATTTGATGTGATATCAAATGCATTAACCACTAGGATACCCACTGTCGTTAATGATAACTGTTAACAAGTTGTAACATTTAGATTTTTGCCTGCAAATGTATTGCAGGATATCATGTCATGTCAGTGCAAGTGTTGCAGGTGTTGGCTGTATCTGTGCATTCTCATCTTGTTGCAGGTGATGTGGGATGAAAAGTTTCCAGAGCATGGAGATCTAGCTGATTTGTTTGGCTTCAGGAACATCAGCTTGAAAAGCAGTGTGCAGTATTATGGTTTGTTTGGCTTTTACATTTTATAGATGGGTGATCTTTCACAGTAAATGCCCCCAAGTTCTGTTTTTCTTTAGTTAAAATATTAGACCTTATACACTGTATCTTGAAATCTTGGGCCTCGTTCTGCAAAAGAGTTGTGCTAAGATGGTCTTAACCCTGATACTTTAATATTGACTTACAACTGTTGTTGCGCTACAATCACTTGTAGGAATGCAATCTCACTACGAAAGTGGTTGAATATATCATGTGTTATATGGAAGTCGGACATCTGGTAGTCTGGATCACATATTTTGTGTGCTGGCAATTAGATGCCTAACTCTGTGTGATCAACTGTTAGAGTGTGTGATCAACTCCCAGATACTCAACAAAAGTATCAGAATTGCTACTTTACAGTGTTATCCTGAATATGACATGCACTTTCATTTTAATAATTGTTGTTTTTTACAAATAATGTTTGTGTTTTACAGAACAAATGGCTAAAGCTATGAGAATGATAGATGTAGTCTATCCTGATTCTGTAAGTATAGTGTTTTATCATAGACTATTCTTAATCAAACTTTTGGGATTGTTCCCAGTATTAAATATTGACCATTCTTTCATAGTGGGTTCTTGTTTTGTTCATTTTCTCTTCTTTGATTGAAATTACATTTTCAGTGAATTAATAAACATGGCCTTCCTTAACCTTAAAGGTTTCCCCATAAACCAAGACAAGAGGTTTTCTTTGGTCTTTTTGTGGTTTAAATGTTCTAGTCACATGCTGAAGAAACTGTTCCTTGATTGTGTATGTATTCAGCAACTTCTGTCCGTCCTGATTCTTGTTTTCAAGATATCTCATGAACTCTTCTGCTCAGTGTCTTCAAATTTGGTTACAGTGTATATGCAGACTTTATGATTTGGATGACCTTGACCTTTTTTTCACACTTTGACCAGTTCTCAACCTTGTGTAAACGTGATATCTCATAAAAGGTTGCACCCAGTGTCTTCAATTATGTCAACAGCCTACATTGGGTGATTATGCAGACACTAGTCATTTCAATCATCTTGTATGTGATCAAAAAGTGAGAAGTAGTGAATATGTTATAAATGTATCATTCTTCGTTAGCGGTGAGATTGCCATATTAGTGGCAAACTGTTGTTCTTTATTGCTTAGTGTTTTAAGGGTTCTACCACCCATCGCCATTTGATATCTTGTGGAAGATGGGTATGGATAGAGGTCGACAGGGTGGAATAGAAATAGAAAAGAAATAATATGTTCTTCAAAACAGGTTGTTGTCCTGAATGGGTGATTGGGGAAATTTCCTTTCTCAAACATTGATTCATATGGAGCATGTTGTGCTTACAGAGTCATGTGATTGTGCTGGAGGAAGAGCTGCTATTGGCTCCCAACTTCCTCCACTTTATGTCCCACTTCCTCCCAGTGCTGGAAGCTGACGACAGCCTCATGGGTGTGTCAGCCTGGAACTATAATGGTGGGTGGCAGTAAAGAGACTGTGAACAACATTCAGAAATAATACACATAAAAGAAAGAACTAGGAAACTGAAAGCTATATATGTGAAACAACAACAGTGATAGTTTAGTTTTATGCTGCACTGAGCAAGATTCCAGCTGTATGGTGGTGGTCTGGAAATGATCAAGCCTAGACCAGGTAATCCAGTGATTAACAGCATGAGCATCGATTTGGGTAACTGGGATACGATGGCTTGTCTGTGAGCCTGACCACCTGAATTGTTGCCTTTTATGACAAGCATGAGTGACTGAAGATAAATTTTAACCTGCATCTTCATATTCACACAACAGTTGTAAGATAACAAGTCAACTCAGTAGTTTATTAATGGTATATTTATAGGGTGGGTGGACAAGTGGAAACCAGGGAGTGTTAATTCAGGCATAAATGATGAGATAACTGTGGTATCATTTAACAAGGGAAATGACAATAACATTGAAGCCAGCAGCGCTGTTTGAAGTAAAAGTCTCAAATGCCAGGACATCTGGTTCATAGGTTTTCATTCCCTTGATGAAGGACTAAGAACAAACTCTGAAACATTGTAGTCCTAACGTAAGGAAGCTGACATCGATGAATTCTTGTCACAGTTAACATACAGCTGAGGTTACAGTCAATATCATTCCCACCTACTATAATGCACATGTCCACAAACCCATAGGCCTTCAGCAACCCATGATTGCCTTGAAAGATGACTATGTCGTAAGAAGTGACTTACAGGATCTGGTGGTCAGGCTCACTGACTTGGTTGACACATGTCATCGGTTCACAGTTACGCAGATCGAAGCTCATGTTGTTGATCACTGGATTGTCTGGTCCAGACGCAATTATTTACAGACTTCTGCCATATAGCTAGAATATTGCTGAGTGTGGTGTAAAACTAAACTCACTCACTCACTCACTCACTCACTCACTCACTCACTCACTCACTCACTCACTCACTCACTCACTCACTCACTCACTCACTCACTCACTCACTCACAAACCCATATCGTCCAAATATTGCTGACATATTTAGTAGAAAGATATTCCTCTTGTTTTCAGGATTTGAGAAATTGTCAGGAAACAAGAATCTCATCTACAGGGTGGAGGAATTCCCTGGACTTGGATTCCTTCTGAAAAGCAAACCATTCCTGAAAATACTCACATCATCCATACACAAATGTTGTAAAGACAGGTGAGATGTTATACGTTTGCAGATGTCACAGGTAGCAGGGATGGACTTATCCCACAACTGACATCATCACAATATCAGCTTCTCTTAAGTGTTGACCTCTTTAGTCACGTGGGTAATGTGTCTTGCTTTGCATTACCAGGTCTTTGGTTTGAATTCCATCTTAGGACCTATGATATTTTGTGCTTGCTACATTGATAGCCAACAAGGAACAGAAAATGTGTATTTTGCATTAGACCAGTATCTGACTGTGCAGCCTGCCACATGCTTTCTGTCGATAGGGGGGAATGTAGCAGAGTGTGGAATCATCCCACAGATAAAATCCTTACCCTGTCAGCTCTCAGATAGGGTTAACAACTTTGGTCATGTGAAGTAGAGTCCAACTTCAGATCAGAAAGCTTGTGGTTTGAAACCCATCACTTTGACTCCTTTGAGGTAGCTTAGTGGTTAAAGCATTCACTCTAATGCTGACGACTTGGGTTTGATTGCTCAAATGGGTGCAGTGTGTGAAGCCCATATCTTGTGTTCCCTGTCATGATTTTGCTGGAATACTGCTGAAAATGGCTTAAAACTAAAGTTACTTGAAGTATTTCTGAGCTAAAACACTCAACCAAACTAGTTCAGATTTTACCTGACCAATTATTACCCCCACCCATTCCCCTTTAATTGGGATATTGCTAAATGCAGGTTAAAGTAAACTCACTCACTTCCCTCTATATACTGTATGTGTGTGCAGAGCATGGGCTGGCTGGCAGCTGAGTGTGGACTACAAAGGAGAGATCCTCGTCCCGGACATGTCCCGGGTGTTCAGACAGCCATACCAAGGAGCTGATACAAGTAAAGAACTGATAACACAATTGTTCGGAAGACCCAGAACCACACTTTTGTAAGTAATTCATAGTTTATACACATATAAATCCAACTGTCATTTCGATCTATAAACCAATTTGAAGTGTCTTTCACCTGAAGAGCGAGATTTTCACCAATGCCAAGATGACAATTAATTTATATGAGCTGTGTATTGGTGAATAAAGTGCTTTGAAACTATTGCGATTCTGGCACCTGTATTCCAATATGTATTGCAATATGTATTTTTGACAATGGTGGATCTTCAGTGCTTGACAGTGAGCCCAAAAAATAGACGTTTTAGTCTGGAAAACAGATATCCTAAATTTAGATTTGATTTTGAGGGATTGTATTTTCTTTTTATGTAGCATTTATTGTATGTTGAGTATGCTCTTTTGTCAATAAATTACAATGAAAAGTTTTAGTGTGAATGAAAATCTGTAGATTTGAACTGAAAACAAAGAGAAAAACACAAAACTTCATGTTTTATGAAATATAGAGTATTGGCCTCCAATGCGACTAATGGGATGAGGCCTGGTTAACACATGCCATCAGTTCCCAACTCCGCATATTGATGCTCATGCTGTTAATTATTGGACTGTCTGTTCCAGCTTCAGTGACCCGTGAAGGTCCCGGGGTAGAATAGGCCTTCAGCAACCCATGCTTGCCATAAAAGGTGACTATGCTTGTCGTAAGAGGCGACTAATGGGATCGGGTGGTCAGACTAGCTGACTTGGTTGACACATGTCATCGGTTCCCAATTGCGCAGATCGATGCTGATGTTGTTGATCACTGGATTGTCTGATCCAGACTCGATTATTTACAGACCGTCGCCATATAGCTGGAATATTGCTAAGTGCGGCGTAAAACTAAACTCACTCACTCACTCACTCCAGCTTCAGTTATTTACAACTGCCACCATGTTATGGAATATTGCTGTAGCCTCAGCTGTATGTTGACTGTGACTTTTGTCTGAGGAATTCAACATCTCAGAGTGTATACTATATTCTTACTCTTTCATCATGTGAATGAAAAACTAAGAATCACATGTCATAGTTCTTGGGACTTTGGATTTATAACATCACTGCTGGCTCTCATGGTTATTGTCATTCACCTTGTTAAATTAACTACAGGTTTCCCTTGTCATCTTATCGACCAGTGAAGGTCCCCGGGTAGAATAGGCCTTCAGCAACCCATGCTGGCCATAAAAGGCGCCTGTGCTTGTCGTAAGAGGCAATTATAAATGGGATCGGGTGGTCAGACTCGCTGACTTGGTTGACACATGTCATCAGTTCTCAAATGAGCGGATCGATGCTCATGTTGTTGATCACTGGATTGTCTGGTCCAGACTCGATTATTTACAGACCGCCGCCATGTAGCTGGAAGATTGCTGAGTGCGGCGTAAAACTAAACTCACTCACTCACTCACCCTTGTCATCTTATCACTGTTACTGTGACCATGAAGATCCAGGTCAGAATTTATTTACAGTATCTCATACTTGTCGTAGGAAGTATGTAACTAACAGAAACGGGTGGTCAAGCTCGCGGTCTTGGCATTGTGTCTCAGTTGCTCAGATTAATGGTCATGCTGTTGATCACTGGATTGTATGGTCTTGATTTGATTATTTACAAACCACAGCCACAAAGCTGGAATGTTGCTGGGTGTGGCATACATTTTGTGATTCCTGTTATAACAAACCTAATTCCGACTCTGTTAATTTGTGCTCAAGTGGTGAAATCAAATGGTCATTTTTGTCCAAACTGATGATGGTGATCCATGTGCCAGTGGTAGGTGGTTTTTACTATCAATAAAAAAGTATCATTTATGTCTTCCTTGCTAAGCTGTCGATAAGCCTACATTAAGCCTTCGTTTCATTCCAGTGGTTCTCACAATCTCAGAATACCTGGCCTTGATTTCTGTTTGTCAATTTGATTGGCTATTCTGTTGGGTCATGTATACCAATCAGAACCCTTGATCTATTCGTTTGGCTCTTACACTCTCAGATTACCCACCCTTGATTTTCTATGCAGGTAGAAGCCTTTAAAAATATTTTTAATGGAAAAGTCGTCATCACACTCCATAATACCAGCACTGGTTTTGGTGCACCTCCTGTAGGACTTTGTAATGGTGAGAACTACAAGGCTTGGTGTAGGTCAACTGAAATCTGAGTCCTGGAGAAAAAGCTCTGCGAAATGGATCCATGGCATGATGAGTCATCAACCAAATCAACAGCCTTGTCCACCCGATCTCAAAAAGCCACTTCCTCTAAGAGTCTAACAAGCGGAACAGTGGTGGGCACTGTTTTTAATCTTGGTTTCAAAGTGGTTTGATTGATTGCTCAGGAAATCGCTGTTGTTTCTTACAGAAATGCGGTCTTAAATTCCAGAACTGATTTTTTCATGTAAGTGAATAAGGACATAGTGAAAGTCAGAAGTCTTCAGTGTTTTTCTGCTGTCGGTGCCGACTGAAATACTGTTTCATGTAGGAGGGTCGTTACAGCGTGTCACAGAATGATGGTAATTCCTGTCTGTATGGTTTTTCAAGTAGAGAGTATTGAGTTTCCAATTAGGGGTCTGTCTGTGAGCTGACTCTCACTCGGAGCTGTGAAGATCCTCGGGCAAATAAAAACAAAGAGTTTAGTCCGAGATGCCAAGTCATATGTGAATCAGCTTGTAGTGATTAATACTCCACCTAAAGGTACTGATATTTTTTGTGGACATCCAAGGGTCTTTGCCCAGTCTGACAAACTACCTCAGACTGGTAGTCAATTATATGTTTTCAGATTTCGTTTGGTGATGAAATTTTAAGTGCTCTCCTTAATATGCTTCTCGTCTGTGACACTAGACAGCTTGAGATGAAACTGAGTCAATTCTGATATGTTTTTGAAGTCCTTAATTTAAAATGTCATCCTGGAGGCATCTGCAAGTAAAGATATTTTTTCCCCCAAAGGATTACTTCCATGGTATGACATTTGATAAGGACAAAGAAGTTTAGAAAACTGGTGTTCTAGATTTACAGTTTGTTGCAATCAAGTTATCATTTTACTTGTAACCTTGTCAGAGATTTTTGTTGAAATTTTACAAAGCTTACAAGAAACTTTTAACAAAGTGCAATGATGACATGATTTGTGAATAAAAAAATAATTAAAGAATGAGGACTAAGTTTATGGATTTACAACTGCTTTATTCTCTATAGGCGACGTTTCAACATAGATTTTAATGCTGTTAAACATGTGCTAAAATTAGTCCTCATCCTTCATCTACTCAGCTTCTAAATTGTCAATCATAGAAAGAAAACAAAAACTATTATGAGAGCCTGCTAATTTGAAAATGAATGACTATGGATAACAGTTTCTTGTTTATTGTGTGCTGCTGAATTGTGATGTCGATTGTTACACAATTATCAAGATAACAGTTGATAACTTGATAATGATGTACAAATAGATATTGAGGGGAAAAAATAAGTGATGAGATGAAAACATAAGTGTTCCCTTATTTTTTTATAGGTTTTTTCACAAGCTATCCAGTGCAAATTTTGTGAAGAAACCTGGAAAAAAATGAATAAAGGAACACATGTCCTTTCATGTGATCCCCTGTTTTTTTCCCTCAGTATGCATGAAAACATTATTTCATGCAATAAAGCAGTTGTTATCGAGAATGTTCTGATGAAACAAATAAACAGTTGTTATTTTAGGAGAAGTGTCACTGGGTCCTGTCTCAAAAAATAGATTAGATGTGTTTGTATTTGGGTTTATTATCCAAAACTGTGTTCCACAGGATATATCGCTTGTGTGAGATGAGACTATATTTTTTTAGATTTCGTTTTGACAGTAGATTTTGACAATGCTATGACGTCATGAACTTGATGATGTCACTATGCTAGGACATCGCTGCTTTGCAAATCTAATGGCAGTGCAGTGTTCATCGATGTATATTTTTCACTGAAAGTTAATGAAGAATAATTTTGGATGTTAAATGGAATCTCACCCTCGTGTCTACTGATAACAGTTATATCAAAACTCATTGATGAAGGTAAAAAAGTCCTCGGCAACAAACAGATATTTGTTACTTTATCAAATGTTGATGTATTTTCATATCAGTAGACAGTTGGGTGAGATTCACTATTTTACTGGCCGAAATGATATACACTTTTTGGAAAGTGTTGAATGTTGTATTGAAATAGTCATTGTTTGCAGGGATGGCCCAACACCATTGACTGGGATGAGTAACTTGACGATGGACCTCTATGAACAGTATCTGAATCACAACATAGCCACCAGTGTCAGCTTCCCTATCACTGACCTTCAACTCTGTGTACAGAAGGTCAAGGACCTTGACGTAAAAATCTCAGCAGATGAAAAGTAGGTTGCCTAATTAAAAAATTAATCTAAAGCCTGAAGAGTTCCAATTTTAACGATTGATAAGCCACGATTTTAGAAAGTAGACGTGTATATGTGGGATTACAGTTTCTTTGTAAGGTACAAATTAAGTACAAATACTTTTGTTGTGTTTAGTTAGTACTTTACCAGATATAACATATGTTAGAGATACAAATTTCACAAATGCAAGTGGTCTTCCATTTAAACTTCCTTCTTTTCCTAACTGTATTTGAATCAGATAAATATGTCACAGTATTAATGTTGCATCAGACAGAATAATACATTTCACAGGTAAGTCTTACATAATTGAGATTTATGTGTTATAATGTGCGTTACTTCATTCACTTTGCTATGTAAAGAAAAAACAGTGTCGCGACTATCAGGTAATTGTGATACTGTGTAGGGGTGAAGTGGTATACCGCAGCATTAGTAAATCTGCAGTACTTTGCAATCGATTCAGTATTACATAATGCCATGCAAGCATTAGGTATTTTCGGTCATTTTGTTACTTTTTAAACCTTTTCAGTTATGTCTAGAAATTGAACCATTGAACCAAGATCTATGTTGGTTTAGCTCTTGTTTTCGATTTTCTTCATTTTGGTAATATCTCGTGTACTGAACCTAAGGCATTGTACCACAATACGTACCATACTCGTACCACCATTGGCACACCATTTCATCAATGATACTGTTGTAACAGGGTAGCGTCCATCAGGTTAATATGTTACTTTAAGTGTTACTTCAGTCACTATAGTGTGTAATACAGTAACAGTGTTACTTCAATCTGGTTAATATGTTGATTAGTAGCTTTCTTCACACTGATGTGCGGTGATGAGAGTAGCCTAGTGGTTAAAGTGTTTGCACATCACATAGGAGACCTGGTTCTATTCCCATGTATTCGACCCATGAAGATTGTGGTTGGTATTGGTTTTCTGAAACCCATGCTTCTCATAAGAGATGACAATTGGGATCAGGTGGTTAGATTTGTTGTGCTCACATCCAAATTGCATAAAGTGATGCTCATGATGTTGATCACTGGATTGTCTGGTCCATTATTAACAGACCGCTACCTGGAGTATTGCTGTGTATGTTGTTAAACAACAACCAACTGGCCCATATGGATTTAAAGTGTGAAGTTCATTTCTGGTGTTGCCTGTTCTGATATTGCTTGAATAATATGGCCATACAATCTCACTCATTCACTTTAATGTGCTTCATTTGGGACAGTCCTGCTTCTGTTTTCTTTTTAAAAAAATGAATTTTAGACATCATGTTTGCGTGATATGGACCTATTTTTGGTATCATGTTTGCGTGATATGGACCTATTTTTGGTGTTATAATATATGTTTCTGTTACAGGCGCCCTCTGGTGGTGTATTATATGCAGGATTCTCCCAGCGACTATTCCTTGTTACGGGAGCTGTGTCGCTGTTTTGGGTTGTTCGCTGCTGAGCACTACAAACCTCGCAACCTACACCGTGGGCTTCTACGGTATACCATATACTCCTAAACCATTATTTGATAGCTTGGGACTCACGAAGATATGATCTATAATCTTCAGTATCCCATGCTTGTCATAAGGGGTGACTAGGGGGATTGGGTGGTCAAACACATGTCACCATATGCCAGTTGTGAAGATCAGTACTCATGCCATTGATCACTGGATTGTCTGGTCCAGCTATGTAAGAGTCGTCTTTGTCACTGTATCCCATTTGAGTAGATTTTTGCTCATGGTGTTGATCACTGGTCCAGACTTGTTTATTTAGAGACCTGAGACACATAGCTGGAATATTTCTGAACATTGCATAAAATCATACTCTTATTCACTCACTTTGACAGCTTGGACCAAATTGTGTCATGCCAAGACTGTTTTTTTTATGAGAAATGAATAAGACTGAAAGTAAATTATATGTTTTTTGTAATCATGTCTTTTTGCTTAGGAAGCAAGTGTTTTTTTGCTGTGTTTAGAACATGATAGATAATAGTAGCGATCGATTGTCACAGATCTTCAATAGTTTTGTGTGCAGACTGATAAATCCTGGCATACAGTACACTTATTTGCTGGGAGTTGTTAACATGTGAAGTTTTATTCACAAATTTTGCAATTCTGATATGTTTTTGAGCAATCAGTATGTAATGTCTCAGGAAATGTTTCTCTCTCTGTGATTGGATGTATTTTCAATGGGGCTGAGTGCTATGTTTCTGTTTTCAGGTTCTTCTATCAAGGCCATGATGTCTACTTGGTAGGGTCTGCCACTGAGTACTTCAAACTCAAGCCAGCTCTTGTTTCTATGATTTCAAAGCATCTGCTTCAGAGGTGATTAACAGAACATGTTTTCACCTCAGGTTTCCATAGAGACACATTCTTTTATACAAACATGGTTTTCGATGTAAGGATCATATTTTTGCCACAACTAGTATAACCCTTTTGAGATGTATCGCCTACTTTGAGGAAGATCAAATTATATGTGAAGATCAAATATGAGTGAAGTCACAGATGCTGGGAGATGGACAAATGAGGTGTAGTGGAAGCTTTGTGATGGGTTGAAGGAGTTTTAGGATTGTCAGCCTTTGATCAGCAGTTTGGTGGACGCAGGGTGCGACTTGTCAGACATCTTACGTGTTGATCTGGCAGATTACCTGGCTTGCTGGAGCTAGTTTTAGTTGTACAGAAACTAGCTTTCCACTTAAGATGGAGTGATGGAAGCAGATGGTGTAAACACATTCTGCAAGACTCAAGTCTTTGTAAACGAATGTTTGGGTAATGTGAGTGTTAAAGCTGCAATATGTTCAAGTGGAATTTCAAAACTGTTATGCTCATTTAGGATTTACTCAAGGTTTGATATGTGCTTCCCTACAGATGTTTGTGCATTTCACATTTCAAGGAAAACTGAGCAAGGATCTCACATCTAATCCAGTTTTAGATGCTTTTACATACTATTTTCCATATTCCTGTAGCTACTGATAGTCATAAGTTTGTGAAATTTTGGCTGGAAGTTGATCTGAACCATTATAAGTTCATTTTACCATATTTTAAGTATTAACTTGAATAAGTGTCCTGCCTTCAAATGATTTGAAAACATGTGCATTTGCACCTGCATAATTTCCTTTTCGTAAGTGTTATCATTTACAATAGTATGCTAAAAACTTCTTGATCATGAAATTGAAGAGAAAGTTACTGCCACACTGATGGAATAATTCATAACGCATGGACACGTAATACATAGAAAATGGTAATTTACGTTTATCCATACACTGAGAACATTATACGAGCCAAACCTTTATGTGTACAAGCCAACATGAATCACTTGTAATATCTGGAATATGTTTTGAATCATATTAGACGGACTAGTGAGTGGTGCTTCTTTAAGATTTTTAGCTTTGTATAGAAGGGTTAAGCAGGTCTTTAAAGGCACAATTTCATGCTTTTTTTTGACAAAATGTTCGTCTATAATATAGGTATTGGGGCATATGCACTTGCTTCAGCTTCCTGTTGATGCAGTAAAAGACTTATCACTACGATTTGCCGGAAATCAGTAACTGAAACTCCAAGTCGAACATCTTCCAAACAGTTTACTTTTGCCATATGTGGAATGTTTTAAGTGATTGCTCCATTTGTTGAAAACTGTCACATGCAATGTGTCAGTGTTTGCCAAACTTGCCTCAATCACATGTTGCGTTACAAGATATTCCTTAAAGAGCATTCCACACGACACTTCAAGGTTCGCTCATAAAGTTTGGTTGCTAGAGGACACAAAATTGATTTAATGCAACATTGCATTAATTCATTTTAACTTTTCAATTTCATATTGTAATCTTAATACATTTGAATAAATTATTTGGTAGCTTCTCTGGAAGATGATAGTATTAATGAGAGAAATGCAAAACTGATTTTTAGAGAAGTTTGGCATGATCTTGTGCCCTTAAAGTGAATATTTGTGAAAGGATAAGGTGTTTCTGATGGTACTGATGAAAGATCAGTCTCCTCTGTTACAGCTTTAACACTGATAAGCCGAATGATCATATGAAAGACATCAGGACTGAAGATCTGATTCCATGATTGTGTGAGGTTGTGTGTAGATCTGTTGCAGATAATGAAGAAGTGTTGCTGCAACACATCACACTGTCTAGTGTTTGTGATTCTTCACCTGTGAACATATTGTAGCTGCTCACTCACTGTGAAGTTTATACATGGTTCATCCTACAGGGCAATGTCCCCAAATGATATTTCATGTTGTATGTGTGTCCCTATTCATTCAGAACATGTTTATACAGAATGTTCTGCGATAATGTCCATGTGATATCACCATCACAACTCAATTATTCACGTTTTCACTGAAAGTTCAGTCCTTGATCATGTTTAAATGACTGGAAGTTCAATCCTTGATTGTGTTTTAATGAGTGAACATTCAGTCCTTGAGCAATTTTATATGATATAGTTGTAAAACGCACATATCCACGCACTTGTACATAACCAAGGATCTTGAGTGTTCCCTTGATCAGTGGATGTCAATGGAGTTTCTTGCATTCTGTTCACCAACAGCTCCCTGGGGAGCAAGAATGTTCAGTTCTTGATATTTGTTAAGTGACTGAAAGTTCAGTTATTATTATTATTTTAATTTATTATTATAGGATATTTATACAGCACATATCCATGCAACCAGTCCTTGCTCAAGGCACTGGTATTTGTTTCCCCTTATCATTGGATGTCAATCTCAGCGTCACATCATCTTATCAA
This sequence comes from Haliotis asinina, assembly GCF_037392515.1. NCBI lineage: Eukaryota > Metazoa > Mollusca > Gastropoda > Lepetellida > Haliotidae > Haliotis > Haliotis asinina. The sequence continues at coordinate 53,327,309 of NC_090288.1, forward strand.
TCCCAACTCCCTGGGGAGTATACAACTATTGCTGCCTTTAGGCACACTGAGTTTATTGTGGCTCTTTCATCCTAATGAGCTTCCAGATTCACAGCTGGATGAACTTGGACACATAGTCACAGTACCTAGTCCAAGTTTACGGCATGTTGCTGTACCTGCACATATTCATGTGGATTCATGGTTCTTTTAAGTGCACAGAGTTGTGTACTGTATGCTAGGGGTAGTGACAACACTGAAAGAGTCTGTACACAAAGTTTACTCTAAGGATTTTATGCCTGGTCACAGGTGGACTCGATCCTGACAGCTTAACCTTGCTAGATTTCCCGCCTGGTGCTTTAGCCAGCTCACCCACCGTGCCCATAATCAACCCTTGATAATGGAAAAATAACTGAAAGTTCAGTCCTTGATCATGTTGTCGAACTGAAAATGGTAGTAAAGCTATCATAGACAAAGTCATGTCTTCCTTGGTGATACTGATATGAATCTGTTTTACAATATACATCTGTTTTGTATGAATGCTGTAACTTTGGAATCAAAGTCATGTCCTACACAAGGATCCTTGGATAAGTTCAGACAAGGGTTCATCTTAATCTGTGATCAACAATAGTAGCTTTTTCAAAACAAATCAAAATGTCTTGAAGAAAGTGTGTTTGACAATAAAATGTGATCTAGATTCCCCATTTCAAGGTGTACATTTTAGAAAGTGAAGCAAGTCATTTTGACATATTTGTGAACATGTGTAACCCTGTTTCAGTACTACTACTAATGATGGATATTTATACAGCACTTGTATCCTCCGTGTGCATGATTAAAACAAGACATTGTGATGATATTGCAAAGGACATTCTGTTGTTGTTTAGCAGCTTTATTTACTGATAAACACAACATTTGGGTATTGCATATGATCTGAATAATAACAATGATGTTACAGTTGCCACTGTTTACTTCTTGTAACAATAAAAAAATCAAAAACAATAATATTCATCTGGATCTGAGGTTTTACTTCATACAATATTATGATTGTGTATACAAGGGCAGGCCAATAATATATCTTGTTTCCTGGATCCGCCAGTCATATCTTTTTGAAGTAAGATGAAGAAAAAATTTCCATCACAAAAATTCTAATGTTAATATGATTAACCTAAACCTAAACGCACTCAACTTGTTTTTAGTTAATATAAACAAACCAAAAGAGTTAACATGGAAACTTGTGGGGCTTTGCTGTGACTGTGATTTGACAAAAATCTTTTTTACCTCCCTGCCTTTAGGCTTCCTGAGGACATTATATCATAAAACAAGAAATAAAATTGATCTGTTCTAACTACAGTTCCTAGGTACTATTATCTGTGCAACCAGGTTTTTTCTGGGCAACATGGTTTTCGTGTTGAATTGCATATATTGTTTTATTGCCTTCTTCATTGCCATGTTAGCTGTTGAAATTAAAGGATTATAATTATAGAAATTATAGCTGGATTATGATAACAATGTGTTCTGAGACAGAGACACAATAAGAAGTGACAGTTATATAATGTATCATGCACAGGTCACAGAGGTATAACAGCTCTGTACTGATTCGTACAATATTGACTCACATAATTTTGCTACATCACTCTTGCCGAAATATGTTTTTATGAGGTTGCTGTTCAAGTTGAATCTTGAATGTTTTTGTTTTATTTATTCACAGGTTTTATGTTGTGTTTACCTGTTGTTTCTAAGGTTTGTTTATGGAATGCTGTGTTTCCTTGTCTGACCGTTTACAGTGGAAGTCACTGATGTATGTGTACATGGATTGCAAAGAATATTAAGCAGTGACTTTATCAAGACTGGTTAAAAAATTATGTGTATTGTAGTTTGAAATATGTCTTCTGTGGTTTTATGTGTTTTGTTTCTTTTTTATAGTGTAAACAGTCAGGGCGAGGGGAGATGATAAGTCATCTTCGAGCTAATCACTGATCTAGTCACTAATGTTTTGATGTGGTGTACTGATGAATGTATTCACTGATGGTGTACTGATTGTACTGTACTATACTAACTGATGTACTCATTCGTGTACTCAATGATGTACCAACAGATGTATTGAGATGCAGTGTGTCAGAATCCCATATCCAGCCATAACTTCCAATTGTCCAACTCTCATAAATCAAAGCTACATTTTATTTCAGTTCATTCAGATCACTTATGTTTCATCATGTTCAATATCTTGCATGAAGATCTGATAACTTCATCCACACTTTCTAATCAGCCAGTCAGGGTGAGAACAGAGAGTTCAGACCATCATATCTCAGTTATGAGGCTTGAGAACTAAGTAAGTACAGTGTGTGAAGCCCATATTTGCTGAAGTCGTGATATTGCTGGAATGTAGTAAAAAGCAGCTCACAATTAACTAAATTCACTCACTATTATCAGAGAAATATTTGTATTGTGTGTAAAATGAAACATTCATGATTAAGGAGGGAAGAGCTTCTGTTGAAGTGAGATCATTTCAAAACACAGACATCTGATTGTCCCAAGAACCAACGCATGATTCTTTCATTGGCTAGTCAGTGCTTGTCTTGTGGGGATGTTTCATTAATCACAGTCAAAATTTTATACATCAAAGTATACTATTGGAAGAAAAAGTGTTTTTGTGAGACTGGTGTTCCATTACTACGCAGCATTATGTCCAACACAAAAAGGTATGACTGCCATGATACACTGCATGTTCTGATTATTTACCGGTGTGGTGTAGAGTTGAACACACATGTGTCACAATGCTTTTGTGTGTTTCTTGTCTTTTTTTTTCTGATTTATCATCTAGTTTAGCTATTTCTGCACTTTTGTTACATTTTCGATAGATTACTTTTTAAATTTATTTTAGCTTTGATTATTTCAGAAAATGTAAAGATTGGTTAATGCCAGAAGGTGATTTTATCCAAAATGTTTGAACAGATCCTCAATTTCATAGAATATATTGCATTGCAGGTAAAATTAATGTTCCTGTTCAATAACTGTTTCTATTCGAGAAGGTAGGAATTTAATCTCACATGACTAATTGTCCCTTTTGTTCCTTACTACTTAGCATCATTAACAGACCTCTTTTTGATTAACTAACTCTACAGATTTGTTAACCATGTCAATTTGAGATGTTCTCAAATCACTAACCAGATTTTTGCTTCCTTCTACTTAGCATTGTTAACAAGACTTTCTTTGATTCAGACAAACAAGTCAACCCGAAACATGATGAGGGTATTTTTGATTGGTGCTGTTTTCGTGAAAGACTTGTGTTGAGAAAGCATAATACCTCTAGTGACATATTTTCATCCTGTGATGGGAAGAGAGTTTATGTGAAATCCGTCTTGTCCTCAGTCTTAGATCGATTTTGTTTTGGTTAAAACTTACCAAGCTAACAACTTTTCTAGTCTGGTCAGTGGGGTTTTTTTTATATGACGCTGTTGCAGGGTAAAAGATATTCCAACATTAAATTGATGTGTTTGGATCCTGGTGCTTGTATGAATGAATTGATCTATTTGTGGATGTATGGCAAAATTGAATATAAACTGTGTACATTTTCAAAAAGCACAGATTGTTACAGTTTGTCATGCTAGCAAAAGAAAACCAGTGTCAGATTTATAAAGACTGTTGAACAAATGCTTTGATTTTACGGACAATACTTTTTGTGTATGTTTGATTGCTTACCTCAACACGTAACATTAAATAATGTCATTTCATTGTAGGGTGACTTTTGTTTTTTGTACATCAGAAATGATGTTTTCACTATTTTTTCATAACTAGATATGTAATCATCACACATGTTATGTTTGGAATATAACTTTCTCAGTGACATACAGAGTCCAGTACTTTAATTATTGGGTTGAGGCCAATCCAGGATTTGAACCCATACTCTTAGAGTCAGCACATAAAGTCAGCCATCTAAGAGTCAGCACATAAAGTCAGCCATCTAACCCCCACAGCCTTCTTCCAGTTACTTGACATAGTGTCAGTATTGGGGTAGGACTGGGATATATAAGTATGTTTCTTGAAAGTTGCTTTTCAACAACTGGTTTTAACACCTTCCAAGAAAATACATAGCAATCTGTATCGCATCATGAGATTTGGGTTTTACCCAGAGCATTGGACAATTTAGCAGGCTGAGCAAAGACAGACTGAGGTCTGCAGCAATGGTGTTTTTGGTGGTAGTCAGTAATTTGTAGGATATATGCCTGTCTATATGTATTGTGGACCATACTGGAAGTTACAGTTCGTTTGGCTCAAAAGCGAACATCTGAAATAAAAAAATTAGAGTCTAACTCGAAAACTAACAAATACAAAATACTCATAATGAAAACATCATAAAAACTCTGAAGCTTTTGCAGAATATTTGTCCTAAAAAGAAAAGAAAAGTTTGCTTAACAAACTGTCATTAAATATGGACTCGGTTCACTATTTGTTACGAGTTAGCTAGGGACAGCCAGGTGTTCCAGAAGCACGTGCATAAGTGCTGACAAAATTATTGAGTCATTCACCTGTGCGATGCAGTTTCCATCCTTTGTTGTGCACCTGGCTGTCCCTTTTCTTGAAAATAACAAGAGATAATTAAATATAGAGGTATTTTGGCTAATAAAAGCATCCGTTTAAACAGTCAACATTGCAGCAGGCATCTCTCATGACAGTTGAGTTGAACATGACAAAGTGTCAACATGCTCATGAGCCTTCTGATCTTGGAGTGGAAACGTTCCAGCATAGTCATCCCTGGTGAGAATATAGGTCGTTTTGAAGCAGCCCCCGGTGTTTTGTAACCACGAGTGAAGCCTGGGTCAGCAGCGTCAGATTAGACAATGGTTAAATCAGTGGAAATATCTGATGTCTGAATAAAATGGCAAAGAATGTTCCATTAGACGTCCACATGATGGCTTCGGTAGTCGGGGAATCGTAAGGAATCCTGCTGGTGAATTACACTGCCAAAGGTTACACTATTGAAAGGCAATTCTATGCTTAAATGCTTTGACGACTGTGTTTGGACATAAAGGCTAAATGTCTTAGATAACAAGTTTCTCTTGTGTCGCCATGACCGTATTGATGGCTCGGTCTGATCGAACGTAGTCTGAATTCACCACATTTGGTTTCAAACCATCGTTCATAGTGCAGCCTTAGAGTGCAGCCTTAGAGTTAAACTTAACGTAATCCTGTAATCTCGTGGCATGCAAGGCAAGGAGTGCAAGACCTTCAACAAATAGGAACAAAGGTACACCTCTTTCCATGGTGTAACACGGAATAACGAGTCAACAACTCAAATGGAGGACAGATATTTTCAGTAACGCCTTTAGTTATTTGTGGTCGTCAGGAAGTATGTTAAGTTATAAGAAAAAGCTGGAAATGTGTTTCCCTGAAAAAAAAAATGTCTGTATATATCTGATGTATATCCAAGAATATCCCTGCTGGGGGGTTATGGGAATTATACTGTATGTGTATCAGGAATTGAAGTCTCTCAGATGTATCTGAACCTTGGTGTTTTTCAGTCCTTGTCTCCTGTCTCCAGAGGTGTTCCACCTATCAATGGGGCTATTAGAAGTTCAGGAGTGACGAATGTAGATGGTTGAGTTGAATGGGCAATGAGAATTAATCCATTGCTGTTAAGGTAAACTTCAAAGTGTGTCAAGACAGCGGACGTGATGGCTGTTAGACCATTAGACTTATGTATTGCTGCTGTTGAATGATACATGGATCTGTGTTCTCTATACGTCCCCATCAGTATCTATGGTCAGCGCCATTACCATGCTTGTGTTTCCCCCCAACCAGGAAACATCCCCGCCCTGTTACATCCTGGACCACCTCATACATTGTGCGGTCATATCGTACAGTCAATAACGGTTTCATGCACATAAGCACTAGCTAATGATTGGTAATTGCACTTTTTCTATTTTACTTAGCGAAATATATGGTTTCCTGTGGTAGTGAATGATTACAACAGTTCAGGAGACTGATGTCAGATCAGAAAGTCATTGATTAAGACATTCTACGAAAGCAGTTTGGAAAAATGTTGACCTCGTCTTTGGTACCAACAATGTGTCGAGTCACACGATACAGTGTTGGTGTGTGTACATATTTGACGTTTCGTATTTAACACACATATACATAGAAATCAAACTCAACAATTTGTATATGAATTATTATAACTTAACATATTGAAAACTTTATTAATTCTTATTATTAATTCGAGCGTTGCGTAAATTACCCATCAATACGACAGGAGACGCTGACCAAGAGATTCGTTGTGGATTGGAACACCTATAAAAAGTATAGGTGTTAACACTAAGTGACCGAATTCGGATTCACTATATCTGTAACAAAGAACTGTTATATTTATCTGAAACAAATCGATATTTTCACAGACTGGAATAACATGTTTTTTTCGTTTGAATTCAAGCTTTCTGCCGGAATTACTTCCCATCCCTGTGGATATTTTTACCAACTAAGATAAGTAAGGGTATACAAGATCACTATATCCTATGGATTTTGTCGTCAAATAACATGCTATTTGTGTCATTATTAGGTGATGTTACGATTTGCTCATTTGGGAAACTATCGAAACCGTTGGTGAACTATACCGGATAAATTAGTTAGGGATATATGAACATTTTGAAATTATTAATAATGATCTATTTATTCACTGACACGCTGATGAAATATCAATCATAAAAAGACCAGTATCCCTAACTTATTCTGTCCAATATAAATGTGGTCTTTGACTTAACTTGAATATTTTCGCAGGTGTATTTTGTGACAAAATTCAATGTTAATTCGGGTGAAAAACCAATAGTTCACTGGCGTAAGTTAAACGTTCAGCTAGTCATCTATCATACCAATTTATATTTTCGCCTATTCTGAAGGGTATACCACGATTACACGCAACATATTCTGGTACACCAAGGCTGACAAACTCATGGTATCCTATATTTAATCAACCAGTATGTCCATCATTTTCATGGATATGAATATGGGCGGTGCGGTATCCCAGTGGTTAAAGCGTCTATTCGTGACGCCGTAGACCCAGCTTTGATTCCCCATATGGGTCCAGTGTATGACGTCCACCCCTGGTGTCACTCACCGTGATATTGCTGAAGTATTATTATAACTGGCAAAAAAGTAATCTCTCACTCACTCACTCACTCTCTCACTCACTCACTCACTCACTCACTCACTCACTCACTCACCAGATTTGAATTCCCCTGAACAAACTTCCTCTTGGTCATCACATACACATGTAAAGTTGATCTGCCAGCTTTGGGATGTTTGCATTGCTACATGACTTTAGAGTGAGTTATTTTCGTTTCACGTCGCTTTTAACAATGTCTCAGTAATATGACGGCTGGGGATACCTGAAATGGGCTTCACACATTGTATGTGGGTAGTCTAACCAAGGACTTCGACGTGACGAGCTGACTAGCGAACGCTTTAACCATAAGGCTATACCACCGCCCACATGACTTCAGAAACATCCCCTGTAAAGTTGGGCCACTAAGCTGACATCACGTCTCTGAATTAAATTCATTGTGTTTTAGCACTACTTTCTGATTTCAATTTGTTCATGTATGATGAAACATAGCCATAGTTTGTTTGGGTTTCTAGTGTTGTCTTTCAGTGGAATGAAACTTTGGCGGTCTTCAAAAATGAAAAGGCCATGAAAGATCCCATCCATCCACATAATGTTTCTTGTTTACAATATTATACATATTTCGAAACAAACTGGATGTCTGAAAATATGTCAATAATCTGCAGATGGAATAAGGAAGGGGTGGCCAATGTTGGTGGCCAATGTGGGCGACGGACTCTATGTTATCATACTCTAGACCCGTTGACAATCAGGGTTTGAATCGGTCTTCAGTAACCCATGCTTGTCATAAGAGGCGACTAATGGGATCGGGTTGTCAGGCTAGCTGCCTTTGTTAGCAGGTGTCATGGTATGGTATCGATGTGCATGCTGCTGATCACTGGAAAGTCTGGTTCAAGACTTGATTACTTACAGAACCCCGCCATATAGCTGAAATATTGCTGAATGCGGCGTAAAACTAAAGTCACTTACACATTATACTCTGACTTCATGTGCGTCGGTCAAATTTAAACTTTGATGGTGAAATTTTGTTTTAAAAAAATTGAATGTTTCTTTCAATGAAATGAAAACGGCAAGCATCTATGTTAGGAAACCCTGAGAAGTCCATCGCATGAAATAATAACAAAGGTCCAGAATCGTAAATGAACTACCGGGGCAGTGATGGCACATGGAGTTTAAGCTGTTTATTGCCGGGATACCTCACGTATTAAATTCATTATGTGAAAGGTGGAACCACAAACAGGGTGCATGTACAGAACAAGGAATGAGCTGAAATCAGCGTTCTTCCTGTTGATTTAAACACGCCTGTGTTGATGTCAAGTTACTGTTCGGGACCCGTGAAGGTGCCGGGGTAGAATGGGCTTTCAGCAGCCCATACAAGGCGACTAGGCTTGTCGTAAGACGGGATCGGGTGGTCAAACTCGCTGACTTGGTTGACACATGTCACCAGTTCCGAATTGCGCAGATCGATACTCATGTTAATGTCATGTTGTTGATCACTGGATCGTCTGATCCAGACTCGATAATTAACAGACCGCCGCCATATAGCTGGGATGTTGCTGAATGCGGCGTAAAACTAAACTGACTCACTCACTTAGTACTGTTCGAACATCCTATTTGTTTGCCATTGTAATTGTGACGCAGTATTATGACATCACCGCGATGATGCCTCGTATCATGTCACTATGTTGTAGAGAGCCATACACTGGTGCCCACGATAGAAACAAAATCTTAGAAGAGCTTGCTATGCTGATGGATTTTACGTTACTTTTCCACTATTCCAGCAATATCACAACGGGGAACACAAGAAACGAAGTTCAAACACAGTACCCATGGAGGTAATTGAACCAGTGTTTTCGTCGTGACAAGCGAACCTTAATACTGCATAACCTTTATACTGAAAACCCGAACTCAGTGACTCGTCATGGTCAAAGGAATATACCGAGGCCTACATACCATCATACCAAGGCCCAGTGACAGCAGTTCAGAGACGCTGCCGAAGTGGCTGAAGTGACCAAAAGTGATTGAAAGTGGCACCTTCAAGTGATCGATTCTAACATTTTTCTACCTGCCACGTGTGACCCTATTAATTAATCTTCTGAAACTGAGTGCACATTTTCTTCACATATTTTTGGAATATACGAGTCACAAAAATAAGGCCTTGTCTTGCCCTCATCCCCTGATAATTAAACAGATTTGGTTTTGCTCCCTGAAGCTGTGGTTTAGATGTGTGTACACAGAGACAAACAGTCCCCCGAGGAGTGTTTCAGTGACATGTTCACCATTGTGACTTCCTGTTGATGAAAAGGTGAAAGAAAGCTAGATCCTCCAAGGCTACAGAAAATAACCCACTGATCTCTATCGCGTCTAGTCGATGGACGTCACCGAGAAGATCTAGACGTATTCTACTGCTGTTACTACTACTACTACTACTACTACTACTACTACTACTACTACTACTACTACTACTACTACTACTACTACTACTACTACTACTACTACTCCTGCTGCTGCTGCTACTACTACTACTACCACTAGCAGAGCTGCTGCTACTACCAATACTACTATTGCTTCTACCAGCGACAAGTAGTCATTATATGTTAATGAGAGATACATGGGACATTTCATGTGATACGCAACTCATGAAAAAAACTTTTGTCACGTCATTCCATGTCAGATTCACCACTTAACGCATGAAATAGTTTATTTATTACATGTTCCCAAATAGCTTTTTAAAAAGAATTTCGAAGAAAATTCGACTGACGAAAGTAAATTCTCCTACTATGAAATTGAGGTTGTTTACGTCTTTGTAGGGGTACACAGCTGAGATAGCTTTCGATATTTAAAAATGCAGTAGAAATCGATATAATGCATACCTGTGGCAGTTTAAATGAATTGTCGTTGTTTGAATAATTAAATAATAACTTCAACTAAACGTGTTTAACGTCTCTTTAGTCTGGTGACTAGGGCAAAGTCAGACCGAACAGAAGCTAATCACTTTTGCGTGAAGCTTTGATGGGAATATAAGGGGGAAGAGGCCATTTATCTTTATTTATCTTTATTTATGTGATGTATCAAATATTACAAAGTGGTATTTAGGTACAAACCTATTCTAGCAATGGAAATGTGTTTACTCAAACAACAGTGGCATTTCAGGTGTTAGTTTGTTTGTTTTAATTGTATTCATGAGAAAAGGACAATACGTCTTAGAACACTCTTTCCGTAATATTTATATATTATGTTTTACATTCATAATACAAGATGGACAGGCATGAACAGACGGATGGGAAAGAGTGGAACAACTGCAATAATTAAGAAAATCTTTTTGGTTGACAAATATGTGTTTGAACAATTTTAAACGTGTTATATTTTGTGTGAACAACCAGATCTGTGGTAATATTCGCCTTCACTTTGTCGCAGGAAGTAAGCCACGTGTTATCAAATGCGAAATATATAAAAATTTGTATCATCAGATCAAAGATCATAACAGATGTGTTTAACTATGTCAGTAGAGGGATGAAAATATGTTTGTATCAAACTGGGTGCCATGCTTCACAGTTAGATATCCTTGTTTGCATCCATTGGCTAAATGTTAAAATACTGGTTAGAGCATTCAAGTCCACTGTATCGTATTACAGATCCCCTTCACGTTGTTTGAATAAGGGCTAGTGGGGTAGCCTAGTGGTTAAAGTGTTCGCACGTCACGCCGAAGACCCAGGTTCCATTCCATACATGGACACAATGTGTGAAGACCATTTCGTGTGTCCAACGACCAAACTCACCACAACTCTTTGGAGTTTATATATTCAAGTTAAAGCTTTCCCAAAGTGTCGGACTGTACTTCTAAAGTTCGTCTCCAAATTTTCTAGCTATACGGGAGAGATATCTGGTTGATTAGGTTCAGAATTCCGTTCTCGTCTCTAAAAAACATATGAGATACGTACGAGAACATCGCAAACAACGATACAAAATCACCGTGGTCATACAAATGGTTCAAATGCAGACAACTCGATTCTCGTGCACAAACACTTGCCAACATAGACAGACACATGCTATCACCTGCAAACACTTGATAAGACCATATTATAGCAGTGACACCAAGGGCGCCTTTCGTTGCTTAACAAATGACAATTGCAGATCGTTCAAAGTCGGACCCGTGAAGGTTCCAGGGTAGAATAGGCCTTCAGCAACCCATGTTTGCCATAAAAGGCGACTATGCTTGTCGTAAGAGGCGACTAACGGGATCGGGTGGCCAGGCTCACTGACTTGGTTGACACATGTCATCGGTTCCCAATTGCGCAGATCGATACTCATGTTGTTGATCACTTGATTGTCTGATCCAGACTCGATTATTTACAGACCGCCGCCATGTAGCTGGAATATCGCTGAGTGCGGCGTAAAACTAAACTCACTAACTGACTCGTTCATAGTCGAACATGCAGTCTGTAAGGCATGTTCTGGGATTCCGTTCAAGCTTATGTTAACATGCTTTCCATCACGCCAAGTCACTTTCTTGCAAGTCAGATTGTACCCATCGTCACCGCTTAACACCGTCTTGCCACTAGTATAAACTCCCATACTTAACACTGAAGACGTGGAATCGATACAGCAATGACGTAACCATCCTGGGTGCTGTGTGAAGTAACTAGACTCATCTCGGTTGGATCTGTTAGGACTACCATTCATAATAGTGACATTTCGTTGTTTACAGCCTGGTTGTAGCAAAACGGTGATTTTGTAGGTGTCCCTCACAGACGTTTTGATAATACAGCTGCATTATATTTAAGATTACTGACACGCTACATAATGCTGAGCTTTGAAGTTTTCATCTCCTCAGAGAATTGGACAGATTATTACATACTCCTTCTATCTAATCCTCTGCGAACGAGTCCATGACATTTTAACAGATGTCGAACTCATAGTTGTCATGCTGTGAAATCAGGTCTTGGATGGAAGTACTTCAGAAGTACATGCGACTTGCCACAAATCTCACCTATCAACACTCACCTTGTCTTAACAGTACGGACTTGTTGATATGTTGATGGTGCCTCGCTTGCAGTGCATTTCTTTCCGTAAGCTACCATAGTGTAATGGTTTAGAGGTGAGACATGTCAATTTTGACAACTTTCGCTTGTGATCTAGAGATTTTTCTGTAATTATGTCCTGCCTCTTTGTCAGGCTCCCTGACAAAGCGGACCCCACCTTATATGCTACTCAGTTGTTTTCCTCCTGCGAAGACTTCACCCTCAAGGACGTTGGCTGGGCTTCTTGTAGTCGTATATAGGCCGTAGATGCTCTTATCTGAGAGCGTCCTCGCTGTTTGTTGGTTAGCTTTAGCTTTTCCTTCTTCCGACTGTGATAAAATCAGATTGTGAATATGATTATGTAAAATAATATCACTCATGATGTTTATAGTTTAGGATCCCATTATGTATTTCTTGTGGTCTATTCAAAGCAGACAATCAAAGCTTATTATTTCTCTGGTATAGACGTCGTTGTACATTCACCTGACTTTTGGAACGAGTGTAACCTGTGTTCAGGAGAACAGCCAGCTACATGACCGTCAGTTTATGAATTTTCTTACACGCAGACATTATCACATAATCAGGTTTTTCACCTGTCATAAACCAAAGATGAGTCGACCTCAGGTCTTTGGCGGAGTGTTTGACCTCCTGACTGGACGCTGTCACTCTTATACGATTAAAAATATTACACAGTTACATTGACCATACATTACAATACCCTTCAAAACTAAAAGAACATTGTAGTGTTGTTATTTTTGAGAGAACACTTTGTACAAACCTCGTTGACAGGAACAGTAATCTATCTCCCACAGAGCGGTTAATGGATGTGTGATCTGGACTCCGCCCCTCTGTGCAAATTCGTCGCAAATTCCGGAGCAGAACATAGGACTCGTTAAAAGTTTCACTGAAACTTGTGGTAGTGCTCCTTCGTGGAGAAGAATAAAACCTTTTCATACTCTTCTTCCGTTAAAGACATGAATCAACAGTACCACTCTATATCCAGTATAAACACTACGGAGGTAACTCAAACCGTGGGAGCAGTCGAATCTTTGAAGTTGATGTCCATATAAGAAACTATATATATTTCATTTTACATTGTTCTATTTAAAAGGGTTAAAGAAGTATTTGCTATGGCATATTCTTTCTACACTGAACCAGTATAATCCATTTCCTTCATACACAAGGCTGGTGCCTCTTCCCTATGTCAGGTTAGAAAGGAGAGTTAGTGGTGACAAATAGTGTCTGTTTGTTAAAGGCACATCGACTGGTTAGCGTATCAAAATTCATGCCTCCTAATGAAGACATACAATCATATGGCAGTGATCAATAAGAATGTGTATGAAATGAATTCACAAAGATTATTAACCATATTTGGAAAAAAGTCAATATTTTCCGGCAATAGTGTACTAGTCACACGAAGATTCGAGTTTCATACCCCACACTCATCAATGGCAGCCATTGAGTCGTCATTCTTATTTAACAACCAACGTCATGTAGCTTGAACGTTTTCAGTGCAAAGGTAAACAAGAACGAAGAAACTATTACAAAGTACGTCAATAATAGCGTGACAAACTGTAGAAAGTTGTGAGACAGGATAACTGTTAGGTGCACTTCGATGACGTCTGTTAAAATTAAGGGAGAGTCAAACGATATCGGGGCGACGGAAGACATTGCTTATTGAAAGAGATCATCATCATCACCTCATATGGAATATCTTTAATTTAGATATGGCTTCTGTGGTGATAAAAAAACCCGTAAATCCTACAAAAAATGAACACCTTGTCGCTATCATTAGTACGTGTACGTGTACGTGTACGTGTACGTGTACGTGTACGTGTACGTGTACGTGTATTCTACCAACAAAACGTGAAGAACAATGGACAAGCAGCTGGTATCATCACTGCTTTAGCAGAGATGTCTGATGGATTTGGAAAACGTTTTGTTGCATCCATTTGAGTAAGTGAGTGAGTTTTGTTTTACGTCGCTTTTAGAAAGTATTCCAGCAATAACTCACGGCGGGGAAAACCAGAAATGGGCTTCACACATTGTACAAATGTGGGGAATCAAACCTGGATCTTTGGCAGGACGAGCGAACGCTTCAACAGCTAGTCTCCTCCAGCGCCCCAACATCTATTTTACGAAAAGCTGGTACACATTACACTGCTCCCTCGCTTTTGACGTGGACAGGCCTGTGTTTTTTACAACAAAATATCGCCATTTGAAGAAAGTTTATTTCGTTTGACTTTCGCTTCATTGCAACAGGATGAAGAAAGCATGACCTCTCGCGAGGACCTCTCATCAAAACGTTTACAGTAATTCAGAAAGACATACTAATGGCATTGTATGTCGTCAGATCTACATCCAACTAGGTGTATGTATGTAATGTAGTAAAATATTTGTACAGTTCGCGCACATATAAAATATTGGGGTGACGATAGTAAAAATATATTTACCGATAAGAAAGGGTTACAAAGCCACCCATCTTGCTACCACTGTCAATCACGATTCTATATTCCGTTAATATGTTAACACAAGCTGTTCCCTGGATTACACAAAACACGAGAGAGGTTCACATGACCAGTCATTTCAGACACCAATACAAGATCATGGCAGAATTCACTGCAGACAATTCATGTCCCCGTGGGGAAAAGGGTGCCATTGTAGTCGACATACACATGCTATCAATATTGGCAGACATCTGACGTTAGTTAAATCACCGATACCAAGGGCGCCTTTGATTGCTTAACAAATGACTAGTGCATATCGTTTAAAACCGAACAGGCAGTCTGTAAGGCATGTTCAGTTTCTGGGATTCACTTCAAGCTTATGACAACATACTATCCATCACGCTAAGTCACGTTCTTGCAAATCAGAGATTGTACCCATCACCACCGCTTAACACCGTCTCGCCACCATCATAAATTCGCAGACCAAATGGGGCGGTGGGGTAGCCTAGTGGATAAAGAGTTCGCCCGTCACGCCGAAGTCCCGGGTTCGATTCCCCACATGGACAATGTGTGTAAAGCCCATTTTCAGGTGTCCCCCGACGTGATATCGCTGGAATATTGCTAGAACCGGCGTAGAACTAAACTCACTCACTCACTCGCAGACCTAATGCTGAAGACGTGGAATCGATACCGGAATGGTCTTCTGAACCATCCCGGCTGCTGCGGAAAGAAACTGAAGAAACTGAAACTGAAGAAACGGAAATGTGCGTTGGCTCTGGTGGGACAACCAAGTACTTATTTCTGAGTTTCCGTTATGGAAAGCCCAGTTGAAAGAAAGAGGATCGACACAATATACAGACAAAACTGTGTACTTGTAGCTGTCCCTTATAGAGAGTTTGGGTTTGAGAAAAGACAAAGTAGAGATGACATATTTCACGTTTACCGACAGGCTACATGAGGTTGGGTTTTATATTTTTCGTCTCCTTGGACCATTGGACATACTCCCTCAGTCTAATCCTCTGCAGCACGAGTAAGCCAGTGACATTTTAATAGATGTCTGACAAATATTTGTCATCCAGTGAAATGTATGAAGTAGAGATGAAAGTATATGGTGTCTGGAGTGGAAGTACTTCAGAGCTACCTTGTCATAAAGATCAACAATCCTCATTTTTTTTTAAATCTGTGACATTTACACAATGAGAGATCGACAGGACACTACAGTAGGGTGCTTCGGACTGGGACTGAAGAAGACTTCCTTGCAGCAAAATCCCTTCTTGACAGTATGACTGTCTAACGGTTAAAGGTTGCATGTGACACTGAGGACCCACGGGAAGATTCGCACTGCACAACCACAAACAGCGTTCCTCTCTATATGTATGTTGGTACACCAGTGCGTCGAGCGTGTTTCTACGTTACGGTTTGCCTGGAACAGTCACATCAATGACAAAATAATATTGTTCTTGGGATAGAGAAAATCTATAGATGTTTAACAGCATTTTTGTCCTATATATGACTTTACGAACAAGTATCATCAAGGTGCATCTATATGCATGCAAAAGATTTTTACATCCCAAATGTCACGGTTTGTGGAGGATGTCGGAGGTTTCCAACATATTTGTATATTTAGTTACATAAAAGTAAGAAAATATTGGATACAATTGCAATAACTGTCAAGTGTCAGATTTCAAAAACAAATATTGTAGCATGATAATGCATGTAACTGGACCTCTGGTTTCTGAAAGATATTTCCATCTTAAGGGTATGACTACATCTGGACAGAACAAAATGTAACCAGAATATTTCAGATAATTAAGGTTAAGGATTTAGAGCAAAAATGCTATAAGGTATGTATTTTCAAAAGTGGTATAGTGCACTCTATCCAACTCGGACTGTTTTCGCGGATAACATTAGCAAATCCTACGTGGCCTTGCAAAGATTCGTCGTAAAGGCTACGGTTCATGGGATAAACAAATATTTTTTTTCCAAGCGCCCATGAACGTGAGCATATACGATGAGATGTTTGACCTGATAAAAATAACGTGTTCAACCACGTGATGTACTAATCTGGTTGTTTTGTTCCCAAAGCAACATACTGATTGGTAATGCTGGCGAGTTGCTTTATTCTTAATGGTGGATTATGGTTAAAATCACTCCTATGCATCACGCATCAAAGATATCGGTTCTTGTACAGGCTTGTACTACAAAATATGTATTCGATCAAGACCCCCAGCTCTTATATTTGTTCTTGAAACAGCAACAGAGCCCTATTAATGGAACAATCGGCACATTTGCATTAGCGAGGATTTTGTTATTAACCTGTAGTGCTTCGAAGACATAGCATAGCATATCACACATGCCAAGCGTTCATGTGGGGAGACATAATTAGATGTGTACGTCCTTTTACTAAAACAGATCTGTCATTGACAGAAGGTACTTTGTCACAACAAATAACATTTTAAACAATTACCGCCCCATTGTCGAGACAGAATAGCATTTGCGGTAAGTGATAATGACAAGTATGTACCTTTATTATGAGCAACAAAGACGCTGATTCTCTCTTTAATTATCTGTATTCCTGCAAGAACCTGCTTGTTGGTTGTCCATTGAAGCCTTCTAGATATACAATCAGACCCAGAGAACATCACTACCGTTGATGGTAGGTTTACATATTCTGTCGCACATTATATCGCTAGTGGGTTTAAACAATCTGCGGTCGTCCCACATGTACCTAAAGCTACTGTTTCTGGTGGGTAAAAGTGATATTTACAACCTGGAAACATCGACAACATCACCTAAAATGGTCGTACACCATTATTCAACTGATTGATTTGATAATTTCTTTTCTGGTCAGCAAAATGTCCAGATCCCTTTTTTCGGAAAGTCTGACTTCAGCTAAAACTTTCCCTTATGAGAAAGTTACATCAGTAGCATTGTTACGACTAACTGGATTCTGTGCTCAGACTCACTGACTTCGTTGATGCATGTCATCGGTTCCCAGATGCGATGATCCCCGTTCCTGATATTATCACTGGACTGTCTGTTCCAGACGCGAGTGTTTACACTCGTCATATTGTGTGGAATATTGCCGACTTCGGAGTTAAAAAACAAACAGTCCAAACAAAGGAGATGATGGCAGAAAGAAAACCGTGGAAGTGTGTACAAGTATTATGCACCTAGCTACGCCACCGCCCCAGAGTACAAAATATTTTCCATAACACGACCTCTGGTATAGAGCGGAAAAATAACATGTGATCCACGGCAAAGGGGCATGGAATCATTATAAGACTTACACGGAACTAGACAAGATCATTTCGCTTACACCAAGTTAGAAAGATAGTTCACTGATAATTTGTGTGATTTGTTTAGATAATTGAGATTCATGAAGTGTTCTGACAAACCGCCAAGAAATTGGAATACACGTTTTAACTGTTTAATAATTGATGCAGCACCCCTGAATAATTGTGAATAATCCTGAGCGGTCGGTTTGGTTGAACCATAGAACTAAGAGTCAACCTTCCTCAATCTAAAGCCTTCAAGCAGTCATTCTTGTCACTTGGAGAATAGCCTCTTTCCAAACATTTATCTCTGTCATTTATTCCTAAAATGCCACTGCTACTCGAGCGGACTGACGAATCTAATCATTATTAGGCTCCTATATCTGCTGTTACTTCTAATACGTATTTACATGGCACAGTGTCGGAACTTGAACACGGTTTTATTTAATTATCGGTTTTATTTTGCTATCCTCGAGAAATTCGAGGTTCAGCTAAATGAACAGTAAAGATCTTTTCGAGTGTTGGATTGGACAGCACATATCCGGTTCTATTTCAATACCATAATGATTAAATACCACCATGATTAAAAGGCTGTATAAATTAGCTAAACTCTAGCTGGTACACCAGCCATCTCAGTGGGCAATACCACCATCGTGAACGAATATTATGCAGTCACCCCAGATCAAATAGATTATGTGTATATAACGGTTTTAAAATAAATTTGATTTATGTTGGTATGTTAATATCATACATATCTAAGATGTTTGTGTTGACCGCATACATTCTATTCAATTTTCACTATTCGTAACTTTAATATGATCGTACCCATGCCAATTGTCTATCCAGATTTTGTAAAAACAATAACAACAACAAAATACGTATTTTTATACACAATGAAGTGGAACTTAGAGATTCACTCCTATGTCAATACCATCATATTTGTTTTTGTATGTTTAGTAAATGAAGGTAGCCCATATCCACCACTCCAAAGAAATAAAGATTTAATTAATAAGCAAGGTCAGAGTATACCTTGAATATTGTATTTTTATGGAAATAAAGGAAATTGGTCGGGCTATTTAGCGTCTTGATGAGTTCTGTGAAAGAGCGTGATTTGTCTAAGGAAAATACTTAAAATCGGCGTGATTGGATACATGAAAAATCACACTCAGTTGTGTTAGAGAGTTGTGCAGTAAGGGAGTGTTAGTGGAAGAGGGAGTGTAAGTGGAAGAGGGATTACTGTCCGCTGGTAAATGGTTATGCGAGTACAGACTGAGAGATTGTGTTGAATGTGAAGACGAAACGGCAAAGAAATGCTCATACTCTAGTATCATGCACTGTTTGAAATTGTAAATGCTTCAAGTAAAAACCAATGCCTGGTGTAGGTGGTATTCTTGCTAAATGGCAGCAGTCCTAATGTATTACATTAGCTATGTATAAAAAAATGATGCTTGTTTTAATGCTGGTGAGTGGATGAGTTTTGTTTTACGCCGCACTCAGCAATATTACAGCCATATGGCGGCACTCTGTAAATAATCGAGTCTGGACCAGACAATCCAGTGATCAGCAGCATCGATCTGCGCAATTGGGAATCGATGACATGTATCAACCAAGTCAGCGAGCCTGACCATCCGGTCCCGTTAGTCGCCTCCTACGACAGACAGTCACCTTTTATGGCACGTATGGGTTGCTGAAGGCCTATTCTACCCCGGATCTTCACTGGTCTTATTGCTGGCACCATGCCAACAATGAAGGCAAAAGAAATAATCAGTACCCTACAAAATAGTTATATTATGGTATAGTGGACCATATTGACCCGTCATCTTAAAGAGGTTAGTTTCATCACTGGCATCGTAAACGAACCGGAACGTGAAGCGCACAGTGTAATATTACATGCTTTAGAATTGTTCGGGTTTTTTTCTTTTCGCGAATGCTTTCATCTTAATGCACGTGTTTGTTTTTGGTCTAGAAAAGCAATTTGATAAATTATCTGCATATTGTGGTAAATGGAAATTAGCAATCGATATTCACAAAGGCAAACTTATAGTAAATGTCCACAGGTCTACATGTAGTACAGGACTGAGATTATATGTCACTGCTGATAACTTGCCGGAATGGACAGATGTCTGTTTGGGCAGCTTCCACTGTATTAAGAAATGACGAAAGGCTTGGGTATCACAACAAATTTAATGTTGGAAATATTGTTGTTGAAATAGTGTTAAGTTATAAATATCGTTTACCATTTTTAGTCAAAATTGGCATATTAAATATGCAGCACGTATATCTCTACTTGTTAAATACTAATTTATGTATCTGCAAATGCAAGATTATTCAATGAACAACCGTATTAAAAACGTGTAAGAACACCCATGGAAAGATAATGATATTTCGATAGAAGCTGTCTCTGTACATACATATGTTCTGTTTGAAAATGTCTTTGTAAACGTTATGTTCGTACTTTACTATATCAATATTTAGATATCTAAATCAAAATGGCGAGGGTACAGTGTGTTTTAACTGAAATGAATTAACTATGTTATGTTGACATATGCTTAATGTGAATGCCCATATCACCCAAGTCAAAGATTGTACCCATCACCACAGCTTAAAACCGTCTCGCCACCATTATGAACTCGCAAACTTAATGCTGAAGACGTAAAATCGATACAGTAATCTGAACCATCTCGGATGCTGTGTAAAGTAACTGGACACATGGCTCCTGGGTCTTTTTGACCACAACTGACCTAACCCTGAAATTCTGTTGAGTAATACCGAGTCTTAACAATCTCCAGAAATAGATTCCATTTGGCGTGAGGAGCCAAATAACTCGGGAAGCCATATGAATAGACCGTTGGAAATCAGTTATTACGTCAGTTGTTCGCGAAGAGGGGTAAGCTTGCCCTCCTCCACCCCACCGCACCCCACCCCACCCCCGCCCCCCGATAGCGTTCCGTATTCACATAATGTGGCTAAATTATTTCTGTATTATTTCTGCCAAGCGACCACAAAATCATGTGATCCTTGAACCACACAAACCAGCTGAATTACGACTGCTGTTCAAATCATTGAAGGTCATTTAGAAGTGGAATACATAAGAAGACACAGTGATGCACCTGAAGAAGTAGCAAGCATATACTCCGAAGCCTCGTGCTATTCACATTACAGAATCTCCCTTCGATAAGTCTTGTTTTTCTTCCGACTACTGTGTTGAAATTCAAAGACTACGCTGCATACGAGTAATGAAAAACGAAGTCTTGCAGTAAATCATGCTCCGTCGCTTCACAAACGAAACACCAGAGATATCAACATTTGTGTCTATCGTCAGGTTACATCACTTTTGAACACATGATTACGCTGAATAACGAGTGCGTCTTTGACGTTTTAGACACCAAATAGATACCAACATCTGTGTCTATCGTCAGGTTACATCACTTTTGAACACATGATTACGCTGAATAACGAGTGCGTCTTTGACGTTTTAGGCACCAAATAGATACCAACATCTGTGTCTATCGTCAGGTTACATCACTTTTGAACACATGATTACGCTGAATAACGAGTGCGTCTTTGACGTTTTAGTAAGTGTCTATGGATATTTCTGTTTCTGTGATATGTTTGAATCTTCCATAGCTGTGTATGGTGTCCTAGGTGGAGATGTTCCAGAACTGATCATAAATCTCAAGAGTCAAGCAATTTCAAAACTGTGGTGTTTGCCAAGCTGTGAAATCGCCAGGTCATCACGTCAGTTTCAGGTTATGGACTCGAATATGGCCTCGCTGCAGCGCATTCCTTTCAGCACAGGATTATAAGTCTACGAGCCAGTGGTTCCATGCGATATGCTGAGGGTCAAAATAATAGACCTGCAAAAGAAAACCATGTAGATACTGTCCTCATTCGAGACATGTCAGTCTTACGTCCATGACACATTAGAGTAATTCGCATTGCTGGCATTTGCTCACACAATCTCTGTTCCTTCTTTACATATGCCGACTATGGCAGATTCAGAAAATATAGACGTACCACTGACCATTTATTTAGATTCAACAGAATGCTGTCATACTTGCATATACATCACGCTGCGTCGATATTTTCAAATTACAAAAGCGTACAAAATATGAAAAACAACAATATAATAATCGAGCCTGGACCAAACAATCCAGTGATTGACAATAACACATATCTGAGACACGACTTTTAGGGGAAGCATGGGTTGCTGACGATCATTATAACCAGGATATTCAGGGGTTGTTTGGTTCACGGGAACCATGCTGTCTGTAAGAAAAGAACACGGGTGTCGAGTTTGTTAGTTGCATGTTTGTATATGAGCACATGAAAGGCATTGAACCAATTATAAGTAGATGTACAGGAGCGCAATGCTGCAGTGGTAAGACGTCTGCCTGTCACGCTGAAAGCCAGGGTTCGATCCCCGGTGGAGGCACCTTGGTTCGGGTCCAGAGGTGGTCACATATTCACATTATCCTTAGATCCATAATGTCTCAGCTCACTCATCTTCAGAACTGGTACCTGTGAGGATGTGCTGGCAATGTTAGTATTTAGGTCAGTGCGCCTAACAGGCAGAATGGCTGCATGATCCCAAGGTAGTCGAAAAAGTATCGGAAAATACGACAGTGTCCTATTACCAGGGATAGTAATGTAAGTAGCAGGCACTGTGTCTGGATATGAGCGCCACAGACGTCGACTATTAGTACATTATTATATTAATAGATGTGGAATTCTACTCCGACTAGGCAAAACGTATCAGTGAGTTCTTGGTTTATATGAACAAAAGTTATACTGACAGCAACAACTTCTATTTAAGACACGTTACATGTATGTGACGACTATATTCTTCCCAAATGTTTTTCTTTAAAAAGAAACCCATGAAACCTCTCTCCGGTGAGTAAAAGAACATCGATTCTCCACGCTGGCTTTAAGATTAATCTCCCTACAGGAGCTTCTCTCCTGTTTATCCACGTGATGCACGAACATGGTTGTCTTGTTCCTGGTACTACATGTTGGTAATGCAGACCGGAAGCTTCACTGTCCTTACTGGATTGCGGTTAATAGAAAAAGACGTATTTAGATTAAACAAACACAATGCATCAAGAATAAAATATATTGTTTTTGGAGTTATTGTGAAGGGAATGGTTTCTGTGATGACAGACGCACAAGTCTGTATTTGAACATGGCCTTCAACTCAGTTAATGCTAGTACTACAAAAAGCCACAGAATCCTATTAATATATCAGTCATCTCATACGGATACGTGGAGATTTTGTTATTTGGCTGCAGTACTTCAAAGTCACAGCTTAGCAGGCCGATATGACATGCGCTGACGCAGTTAGGGGAATCAATGATGAGTTGACTCCACTGATATATACATTTTCAAGGTAACAACGTAGAAGATGTTTCAATCAATTACCGTTCGATGTGCGTTTTGGGATAAGGTTTGTGGTAGTCTTAATGTGCGAGAGGCAGGTAGTGAAAGGGTTCTTAATATCCTGGTCGAATTCGAATTCGAATTGTGACATAGCTATAAACACATTATATTCACAAGAAAATAGACTCATTTACCTTATTTGCTCAGTTTTATAATCATGGCATAAAGTTTTCCTGAGATCAATTGCATGACACTAGAGCTAAAGGTTATATTGTAGTAATCATGTGGAAATACACTTTTATTCAAGAATCAATTACAGGATGTATGCCTTTGGCAAGACATACTTCAGCTTCAGCTTATTGTTTTACACAACTTACCATGAGCCTCAAACACTCAAAGCAGCTGTCAGCATTCACAGGACATATTAAGACAATCATTAATCTATCCTCTCAGACAAAAATCACTTTGCTCATCGCTAGAGATAATCTATACCTATCAAACCAAATACAAACTCTAAAGAATGTTCGAGTGATCCTGGGACAATCAGGCTGGTACTTAATCAAGTCAGAGTCATTCACCCCTTGTTCGTCAGACCCGCTAAACTTCCGCAACTGTATAAAATGTCTGAGAGAAAAATAATTAAAAGTGTTTCATTTAGACTTACATGTCAAAAGGAACAGAGCAGACGATGACATAAGTATAGCAAAGAAGGTATCAAAAGGACTGAGTCACACCATTATAAATGTATGTTTGGGTCAAAGTTGGACATTCGTTGAGAATGCATGAGATAATCTTATAAAAAATCTGCGCATAATCGACATATAGTTACACATGTAAACCATACTGGCAATAGTTCTCCTCTTCCTGTTCCATCCATCTTATGAATGTGACACCTTTCCAGTCATGTAATATATGACAGTGATTTGGCCTTGTATGGATACAATGTATGGATACAATGTATGGATACAATGTATGGATACCATACAAGGTCGACGTAATCTTATGTTGATAGGCATTTGATAGGCATTAGATTCATACACATTCGCACAAATTGGATACACAGTTACAAGTGGCTAAGAATTATCAGTGATTGAGAGTCAGCTCGATTCTTGGTTTCCAATTTCTTTCTGAATCCAGGAAAGAGAATACTTCCAACGTTGCCACCTTCCATCAAAGGAACATTAATAATCAGATCATGCCAGTGTGATACATACCTGCTGTTGAACTGCTTTGCTGATGGCTGCTTGACTGATTGTAAGGTAGATATTGAAAGACCCGCACGTAGAGATCACATTACGATCAGTGTTGACGACTGAAATAAAGGCTTACATTTCCTCAAACAACGTCCTTGCCCCTGAATACACGGATTAGATTCAGTAACCCATGCTTGTCGTAAGTGGCGACAAACAGGATAGAGTGGTCAGGTTCGCTAACTTGGTTGACACATGTCATCGCTTCCCAATTGCGCAGATTGATGCCCATACTGCTGATCACTGGATTGCCTATTCCAATATAGGTAGAATATTGCTGAGTGAGTAACTAAACTCACTCACACACTGTTGTACGTCCTCACACACAGGATGGTGTATCACAAGACTGGATGTGGTTACGTGATACCTAGTGGTGCTATTTCTATAGAACAGTATTAACAGTATCTATAATTATATGTAAACATTACATGTTCCGTTTTTACACAGATCAGGGAACTTGAAATATGACGAAAGCCAGCACGCATTAGATTCATGGTTGCTGAACCATAGTTTAATCCTATTAAGTATTGACGCAGGAGAAGCTTGGAGGCCTTTTACGTCTTGGGTGCTTAGTTTGTGCAGATATTGCCCCTATCGGAAAAAAAACAAAACATTTACCCCGGACGGAGCATGTGGTGCAGTCAAGTAATACAATCCCATTCCAGTCCTCTGGCATGCATGGTAGGGTATTATTTATCTGACCCATTGTCTTCGTTTGTATACCGAAACCTAATCCGAAAAAGGCGAGTTTGTATTAAATTTCAAAGCACATATATTTTCTACTGTTTCTGTGTGTGGTAGTCCATATTCAAAGTGCTAGCCCTTTTGAGCTATGCTGCCATAGCTTAACATGGACATGTATACTGACATCGAGGAGCCTTTTCTTGTTTTATCACAGCAATGTCGAAGGCCAGTCAGGGAAACGACAAGCACAATCCTTCCTTTTTCTAACAACTTTTTTGAAAACGACGATGTCTGGGATCGTAGCGCCGATCATAAGCTGTTTGGAGAGATGTTGAGCCGACGAGACTATGGAGGGGGACTTAACCGTGTAATAATAAGGACATTACTTATACCGTTTAGGCCTTTGGGATGTACTGTTCTACTTAGTACATGTAGTAATACTAGTATTCAGATATGTTGTCATTCCTATTCAGGACGTAATGAAAGATGCACAACACAATAATGATAACAATACGTCTACGTTCGTCTGTTCCCTACACCCGCCCAGTGAGTGACAGAGGAGTAACGAGCAACCTGTCCTAATCAGCAATGAAATCATATATAACCGGAAGTCGAATAAGCCCTATACCCTGTAGCAAATGAACGCTACCGTTGCCTGTTATTACATGAGGACATACGCTTCCCGACCGATGTACGGTTCAAGAGTGAACGACTAACCAGAGTGATTGATAGAAACAAGTCCATGCTACTACTGGTCTGTGGAAACTCCCTTCTTTCTCGGCTGCTGCGTCTTGATTCACGTCAAGAGAAAGGCTTCCCTTTAACCTCGATGTGTCGCCTGATGTTTTGCTGGGACTTAATGTTTTTTCAACTGCAGTAGTGAAACCAGGTTTGACTGTTTCAGTATGAGACAATTTTCTGAGTTAACATGTTAACAGTATGAACAAGCTCAATGCGTAACGACATGTAGGATAATGGCTCAGCGACTGGAAAAAATGAATCACTTGCCCATTAATCATTTTCATGGAAGGGGAAATGGAGACTATCGTTACTTACATCTAAGAAAATCTGCTTGGCAAGGTTTCTTTGAAAAACCCGCATCACGTGCTCCGACACCAGTTGACGCTTCCAGTGTCAAACACTTTATCTTGCATTTTTTTAGTATGGGAAGAAAAGATGATGAAACAGTTGAGTGGGATGTAAATATTCAATAATTCTGGATATAAATATTATCCGCCAGAACATAAGCAGCTTTAAATAGTTCAGTGTAGAAGTGTCACATTGAATGCAAGCAAATAAATCTGTTGTATGATATAACTACTATAAAACAAAGGATACGTCAAGGTATTGAATTCACGTCAGCATTCAAAAAATCGCAATGAGACAGATCATTTTAAATTTCATGCTTACATAAATAATATTGCCTTTGAAAACTGATTTGTAACCAGGAGCCTAACTATAAGTAAACGCGTCCTGACTCAATCTGAGATCCTACGCACCATTTGACAATATATTTGATACCGCGCTGACTGCATTTGCAGATGTCAAGTAAGCGAGTGAGTTAGGACTAACGCCACTTGTAAGATCAATGCTCGTACTATTGATCACTAGATTGTCTGGTCAAGACTCGAAACCGTCGCCACGTAGCTGCCACATAGCTGCTATTGGTGAGTCTGGAGTTAAAAACAACAATATTCCGGCAATATTACGAGAGACACCAGAAATGGGCATCACATTTTGTACTCATGTGGAGAATGAAAAGCGACCAGGCACTTTAATAACACGGTTAGCCCACCGACCCAGTTATCAGATGAAAGGGTGGGAACATATATGTTATACCACAATATATTTGTGAAATATTCTGCGAAACGTTTTACACCCACATAACTGAGATTTTCGCCCTTAATTCTAGATCATGTATGAAATAACAGCTCTGTTCGGGGGCATTACTGACTCGTCTGAGACATTCTCATCTTCAACTGTAGTCTCATCTGATGTATTGTACGTATGACACGTTCGACTTCTGTAAATGTTATTACATGTATATGTTTGTTGATACATCACATGGTTAGATTACACATTGATAGTCTAGCAACAATTGCCTGACTTAAGTGGCTATTTTTACACTAGTGAGTCTAAACATTTGATGAGAAGCATATGTTAATTAGTAGATCCCGCGATTGCAATCAACAGGACCAAGCGTCACTACTCACAATTATACTAAAACCAATGAAAGAGACACCTATTCTCCAATTACAGAATAGCCCAAATGAACATTGAAGGACATGCTCTCTTCAACAGCAATGGACTACCTTACATCACAGGTCTGCTTCAGAAAATTGGTTTTGTTAAACTAGCCTTTCAAATCATCAAGTTTTTAACATGAAGCACTTCAACTCTGGAATCATTAACCGGATTTTCTTTTCTGGGGTCAGTTCGTGAAACTAGGATAAACTGCATCTCGTCAACAAGGGAATCAAAATAGCCAACCATAATACATTCTTGTTTTGAAATCCACTTCATTCGAGCTACGTCATGATGTCACAGGAGGCAACAGATGGAATAGGGTGGTCACGCGCGATGACCTGGATGTCACTACAACACGATGCATGTTGTCTCTTTTATGTCCTTCAGTTGTCTATGTGTAAATAATGTAATAACACAATGTGTACGCATAACAGTAAATTCGCGTACGAATAGCACACAATGAACCAAGGTAAATGACTGGAAATAGGTGGACCACCCGAGCCCTAGTTCAGTTGGGTCTAGATTGAGCCACCTACTCTAACCGTGAAGCCCCACAAGAGTTCTGAAGTCATCACTTAGGGTTATAAACATTGTGACAAAATGTCAGCTCAAAAGGTCGCAGTATGCATTGCATGACATTAACCAGACAAACAGTTACATTTGAAGGACTTTCTTTCTATACTTTTCATGCGAATTATTGGTGTTAGTGACTGTACCTTCTGAACTACTAAACTTTGGCATTTGTATGTTCAGTGTGCTGACATCAAATAGTTCTTGTTATAAACCCAGAACAAGAGATACCCTAACTTAGGAAATATAGTTCCTTGTGATCATCATTGTAATTATTGGTCCAGTTGTCAGCTCACAAGTCTATACCGCAATTAGAATATATGGCTGCTGGTTTATGGTACAAAATTCTTAAGCATAGCATGTAAGACAAGAATGATCTCGGTGGTCAAAGTTGATCTTTGAAACGTGTTTCTGCGCATGGTGTCAGTGCATTGTGCACGCGAAACCCACAGAGCAATAACAATTTGTGCATTGCTTTTTTCTGTATTAGAGTTGCTGATGGAGCATAGTTGTGTTTCTATGCTCGGATATGTTGAGTGTTTCAGTGGTTCTGTCTGCCGATTAGACAGTCTCTTGTTGCACGAAATGAATTGCTCAACAGAATCTACTAGGTCAGCTTTCAGATGCTCCAATACTGAAAGATGATGAATATGGAGCGTGTTTGATCAGAGACCTTGACACCCGCCGTTCTAAAACCATTTTTATGCCCCAATTACTCGAGAGAATATTCTGGAATCACCAAGGATACATGCCTACTGTATTGACCAGGAAACGCTGTCCGTCGTCGATCGGCAATACATATGTCATTACCTTATCAACATTTGTCTTAGTGATGGCTGTTGAAGGCCTTCCTTGCTTGTGTCTTTACAGTCCGTCAAGTCTTCAACTCCTCTGCCAGTCAACATATGCACAGGAAGGCGTATCAATCCCCAAACGCGACACCATATCTGTGTGGATTGCATTATGAGCTAGCCAGTTTTGTCCACTCTTTATTTCGCAATTCGTCTCAGAACCCTTCAGCCCCACCCGTACACTCAGTGGTACTGGCATCTCTGTATTGCCAACAACAACATCCACTGTGCCTTGAAAACAACTTGTGAAAATACACTAATGGTCTTGTAGTAGGACCATAAGCATGTGCATAAGTCTGTTGTTGCCATGGGTGCAGTTGCATTGCTGAGGCATTGTACCCATTGAAATTACTCTGCATTCACCAGATTTGTGCCCCGATTTCCTCCCCTTCCTAATGCAACAACTGTCTGCCAAGCATTGTGCAAATGAATGTGACATCGTTTAAGCAGCGGAGGACTATTTACACCAACAGACGAAAGCCATGTACACCAGTGGAATATAGACATTCGTTTGCGGAAGTGCGCTGAATTCTGAGAGGATTACATTGAAAAATACTCAGTGACCCGCTCCAACTACCCAGTAGATCATAGCAGACGCTCAGTCTTCAAAAGGTCACAGCGCAAGCTGCGTCAGGAGAAATATCAAATTAATCTGACGTTGTCAGGCTCGTGACAGGTGTCAGCTTTGCTAGACAGTTAAATGATATTAGAACGAGAAAAGACTGTTTGATGATGCTTTGGTTGATTGATATCTTTCAGTTGTGAATCACCTGGGTGGGTTCGTATTTTCAAAAGATCTGTTTTCAGCGAAGTGAACGCAAGTTCAGCTATCATGACCAGTGGTTTTCAGTATACGCTTTTCTCAACATACTGGTATGTTATTATTCCATGACCGGATCTTGAATGTGCAGGTGCCCGTATGTCGTTTGTGACCATAGTCTCTTAATGAACATTGCAAAGACAAAACCCTTTCCATATGCGTAAGAAATCTCTGCTGAAAGCAGAATCGACTGGACAGTTCTGACAATATGATAAATTAGCTAGACGCCGCATTCAGCAGCATTACAGCTGTACCATTCCACCTTTGAACAACTGAGTGTGGACTAGATAATCAAGTGATTGACACATAACACATGTATTCCTTTCTTATCAGGACACGTCCTCCACAAACTTTCACTGCATGACATCCTTACTCACTATCACAGCATGTTTTGTACACAGGTCCATGTGGCTCTCGGGTGTGTATGAGTGTAAGAGCTCCTTTGTCATCACTATGAAATCTGTGAAGATCCGGGCTACAACTGATTTTCAGTAGCCCGTGCTACTAAGAGGCAGCAAACGGGAAGTCAGGCTCTCTGACTTGCTTGAGAAATGCCATCGATTACCATTTGCGGAGACAGATGTAGTTGATCACTGGATTGTCTGGTCAATACTCGATTTTCTACAAACGGCCGCCAAATAGCTGGAATGTTGCACGGCGTAAAACTCACTCACTCACTCGCTACAAGGATTATGTGAGCACAAATGAAAACATAGAACCCCAAAGGAATAAATTGTCTTTATCATCAAACTATACCAACATTCTATACCAAATGTCCGTGAAAACCAAACTAATGGACCATTTAATACTAGCGATGAAACCAGGTGTATTACAGTTACAGAAATATTGGATGATTACAAAAGGGTCAGAATTCTCATTGCTTCGTTAACCATACAATGCAAATAGTGAGTGAGTTTAGTTTTACGCCGCACTCACCAATATTCCAGCTACATGGCGGCGGTCTGTAAATAATCGAGTCTGGACCAGGCAATCCAGTGATCAACAACATGAGCATCGATCTGCGCCATTGGGAACCGATGGCATATGTCAACCAAGTCAGCGAGCCTGACCACCCGATCCCGTTAGTCGCCTCTTACGACAAGCATAGTCGCCTTTTGTAGCAAGCTGGGTTGCTGAAGGCCTATACCACCCCGGGACCTTCACGGGTCTACAATGCAAGTAATCATTCTAACATACCTTACACATATCTGAAGATTATAAAATTAATAATTGTTTTACATAGTCTTAATTTCATTGGGGTATTCAGTCATCGACAAATTCAGTCATTATTGGTTACTGGTTTTCGTGCATATCGTTTTCAAGTAAAATATGGAATGACTTGACAGCACTGAAATTTGCTATGCCTGAGAGGGGAGTTTATGGATATCAACTTCTAGAGATCACGGGCGTTGCGGAGTATATTCTATCTGCTTGATAGGAAAAATGAAAGATAGAAGGAGACAAATATAATCCACGAAAAACTTATGTCACTTTTCTCCACTTCGCATCCACACATGAAGTTTGGCATCAGTAGTTTGTCAAACAGAGCGTAAGCAGCAGAGGGGGTAATGTTAAATGTGTGGTTCGCTTCCAAAATACTGAATATCATCATATGGGTTTTCAGTGTCAATGTCAATCTCTATTTTGTTACATATGTTGTATATATTATGGCGATAATTTTAATACTTATATTTATTTTTTTAGAACCGGAATCGTTAATAATTCGATTATAGGATCGTGTGACTTTACTCACTGCAGCTGCGATTTAAATGTCTGTACACATAAACAGACCCTTTGGGGTTGTTTATTAATTGTTCAGCATGAGGACTTCGTGTGGACGGGGAAGTGATTGATAAACTGATGTTGTAAAAGCCTGATGTCGATCGGGTTGACTTGACAGGAGATGTCGTTGAGATAAAACGGACCAGGGAGAAAAGTGGGGATCAGAGCTACATGATTTGTTGTGGTGAAGCTTGCCATCCTTTGACATAGTCCCCCAAAGCCATGTGGCGTAGTGAGGAATGTCGAATTTAAAATTATATTATTTTGAAATTTTGAAATTATGTTTCCTTCTCAGGACCTTGGACCTATGGCGAGAAAGTGACGAGAAACAGTTCCAAGTTTAAGATTTGCTTTCTGAAACTTGTCACTGTAGGGAGCATTTACTGAGCATTATTTGAAAAAGTCGATGCTTAATTGAGGGAATCGCAGTCAAAGCTGATTAGAAACAGTATAAAGTTCTGAGCTTTGTAAGTAATGCATTACTAATAGATAACGTTATCATGCAGTACAGTTCAGGCAGTCATGGTAGGTAGCGACGCCATGCGGTCATTGAAGGTATACAGAAATCGTGTGTAGAAGGTTCATGGTACATGCACTGAAAGTAACACTGTCATCTACTACAAGCTATGTAATAATAAGCACGGTTTCGTACAGTAATGTCATGCAGTGCCGTTTCATGCAGTAATAGTAGCACGTTTTCATACAGTAACGTCATACAGTGTCGTTTCATGCAGTAATAGTAAGCACGGTTTCGTACAGTAACGTCATACAGTGTTGTTTCATGCAGTAATAGTAAGCACGGTTTCATACAGTAATGTCATGCAGTGCCGTTTCATGCAGTAATATTAAGCACAGTTTCATACAGTAATGTCATGCAGTGCCGTTTCATGCAGTAATAGTAAGCACGGTTTCATACAGTAACGTCATACAGTGTTGTTTCATGCAGTAATAGTAAGCACGGTTTCATACAGTAATGTCATGCAGTGTCGTTTCATGCAGTAATAGTAAGCACGTTTCATACAGTAACGTCATACAGTGTCGTTTCATGCAGTAATAGTAAGCACGGTTTCATATAGTAATGTCATGCAGTGCCGTTTCATGCAGTAATAGTAAGCACGGTTTCATACAGTAATGTCATGCAGTGCCGTTTCATGCAGTAATAGTAAGCACGGTTTCATACAGTAATGTCATGCAGTGTTGTTTCATGCAGTAAAAGTAAGCACGGTTTCATACAGTAATGTCATGTAGTGACAGTAGATACCGTGTCATCTAGTGCAGACAGAGCAGTAATATCAAGTAGTGAACTCAAGCAGTCTATTCCATAAAAACATTATGTAGTCGTGTGTCATGCTGTGTCATGCTGTAGCAATCATCAATGAGGGAAATATTTCTGTAGTCCAATAAATAACATAAGATTTGTCACTGTTGGCAACACTACAGCAAAAAGACCGCGGGTCAGCACTTACATGCGAAACTTTCGCTTTGAAGCTAAACAGGCATTGCTTAGATGTATGGTGACGGTATCAGACGGTAATTGTAACACAGCAGTAACACATCTGTCATTTTGAATTACTTACATGTATAAAAGCTCCCTTTTCACAGTAATATGGCAAAATAAATCAGTACCTTTTGAGCTACATACAAAATGAAGACAAAGTCAGAAAAAACCTTTCTTGGCAGAGAACACCCCACATATAACTGTATTTGTACGTATGATGTTACACAAAATAGTTTCTTCTGTTGACAGGAATGAAGATACACCTCTTTTACCGTATCATATGACGCATTCCACACTCAGTTTATAAATATTTATTGCACCCTATCGAGTTCACGAGATATTCTTATTCATATTCTTGTATGAAGACGAATATTTCAGCTTTAGATGACCTGTGCCATGATACGTATTTCCTTGTATAGGGAACTGAACGATCACACGCAGATCCTTTGAAGTATGACATTGTGTATTCATCGGTCATTTGAACTTGATAGGTCAGAGTAAATCATCTGGTAACACCTGATTCTTCCGTCATAACTGAACCATTTTTATCCTCTTGCGAAAGAACTTTTGCTACATACAAATGTCTGTAAATGAATATGGATACGCCAGCCCATTGATCAACATCATAACCGCTTCGACGCAATTCGGAAACAATGACATGCATCAAACAAATCCGCGAGCGCGGCCATCCGATGTCGTCAGTTGCCTCTTTCGACAGAGGTTGCCACAGGTGCGTGGTAAAATCAATTTCGACATAAGTGTTAAGTAGGCGAAAAGAACTGGGCTAGAACCGTGTGGACGGGCTTACTGACTTGGTTAACACAATAGAGAATAATGAGAAATAAAAGAAATAAATGAGGATAAAAGTAGAGCACTGCACTTTTTGAATGGTCCTATGTCTGCCAGTTGGCAGCAAGAAACCGATAATCTTTGCTAGAAATAACAAATTTACGATCCAACTGTCTCCTAATAAGCTGATACCGGAAGTAAACTGGGCCCCGTCTCGCATATAGCAAGTTGGTGTGCGCACAAAGAGTCACTTAACAGTTTAGTAGCGGAAGTAGCGCCTCCCAAGACTTACAGGTGGATTGTCTGGCCCAGGCTATTTTATTTATAGACTGCTTCCATATAGCTGGAATAATTTAGACGAACAGATGGGAAATAGATCCTGAGGGATATGAATACAAATCATGACCAGCCTAATTAAGTAATCGACACCTGTCTCAGTTTTAACAAGCGGAAGTAGTTAGATTTTAGTGAGAGCGACCCCGACATTTTAGTCACGCATTAATTCGGTTTAACCCCAATGACTTCATGTCACGCAAACACTCTGAAGAGACATGAAGGTGAAAGTGTTCGGACAGAGTTTTCAGCATCTGCACAACAGTAAACGTTATATGGGAAGATGAGAGGCAACCTGCTTCTTCTAGTTACATAGTTGATCGACGTTTGTGCTATTACCATAACCAGTTGTATTAAGTTGTTTCAGTTTGGTGGCAAGGTCATTGTTTTCATGTTGTCAGATGAATTGTGAAACAAAACTCGATAGCACCAATGCTACTATATGAGTCGTATACACTGAACTGACACTAAATGATATTTCTGACCTTTCAGTAAAGAGTGTTGATTTCTGTTTGCGTGATGGATTACAGACACTAAAACAGATTTACTAAGCATTCATTCAAATGACAATCTTACATTTCAAATTGTCATAATAACGAAATGCAGTAAATTTTATCAATGGCGAATATATACACCTGGAAATTAATCAAGCAACACCCCAATTTTTTCTATTGGAGCAACTTTGAAGTGTTCTGACAATCAAAATATGCCGGGTTGATATAGTTTGACACTTTTTTATTCAACAGACGATCTCTGACAAACAACTTAAAGGGAAAAAGTATCAAGACTTTGCTTTATTGCAACGAAATCCAAATTCTTAAAACTGTCTTAAATTCATGAAAAAATGGACACAATTTACTATTCATCCACAGACGTTGTTGTCAGGTGTATTAACACAAATGTCACATGGAAAGAAAGAACAGTCATCTGAGAGTCTGCACACCGACTTTCATCAATATCTAGTGTGTCCTCCCTGCGCACGCACCACCGATTCCAGACGCCTCCTCATTCCTTGGATGAGTCTCCGGATCTGATTCTGGGGGATCCTGTTCCACTCCTCATGCAGGGCAGCCGTCAATTCGTTGAGATTATGGACTGGTGGGTCTCTCTGCCTCACACGACGGCCAATAAAGTCCCACAAATGTTCAATGGGGTTGAGGTCAGGGCTCATGGCAGGCCATGGAATTCTGTCAATTGCATTTTGCCGCAAAAAATCATTTACAGCATGCGCCCTGTGAGGTCTAGCATTGTCGTCCATAAATATGGGTCTCGTTGCCAGAGGATGGTTCTCAAAATGAGGTACCACAGCCCTGTCAAGAACCTCCTGTTGGTAACGAACACCGTTAAGGTTGCCACGGATGGTAATGATATCCAACTTGCAGTTCATGGAAATGCACCCCCATACCATAACGGAACCTCCCCCAAAGGCCACAGTCTCCTGGATGTTCCGTGGAGCCATTGCTGTGTTCCTCTGCCTCCAGACCCTAGTACGACCGTCCACCATGTGCAGCAAGAACCGGCTCTCATCTGAGAAATGGACCTTCCTCCAAGAGGCAATGTTCCAGTGCAAACGGTCATTACACCAGGCCAGTCGGGCTGCCTTATGGGCTGGAGACAGTCTGGGTCGCTTGATTGGCCTCCTTGCCCGGTATCCTGCAGCTTTCAGACGATTCCGAACAGTCCTGTTCGAGATGGGTCTCCCTGGAAGCCACTCCTGTCTCAACCGAGAGCTCGAGTCGAAGGACCTGCGCCGTACAAGTCTCAGTAAAGCTCTGTCCTCCCGGACTGTGGTCTTCCTGGGTCTTCCTGGTCTAGGCAGGTCTTTAACTTCATTAGTGGCCCGGTATTTTTTCAAAAGTTTTGAAATTATGGAATGATGTCGTCCGATTTGAGTCCCGATTTGTCTTA
Organism: Haliotis asinina; assembly: GCF_037392515.1. Taxonomy (NCBI): domain Eukaryota; kingdom Metazoa; phylum Mollusca; class Gastropoda; order Lepetellida; family Haliotidae; genus Haliotis; species Haliotis asinina. The sequence goes on from NC_090288.1 coordinate 53,363,250, forward strand.
GAGACATACCAGCATTCCTCATGCCGATTATTTGCCAACGAGTGGCCTCTGATAATTTCCTACGTGCCATGACATTGAAATGAATGAAAAACCGAATGCAATCGACAACCTGCGCTTGTAAACACCCCAGGGAAAAAGTGCATTTTTCGAAAGTTGAGGTTAAAGCAATGCACGTGCGCTGTGCAAGCTTCACGCGCGTCATATCAACCCATGAAAAGCTCATGCTGTATGTCAATACATCAAAATTGAATAATCAATCATCAAAATTACTTCGTTAAACTTTGTTAAGTTTTTATGTGTCTTTGAATTTGGTGTTGCTTAATTAATTTCCATATGTATATATGTCATTTAGTGGCATATTTAATTATTGGTTAAAACAATCGTTCAACACGTGAAATATGAATTTATCGAATAACGTTTTTCCCTCTTCGTAAGATAATACGGAAGCCATCTGACGCTTGTACCATAATGATGCATACAATTCAGGATTTTATTTCAGGTCAGTTTACATTTAGAACTAAATATAACGCGGTATATATAACAGCTTAAGAAAATAGATTTGTCGTTTATGACATAGGTTTTATTAATATTTTAGATCTGTTTATGACATATTTAAGCAAACAGATAACCCCTTAGATATTATCACTCCAGTGATCGAAATTACAAATACAGGGTATCACATGCATAAACATATAACTAACATGAATAACTAAAACATTTTAAGTAAAGCAGACGGGCTATAAATCGCCAACAACTGAAAGTAGATCATCATACTAGCAACTGTTCATCTGTAAAAGGAACATGCAAATACATGATGAAATCAACTTACTTATCATTCATGTACCTTCTGAGTCACATTTCCAAATTGGCCTTGGCTGTTGTAACTTTGATCAAACAACAATCGTTTAACGCTCTTTGAAATCATCGCAAAAGTCTTTATCTACAATTCTAAAATGTTTGCAGTTGACAGTCCAAAACATGATTTTCCTATATTCACCCATGCACATCGGTGACTTAGTGTTTAACGTCCTCTGTACTCTGATATCACTGTTATGAACACACTGTACAACTGACATTTGATACCCTGTCATATCAAGTTACCCTACAATATGATTCCAAAGAGATACTGAAACTGAAAATGAAAATATTCCCAACGACTTCAAGGCATGGAATATAAATGTTAATGGAATGATCTACAACCCATTAGTTGTTCTGTAACTTGATACTACTCCGAACAGTTATTAAAATTTTGTGATCTACAATGACAGGATACATTTTAGTGTCAGTTACAGAAGCACTTGGGTTAGTGAGCGAGTTGAGTTTTACGCCGCACTTAGCTATATTCCAGCTATACAGCGGCGGTCTCTAAATACTCGAGTCTGGACCAGACTGTCCAGTGATCAACAGCATGAGCATCGATCTACGCAACTGGCAACCGATGACATGTGATGACATGTGTCAACCCAGTAAGCGCTCCTGACCACCCGATCCCGCTAATCGCCTCTTACAACTAGCATGGGTTACTGAAGGCCAATTCTAACCCGCATCTTGACGGGCCAGTAGCATTTGACTTGGCGAAGTCATATTTTCTTGACGAAAACATTTTTTGAAAGAGTTAAGAGGTGTGCACGAGACACAAATAGTGTTAGTCAGTTTTGGATACAATGAATCGTACGTAAGCAGTTTGGAATGTTTGAGTCACTTGAGAGTTACCGAGAGTTACCAAGAGTTGGGTTTTACGTCACGTTTAGCAATAGTCCAGCAAGATCACAGGTATGGACACAGGAAATCCACACATTGTATCCATGTTGGGGACAGAACTCAAGCACTAGCACATAAAGCTTCAATTTCTAAGCTACTCGAGTGAAAAATGAAACAGAACGTGTCCGCTGAGAAATGTGAGCGTGTTTGGGGAACAGTTTTCGATTGCAAACACTACGTCTCAAGAAGTCTCAATCCGCTTGATATAACTCAAGTCAAATTGAATCGAGTCATAGATACTATTATCCATGGAAGTCTATACTAAGCTACACGTTGGCAGGATCATGAGTCTTAATATGAACAGCAGGAAAGGAAACAGTATCTCAGTAATCGGTCGTGGTTTGATGATTTAGGCGCCAATATGATTCGATAGGTATGTTGGCGGCAAGAAGCATTATGTTAATAAATATATGTGTTTGTTCAGGTGAACTTTTGACTTGCGTGTCCTTGGATTTGTTATGGTGGCAGGCTTAAGTTAGCGGTTTGTTCTTAACGTGCAGGGGTTCGATTAATAAACGTGTACAATCTGTGAAGCACCCTTTTGTGATGTACTTTTCTGACATTTTACAAACCCTTGTGACACAAGAAGGAATACAGGCTTCATTGAATTCTAATTGTTTTAAGTGGAAAGGTTTCAGAAGAAATGCCTGATTACGTTCAAACCTTACATTCGTATTACATTTCACAGTGGTAAATTAATTTATCATAGTGTTGTGTTTATTAAACCTGTTTAGATGCCACGAAGGATGACCTCACAGTCATGGTCACGATGGTCATCGGGCAACTTCCTAGATGTTGTGCTAGCTGTTGCATCAAAGAACGTTGAGCAGATAAGAGCGGCAAGATGACCAATAGCTCATACTGCTTCCACAAAACTACATCAGATGCCAGATATTATTGTCTTGCAGTACGTTTTTATCAAGATTACAAGTACGATTAACTACCAGCTTCAGTCAGCTTATGAACTTCAGTTATATGAATATCATAAGTACAGAGCTAATATATGGCTACTGTCACAGAAAGTTCAGACATAGCATATAATTTCTAAGTTTTGTTATGCATTCCATAAATCACAATCACTGATAGTTGTGGTAAAACCTTCAATGTTTCAAGTTAAAAGCTTAAAAAACGGAATATGGTCCACCTGCTAAATGTTAAATGTCAGATCAATGGGCTCGACTGTCTAAATCTCTCTCGCTACCATTAATCGACGGTAAGGTGACGCAGATCCAACCCGGAGGTGTGTCCGTCTCACTTGACACATGTTTTCATGAGTCCCCGAAAAGTCTTTTTCAGATGGCAAAATGTTGCCTTATTGGTGCTTGGTCATATCATTAGACACGCTGATGTTTAACTCTTATCACGATGCTTGCGAACAGCTAGATGTATTTATCAAGTGATGGAAACAAGGCGGTGATCGGACGTGGTTTATTCTGGCGTCGCTGGCCATGTCAAATAAGATGCTCTCGTACAAGGTATTCATTGTCGTAACACTAAGAAAAGGAAGTATTCGTCAGTCATCCAACTGCTTTGCTACAAACTGGATTATGACATTATCTATCTATCTGTAAATCTAGTCTTGGCAAGGTTTTCTCGGCCCTTTGAACCTTATCGCAACGCAAGTCACTGTCACGGTAAATGGCACCGATGTCACCCGTAACCATCTTTACCTAATCAATTCCTAATGTCATCAGTTATGACGTGTGAGACGTACATGTATTGCTTGATTTCAGTTTTGCATCCATCTCGAAACTTTACATAGTATATGCTGGACAAAGATAGTCAGGAATATATGAAAATGTTGAAATTCTGAATATTAATCTAAGTGTTCATTGACGCCTTGATAAAATATCAATCCTAAAAATACCAATGTTCCTAACTTATTTTATGCACTATATTATAAAAGGCTCTAGATAAATCTCACCATGTTTTGCCACATTTGCTCGTATCGTATGGGAGACGGTGGTATCTATTCCCTATCATGCCACGCTACGCTCCATTGGCCAAAGTCAATAATGTGTGAGTTATATATGTTTCAGTCAGATTGTGACATCAGTCATTTCGTGAAACAGTACAAATAGCCAACAGTGTTCTCTGAAGTCTCTACTCTAATCGTGTGTTTGCTTGCTGTCACAAGCACCTACAACAACAAATGCAAGTAAGATTTCACAGCGGAATATGATGTGTGATGGATGTAGCTTTCATCGATGGTGACATGCCCACCTGTTGTGTTCTAGGCGGATGAAGAAACTGTCCGATCCTTGCACCATAACCACGTATATCGATCGTTTTGTCGTGATGGTATGTTCCGGGAGTAATAAATACTTCAGGTCCCAGTCTGGCACATCTTATACAGTTTCCTGCTGAATTATATCCAAATAATTCAGTGATGAAAACCTATAGGGATGATCAATGTTTGTTTATTCACACAGAATGTTTACAGCTATTATAGCAGAGTATAATTTGTCAGGTAGCTCTTGCTTCTGATTCTGGGATGTGTATGAGGTATCATTGTTTCAGTCATCCTGTTTTAGTTGTAGTTAACCTTGGAACTGATTGTCCCATGACAGAGGATTCAGAGTTCCAATAGCTAAAACAGAGAGGTGGTTCATTTGGTAAAATGATTTCCCCTCATAATAACAACAAGAGGGAATTAATTTTATCTAGTGCAGGTAATGCACAACTGATATCAAACACTTCAACTTCATTGTCAGTTAAAACCAGAAACCGTAACTACATTGTATTGCGATCAATACCAAGAACGCTACATTACTGTCCCTTGGTACCGGATTCGGCTATATAAATTTCGCTCAGCATGATACACTAAATAAATGCTTTGTGAAAACAAGTACTATGGCTAAACACACTTGATGGAAATACATGTGAAATAAAACCCTTAGACTTCTGTAAAGGATAATGTAAAACTACCTTTTACTTTGTAATGTGCTTCATTCTCAGATCGCCAAGATGAACATCGTTGTAATATGAGCATCCTCATGTCCAGAGGGCAGTCACTCTTATGTGTCATCATACTAACTCTTCACCTGCCACCACGTCGATGCTGCCGTAGACTTTGATATCACCTACCAAAACATACATTAATATTACCATAGGCAACGGATTGCATCAAGAGTCGCCATTCTCAGGTCGTTGAGCTGATTCTCAAATGCATGCAGGCAGTCTTTCTGGAGCTCTGTGTGATGCACCCCACACCCAGTAACGCCTTGAGTTTGTTTGTTCCGAATTCCTATTTTCGGATAAGGAATTAACACCGTTGAACAAAATAACTGAAAAGAGCACGCATCCACTCCAAGTATGAGGTGACAAAAATAGCACCAAGAAAACAACGACGACGACAACAACAAAAGACTGGTCCTTTGAATGCTAATGAACCTAGTCTGCAACTGTTTTTTCCCAGACTTGGCGATGAATATGTTTGTAAGTTATCAGTTGTGCGTTTTTCTCGGTTATATTGCCATCGTTCATATTTTCCAGTAATCCAATTACATTATGTTCAAACATATCAAAAGTGATCAATTATTTGTACCTTCAGTTATACATCTAGTGAGTGAGTGAGTGAGTGAGTTAAGATTTCAAGTCACGTCGGCAATATTTCAAATTACTAAAACTAGTACTAAATTCATAAGATAGACATATAACACATAAAATCCTGTCGACGATGGACAGTGAAACACTAGATGATCACAGACCGAGTTAAAACTAGATAGCATCTTAAAAAGGAGAAAAGTCATTTTGGACAAAACAGTGTAAAGTGGGCTAGCTATAGATCGCCAACAGCTGAGGATATATCGCCATACCAGGGACCATGGGGACTTACAGTGCCTTTGCTACCTGCATGGACCCTAGGTGGATTTACACCATCACCTCAGCCACTGGCGATTGTGGGAAAAACTAGCCGAAAATGAAAATAACAAAGATGCTACAGTTACAAATCTGGTATGCTTAAATTTTTCTTCTCAGGGGCACAATCATTTTACGGTGCTTTAACCCTCTTTGAAGGTACAGCCACAAACAAAGTTGCTAATGAAAACTATCAGTCATTAAAACCCATCTACTTACAGAACATATTTGCCAAATTTCATTAATTAAATCCATTTCTTAAAAAAACAGAATTAAATAATAATTATAAGTTTTAACATGGAAATATTTATCCTTTATGACGGACAATACAACACAGTCAAGCAGGACATGTTTGACTGACTCTCTTATCACAAGGGATACAAAACGAAGGATCTTCACCTTTCAACAGATATTTGTGAGTATAACGCGTATGGCCAGTGCGACATCGTCGCATAACGACCTCCTCAAATCTGGACTGACAACCCAAGTAGGTGTAAGCAATATAAGGTTTTATTTCATGTAGTTGTTGATACCCACTTGGTCGTCCCAATTCTTCTGCATCAGATCACGGATGTAAGTTCTAATGCTAGCTTTGTAATCAGAGTATGGAATAAGAACTGGTGTCACATATATGTTGAGTGCTGCCTTGGCAGCAAGATCAGCCATCATTTTCCCAGAAATACCAACATGGCTGGGTAACCAACAATGGACACATTGGCCAGTATCAAGAACAAATTCGATAATCTCTATTAAAAGTGGATGTTTACAAGAAAGATTTCTAACGGTCTGAAGGCATGAAAAAGAATCTGATAAGATTATGAATTGTTTATATTTACGATGTTTATTGCTATATTTATGAGATGTTAAAATGACGTTAGCTTCTGCTGTAGAAATAGCACTGTTATTGGGCATATATTGTTCTGGATCCAATGACAGCAGTTAAACATCTAAGCAAAAGGGACACATGAGGGTGTGTGGAACTCACAGGACAGGGTCAACAGCACTCACATCGATAGAATGCTTTCCTTTGAACGTTTTGTTGAACTGATTTACTGACAGTTGACAACGCACCATTGGATCCCATAATTTTGTGGCTGTATCCATTGGCATCCCCGAAACACCTCTGGAGTTAGTTGATTCCTTTTCAACTGTTATCGAAAACTGAAATTTCATTGTTATCGATCATCACCATATCGGAACTGCTGAAATAGAATCTGTTGCTATGATGATAGTGTCAGTGAACCGGACAGTTGTAATCTTCTGAGAAGCTTCTTAAGTGCATTTTCCCGAAGTACCTGGTACGTTAGAACACGTGCACGAGAGCGTTTAGTTATAAAACATTTTATGTCAGTTAATATTGACATTTTAAGTTTTCAAAACATCTGTTCCACATATAATGTCTGTTATATCGTTGTGAAACATTATTTGAAACCATGTGATATGTTCATTCATGCAGAAGATGTCCGTAAAAAGTGACTAAAATGTGTTTGTCATCGGATGCCAACGGCGATACTGAAGCATACAACGTCATGGATAACAACTCATTGTTCATTGCATACAGAGATTTTACAGTGTTGATAAGTTTAATGTGACTACATCAACTCGTTATAGCATACTATGTATGTACATTTCTCATCACTTCTGTGTATATGCAATAAAAAAGAAGTTGTTAGCCATAAAGTTGATTGCAACCTAATCCTTTGAATTTCAGGCCATGGTTTATGCTTCATTATTGACTGGAACCGTAAAGGTCCAGGTTAGAACTGATCTCCAGGAACCCATGTTTGTCGACTCACCGGATTGAATGGTTAGGCTCCCTGACTGGGTTGACACATGGCTAGAAAGATCGGTGTTCATGCTGCTGATACCTGTATTCTGTAGTCCAGACTCGATTATTTACAGACCGCCGCCGTACACCTGGAATATTGCACGGCGTAAAACCGAACTCATTCATTCATTCATTATTGACTAATATCTAGCAAATCCGATCAAATATTAACAACGATTCTATGTTGCATTATAATAAATCTTCGACAGGCATAAACGAGTGATATAAATACACTGACATAAATGTAAATTAATGTAAACTGAAATTTACATTAGTACAACCCACGTGTAGATGTGGCACAAAATACACATATGGGAGTTTATAGGAGAATTTAAGGTCCCAATATTTTAGACCTATAGTGACAAGAAGACGTATTAGCAAAATGCCGCTGTGTATTTCTGAAAAAAATGTCCATTTCAAATTTTAAAATAATCCGTTTAACACATATTACAATAAGCACCATTAATATATGGGCAGTAGGTCGCCAGAAGTTCAGCGTAGATACGCCAAAACTTGGGTCGTTGCAGTGCTAAAGTGGTTTTGCTACCTGAATTGTCTTCATCTGGATTTACATCATCTGTTTAGCTGCTGGAGATTGAAGTCAAATTTAGTTACCATTTACAATCACAACTGCATGTATCAGACTTGATTTTCATTTAGATTTTATTATGATTAATATTACGCTATAAGTCACGATTTCCCTTCGGGCATGTCCGTAGGTGACTTACAAATATGCAATTCAAAACATTTAAAGAGGAATCACATTCTGCTTCTTATAAGTAGGTTTAAGACACGAAGTTGGCTTTTCCATTTTGTGTGCCTTGGTGATTTCAGTTTCAGAAAACCGAGAATGTAAGGGTATCTATAAGCCAACTGTATATATTCGATTTGTCAAGAGAAACACGAATGTGCACAATGACCTATATGTGACTCCAAGGGAGAAGATCCATAGCGACTGTGTCAACAAGAGAGGTGTTCCAGACGAATGTATCCAGCAGCTCATGTAACTGATCGTGGTGTAAGCCATGCGATACATGATGATCACCGAGTCTGTGAAACCGACGCCTGTCTTAGTTGCAGTAAGCCTTGTCAGTTGAACATTATCACAGTTCGATGAGAGTGATCTCCGACATTTTGGGCACTTAGAGCCCTGTGAGATGTATCCCCCTGTGGCTCGATGAAAGGCAAACACATGGATAACGAAGGAGTGCAGACGCTGCTTTCAATGTCTTCATCAAGGACAGTAGACGTGTTATTGACCAGACCACAGACAAGCAGAGTGTCCGTTCTTTGGTCGATGGAGCTTCCTATCATTTTCACCGTGACATTTATGAGATAGTGATGCCCGTTCTAGCGTTTACCAATTGTGAATTTAACTTTCAGGGGTACATGTTTAACATACTGGCACATATCCATTATCTTGTCTCTAAAATGAACTACTCTACAATCAAAAGAAATATGGATCGATTTCACAGTGTTAAAATTTAAAAGATTAAATTCTGAGATATGAAAAATATTTATTTATGATAATGTTTGTTTGTCGTAAGAGGTGAGAAAGGGGATTGGTTGGTTAGGTTCCCTGACTCACTGTCAATGTATCCCAATGTGCTCGATGCTCATGATGTCCATCATTAGTGATATCCATATCAGATCCATATCTTTTCTCTAAAACTAAATGCAATCTTCAGTCAGAGTGATTTCACAGAATCACAATTTAAAGCATAAATTTGAATTTATCAGATTAAATTTGGAGATATGAAAAATACCTTTTTGTGAAAATTGTAAAGGGCACATAAACATCCTTGCTTGTCATGAAGTTCTAAGTGGAAATACTCATGCCTTGAATCCAAGTGTTAACTGAAATGGCAAACAAAAGTCAGGTCTCTGTTCGTGTTCACTGGGTCAGTAATTTCATTCCTTACGTTAGTTCGCAGGCGTAAAAATCATTACGTGATATTTCTTGATATATTTAGTGATTCGCCTCACAACAGTAACGTGTCATTAAGTGAGTCAAAGGATAGTGTGTCTCTTATAAGGAACTGCATTGGCGTGATGGGTCACCAAATTTGAAATGTTATAGTCATGAAAAGGGTGTTAATGTCAACCCAAAGTAGAATCATGCCAAACCCATATTCCTCAAATAAATGTTTGCAGGAATACAGACATTTTGCTGATAACGCCAAACATGATGGTATGATTTTCTAGGTTTTCCAACTTTACTTTTAGAAAAAACGAGTGAGTGAGTTTAGTTTTACGCCGCACTCAACAATATTACAGCTATATGGCGGCGGTCTGAAAATAATCGAGTCTGGACCAGACAATCCAGTGATCAGCAACATGAGCATCGATCTGCGCAATTGGGAACCGATGACATGTGTCAACCAAGTCATCAAGCCTGACCACCCGATCCCGTTAGTCGTCTCTTACGACAAGCATAGTCGGCTTTTATGGCAAGCATGGGTTGCTGAAGGTCTATTCTACCCCGGGACCTTCACGGGTATTTAGAAAAACGATTTGGATTGGAAGTGTTTGTCTTTTTCCATGTTTGCACTAATTGTGAAAACTGCATTTGTCCAGTCAATGAAATACCATATATAACCGGTTACAATCGATTTGTAAATATTAATTTAATGCAATGAATACAACATGTAATTGACCTGTCCAGTGATGTAGGTTGGGATTATGGTCTGCCACATGATGTTCTTCTATTTAATTATCACAGGTAAACCACAATATCGACAAACAGATATTAAAAAGTGACAAATGTCTTGGATGTGGAAACCTGATTTGTCTCGCAACTAGACCAATTTGTATCATATCTCGATGTTACAGTCACATATAGCGACGTCCTTGAGTATATTTCTCCTCAGAGGTACATCGTCAGCAAACTCTGTGGAAATGGAGGGAGGGATTCACTGATGGCAGTCTTATATGTGCGTTTCATATACTGATCAGGAACGCTTCATTTCATAAAACAGTTCCCCGTGAGATTACTAACAAACGTATTGTGACACAGATATAGGCATTCAGTATTGATGCCTTTGAGCAGTAGTTATGTCTTGACAGGGAAATCGGTGTTATAAGGTTCACTACCAGGTCTGCCCTACTACTACACTGATGAAATATTGGTCTGATGAGAAACGTATTTTCTCGATGATACATGCTGGTTTAGTTTAATGGAAATCTAATGCAAGGAATAAAGGAAAGAAGAAACAAGACTTGTTAAATGTCCATTCAGATGTGACAAATAATCTTTTCACGTTTGGCGTTAGTTCAAAGTCGTTAAGCCACCACCAGTGTTGATTTTTCAAATCTGAAACACACGTACATTGTTGTCGGTGACCTATTTTTTCTGATTGTGACTGACAGACTAAATAAAACGGTCGATTAAATGCCTAAACTCTTAATACATCAGCCAGACATATACTATTACCACATATAAACATCCTGATATATCCATGGGTCAATAATAGCAACTCCATCTTCATTAGCACCAACCATTACGCATAATAAGACGTATCCTAGGGACCCTGAGTGAAATGTACAATCCTATTAATGTGTAAACTGACGTCCAGTGCTCCGTCGGGATTAACCTAAACACTGTCAGTGTCCAACAATATGTCTGCTCTGTTAGGTTTATAAAATATAATTAATAATCCTCTGACACAGTATTCGAATGGTCAATTTGATAAATAGCAAGGTAAAAGAGGTACTGTTTTATAAATCATTTCAATGCATTGTGCGTGTTTTGTAGATAAAACACTCTGTGGTTGCTGGTAGTTGGTAGCTGGAATAATTAGTTAAATATATGCCTCTCACCTTTTAAAATAATATTTATCACAGAATCACTCACTCAGGATTGATGTGTAAGTGGTTTCATCACTATTGATTACATGTGAACAGCCTCATGTCTGGACGAGCTATAATCTTAATTGTAACTGTAAGAAACCATAATGGCCAGCGCCCAGATTTTCAAAGCTCTCTTAGCGCTAAGATAATCGTATGATAATGTTAATGCGTGGCACTTACGTCTATCGTACCGCAAAGAGAGCACGAAAAAAATTAGGCATAGGCCATCAACGTTTGTTAACTTTGCCGGTCGTGTCTGTTAACAGTTAACTCTGCGGGTCGTATCGGACTGGTTATGTAATAACGCTGATAGCAATACTCCCAATACTATATTATATTAAACTACAAATGATAAAGGATATAGCCTGTTCATGGGCTGCTGCACTGTGCTATTACTGACCTACAGGAATAAATACATATGAGTTTATCGCCTCTATGTATATAGCCTACTCATTGCGCTAAAGGTGAAAGTAATACTTGCCGATCAGGAAGTGTGAAGTAACCAATGAGGGAGATGAGTGTGTGGATGTGGTTTTACGCGGCTTTCAGCATTGTCCAGCAAAATTCACAGAGGACACCAAAAATGAGCTTCTTACAATGTACCCATGTGGGGAATCGAGTGATTGATTGGCTTTAAATTTTACATCAAAATTTCAATATTACAGCCATATAGCGATGAAAAAAAAGTTATCAATTTAAAAGATATGTCGGGAATCGAAACCGCCTCTTCAGTGTGACGAGCGGACGCCTCAACCTTAAATTACCCCACTGTTCTGTGGGCAATCCATCCACTCTTTTCAACTTCAGGTCGAAATGTAATATTTGAATGTCGTCTATGTTAGTTTACACTTGCCCGTCTTTATGAGAGTATAAAGATTTGCATTACTTTGAAAAACTATCAAAGTGTCAGTTGAGAAATATGAGTGGTAAACAGTTTTCAATTGGAAACTCTGCGTCTCAAGAAGTCTGCGAAAAAGAAGCAGTTTGTTATAACTCAACTCGAATTGAAACACGTCATAACTACATGGAATGCTATCCTTAGCAACTCGTTATTGTGTCTAACTACGAACATTAAGGTAAACGTATCTCCGTAATCTAAGGCATGTTAGATCCGTCTTGTTTTGATGCTTTAGGCGCCAATATGACTTGATAGCTATGTTGGCGGCAAACCCAAACTCGCACAATCAGGAATACAGGCTTCTTTGATTTCTAATTGTTTTACGTGGAAAGGTTTAAAGAAAATGCCTGATTACGTTGAGACATTACATTCGTATTAACGTCACTGGCCTATGTACAAAATGCATGTTTACATTTTAGAGTGGTAAATTAATTTATCATAGTGTTGTGTTTATTAAACCTGTTTAGATGCCACGAAGGATGACCTCACAGTCATGGTCAGCATGGTCATCAGGCAACTTCCTAGATGTTGTGCTAGCTGTTGCATCAAAGAACGTTGAGCAGATAAGAGCGGCAAGATGACCAATAGCTCTTATTGCTTCCACAAAACTACATCAGATGCCCGATAGTATTGTCTTGCAGTACGTTTTTATCAAGATTACAAGTACGATTAACTACCAGCTTCAGTCAGTTTATGAACTTCAGTTATATGAATATCATAAGTGCAGAGCTAATACATGGCTACTGTCACAGAAGTTCAGACATGTCATAACATTTCTAAGTATTGTTATGCATTCCATAAATCACAATCACTGATAGTTGTGGTAAAACCTTCAATGTTTCAAGTTAAAAGCTTAAAAAACGGAATATGTTCCACCTGCTAAATGTTACATGTCAGATCAATGGACTCGACTGTCTAAATCTCCCTTGCTACCATTAACCGAGGGGAAGGTGACGCAGATCCAACCTAGAGGTGTGTCCGTCTTACACGACACATGTTTTCGTGAATCCCCGGAAAGTCCTGTCTTCTGGTGCTTGGCCATATCATTAGACACGCTAATGTCTAACTCTTATCGCGATGCTTGCGAACAGCTATACCATCCTTACCTAATCAGTTTCTATTGTCGTAAGTTAAGATGCGCGAGACATACATTTACTGCAGGATTTCAGTTTTACATACATCTCGAAACTTTAAAAAGATATATATTTTAAGAGGCTCTGGATTATTCTCGCCATCTTCTTTTGGAAGCTAGATGTTACATCTAGCCATATTTGCTCGTACCGTGTGGGATACGATGGTATTCCCCATCATGCACACACTGACAAGCTTCATTGGCCAAAGTCAATATTGTCATATACGAGTATATATATTATAATGAAATCAGTCATTTCTTGAAATGCACAAATAACCAGCATTGTTCACTGAAGTCTCTAATCGTTTGTCTTCTGTCACACGCACCTACAACAACAAATGCAATGTAAGTAAGATTGCAGAGTGGAGCATGATGTGTGATGGATGTAGGTTTTATCGATGGCGACATGCCCACCTGTTGTTTTCTGGGCGGGGAGCAAACTATCCGATCCGTGCACCATAACCACCTATATTGATCGTTTTGTCTTCATAGTCTGTTCAGGGGGTAATATCTGCTTCAGGTCCAAGTAAGATTGTAGAGTGGAATATGATGTGTGATGTGGGATGGATGTAGGTTTCATCGATGGCGACATGCCCACCTGTTGTTTTCTGGGCGTGGAACAAGCTGTCCGATCCGTGCACCATAACCACCTATATTGGTCGTTTTGTCTTCATAGTCTGTTCAGGGGGTAATATCTGCTTCAGGTCCAAGTGTGGCGCATGCTATACAGCCTGTTGATAAATAACACGAAAATAATTCTGTCATGAAATCTAAAGGGATGATCCATGTTTGTGTATTCACAGATGAATGTTTACAGGGATTAAAGTGGAATACAGTGTGTCAGTTAGCTCTTGCTTCTGATTCTGAGGCATCATCTTGTCGTCCAGTCCTAGCTGTAGTTATCATGAACCTGATTTTGCAATGACAGAGGATTTAAAGTTTTAATAGATTAAGTAAAGAGACAGTTCATTGTCAAAATGATACCCCATCATAATCAGCACTGGACTGTAAACTGAGTAGAAATTAGTTTAATTTGGTGCGGGTAATGTACAGCTGATATGTAACACTTCAACTTCATTGTTGAGCACACATCCACTCCTCCAGGCATGGGGTGACAAATGTATCATAAACTCTATTTGCCAACAAACACAAACAACAAACCAGCCCACCCACCCCCCGGAATACAACAACAACAACGACGACGACAACAACAACAAAACAACAGCCCCCCAAACAAGAAGAAGAAGAAAAAGAAAACGTGACCGGTTGTTTTCTATTATTTTTCTTTGTTCGTTTTTCTTAGACGGTCTTACTCTCAGACAGTCTGACTCTCTAATATATGGTTCATGTCTATTCATTACCTCGGCGATGCACATGCTCAACATGTAATTTCTTAGTTGTGTGTTGTATTGCCATCGTTCATAATTTCCAGTAATCCAATGGCATTATCGTCAATCTCATCAAAAGTGGGCGGTCATTTTTACCTTCAGTTAAATGGTTGGCAAATGAGAAATATTGTTACATTTTCAATTGTCAGAGTCTTTGACAATGAAAACACAATATACACTTCTTGCTTTCACAGAACCGTTAGAATTATACTTCTAAGGAAAGGTGACACGTGAGAATGTTTGGATCTAACATGACAGGGTTAATTCTTTCCCCAAATTAAGAAACTTGACCATGTCTACTATGCTGACATGGTCACTCGCTGCAGATACTACAGTTAAGTAAAGTATCATTAGAGTTGAGTATCGCTATAGACGTATTCGTAGGAGTTCGCAATGTTATCAATTTTCAGCTGTCACAATGCGCAGTTTCCAAATTAGTTATTCACGCTGCAATAGAGAACGAATAATTGTGGCGAGTTGACTTTAACACTAAATATTGAACGATCGGTCTCAGATGATGTTGTCACTATGGACTGAGGACTTCCTGAGTGAGTGAGTTAAAATTTTCGTCACATCGGCAATATTTCTGCAGTATCGTGAGGGAGGAATTAATGGTATACATGTACGTAATACTTAATGGTAAATTGTAAAATCTTATCAACGAAGAACAGTAACTAGATTATCACATACGTGAATTTAAAACTAGTAATTAGAACTAAAACAGTTTAATTATAGATGACAATACAAGATAAAAACAGGCTATATATTGCCAACAACCGAAGGTAGATCACATACTAGGGACAATGGGACGACTTCCTGACTGTACATATGTTCACATTAGTGCTAAGGGCACTCACATCGATAGAATGCTTTCCTTTGAACAGTTTGTTGAACTGATTTACTAACAGTTGCCAACGCACCATTGGATCCCATAATTTTGTGGCTGTATCCACTGGCATCCCCGAAACAATTCTCGAGTTAGTTCATTTCGTTTCAGCTGTTACCGAAAACTGAAATGATGTCAGTGAACCGGACAATTGTGTTCTTCTGAGAAGCTTCTGAAGTGCTCTTCCCTGAATTCGCGTGCATGAGAGCGTTCAGTTGTAAAATGATTTATACTGGTTAATACGAACATTTTAAGTTTTCAAAACATTTTTTCCACATATAATGCCTATTATATCGTTCTGAAACATTATTTGACACCATGAGATATGGTAATTCATGCAGAAGATGTCTGTGAAAAGTGGGTAAAAAGCGTTTGTGCCAACATACATACAAGCACGCAACTTTGGAGATAAAAACTCCTTGTTTATTGTACAGGGCGAGTTTTACAGTTATAACAATTTATATGTGAGAACACCGATTCAGTATAGCACACTGTGTATATAAAGTTCTCATAACTTTTGTGTAGTCACATTAACTCGTTACCAGAGTACAAATCTACACCGGTACATGTTCTGTGCAATAAACAAGAAGTTGTTAGCCATAAAGTTTTATGCTGCATTATTATTAGAATTGATCTGCAGCAACCCATGCTTTTTGCGAGAGGCGACTAACGGGATTGGGTGGTCAAGCTCACTGACTGGGTTGACACATGTCAACGAAGATCGATGCTCATGCAGGTGATCATTGGATTGTCTGGTCGAGACTTGATTACCTGTAGACCACCGCCAAATATTGCTGAGTCTGGCGTAAAACGTAATTCACTCATTCATTATTGACTGACATCTAGCATGCCGATCAAATAATTTCCCTGATTCTGTGGCATCATCATAAATTACATTTAGTACCATTAATGTATGGGCTTAAGGTCGCCAGCTGTTCAGGGTAGATACGCCAAACTTGGGTCGAAGAGGTCTTACAGTAGTTTTGCTACCTGTATTGTCTTCATCTGGATTTACATCATCCGTTTAGCTGCTGGAGATTGAAGTCAAATTTAGTTACCATTTAAAATCACAACTGCCAGTATTAGTACTTGATAGCTCATGGCGTAAGATTTGATTTTCATTTAGATTTTATTATGATTAATATTACGCTATATGTCACGACTTCCCTTCGGGTTTTGTCTGCAGGTTACACACAGATATGCAATTCGAAACATATTGAAAATCATAAAATCTGGATCATCTAAAAGAAATAAGATAAAATGTTTTTATTCTATTGAATAGAATTGAATAAAATTTAAACTTAACCGCCAGATGAATCACATTCTACTTCATGTAAGTAGCTTTAAGACACGATGATGGCTTTTCCATTTTGTGTGCCTTGGTGATTTCAGTTTCAGAAAACCGAGAATGTAAGGGTATCTATAAGCCAACTGTATATATTCGATTTGTCAAGAGAAACACGAATGTGCACAATGACCTATATGTGACTCCAAGGGAGAAGATCCATAGCGACTGTGTCAACAAGAGAGGTGTTCCAGACGAATGTATCCAGCAGCTCATGTAACTGATCGTGGTGTAAGCCATGCGATACATGATGATCACCGAGTCTGTGAAACCGACGCCTGTCTTAGTTGCAGTAAGCCTTGTCAGTTGAACATTATCACAGTTCGATGAGAGTGATCTCCGACATTTTGGGCACTTAGAGCCCTGTGAGATGTATCCCCCTGTGGCTCGATGAAAGGCAAACACATGGATAACGAAGGAGTGCAGACGCTGCTTTCAATGTCTTCATCAAGGACAGTAGACGTGTTATTGACCAGACCACAGACAAGTCCAGTGTCCGTTCTTTGGTCGATGGAGCTTCCTATCATTTTCACCGTGACATTCATGAGATAGTGATGCCCGTTCTAGCGTTTACCAATTGTGAATTTAACTTTCAGGGGTACATGTTTAACATACTGGCACATATCCATTATCTTGTCTCTAAAATGAACTACTCTACAATCAAAAGAAATATGGATCGATTTCACAGTGTTAAAATTTAAAAGATTAAATTCTGAGATATGAAAAATATTTATTTATGATAATGTTTGTTTGTGGTAAGAGGCGACAAAGGGGATTGATTGGTTAGGTTCTCTAAGCAATTGAAAGTATAGTATGTCGCTTATTAGAAACTGCAGTGGCATGTTTCTCTCCTCCGTGGGGATTCATATCACTTGTATCGTGTCAGATGAAATACCTCCAAAAACTGTTTGCAGGAATACAAAAATATTTGCTGATAGCGCCAAATATGATTGTTGGTTAGGCTAAGAAAAAAAATCCAGCATGATTTTTCTCGGTTTCCCAAATTTGCTTTCAGAAAACGATTTGGATTGGAGCTGTTTGTTTTCTGTGTTTCCAAGTTTGTACTAATTGTGCAAACTGCATTTGTCAAGTCAACTTGCCACATAATACGATTACAACTGATTTGTAAATATTAATTTAAAGAAATGAATGAAAAACATAACTGACATTAGTTTGGCAGTCCGTGTAGCGTTCTATTATGTGCAGAGCTTGTTTGCACAGCAGAAAGGATAATTTGACAAAGTGTTTAAATTATACACATGCCGGTATTTGAAAGCCTCCCACCATAATGTGTAACATGGGCAAAAGATTTTCTTTTTAGACCCATCCATGGTATGGAATTATGAATCTCGTTATTGCTGTCATGCATCGCCAACGATAACATGCCTCACGCCGCAGACCAAACAGACAGTTTAAAAACACATTCATCACATCACTGCAAACTGAAGAATTTACAAGCTCAAAAAGAATATTAGTTTTAACAAGTTGTATGACTGAGTGCAGTAATCATCTTGCGCTATATGACGGTATTAATATCTATTATTTTGATCCCACAATGTTGCTTTATTTTCTCTTGACATTTGATTTGAGTTTCATAAGGGAATATGAGCTGTATGTGTCCATAGGCTGTTTGTGAATCGTATGGTCATGACCAGTCATGGATAGTCATTGACTGCATTTTTCATTCTGAAGGTAACATCTCCCTTGTGACTCAATTCCCACAATGTACGGCTGACCAAACATAAATTAAAAGAACCAGCCAGATATGTGTATGGTCGGGTAGCTATTCCAAACATTATCATAAACAACAACGTACAGGTCTGGTGTCATATTCACTTCATGTAATGTACTACCCCTACTTCATCTCAGGATGAGATACTGTTGAATCCAATATCGGATTCGTTCGTTATTTGAAACAAATTATGAAATGTCAGATACCCAAACTATTCTGGGTACTTAAATGGAAATCGTTTATTTCCGTATAGATAGAGAGGAATTATAGCTCCACTGTACGTCCCCTGCTTTGTCCACACTTTGTTAATTTTGCAACTCCCTTTTCCTTCAAGCACAACGTTTCACATTTGCATTTTCAGGAAATAACATCAAGTCCACATTCATAGCCAATCTCTACAATTGATTCTACAATTGTGGTTACATCACGAGTATTTATTTATTTCAACAGTATTACAGCTCTACCATATTGTTGGTATTGATCGAAAAATTATGGAAAATGTTTTTTGATCCGAGCAGAAGAATAAATGTAAAAAATATACACCTGGATGAGATTTCAATGTGTCCGACTTACAGTTCGTAATCTGAAACATATGATGAATTGTCCGATACAGAAACTATTCTGGACATTCAGATGAAATCGTCTACTCCCTCGTCATGGATTTACGATTGCATTTATTGTATTCCATCTCCGCGCGCTCTGAATTTCGTGCACACATAATAATACAACGTCAGACGTTAAAGTTGTGCTAATGTTGGTTTTACCCCAACTAAATGTTTTAGGCATGTGGCGTCTACCACGTCAGGGCCTGCTTCGTGCACAGTCACGTCATCTCAGATATCAAAGTATTCCACGATGGGAGACAATTGGCGAAGAAGACAGTTTCATTGGAACGATTGTGTTACGAAACCTTGGTCAAAGTACCCGTCGAACTAGAGATAAGCTGCGTAGAACTACAGATCTTAGAGTGAGCGGACAGACGAGTTATAATGAGCTCCACCGATGGAATCTGCATGACTGACGTCCACGTGTAAGTCCACAACTGACGGACCATCCCATTAATACAAGACATCGTTAGTATCAAGAGCCACTGCGCTTGGCCAATTGATGTGAGGCATACCTTATGATTTCGGACGAATCAAGGCAATAGGCGCACCGGATTGTGGTGTGGACAGGATAAACGTTTTCAGATAGCTATGACAGGCAGAACACATTTACATGTGACTGATTGAAGTGTAGCAACATCCTGGATCTCGTTTTACTTCTTCTGAAAGGCTACTGAGGTACATTGGTTAAGAGTAAGCCTCGTCGTATACAGAATTGACTTGAAAACAGAGGATTTATTTAAAGTTTGACATTTCATGGCACATACCGTGATGAACAGTAAGGTGCTTTCCCAATCATCTTTCAGACTCTTTGGTCGTCTGACGTTCAACCTCTGCAAATGTCAGTCAAACCTCCTTGTAATGCTGTTTATCTCATTAATAATATGACCTAACAGTACAATACGTGTAACACATTAAGATGAATACCAACAGCTTTCTTATTACTGTGCGTTAGAATAATGTGAAATGACAAATCTTCCGCCAGTGCTGTATATGGACCTTCAGAATCTACATTAAGTACACACTCTTCGAAAATCATACCAGCTAGCCCCGACACAATACGTTTGAACATCATACAATCACGGAAAATGGTTTCTTATCATTTTAAGTAGAGATCATAAATGCTGTATGGGTTACTAGTGTATTTAGCCGTAGGCATCACCACAAATGTTATAATAGTGACAAAATGTAGTACCACATCTTACTTTCACCACGTGAACACGTGACATGCTTTTGCATGCGTATTATAGAGTAAGAGTAATACAGTAACAATAGTACAATATATTCCATTATCACTGTATGACAACTTTGGGTGTGTAGGATGTGTCGTCATTGAAAGATCAAAGTTTGTGTATATACAAAAATGCAAGGCAACGCATTTATCATCATATTCAACTTTTAGAGTCTGTTAGACCTCTTTCCTGTGAGAAGAGAACGTTTTTGATCGTGTAAAAACATACTCATTGTATCCTCTGAACATTTTACACTCTTTGAACAAAAACATATGGATCATGACGTATTGTGCAACATATATTGTTTGTATTTTGTCGTTTGTCAAGTATACGATCATCTGCGTAAGTAAGGTATACCATGTTGCATGTACTAACAAAATCATTCATGCAATGTCATCTGACTAACCAAACTCCGCTTGCAATGTCACCAACCTCTCCGTGCAACGTCATTAGCAAACCACATCCCTCTTGCACTGTCATACCTAAAAAGAAACTTCTTCACCTCTTGCACTGTCACCAACCAACCTGTCCCCTCTACCACTTCCCTAGGCTCATTACATTCCGAAAGTTAAGTTGCAAACCATGGGAGCTCTCAGTGACTCTTGAATGAATAGTTCCAAGATTTTATCCCTTCTCGTCGTTTTGTCGTATCCTTTTCCGAAGTTAGTACTTTAAGACTTGATTGCGTTTGGTAGAATCCACTTGGAAGGTCCATGCTCGTTTTTACTCTCAGAAGAATTCTCAGATACGTATAAGAACATTTCGTATGCTGTGCTCACCAAAGAGGTATAATTCCAGATACAGGTATCAATCAACTCTTGTTGCTAATCCAGCTCAAAACCATACCCAGGCGATTCATGATCACCACCTCTGTGTAAACGACACTTGTTGTAGTTTCAGTAAATCTGGACAGATGGGTGTGTAATGAAAAGTTAGATCAGTCTCATTAACAGCAGATTAATTCCAATACAACACCTCTCGGCCTAGGTTACATCTGGAACTCCTGACTGAAGCTTAATGTCGTCGTGGCATTATACTGTTGGAGATATGGGACGCTGTTGTAATATCAGAGTGGAGAAAGTTTGTTCAGAAAGGCCACTGTGTCCCGTACTTAGTTTATTTGCTAACACCAGAATATTCAGAATCGATTTGGTAAAAACTGAAAATTTCATGATTATATGTAATAGGCATAATATACAGGATACGGAGTGTAAATTAAAACAAATGAATTCATACTGAAAACCAAATACCATTGTGAAGACGGTTTCTTTTGTGCTGTTTGTAAACACTTGAAGTGCTGTGTGGTAAATGTAGATGCATAGATAATAATTGATTTTTTAAAGAAAGAGAATGCGCAAATTGCAAAATTGAAGGTCTTTCTCGCACAGCAAAGGGGTAAGAGGGATTGTTTTATGGGAGTTGTAAGTTGGGAAATGTAGTCAAGATCAAAGACGTAGATTCAAATCAATATATGTACTTAGTTTGGATCCTCTAAGTGCCACATGTAGCGTCCAAGAATTAGAGATTGCATAAACGGTCATAGCCATGTTTTATGGAAAACATATTGCATAAAGCATGCTGATATACAACCATGATATTTGTTTATTTACAATATATTCTTGATTGTTGCGACAAACATTACTTACGAGGTGGTACCATTTGGCGCCGGACCAAAGATGCACTCCTGTGTTGTTTCATTGCAACGACTTCTGCATGTAGATTTAGATACTAAGCTCTGGATAATGTGTCCCTTGTTAGACAGCTGTAACAGTAATCTTTACTTCTTTGAGATCTGCTAGTAAACGAAGTAAGGTTGTGGTGATAAATGACAATCCAGCGAAAGATCACGTCCAAGGTTTGTATCGTTACTCGTAAACACCTCATTATCTCACGCCCCCATGGTCTTTAGTATGGTGAGCTACCTTCAGTAGCTGCAAGCTACAACCCGTTTGCATATATTGTATTGGTCTCTTTATAACCCACTCAAAAACACATATCGATTAGTTAAGCCTGTGGATAAGGAGCATACTTCAAAGTCTGTGATCTTCACATGCTCGTATGTTAAGAAACATTTTTAATTAAAAAATGTAATTTTCCTAATGTTCTTTGCTCATTTGAGATATTGTTAAGCACAAGAAACTTGAATGTTTCAGTTAAACATGACACTATTCAACCTGACATATGTAGCGCGTAGGTGTTAACCAAATATAACAACGGCGTCTATTCCTACTGCATCCCAACAGTGTCTGAGTGAAAGAGTTCAACTTTAACGTTACCTTGGCAATAGTGCAGTCAAACAATGACTAAAAATGTTCAAGACATACAATAAATACTGGTAATTAAACAGTCATTGGGAGACTGTAAACTGAGCTAAAACTAGCTAGCATGTATGTTTAAAAGTAGGAAATCATTATATTAGAATGTAAAACGGGATATTGGTCGCCAGCAACTGAAGGTAGATCACCATACTGGGGACTTGGGGACATACAGTGCCTCTGCTACCTGCATGGACCTTGCTGGATTTACACCCTCAACTTAGCTGCCTGTGATTGAAGGCAATGACAGCCATACATGAAAATGATTGTAATACTGCGAATACAAAGTGAAAGGTTAATTTTTACTTAGAACGTATTGGGACTTACGTATCCTCTCAGGAGATCAAGAACTTTACGGTACTGCACCATCCCTTGAGCATGCTGCCACTAACAATCAAAGTTGCCGTCAGTTTCTGACTTTAAACAAGGACCGAAAGGAGGGTTTGAAATAAAACCTTTTTACGATATTATAAGAAAATAACATCGTATCTTGTCTTATTATAATACCGAGGCCTATAATGTGTCAAACAGTCTAATTAGGTAGTACAGATATGATTATTGCTATCAGTTGCCATCGTTGTAGCGTGTGTAAGAGGATTACCAATTATTTAGAACTTTTACGAAGATGCCAACACCATAATCTGACCGTGACAAATGCGATCCGTTATGGATTATCAGGTGTGGCAACACGACCCCACATCAAAATTTTCGTGCGCAGTTTAACTTCCGTTAATAATGTTTTTTTCAGTTCTGGAATCCTCTATAGCTACCTAAAAAGCATCGACAAGACCGTTTCTAATTGCATGAGAAGTTTCGAGTGTACAATACTGACTGCATGATGCCATCGTTATTAGTATGTATTATAAAGTATGTATAATAATATATATTACAGATACAATTTTAAGGTATGTTATGGATGTACGTTTTATCACTGATGCATCAAATTTTGAAACATATTCCAGATATCCTCTATAGAACTAGTCGAAAGTTTTGACACATGTCATCGGTTCCCAATTGCGCAGATCGATGCTCATGTTGTTGATCACTGGATTGTCTGGTCCAGACTCGATTATTTTCAGACCGCCGCCATATAGCTGTAATATTGTTGAGTGCGGCGTAAAACTAAACTCACTCACTCACTCACTCAGATCTATAAAGATATCATCAGTGAGGAAGTCCATCGTACTAACTATTGTTGTTCAGTTAACTTCATATGACACATATGCTTCCATTTTTGACATA
The DNA here is from genome assembly GCF_037392515.1 of Haliotis asinina. NCBI lineage: Eukaryota > Metazoa > Mollusca > Gastropoda > Lepetellida > Haliotidae > Haliotis > Haliotis asinina. The sequence goes on from NC_090288.1 coordinate 53,387,324, forward strand.
TTGCTCTGGAACCTCGGAAGATAGATATGTAAGTATACTTTGTTTATCACAACTCTTTACAAATGTCACATGAACTTTGAGAAACGGAATCTTTCCTTAAGTTATGTGAGATGGTTGTGTACGTTGAAAAACATATAATATACCCAGTGCTTTGTGGAATAAAGAGAAAGTGTTTCCTTGATAAAGAAGGATGACAATGTAAGGATGAACAACTTATTTATTACAATGAGAGCGACGTTTCGGTGTATGTTCTAACACCGTGGTTAATACGTCACACCCAAGACCCGGGTTAGATTGACAACATGGGCACGATTTCATCGTGATTTTGCTGGAACATTGCTAGGAGCGGCGTAAAGCAATACTCACTCGCTATTTGATGCATTGCTAACTACAAACTGTCCATGAAGGCAGCCAGGTTTGGTATGACACCTGACTGGGACGGAATGGGTTTATTCCAATTATTCCTCTTTTTCAGTTTATGCACCAACTCCACGCACTGACTGACCATTCTGAATCACATTCTACAGGTTTGGCACGTGCGTCGTGCATCCGTATTGCCACCTTTAGTAATGTGCATCGTGTATGTCTGATTGTTACATTGCATTCACGGCATGCCCCCTCCCCAAAACAACAACAACGGCAGCAACAACAAGAACACACAAATGTGGGTCATGTAAGCCATATGTCCATACAAAATATGAAAGCAGACTCGACTGTCTCATATCCATGTAAATCACCATGAAATAGTCAGAGGCTAAGAGAAACTGGTTTCGTTTCAAATTAAATGCAAGCTTTTTGAAAATTAGTCATCATATTCTTGGCGTGTGCTATTCGCTAGTTTGTCTGGTCCAAACTGGACTATTGTCAGAAGATGCTGCTGACTTCAACTCAACAATATTGACTGGTTGAAGCAATTCCCCAATATTCAATGTTGCAGCAATGACTTTATAAATTCCCCGTTCCTTCTTTTTACTGTCGTAGCCCGTCAAAAGATACAGATAATTAACGCTTGACACTGACAGCCATGTGAGCTGGGTTTTAAGAGGGAGGACAATTTCAATCTGCATTGGCCTTGTCAGTTCGAATTGACTCTTTTCATGGCACAAAGCCTAACATAATTATTTAGGGAGGGTTCTTGGTGAGAATAGTGTATAGCAACTGAAGCTAGATGTTTCGTCATATGTGCAATTAGTGTCACAGTTGAGTTAATTATTACAGTGCTGTTTACAAAGATGCTTACCTCATGCAGATGCATGTGAAGCCGCCCTGCTTCAGCTGTAGTATGGCAGTATGTATGTAATCGTTTGTGAAACAAACAATCTATGAGTTGACAAAAAGTCAGATCTTCACGGGTCGATGGCATAAATATTACACGCTTGGTGACTTTTAATAAATGTAGAAAAATACATCGTAATGATGAAATATGGATTTGATGCGGAATGGTGCATTATCGATGCATTTGGAAATGTGGTGCAAATAACGTATGTTATTAAAGTGATGTGGCTATGACGGCACTGCTGATGTATTAAGTGAGACAAGACTGTGTTCGTCCCTCATCTATTTCAGAAATGCGCCACACAGGAATGTATATTTCTTTAAATGTCGATTTTACCGTAATTACTCTTTTTCATGATTGTTTAGGTTCCGCCCAAAAATAGACGTGAATGTATGAAGCTACATGACTGAAATGTAGCACATAAACATAAACTTACAAACAGTTCCGTGGCTACATAGACAAATCGGCGCTTGTTCACTTTGCGCAGACATTCAATCTAAGATCAAATACAGTATTTAGGGCCCAATGGTAGTCGCAAGAGGTGAGGTGAGTGCAAACAAGATTTAACCTCGTGCTGAATTCGAGTATTTCGCTCATATGACGACGTGCAATGCTTGCGTGTGAGACTACGTGTACAATCCTAGATGTAACCTGTTTATTCTGTGCTAGCTCCCTGAGATACCATGCCACAGTTAATCGCAAATACCCCACTCACACACACTATATTGACTCCGAACAGACCAGGCCTTGTTTTACTCTATAATGCCAAGTGTTCGTAAGGATCAAACCCGTAGGCGTCCTTTCATCTGTCGGAAGCTCTAACCACAGCACAACGGAAGCTGTCGGTAATCGAAAGAGCTCACTAAATAAAGTACGTGTGACATGGATGTAAATGATGTAGACCCTAACACAGTTATCAAGCAAGTGATAAAGAAGTTGCCATAGAATGCGTTCCCCTTCATCACACCAGCTTCTAAATGCCACAAAATGCCAAAAGTTGTCTAGATTCTATTATGAAATTGCTAACACGATGAAACTCTACTATTGCTGCATAAAACCACACTTAGTCAGGCCATAAGAGACCTATACATTGTAGATGTATATGAACTGACTATAAAGTAACTTCCAATACCTATGTGTGAGGAGAAGGCAAGGAAACAAGGAGAGGATCTACATGGACACTACTGCCCTTGGATGGACGATTTTGTGTTTGACGTCAAGCGCCTGGGGAATTGTTATTAAGTTTGTCTGCATTGACAATTATTTAAAGGTATTAAATGTGAAACAACACCAAAAGGGATGTTTCAGTATCTTGTGTTGCAAAAAAGACACGACTTTAACTTGGTTCCTCTTATTACGGCTTGTAACCACAGTAAGCATTGAAGGCTGAAGACTGAACGCTGTGATACCGCTTTAACAAGCAGTCGTTTCATTCAGAGTCACGCTTTCGTTTAAAAAGAGTAAACATATCGGGTTTGTTCATCAGTCATGTCTGGCATATTAGACTGCCTCTTTCATCTTGCACGGTGATGCAATATTGTATTTATTGTAACAGATATTCTCATCTGATGTAAATACTCTTTCCATTTTCGATACTTAAAAGCATGAATACGTTTAACGCGGCATTGGCAAAATACCAGCAATATCAGGGTGTACCAAAACAGGGCTTCATACATTGTACCTTTGAGAGGAACCGAACCCGGGTCATCAGGGTGACGGGCGAACACATTAACCACTAGGCTACCCCTCCACCTCCCAAGATACAGACATGCCATATTCTATATACAAAAGACGCGCTGAAAGGTAAAGCGCAATGTTACTGACATTTTTGGCATCTTCATTGTCGGGTAACCTGTTCGCCAACACCGGAGCAATATTTACACAGGTAGTAAAGTGATTACCTTAGCATCACGCAGCTGAAAACAAATACACATGTGTATGAGTAAACCACATCAGCCTTCACGGGTTAACGATAACATGAGTCATGCTACGGTAATCTGTTATACAACATGCCCCCACGTCCTGAATCAATTACAAAACAAATGTAATGCCACGTCAAAAACGTCAGTGACGTTGTACGCTGTAGTCTGTGAAAGACCAAAGTAATGGGTTCTATAAGTGTTGGGTGGATTTGATCAATCTGACTGTGTAATCTGGTGGGAGGACTGCTGGCAAACGTGTAGCACTTAATCAAATGGGATACAAAAATATTGGAACGTTATAAAAGTTTGCTGTGCTGGTGGCGCTTCGAAACAAGCGACCTTAATTAACTTACCAGATGACAATGGACCATGTTTTATCTGGATATACGTAAAGTAAGAGAATTAATATTAGACAAGTAAAACGTATTCCCCAGGAGGCTCGTTAATTTGCGAAAAATCTGAGCCAGTTGTTGCACGTATTCCTTGCAGCTTTCTTGGAAAAAGCGATATACCTTTTAAATGAAAGTGCGTACTACATATTTGATCTATAATTGTCACAGTCTGAAAACTATTATTGTTATGAATATGTTTTCCCGATCGCAATATTGTTTAATTTATATTGTTAAATGTGTATTCTGTATTCAATTTTGACATTCGATTTTGACAGTCGTTTAACCATACCCAGTGTGAGATACTGTATAGGGTATACACTAGTTCCTACAATAACTCCGATATTATACCATATGCCCGGTGTTTACATGGGTGCAACCTTTGATACAACATATACGGGTGGTCAAACTCTATACGGGTCGTCAGACTCAGGTGGGGGTTAATAGATTTGTTCTTGGATTGAAACGTAGGTGGTTCCGGTCGCTTCGAACGGAAACGGGATCTCCTGGTGAAGACTCACTCACTACGAACCGTGTCATTTGAATGGAAAATTGCGGCGTTTACAAACATACAGATACGCCAGTCTTAATGTCGTTGTCATTTAGACACTGCATTTGATAAAGTAGCTTTGCCACCCTCGATCTTGCAGAACGGATAATAGTATCCAATCACATCCGCAAAGAATTCAGGCAGACGACGAGTGTGACATACTAACTTTGTAATCTTCCTCTCAGCCTCACTTCCACAAGACAGACCTCCCAAAAGACAGAACCCATGAGTACACTGATTAGCTGGGCCATGCTGTCCAGCCCTAATGAATTAATGAGCTGACCCAAAGTCACTGCAGCGTATAGTAATAACCTACTCTTAACTCCAGATGCCCCTCTGAAAGCATTACTGCTCCCCTGACTGTTCTCTCCCAGAGTAACAGAGTATAGTAATAACACACTTCTATCTCCGACTTGTTGGAGATATGGAGAATGTTCTCAAGGACTTTGTATCATTTCAGGTACTTCCAGACGGCTACCTGTATGCCAAGAACAGGATGAAAGGAGGAAATGTATATTGGAGATGTGTGGATAGGTCGGGGAAAGTGTACCACTGTGCGAGATTTCATCAGTGACACGTCTGAGCACAACCACCATTCTAAGGACATGCGAGAGCTGAGGTTTGATGGTGCACGGAATAAGAGGACAAGAGAAGAGGCAACACCCATGCAGCAAACGTACAACCATACCTCCCGTTCTTCTACAGCATGAAGAGCGCCATGTACCGTCACCCCTGACAGAACATTCCCTCACTGCCCAGAACATTAGCTGAAGTCGAGCTGCCAGAGCAGTGGACCACAACTTATGATGGGAGAAGATTCCAGCCTTCTGCTCAGATGAGGTCCTGGTAGCACTGCAGTCAGCCGAGAAGATGTACATGGGTGGAACCTTTTCATCCTGTCCTCCCCTAATGGAACAAAGTATATGCCATGCATGCTATGTACGCCTCCACGATGTACCCTCTTGTGTATGCCCTTCTTCCCATGCGTTACCCATGTCCGTCTATTCTGCCCCTGAAGCTGAATTCCCAAAAGCAGAAGTTGCCTGTTTCATTTCTGCCAGACCTTGTGCCGTAAGATCCTTGAGTTCAGCTGAGCTGTGGCCTACAAAGAAGACTCAGAAGTGAGGAGTGAGTGAGTAAGTTTAGTTTTACGACGCACTCGGCAATATTCTAGCTATATGGTGGCGGTCTATAAATAATCCAGCCTGGACCAAATACCCAGTGATCAACAGCATGACCATCGATCTGCACAAATGGGAAGCGATGACATGTGTCAACCAAATTGGCGAGTTTGACCATCCGATCCTGTGTTACGAAAAGCATAATCGCCTTTTATGGCAAGAATAGGTTGCTGAAGGCCTATTCTAACCTGGACCTTCACGGGGCAAGAAGTGATCCGCCGTGCCTGCCTCTTCTTCCACTTGCTGAAGCAGCTCAGATGCGGAGAGAAGGCTCCCTCTTCAGATCCTAGATACAGTTGACCCACTGATGATGTTCAAGTGACTTTTAATTGGTGATCTGTGAACTGACAAAGGTGATGTAAAATAATATAGTGCTTTTATGTATGTAAATTATATTTTTCGATGGCTAAGATATGTTGATGTACATACACATGATATCGTTAATATGTGATGTTGTCATATTTATCTACACAAGCACTGTCAGATTAATTAAGCCAACCACAAAATGTGTTCTTTTGAACTGGAAATCCGCCTTATGTAGTAACATGCCATTATTGTCAAAGGTACAGCTTAATTAAGCCTTATGCAACCAACCATAAAATGTGTTGTTTCCAGCGGTCTTTTCAGGAGGTCTGCCTGATGGTAAGATATTTCCTCTCGCCCACTCTGACGAAGTCTGAACTGGGAACTCGAACAGTAAATCTGAAGAAACTCATTTCAATTCACAAAAAAACCCACAAACATCACGGCTTTAAAACGTTCACATCCTTGTTATATAATAACATTAAACGATTGTGTCTGTATAGTTATATTAATACATGAAACAGTGCAACCAAGTTCAAATTTCTGTCTGAACTTTCGTACGTGATATTTCAAGTTTATTGATTTCTTTGACATTTAATGTGCAGTCATTCAATATCAACTCCACCTTGATGACCGCTCCGAACAAATATCACTTACATTTGTAATTAGTTTAACTTGACATTGATAGTGGGATATCAATTGCTTCACCATTGAGAGCTATTAATGGGCAGTGTCATAGACAGTAAAAATGTTTCAAATGTACGTGTAGAATCAAAGAGGACAGTAATGTGCGATATTTAGACTAAGGAAAGGAACTGTAAGGAAAGTTAAATCTTGCATTTCATCTCACATACGTAAGAAACCTGGTGTTGAGTATGATCATCAAACTCTAGACACTCTCTGTTTAGCTCTTCAAGTTAGTTTGCTGTCGCGGAGAGGTGAATATTAGTAATAACTTTGTTGTCTTTATCCAGGACCTATAACCGCTGCTGTTGTATTATATCGCCTCTTAATACGTACCACCAAGGTGTTTTGTATTTTGTACTGCTGTAGTGATAACGTAGGGCTGATTTGTACTTATTGAACTGCTAGCCTGGTGGTTGAAAAGTTCCCTCCTTACGCCGAAGACCCGAGTTCGATTCCCCACATGGGGGACTATATGTGAAGCCCATTTCTGGTGACACTGCATGAGTATTGTTACCATAGGTATAAAAATCATGATCACCCCCCCCACACACACACACCACCCCCACCACCACCCCACCCCCAACGTGATATATTGCTGGGATATTCCTAAAATTGCTAAAAGTAAACTCACTCACTCACTCTCTCTTTGTCGTTTACTGGTTTCAGTTGCAATAACATCGCTTGCTACCGGAACTATTTGCATTCAACCACATGACCAATACGCTTGACCCATTTCAGTGAGCCTAATACTCTCGTTTCAACCGCGTTTTGCTCGGTATTGTTTAATACCATTTAAATGAAACAAAATGTTGGATGAAGTACTTTCTTATACCATGTTTTTTTTTTTTTTGTTTGTTTTTTTTTGTTTTTTTTTTCAATATCAAATTAAGTAGACAAATAGCGAGAAATATTATAAATGAAACGTATTCCATTACGCGTGACATTTGCTATGACGGCGTATTGCACTGTGTAACTGGTGTAATAATACCTCACAGCTAATAATAAACATGAACCGTACATAGTGACTGTGATGGCAGACCAAGTCGAGACGCTGTCTCAGTAAACTGCAGATTTTAGTACATTTCGGGTTGACTTTCATCCGGGATTCTGGCCCATACTCACCAATCTCCAGCACTCAAAGTCAGCGATAAAACCCACTCAGACACCGCGGCTTTACAAGAATGGGGGTGAGTGAGTTTACCTTTGCGCCACACTCAGCAATATTCCAGATGTATGGCGGGGGTCTGTAAATAATTGAGTGTGTCAGACAATCCTGTGATCAAGAGCAAAACCATCGGTCCGCTCAATTTGGAATCAATGACATGTGTCAACCACGTCACGTCAGCGAGCCTGACCACCCGATCCCGTTAGTCGCCTCTTACTACAAGCAGAGTTGTCTTTTATGGCAAGCATGGGTTGCTGGCTGAAGGCCTATTCTACCCCGGACCTTCACGGGTAACACGAAAGGGAGTCTTTATTGAGACTGCATAGCTGTACCAGCAGATAAGGAAATACCTGAAGGTGGATTATTCAGAATATATACGAAAATAGATTTGTACGGAGACTGCAGGCCATAATACGCTATAAGCCCTCTGGGGGAACGAAACAGCCATTGTATATTATATAACATATAATCATATGCAATCATAATAACGTCAGCCGAGTACACTATCATTTTCTGATTTGTTACAATATACACTTGACATTACAGAGACAACGCAATGATCATAGGAGGTATCACGTGACAACACAAGCGGCCAAGATATCACTTCCACTTATCAGATGTCAATGTTAATGTGCAATTCAACATTTGATTTGCAAAAGGTCTTTGAATTTCACTGTGTCCAACAACAAAGAATGGACGATTATCAATGTGATCGAAATTGCAGCAGCGACACTTGAAGAAAGCCACGACATGTCATGGATACATGTTGGAATCCCAGTATCGACCTTGCTGTGTCTGCAACAGACTAGCTGGCATCATGAAAATCTTACAATTAAAGTGGAATAACAACTATGCTACAATCAGTTGGGAATGTATGCAAATTTTGAGGTCTTGAATTCAACACGTGGTCAGTGAAGGAACATGTTTGTGTGCGAAACTGAGCATTGTGACGGAGTCTAGGCATACAGCTAACTATACTAAGGTACTAAGGCTACTATGCTTCATATACACTTAAAATATAAAAATTCCGATGCTGTTTGGGGCCTGGACCAGACATTCGAGTGATTGACACTGTGAATCACTATGATTTAGATGCTCGCAAAAAGTTACACCTCGTTGGTCAGTCTAGTTGACTTGTCACCGGAAACAAATCGGGAAAGTTTGTCACATGTAATAACACATGCCACATGTTATAACATAACGCTTTTTATTGACAAATTGAGAGCAGTAACGTATTGTGTTCGGGAAGACGGCGGTGTGCGGAATGACGTAACGTCACGTACAACTCCTTATCATTTGATGGTTGAGAGGCAGGCGTAGGAAAGAAGAATGCGCCTGCCGTATAGATAGATGCTTGTTTTAGATTCAGTTTCGGTGATACTCTGGATGTTTTTACTGTCCTTTGTGACAGTTTTCTGGTAAATTAAGTGTATTATCATGAAGATTATTATTCGTGTTAGTCACAATATGTCTGAATTTCTGTCAATATGACTATAATTTTAACTCACTCACCCACTCACCCAACAGCCCACCACTCACTCACTCACTCAACTGCGCTGTGACTGGACAATATACAGCGGTAAACTTAGAGCCAATTAACTTGTCCCGATCTGTGATTGACGTTTGGAACATAATACACTAAAATCATAATCCTCATAATCCATCTGTTTTCAAGCATCTTGAACAAATATAGCGAGCCCATTGCCATATGGTGGTCATAATAGAAATCAGTGTTGTTAATTGTGACACCACCCCTCCTTCAGGGCGTGCCGATCTGTCTCTTGTGGCCATGTGTGGGATTTGTCAAGACATCTGTTTTGTCAGTCATTGTGGAGACTAAGTGCTCTGTTCAGCATTTTTGTTTCAGCTGGCGTGAGTGATCGAGTGAGTGAGTGTAGTTTTACGCCGCACTCAGCAATGTTCAAGCTATATGGCGGCTGGCTACAAATAATCGAGTCTGGACCAGACAATCCAGTGATCAACAACATGAGCATCGATCGACTGGGAACCGATGACATGTGTCAACCAAGTCAGCGAGCCCGACCACCCGATCCCATTAGTCGCCTCTTACGGCAAGCATAGTCGCCTTTTATAGCAAGCATGGGTTGCTGAAGGCCTATTTCACCCCGGGACCTTCATGGGTCTTTTTTCAGCTAGATAACACTATACCACTTGATATTAATCACACATTTTCACAAAAACACAAAAGAGCGATAAACATTGTCAAAAAATATTTCAATATATAAGGGCAATGAAATATTTTGATCTTCGAAAGTCAATGATACTACAATAGGAACACTGTTAGATGGACTATACAAATGAGTTAAAATTTGGGCACATGGGCAATATTTCAGGTATATTATGACTAAAACTTATGTAAATAGTTACATGTAAATTATAAACATCCATCAGTTATAAACATCCGCAGTAAAACAACTAGCCTATCACAGATATTAATTTAAAACTAGTAACGTCATCTAAAACAGTTTAACTATACATGTCTATAATACAACATAAAAACGGGCTTGAAAGCGCCAAAAACTAAAGATAGATCACTAGTGAGCAATATATACATGAATAGGACATCGGCATGGCATGAAAATACAGAATTGGCGACATAGATAAACGTCAGGGACGAAGATCAGCCCAAATGACGAGGCGACAAGGATTGGTATCGGAGACGACAGCCTGGCGTTCAGATATCCTGATATACAGGTTTTGCCGCTATTTCGGCGCTGATGAATACCCATGATAACATCGTAACGTCAACAGATTATGATACATCTTACAGGTGGTATGTTTGTACCAGTGAACTATTATATGCAATGAAAAAAAGTACGATCTGCTGAGATTTCAGTCGAGGGAAGAGACACACAGAGCATAATCTCCTCTCTGTGTCCTCATAGCTCAAGCACAAATCCTCTTCATTTCTCCTTGGGATTTCTGGGAAGCTTTTACATCTTTACTTGATTAATTAGTATCATTGCCAGGATATGACGTGTATCGGAGATTTACAGATTTGGGCTAAGATGGGGAGTGTAAGCGTTCAATCGACTTTCAACATTTTCTGAAGGTTGGCGCTTCTTCTTGGAATATGAAGTCTATCCTTCTATTACATTGTTTCCGGTTTTAACTTAACAAAACAATTCATTTGATTGTGAAAGGTTCAGGTTTAGACCATGAACATCCTACTCTATACAATTATAACAAAATTGCAACCATTACGCGGCTGTCTGTATTCTGTCTTCACCATACCACCAATAAAACAGAGTCATTTCGTGACCTATTTGTTTCTAAACACAACATATGCTTGCAAGGTTTCTGTGAATTCCAAAGGCTCCAGGGTATAAGTGCTCTAGAATTGTTTAATGGTTTTTCACGCATTCTGTTAGAATAAATATGGATATGACACCTGTAGAAAATTATGGTAATACGTGAATGAAACAGGCAATTGCTGATGTATAACTGATTTACGTCATATACGAACAGACAGTGACTCACAAATTCCAACACATGAAGGCGGCAGATTCATTGGGTACATATAGACTGTCTGCCAGAACAGCGTCACATTAAAGGACGTTGTAGGAAGGTAATTTTGTTACCCTGCATGCCGCACTAGGTCCGAGAATGTGTCTGAAAAGGGAATCCATGCTATAGCTCCAGTGGTGTCTCAGTAACCGTCAGTATAAACAGGGCAAGTATTCATTCTCCCCGATGTGTTTCTAAGTGACACTTTTCTTTGTGGCCCCCAAATCCTAATAATATGTCACACGGGATCACGACGTGAGAGTCAGTACAATAATCATGAATGAATTCCTAAAATACGTTTAAATCACACAAGTAGCGATTGGTTGAGCTCAGCGAAACGTACCCTGGGACTGCCTGACGGCGTTTGAACAAGTAAACCAACAGATCATGCGTACCGTACGTGTGGTTAAACGAATCCACGAGACACTCGTTCGTGTGACTGTTGAGGACCTCTTTAGTTGGTTGTTCGTTGTTTAACGCCCGTCCGTCGCTTCGTACGACTAGCATTGCTTTCTCAAGACCAATTCTAACAAGAATCTTCAAGGGTGTTTCAGAGATCAAGGGTACGTTATTGTTGCTGCAATGTGTGTACTTTCATTACATCTAAAGAGCCGTTGAGTGGCGACAGATCGTTTGCGTATAAAGCACTCTTTCCTGACATGCATGTTCACATATGGAAAAACAACGACTTAATGTAAAGTACATCACATTCCCGAATCCGGCTTATATAAAGTACTCTTACCATACCTGGTCGAAGGTATGAGTGTCCTAGTCCAACCCGATTAAGCAACAGTCAGTCAGAGACTCACACAAACTGCATCGTAAACCTCACCTCAAATATAGCTTCTCTACAATTAACTGTATTTTCTCTACTGACCCTACCGTTTGGAACAAGAAATCGTCCCGTTGACGAGTGAGTGAGTGAGTGAGTTAGATTTTAAACTGCTTGCAGTAATAATCCAGCAATGTCACGGCAGGGGACATTCCAGAAATGGGCTCCGCACATTTTGATAATTGAACCCGGATCTTTGGCGCGACGAGCGAACCTACCCTCTTTCCCTCTCCATTGGAATGGAAGGAAGTCCTAATTAGCTACTTAGTGTTCTTGTAACACAGAACGAAACAGTCACTAGGCCTTACTAGTGATTGTTATCACATTATACTGTTGTACTGAAACATTGACAGACGTTGCTCCTATAAAGCCTCATGCGTATTCCCTATATCTCCAGTATTATATGATTGGCCCAAATGTCTACTATAATGAGGATCGGCTTTTTATGTGAATGGGGACGTAATCCGCCCCTCCCTATGTCATGAACTATTATCCGTGAGAGTTTCTGTGATAACGCTAAACTACTGCGGCGTTAAATACTCTTTTACGTAAACACGTCACAATTTAATTCTGGACTCACAAAAGTCCAGAAACTCTCAGCACTGTGGCCACTCTCTCACAAGGGATTTCGCAAAATTAAACAGGCAGCTGTTATGCATGTGTGCTAAGGATGAAAAAATGAAAAACATTTTTTTCGAAAACTCAAAATTTAAACTGGCTGGCCCATGGGCACGCCCATGGGCGAACAGTGGCCAATGGGTAGGCCCATGGGCAGGCCCATGGGCGAAAGTGTTTAATTTCATCCAGAATAAATGTTTTGGAGGTTGTAAATGAATGTTAATAAGTATCATGACACAAATTTCAGCTTGTTGTGACTTGACTCTGTTAACTGACAGCGATTTTAAAAAATCTGGCCCATGGGTGAAAAACATATTGGCCCATGGACGAGAATAATTAATTTCATTGAAACTACATGTTTTTTTCCAGGCTTTGCAGCTTTTCAATGAATGAACGTGTATTTATTATTGTCTTGACACGAAATTAAGCTTATTTTGACTTAATTCGGCTAATTAAGAGTGATTTTTCAAAACGCCTCGCCCATGGGTGAGAATATTTACTTTTACTCAAAATTCACCTTTTCCCATGTTTTGGAGGTTGTGAATGGATGAAAGTATGTTCATAAGTATCATGTCACAAAAACTCATTTTGAATTAATTCCGTTAATTTAGAGCTATTTAACAAAATCTCACCCATGGGCGAAATACATTTTGGCCCATGGGTGAGAATATTTCCTTTTACCCCCAAACCCATCTTTTCCAATATTTGGAGGATGTAAATGAATGAAAGTACATTTATGAGTATCATGAAAGAAATTTCAACTCATTTTGACTTAATTCCTCTAAATGAGAGCAATTTTGAAAACTCTCGCCCATGGGAGAAAGACATTTTGGCCCATGGGCGAGAGTATTTGCCTTCACTCAAAATACATCTTTTCCTGTGGTTTGGAGGTTGTAAATGAATGAGGATATATTTATGAGTATCATGGCACAAAATCCAACTCATTCTGGCCTAATTCTGCTAATTTGTAACAAGTACAAGAATCTGGACTTCCACTTAAATTTTCATAGCTTTTTTTATTGTCTTGGGGGTTGTAAATTTATGAATGAAAGTGTGTTTATAAGTATCACGACAAAAAAATGAAATCATTCCGGTCTTAATTCGACTAATCTCGCTCGTGGACGAAACTATTTTCGTTTGCTTGTTTTCTTTATTTTGCAAACATATGGTTTAAAAATAGATGCAATTCGAATGAAAATTCAGTTTAATTTCGTGAGTATAGTTTTATGTCGCACTCAGTAATATCCCAACAATATGGCGGCGGTTTGTAGATAATCGAGTTTGGATCAGACAATCCAGTGATCAACAGCATGAGCATCGACCTGTACAATTGGGAACTGATGACATGTGTCAACCAAGTGAGTGAGTGAGTGAGTTGAGTTTTACGCCGCACTCAGCAATATTCCAGCTATATGGCCTACCCATTGGCCACTGTTCGCCTATGGGCGTGCCCATGGGCCAGCCAGTTTAAATTTTGAGTTTTCGAAAAAAATATTTTTCATTTTTTCATCCTTAGCACATATACATAACAGCTGTATGTTTAATTTTGCGAAATCCCTTGTGAGAGAGTGGCCACAGTGCTGAGAGTTTCTGGACTTTTGTGAGTCCAGAATTAAATTGTGACGTGTTCGTAAATGTCAACTTGTCATATGAAAAACACCCCTTACACCCATGTGCACGTTGTAGTGCGGAAGGCAAAGAAGCTCCTGAATATTTGGGATTAATTCTTATAAAGACTTTCGACCTTGCCCATGCCACTCTGGCCGGGGACACATTATCTTCTAGGTCAAGAGATCTGGGATTTTGTTATTAGTTTTACGTCCAACGATCACTTGAGAAACTTGATACGATATGAAGCAAAGGCCCCAAGGAATGTTTTCATACGAAAGAGTTTATAGAACATGACAGGTGTTTTTTTCACATAGTGGTTTAATGCTTGTATCTCCTAATACAATTTGCACAGTTGAAGCAATGTATACTTTTAATAGTTCAGTAAAAATGCTTGAAATGACAACTTGATCGGATCGTCATGGAACTCAACGGAAAGTATGCCAAAGTCCTCCGTTATTGGGATGCGCTCTGTAATGTTAAGTGGATGTTATGAAAGGTTAACAGATTTGTTTCGGAGCTGACATCAATGCAGCTATGTGCACTACGAGGGGATGTCAATAAGTTTTGAGCCTTGCATAGAAAAACACAAAATATTGGTATGAACCACATTTATTTTTCAACATAGTCCCCTTGTGAGTCAAGACACTTGTTCTATCTTTTCTGCCAGTCGCTGATGCCATCTCTGTAGAAGGCGCCATTTTGGTCCTCAAACCCAGCCTCAGTAGCAGCAATAAGCTCATTATCATCCTGAAAACTACGACCAAGCAAGTGTGTCTTGAGATTTGGGAATAGACGGTAATCACTTGGTGCCAGGTCTGGAGAGTAGGGGGATGCGGCAAGATTTCGTACCCGCATTCCTGGACAGCAGCGGCTGCAACGCGAGAGGTGTGTACTGGAGCATTGTCTTGATGTAGAAGAATACCGCGTCTGATCTTGCCCCGGCGCTTCTCCTTGATTGACTGTCGCACTTGCCTCAACAAGTTAGCGTGATATTCCCCATTCATTGTTCTTCCTTTTGGTAAGTAATCTATGTGGATTACGCCTTTGCTATCCTAGCAGATTGTCGCCATTACCTTCTGTACTGATCTGGAGGCTTAGAGCTTTTTGGTCCTGGGAGAAGTGACATGTTTCCATTCCATGGATTCGTGTTTGCTCTCAGCATCATAGTGGTGGATCCAAGTTTCATCACAGGTTACTAGCTTAAAGTGAAAATCTTCTGGATTCTTGTTGTATCTGGTTAGCATGGAGTTGCTTATGGTGACCCTTGTTTGCCTCATTTCATCTGTAAGCATTCTTGGCACCCATCTTGCACACACCTTAGACATGACGAGATGTTCATGAAGAATTGTCTCGATGGATCCGTCTGAAATTCCTGTGGTCTCCTCTAACTCGTGGAGTGTGATTCGACGATTTTCCAGCACAAGTCTATGCACTCTGTCAGTGTTTTCCTGACTAGTACTTGTTGGGCGACCTGGACGGCGGTCATCTTCAAGACTCTCTCTACCATGCTTAAATTCATTGACCCATCGTTTGATGGTAGCAGATGAAGAGGAAGACGTCCCATAAACTGCTGAAAGCCTTTCTTTAATGTTCTTCGCCGAGTTTCCTTCAAGAACTAAAACCTTAACTACTGCTCTATACTCAATTTTAGTCATTTTCACTGCCGTGAGGGGGGTCTCTTTCTGTCAATGTGAGCTGTTCAGTAACTTCTGAGAGTAGGATACCTAAACTTATATATCACATCAGCTACACCCCAAGGTTCAATGTCCTACCATAGGCTGTGACACCTGGGTATGAAAAATGCTCAAGGGTCAAAACTTACTGACATCCCCTCGTAATTCTCAAAACATGCAAAATTTACTTTTCAGTTGACTTGAAGTGGTTTGGTTTTCTGATAAAGGACAATGTTTTTCCCAAGTTTGCAGCACCCCAGTTCTATTTTGAAAATGCTTAAATCAACACGAAACGCATGAAACTGGCTCACTGGCCTCCTTTATTTCATTTTCAGTAGGTGTATCTATGTTGCTTCTGTCACTTTTGTGACTCATTCAGTCATGCTGCATCATTGTAAACCTAATAGTGTGCTATTTAAAAGTACTTTGTTGTTTTTGGTGTTGCCTTTTACTACTTTCGGTGGTTCGTTCCCTACGAACCACATTCCGAGTTAACCTTTCAGTTTCAATTTGAAAGTAATTTCGCTCTCGTATCAGTTTCCAAATTGATGTTCAGCATGGATTTATGTCGCGTTAAGGTTAAGGTTAGAGTGTGCGTGCGTGCGTGCGTGCGTGCGTGAGTGAGTGAGTGCGTGCGTGAGTGTGTGAGTGTGCTTGTGTGTGGTCCCTGTACTAAGTTAATGCTGGGTAAATACTGCTAGTCCACAGAGATCACATACTGCATTATACGTCACTTCGACACAGTCGTATCCGCGTTTGTGTTGAGTGTCAGGTAGACATAGCACAACAAGAGTGAGTGAGTGTGTGAGTATGGTTCCCGCCACTTTAAGAAAGATTCCAGCAGCAATGGGCTTAGCTATACCTACTTGACTAACCCACAACCCCTTATTCTTAAAGCAGTTATTGCGTGTGCATACCATCTGTATACGCCTAAACTTCATAACTTTAAAACTCTGCTTGTGTGGCTACGTACTTGTTCGTTTTAACGCAGCTTGTAACAGTCTCCCAGCTATATGACAGCGGCTCCTAGACACTCAAGTCTGAACTGAAATATCTCAGCTTTTGGCATTTTAACGCCTTTAATTACGAAATATTACCATCTCCCACTATTCAGAACGTACAGTGTCACACCCTCTCACATATGTATTGACGTGAAAATGGAAGGGTGTGAGAAATATTTTAGTATCCCATCCTCATCCATTTTCTGCGAAAACGACACAAAACAGGTCAAACACAAAGATGAAGACTGACATTATTAAATTTATAGAAAAGCAATGTATTGACGAGGCCTCGGGGTTGATTTCTATTTCATACAAAGTTTCAATGTTTGAACTGTTTCTCTATTGTTTTCAGTGTGTTTGGCGAAGGTACGAGTTTGCTACTTCGTCACAATATCCAAGTGGTAATGGAAAATATGAACTGTGTTATGTGCGTCATCAACGTATCAACAAAAACACATATTTTTAAAATGAAATGAAATCACGAACACCGATGCCAAACAAGTGACTCATTGTCGTTATAGTCTGTGGACTATTTTTTTAAAATCATTATATAATGCTTTTTGATCAAGCATGCTCTTTTAGCACGATTTCGAAGAGAGTCAATTGGTTCTTTGTCAAGTTGTTCCATCACGGTTATAACTTTAAAGGCATCAGTAAAACGTCATATAAAACGTCTTATTGTAGGCATGCGGATGCCATTTCAACGTACGATGCATCAACACGCCCCTTTTCGCGAACACCTGCATAGTGATTCATGAACAAAGCATCTAAGATGTGTACCATTCTCCAGTCCAGACTCGAGTATTTACAGACCGCCGTGATACAACCTTCGTGTCGTTGTATGTGTGAGAATATAGAAATAAACACACACACACGCTCATAATACAGTTCAAAGTGTTCTGTCAACACTGCTTTTAGAGCAGGTCCCGTTTGTTGTGTTTATTTAGTTAAAGACCAGCGATATGCAAAGAGTGGCAAGGTAATTATCACATCGGTGTTGACAGTTACAAATATCTCACACATTTATGTCTTCATACAACACAATGATAAAACATTCTTTTGTGGATAATGTTGAACATGACCCGTGTTTGTGAGATGTAGGCACCCTGTGTTATCAGAAGCTTTTGGACATGGCACGACCTCCATCACATACTAACCGCAATGCATTGTAGCTTGCACATTTTAGACAGCGATCAAGGAGTTGACATGAAGCCACAAGAAAATGAAACATCGTATACAGATAAAAAGTTGTTATCCACACAAGAACGTTACTGTTCTGATATATTGATATTACATCAGATATTGTCTAACAAACATGAGTTCAAACAATAACTGATAGAGGTTTTCACTGGTATGGTAAGAATTTACTTTCAGCAAAAAACCAATACATTTTATGCTCCATCAGTCTACTCTCCATACCAGTAAAGAATCACGATATTAAACAACTAATTCCACTTGAGGCGATTTGGTTTCGCTATCCGTCAGTACCTCTCCTGTGACGGACCGTTTCGACACATGCACTCAGTGATGAAACTGCTGAAGCCGTGGATCCTCTCACCCACAGTCCAACCACTGTATTCAGTACCCATCTCCGCACATATATGTCGTATGACGTTATTCTATCTAACTTCACACCCAGTAGAGCATTAGGCCCTAAGTGGCTCAAACGTTCAGTACCTCTCTTATCGAAATGTGATCAGGGGAATGTTGCCAAGCTCACTTCTCCTGAATCTATACTATCGTAAATTTTCAGAGCTATACGATAGTTTTGTTATAGTTCTGTTATAGTTCTGTTTTGTAAACACATCCCTCCTCTGTCCACAGAGCGGAGAAGTAAGATTGTGATAACAATATCTTTTCTCTTAACATAATGACAGCACTGGCGTTTTCTATTCTACGTGATGACTTACATCTGGGATTACGCTTTCTGAGTTATATTTGTTGTTCGATTTTAATGTTATTTCTTTCTTTACAAACCAGCATCATACAAAAGTTACATGCCCATAATATATATAGAATCTACGTGTAAGAATCTAATTGTTTTCTGATATCAATGATATCAACACGAGTGAATAAGTTATTTTATCAACGAGTGTTGATATATTTGATAACAGTAGACACGAGAGTGGTAGTCTGTTTATCATAAAAGATCAACGTTTATTAGTTTTTTCAATGAAGGATTGTGCATTTCCGAACACGGTACTGGTACACGGCACCATTAAACTTGCAGTGCAGCGATGTCATGGCGTTGTGACGTCATTTTGATTTTGACGTCATAGCATTGTGAGTCATGTAATTGGTGATATTAGGGCATTGTACAAAATTTAATGTCAAAACGATATCTTTTGATATCACACATGCAATGTATCTAGTGGAACTTAGAAGGTTGTAGTTAAACGCTTACATAAAGCGTTGAAACAGTGCTACTAACAGCAAAAGGTCCTTACCCCTGTCTTGTGACAGAATGTATTAAACAGTATGGGGTTATAGTTATGGGACAGTGTATATTGAAAGCTTATGTCTGATGTTTGTAAGTTGCAGTTAAACTAGGTATTATCGACCCTTATAGAGATCCTGGACCAGGCCCTGATGAAATGTCTGAGAAATGTCTTGGGGCTGCTGTCTGTTCCTTTATACGGGGGCGGTTTACGGCCTTCAACGATCGTCATTGCGACATTTACCTGCTAAGCTCGTACGAGATTTGGTAAGCTCGAAATTCTTCGGTATCGTTTTTACCAAAAGAAAATCCCTTCTGCATATTTGTTGACGTGTACTTAACGATCTTTGCTATGCAGCAGTAGTGGTGTCCTGTGGATGCGAATATCTACATTAAGCATCGAAAAATATTTAGAGCAATGCAAGTAAAATATGGAACATAGCTAATGCTCAAGACAAATGCTTGTAATAAGGAGGTCTTATGGTTTTTGTGTGCACAGAAATATAGTAATACTTATACACTATAATATACTTTAATTACGTTATTTAGTAATACCTCAATTGCACAATATGCGTGTCTGGAAATATGAATACAAATATGGATAAACAACTTTAAATACTACGTACAACTTACATCGTGTGTTATTGTATACAAACGTTGAATGTTATCCTATGTATAATCCTCCACATCCGTATTAGTGAGTGAGTTAATATGTATCGTCACTCCGGCACTATTTCTGCCAACAGTTAATTATCATAGTAAACATCAATAAATTTAGAAACTCAAAACCTGTTGACGATGAACATTAAAATTACTGGAGTACCACAGATAAGATAAAACTAGCATGTAATCATAAAAACAACATTATTATAGAAACATATACAATATAAAAAGCGGGCTATGGATCACGAGCAGCTGAAGGTAGATCGGCATACTAGAGACAAAGGGACCTTTGCTACTTGCATGGACCCTACCTGAAACATCCGCGATTGACTGGCTGCAAGTGTGTGCACTAGGCTACTTTTGTTGAATGCTATATGTTCTGTACAACTGATTATAAGACCGATGAATTTCAGTTGTCCAATCGACAATATGGCTACAAAGTAGATATCACTAACAAGAACGACCAAAGTATTTTTCCGTTTAGAGTAGACTGACTCCAGTAACATTTACCGTGCAGTGATATCTGACTCTATGTGACTTCCAGTCACACATTAAAATACGAGGATTCACAACTCTAACATTTGCAATTAGCTTCAGTTGGTCTTTATAATGTTATATGAACTACTGAAACGGTCGGACATTACATTTCAAAATATCCACTATATCTGTTGTCACACAACCCTTTGTTACTTTATCGCCATCATACGAATTGGACTGGGTGACATTTTAAACTAATACTTGAACATAGTTAATAATAAATCTAAACCACAATATTACGTCAAGTGTTTATTCGGAACACGAAGCTGCAGAAGAATGGTCTCAGCCAACCAAAGCCACAATCGTCAAGGATTCCTGGATAGAGTCATGAGATCAGAAGTGGAAACACAATATCTGTTACATTCAAATATTCAAGTAAAAGTGTCAGGAGCTGATGACAAAACAGCCGACGTTCGATATCTTCGTGCAGTTTCTAATATTAATATTGAACAAGTGATGTACAATTTTGTTAAAAGGTAGTGTATTTATGTATTTCATTTTTTAAAACAGAATTTACATTAAACATGTACGTGCTTGTTGCCCTACGCTACTTATTAGCACTACTGTCTAAAATAAAAGATGCAAAGAAACAACAAAGAGATCAGGCATTGAACATGCGCTTGGCAGCTAAGAGACATGTAGAAACATAATTAACAGGATGCATATTGACTGATATCAAGCCGAAAATACCATAACAATGATGTCTCGCTTCAGCCATAAAACAGACACAGGACAACCAACCACACATCACTTACCAACATCATCCATCGTCCTCAGAGCATCAGCTATGGACTAACCACAGACCACTCTTCTTGCTCACTGACAGAAAATATATAAACTTTTGATGTGGCATATTTCATGGCAGTGAATAACATTTCCATCATGATCATACTGATCCAAAGCGACATTAAGTGACGGTGAAAACATCCAAACTACGGGTGTCAAGCTGATATGTTAACTTCTTGATAGTAAAACATTAATATTTTTGTTATTTGATACGAAGAAAGTACGTCCTTTTTATTAGCCTCATGAAAGGATTGAAAGGAACAGAATTTTAGTTATGTCACATTAAAACATCATAAATGTCTGCAATTTAATCTGCAGCACTGAGATCGGAAGTATGTGCTATTTTGTCTTCACCTAACGGCCAGTTTATGAGCAAGTCATTTTTACACAGCAACTCACGAAAATAAATATAAACCACAGTTGAAATGAATCCTTTGCAGAGGTGGGTCGTTTCAGAATACAAATTTTTGTTCACAATTCTAGCTGTTGGAACCAACCAATGAGAATCGAGTGATGGGCGTTACAGCAAAAGATGATGTAAGATAAGGCTTTTTGTTACCTTAGTTCACGACCTTTAGGGGATCAAACGATCGTTGCCGTTGATATGTGCATGGTGTCCATGGTATTTAAGTGACCGTCAGAATAAAGAGGCGTCAGTCTTGGCTAGTATTCATTTGCCATGGTTACTTCTAAGTGAACATAATAGTTTTTGTTGTGTCCACCAAATCCGAATGGTACATCTTACAGCAGATAAGTTGACAGTTTGTTCCCTACTTCGATGTTTATTTTTTAATATGTTAAATCACAAGAATGTGACTGAGGTGATGGGTGTAAGAAAGGTTGATTATATCTATGCATACATCTAGCTGTATGACATTGATTGTTGGGCAGCAGAGGTGAGCAGGTTGACTGTCTAATGGTTGAATCCCATGGCAGTATTTGACCAATGAAGATATCCATGAAGGACCATGCTTAAAGTACAACACATTCCAGCTTCTGTTAAGAATTCTTACGATGTCTGGTCGAAGATGTAGTTTTCATCTACAAGGAGAGGTCCAATGTTCTTAGGTTTCCAAAGCGATGAAGTCAGCCACAACCTCACAAAAACTGCATCGTGAACCTAACCATTGGTATATGTTACCCTACAACGAGCTTTCGTTCGAGTGCTGACCCTATCGTTTTGAATATAAACAATTCCTGTTGACGTGTGTGCAACTGAATTACGTTCTACGTCGTCAACAATATTAAGGCGGGGGACTCCACGAATGGGCTTCAGACACTGTCACTATGTGGGGAATCGAACCCGGATCTTCCCAGACACAGTCGTATCCGCATTAGTGCCGAGCGTCGAACATACGTAGCGCAACAGGGGTGAGTGGGTGAGTGGGTGAGTATGGTTTCGTGCCACGTTTAGCAAGATTCCACCAGAAATGGGCTTTACAAATGGTACCCTTGTGAGGAATTGCTCCCTGTGTGGTGAGCCAGCTTTAAATCTTAGCTCAACAATATACCTGCATTTTAGTTATGTCGTTCTTTTGGTTCCGATTTGATGTGTAGATATCTCAATGTTTATCAATGCTGATTATGAAGGTCCTTTCGACTGGGCTGCAAATATGTTAATTGTTATTTCCACTGTCATTATTCTTAAAGTAAGTGATTGGGTTTAGCTTTCAGTCACTTTTAGCAATATTCCACTAACATCACTGCCGGGGACTCCAGAAATGGGCGTGACACATATTGCCCATGTGGAGAATCGGTAACAGACCTCGGGGTTGAATTCTATTTCATTAAAATGTTGCAGTGTTTGAGCTTTCTCTCCCTTGCTTTTAGAGTTTTGGGCAAAGATACGAGTTTGCTACATCTACACAATCCCTTCGGGGTAATGGAAAACACACATTGTTTTATATGCGTCATCAAGGCCATCAAAAAGCAAATATCAGTGAGTCATTGCGTTATAGCCATTCTATGGACTACTTTTCAAAATTATTATAATTCTGTAGATCAAGCGTGCTCTTATAACATCGATCTCAAAGAGCATCAAACGGTTCTTTGTGAGAAGTTGTTCCATTACGATTATAACTTAAATAGCCTCAGCGAACCTTTCAAAACACTTTATGGTGGCCATATCAAAATGCAGTGTATCAGTGACAGACACGATTATTTTCAGATTTAACGTTGACTACACTTTCTCCCAATCATAAAAATGTTGGGTGCCACCGGCGATCCAGGATCACTCTGAGTGATTCCGTGACTTGTGATTGTGAGATGCAGGTACCCAGTTTTGTCAAAAGGTTTTGGACATGGAGCAATTTCCATCACAAACCATTCACAGTGCATTGTAGCTTGCACGTTTAAAAACACGATGATGGAGTTGACAATCTTCACGCCTCATGAAGGAGGAAGAATTTGCTCTGAATGAGTGAGCGAGTTTTACGCCGCACTCAGCAATATTCCATCTATATGGCGGCGGTCTGTAAATAATCGAATCTGGACCAGACGATCCAGTGGTGATAAACTTTCTGTGGACTGTCCATTACTTGAAGTTAATTGTTGTGTCTATGCTGTCGCTCGAACCGTGGAGGAACTTCACACAGTTTCCAAAGAAAAATCACCCAATACTGAGAACAATGAACCAAAGAAAACCCGATTTCTAAGAAAACTAACAGAAACAAGAAAACATATTTCCTCGATATAGCTGTACCTGAAATTACGATCATCAGGGAACCCCATGTCTAAACGACAAAAGGTAATTTGGAGAAATGCCAACAAAAGGTTCTGGAAACAGCTGTGGTCTATACCGGGTGACTGTAACCAGGAGGCACCATGGGTCAGTAATTATGACTATGCATTGCATGAGTAATTAACCAGGTCGTTTGCCTCACCAGATTGCCCGAAAAGTGTTGCTAAATAGTCCAAATCGAATACAGTTCTAGGGCCTGATGGCATTCAGAACTGTTTCCCTGTGTCCAAACACCGTTACTTCACTGTTGTAATTCTCTTGTGGACATAGGTGATGTCCCTCCACCATGGTTCTGCAAAGGTAGCACAATACTTCTCGTCAAAAGCAGACTTGATTGATCCCCAAAACTTCCGCTCTGCTGGATTGGCTACAAAAAAGCATATCACTCTGTCCCTCACGAATGGATTCTGAAGTCTCTTCAGTGTATTGACCTCCCTGAGCGACTACTTGATTTACTCAAGTCTTTAATGAGTTGCTGGTCGACTCAACTTGAGATGTACTCGCCAGGACAGGTGCAGACTGCGGAATCTATTCCAATCAGAAGGGGAATATTTCAGGGAGACTCCTTCAGTCCTTTGCTTTTTTTGTCTGTCTTTAAATCCTTTGAGTTTTCTGCTCAGTCGGGAGGAGGGCTGCCATCTCGTTCCTCCTCAGCACAGATCCCTTACACTTCTTGCTCATCTCCTCTAAGTGGATGACATCGAGCTCCTTGTCAAAGGAGATACCAATTTGAAAGAATAGGTTCTCCTTGTCGAGTCCTTTTCTAATGATATTGACATTTGGACATAACATTTGGACAAATGTAATACTCTTCATTTGAAACGTGACAAGGTATCTAATGATAGATGGGTCTAGTTACAAGGGGGAGGAGTTATTGAGCATCTTGTGGAAGATCAGGCATACACCTATCATGGAATGCAAGTTCGAGACAAGCTCCAGAATGCCCAGATTCAAGATAAACTTAGTATAAATCTCGTTTGAAGAAAATCTGGAGCTTATATTAGAGCTAAATCCTCGAAACAAGGTCAAAACCACCAATACTTTTGCTTTGCCAGTCCTCTCCTATTCCTTTGGAGTAGTTGATTGGACACAACAGTACATCCAAAGTCTTGACCGCCTGACCAGAAGGATCATATCTGATAACAGAGCACACCACCCTCTGTCCTCTCTTAATCGTATATATATATACCAATCAGTTCTGGAGGTCGGGGTGTGATTAATGTGGAGGCTCTTCATGACAGAAGTTTATTGTGTACTTTTGCACATATTTATTTATCGGATGATCCTCTGGTGATGCATGTCGAGACTCACGATGAAAGCAATGAATTCCACAGCTTTTCAAGCGAGCCAATGCTGTTGGACACACTTTGAAATTTGAGGTTAATTTTGTTGATGGCGATGTACTGCTGGACGGTACAGCGATAGGAGTAAACCAGGTGAAGTCCTTAACCAAGGCTGCCCAGAGTTGGTCCTTTGTGGAGAAGCTGTGTGAGAAGATATTGCATGGTGTGTACATGCAGTGTGTGGAACAGAACACTGAGGACAGAACAGGGCCCTGAGCTGGTGATGAGCTTTACCGGCCTGATTGTGCTAGGATCGCCTCTCTGCTGCATTCTAGCTTAATCTGTAAAACATAATAATGCACCTGTTTAGTGCCTAGTATCCATCTGCCTGGTTGCTCACTGGCGCATGTGTAGTTATGTAGGAGTCAATAGAGTGAATGGGAAAATGATTAAAAATTGTAAGCAGTTCTGAACAGAAGGGGTTTGATCACCCTTTAAAAAGTGGATTCACAGTTGGAGGCTTTGAGTTCTGATGGCAAAGTGTTCCATAATTGAGGTGCTACAGTGGAGAGGGCGCTACCACCCGTTTTGCTTGTGGCAACTGGTTGTAACCGGAGGAACATGAAGTTACATGTTGTTCAGAGGAGCGTAGATGGCTTGTAAATGTTGATGAGCTCTTTGGGGTACTAAGGGCTGTTATTCCCGTAAAGGGCTCGGTGAGTCAGTAACGGGATTTTATAGGAGATACGCTGTTGGACAAGCGACCAATGGGGGGATTCCAGAACTGGAGTGATGTGGTCAGTGCGTCGTCTATTTGTAATCAATTTCGCTGCAGAATTTTGCACCCTTTGTGGACGTGATATAATCTTTTTAGGGAGACAAGAAGAGTGTTACAGTAGTCAAGGCGGCTAATGATGTGTTTGCACAAGAATTCTGAAGGTGTCTAAAGTCATAAGGTATCTGATTTTTCCAATATTGTGTATATGAGAATAGCAGCTTCTGCAGACAGAGGTGACATGGTCTTCCATGGTCATGGTTGACTGGAAAATAACTCCAAATTAATAATTAATAAAAATAATTAATGACAGCACATGCTCCTACATTGATAGTAGGCTTTGGCTTCAGTTTTGCAAACTGATGGCGAGTGCCCAGTATTAGGAACTCTGTTTTTTTATCGTTGACTTTCAGGAAGTTAGA
This sequence comes from Haliotis asinina, assembly GCF_037392515.1. Taxonomy (NCBI): domain Eukaryota; kingdom Metazoa; phylum Mollusca; class Gastropoda; order Lepetellida; family Haliotidae; genus Haliotis; species Haliotis asinina. The sequence continues at coordinate 53,413,703 of NC_090288.1, forward strand.
ACTCATCCATGACCGAGTATCTATCATTTTCAACAGAATGACCATCGATCTGCGCAGTTGGGAACTGATGACATTTGTCAACCAAGTCAGCGAGCCTGACCACCTGACCCCGTTAGTCTCCTCTTACGACAAGCGTACTTGCCTTTTTTGGCATTCATGGGTTGCTCAAGACCTATTTTATCCAGGATCTTCACGGGTCAGTTAGTTCTGAAATATCATATAAAGAGTAATAAGTTGTTATCCACAAAGACGTGTCATGGATGCAGTCTTCACAACGTTATAGTAATGACTGATGTCAAACAAACCTTAATCCAAACAATAACTTTCAATACTTTTCACTGGTGTAGAAAGAATGTATTTTGAGCATAATGCCAAATGAATACTCTTATGGTCCTTTGACCTACTCTACATACAAGTAAATAATCACAATCTTATGCAACTAATTCCACTTGAGGCGATTTGGTTTCGCTATCTATCCGTACCTACCCTATGACTGACTGTTTCAACAGGGTGGTGAATGTCACGCTCAGAGATGCAATTGTTTCAGCAGTAAACCCCGACAGCCGTTGTTCTATGTCGCATGTCGTTGTAACTTCACACACAACAGTACATAGCACATTAGGTCCGGAGAGGCTCAAACGTAAAATACCTCTCTTATCGAAATGTGATCAGGTGAATGTTGCCAAGCTGACTTCTCCTGAATCTATACTGTGGTAAAGTCCTAGAGCAATACCATAGTTCAAATATAGTTCTGTTTGGTAAACACATCTCTCCTTTGTCAACAAAACTGAAAAGTAAGATTGTGATATCAATATCTTATCTCTTTTTGAACTTACGCTTTGTAAGTTATATTTGTCGTTCTATGTTAGTGTCATTCCTTTCTAATTGTTTCACAAAGCAGCATCATACAAATGTTACATGTCCACCTAATATATATATATATATATATATAGAGAGAGAGAGAGAGAGAGAGAGAGAGAGAGAGAGGGAGGGAGAGAGAGATAGATAGATAGAGAGTGAGAGAGAATGTACGTCTAGGATTGTAAGTATCTACTGATATCAATGATATCAACAGAAGTGAAGGTATTTTTATCATTGAGTGTTGATATATTTAGTATCTGTAGACATGAGGGTGAGATTCTGCTTATCATCCAAAATCGCTCTTCATTAGTTTTCAATGAAAGAATGTCCATTTCTGAACACGGTACTGGTACACGGTACCATTAGAATTCCAGTGTAGCGATGTCAAAGCATTGTGGCGTCGTTAGGGTTTGACGTCACAGAATTGTTTGTCATGTAATTGATGCCATTATGGCATTGTACAAAATCTACCGTCAAAACGATATCTCCTTTTAGATATCTTTGATGTTACGCAAGCGATGTATCTAGTGGAACACGGTGGTTTTGGGTAATACAACTGTTTCAGGAGGCTGTATTTAAGCACTTACATAAAGCTTTGTCTTGTGAAGGTATTAAGCAGTACGGGGTTATAGCTAGGTGGCAGTGTATATGGCAAGCTTATTTCTGATGATTGTCATAGCATTGTGAGTCATGTAACTGATGATATTAGGGCATTGTACACAATTTACTGTCAAAACGATATCTCCTTGGAGATTTCGTTTGCTCTCACACATGCAATGTGTCTAGTGGAACTTAGGAGGTTGTTGTTAAAGCGTTGAAACAGTGCTACTAACAGCACTGTCTAGTGACAGAATGTATTAAGCAGTATGGGGTTACTGTTATATGACAGTGTATATTGCAGGTTTATGTCTTATGATTGTAAGTTGCAGCTAAATTCAGAATTACCGACCCTTAGGTAGATCCTTTACTAGACTCCGATGTAATGTTTGAGAAATGTATGGGGGCTGTCTGTTCCTCTATATAAACGGGACGGGGCTGTTCAAGGCCTTCAACGATTGGACTTGCGAAATATTTAGTAGTAATAGTAGTGATGTATAGGCAAAAACAAGCCTCCGAGGTTTAGGTGGATAATGTAAAACAGGAGGGGGAGGGATTTCCCGACACCGATATTTTTACGTTGTCTACCAAAACCAAGGAAAAGTGTTTTCTCTGCCATATATGCCGTCAACGATAGATAATTACAATGTAGATGAATATTTAATGAAGCTACATAATCATAAATGATGCGCACGTAAAATGAATTCAGTGACAGTTACTATAAATAGATAATTCAACCCTATTTATTTGGTCGGCCCAGTAGCCGTCTGGTAGAGCGTCTGTCTAGAAATCTGAGAGTAACACTTCCAATTTTCCTAGGGAAAACATGTGCACTTTGAGCTTAATCTTCAACGACATTTTTCAATTGATTTCAAACACTGATACATCATTTGAATGTTGGTGCTCACATACAAAAGGAAAAGATGGTAGCATAAAGAAAAACCCGGGAAGAGGTTTTACTAACGAAAGGTAAAACCTGTCCCTAGAAAGCAAAAACTTCAAATGCTGTCATTCTGGGAAAACAAGAGATGACTTAATATATGGTGAGAAGCACACTCCACGTTCATATTTTAGTTAAACAATGTCCTCTCATCGTCTTTCTCAACTTACTGAAGCCTTGAGCTGATATTAAGTTAACAAATGTAGAATAAGAATTACATGTAGATATGCCCAGTATATTGTGTCGCAACTGGTGACATTGTTCACAGATTAATAATACATGTTCTTGACTCCCAATGTAAATATACTTCCTCTGTCTTAAACAATACCATCACAACCTATCTTTGTACAATGTAGACGAGTGTCGTCTCTTATTAACAACGATTCTGAAGTTACTACATCTAAAGCTGGCTACAACAACCTTAAACTGTAATGGTAAGGGTGACATAAGATATGTTTCCACTTGTAAAAGAGATTTAAGCTTTTTATATGAAAAAGAGTCTGAGAAATTATCAACCTGCATATGCCGTTCCTGCTTATCAGCTAATCTCTGACTGAAGATCCACATAAACATGTCAACATCACCAACATCCTGCGACACCCATACAAAATCAAATCCATATTTGAAAAGAATATTTTAAATATCATTGGCCCAAGTGATTCTGCCTCATCTAATGATAATGGCATCCTGTAACACTGATAAGGTAAACAAGATGATCCATATACAATAGTTTACACGAATATTGGACAGCCCATAAAAGATAACTGCAGAGGCATCCTTCAACACACACCCAGAGCAGTTACATTACAAGTAGTCTTTTAATGTTTAATATCCCTCTACACATCTTAACCCCATATGTCTGCACTATAACACAAGGTTAGTTTCCCAATAGTATCAAATACTTTTAAAAATCACTACATGATAAAGAGCCAAACTTATTCTGAAACATATCAATAGCCATTATCGCCTTAGTTTCCTGTTTAGCTAAACAACTTTGAGCTTGGGACTAATTTAACCTAGGTGAAAACACAATACCCATATATATATATATATATATATATATATATATATATATATATATATATATATATAGACACAACTTCAATATTATTACCATAACAATTCACCTCTCATAGCTTCTCAATGGACCACCATTCTTGAAAACCATTACTTTATATATATTAAGCGGGCTATCGATCACGAGCAGCTGAAAGCAGATCACCACCCTGGGGACAATGGGACCTTTGCTACCTGCATGGACCCTAGTTGGAACATCCGCAATTGACTGGCTGCATGCAGTTGCTGGCAATGCATGAATAAGCATGCAAATGTGTGTACTAGGCTACTTTTGTTGAATGCTACATTCTGTACAACTGATTATAAAACCGATGAAGTTCAGCTGTACAGTCGACACGTAACAATATGGCATCAAAAATATATTTCCCTCATAGGAACGTCAAACATATTTTTCCATTTAATATTTACCGTGCAGTGATATCTGACTCTATGTGACTTCCAGTCACACATTAAAATACGAGGACACACAACTCTAACATTTGCAATTACCTCCAATTGGACTTTATAATGTTATATGAACTACTCAAATGGTCAGAAATTACATTTCAAAATATCCACTATATCTGTTGTCACACAACCCTTTATTACTTTATCGCCATCATATGAATTGAAGCAGGTGAAATTTTAAACTAATACTTGAACATACTTAATACTAGCTCTGAAGCATATCATTACATCAGTTGTTTATTCTGTTATATCAGAAATCAGAGACAGACAATGTGTAGAGGCGGAGTCTCAGCCAACCAAAGACAGAGTCGCTTTCGTGGATTCGTGGAAATCGTAATGAGCACAGAAGTGGAAATACAATATCTGATGTATTCAAATATTCAAGTAAAGGTGTCAGGAGCTGATGGCAAAACAATCGACCTTCGATATCCTGGTGCAGTTTCTATCATTTGTTTTGAACAAATGATGTCCAATTTTGTTAAAGGGTTACGTATAAATGGATGTCTACTGTGATACGTGTGTGCGTGGAATTTAATGTAAACGTATCGCTAAAGGAGTGACGGGAATTATGTAACGGCAACATAAATATGTCTAGCTAGATTCAATGATGTATGTTAACGTTCACGCTCCATCAAATTGACGAAATGTGACATCGAGTATCATACATCATATTGGCTTTGTTAGTCTGTCTACGTATTGGTGGATTCCTGTGAGAGTATCGAACTGTTGTTACCAAGGAGATCAAGCAGATGGTATAAATAGGTAGTGTTCAGAGGAAGAGTGTGAAGGGACGCACACATTATATAGATCGTAAATATAAACATACTTTCTGCTCATTTCTTATCTTTATACCAATTTTTTTGGTTGTGTCAGCTCGCTGCTAGGATAATGGTAAGCTTGACCTTCCCACCTGTAGCACATACTCACCTGTAGTACACACCACTAGCAGAATTTACATAAAACATGTACGTGCTTGTTGCCTTACGCTACATATCAGCACTACTGCCTAAAATACAAAATGCAAAGAAACGCCAAAAACAGGCATTGAACATGTGCTTGACAACAAAGAGACATGTAGAAACATTAATAACAGGATGTTCATTAACGGATATCAAGCAAAGAATATGATAGCAATGATGTTTCGTTTCAGCCATAAAACAGACAACCAACCACGCACTTACTAAGTTCCACCATCGTTCTCAGAGCATCAATTATGGACTAACCACAGACCTCTCTTCTAGCCCACTGACAGAAAATATAAAACTTATGAGGTGACTTATTTTATGGCAATGAATAACATTTCTATTAGAATCACACTGATCCAAAGCGATCTCCACACTAATGGCTCTCTATTTAAAGTGATTCTGGCAACTTGCGTCCTATTATTAGCCACATGGGAGGATATGGGTTTCGATAGACCTTTACTTACGTCGCATCAAAACATCATAAATGTCTGTAGCTTAATTAAGTATGGGCTGTTTGATCTTCACCCAAAAAGCCAACAATTATAGTTCACTATTCTAGCCGAAGGAACCGACTGGTGAGAATCAAATGGTGCCAACATATCATGCAGTTGAATTTATCTCGCACCATTAGTATTTTTGAGTAATAATGATCACCATTTTATAGACGCCTTCACTCAATGCAATCATTAAAGTCAAGGGGTAGATTTCAGAAATGTTTGACTTTATGAAGAAGTTGAAGCATGTTCCATGCGAAGAACGTCTTCAGTATAAAACAATCACTAGAGAAGATGAATGTATCCGAAACATTTATAACGTGTTGTGACTTAACGTGACAAAGCCTTGGGCTTACATTCGATTTTCATACAACAGTATTAGGTGCAGTATCCAACTGCTAAGAGTATTTGGCAAAAGCCATTATACGATTGCTGTTATGACCATGACAAGACTGCTGGATATGTCATAGTGTCTGTCAAAAAACGCTTGCTGCTACGGCTGCTTTAAAAACTGGTGCTTAAAACGGTTGATGGCACTCCGTCATTTACGGCATGCTTTCAGCAAGCAGTGATGAGTGGAATCATTATGAAACACACTGACTTACGGACGGTATTATTATCATATTTTACAGATTAAGATTGATATGCAGCAGGGAGGGTTTGGGTGATTCTGGCACAGTCAGGCCGGTAAGGCTCATCATCAGCTCAGGGCCTCGCCCCCTCTACACGCAGCCCAGACAGCGAATGGGACTTCTCCCAGAAAACACTGCCTAGTCGAACCCACCAGGAACTTTCCGGAGAATATGAAGGCTCCTCAACACTGCAGCCTTCTGCATTACCCAGATTGTCAGAAGGGCTGTGCTCCCGGTGGAGAACAAGGGCACTCTCCTGATCTGCGCCAAGAGATCAGGAGCTACCAAACCAAGGGCACCGAGAACAATAGGGAACCTGACCCCATGTACTTGGGATACAAGCGAGACATTTCAAAGGCGAGGTCCGCATATTTATCATGCTTTTCCTGAATCTTGCCAATCACATTGCTGTCAAAATGGACAGAAAATTCAATGATATAAATAATTTCATTGGTTTTATTTAAAAGGACAGTATCAGGTTTGTTGGCTGGAATTCGCCTCAGGCTGTGTATTGGCCTATTCCAAAGAAGTTTAAAAAGACGCCCTGGATATGTTCAGGGTTGCACCATGGATGGACCTCGGGGTAAAAGCCATCATGTCTTTTAGGATATGCTGTTTGTGCCAAGGAAGGGCATCCACTGACAAGGTGTTGGACAGTCTCTGTGAATTCATTGCACAGTCGACATTTCATGTTCATCTTTTGATTAAGAATCACATTCTGGCGATTGCGAATGGGAAATGACTGGTCCTGAGCAGCAAAAAGGAAGCTCTCAGTTTCACATTTGAGACCAACCGACTTCATCCAGGCAAAAGGAGTTGGTTGGATTGCTTTTCTGTTGCACACACTGCATGTACACACGATGCAGTGGCTTCTCACACAGCTTATCCACAAAGGACCGACTCTGGGCAGACTTGGTAAATGACTTCACCTGGTTTACTCCTATCGCTGTACCGTCCAGCAGTAGTACATCGCCATCAACAAAATCAACTGCAAATTTCAAATTGTGTCCAACAAGCTTGGCACGCTTGCTTAAAAAGCTGTGGAATTCCTTGTTTTCATCGTGAGTCTTGACGTGCATCATCAGAGGATCATCCGATAAATGTGCAGAAGTACACAATAAAATTCTATCTTGAAGAGCCTCCACATTAATCAAACCCCGACCTCCAGAATTGATTGGCATATATAAGCGATTAAGAGAGGAAGGAGAGTGGTGTGCTCTGTTATCAGACATGATCCTTCTGGTCAGGCGGTCAAGACTTTGGATGTCTTTACTGGACCAAACAAGACATCCAAAGGAATAGGAGAGGACTGTCAAAGCAAACGTATTGGTGGTTTTGATCTTGTTTCGAGCATTTAGTTCGGAACTCCAGATTTTCTTAAAACAAGATTTATTCTCAGCCCGAAGTTTATCTTGAATCTTATCACTCTAGAGCATGTCTCGAAATTGCATTCCAAGATAGGCGTATGCCTGATCTTCCACAAGATGCGCAATAACTTCTCCCCCTTGTAACCTGACTGATCCATCATTGGTTACCTTGCCACATTTCGAATGAATCTGCCGAGTCCAAATATCATTAGAAAAGGACTCGATAAGGAGAACCAGTTCATTATTATTATTATTGTTATAGACTATTTACATAGCGCACATATGCAGGCAACTAGTGCTTGCTCAAGACGCTGAGGTGTATTTTACTCATTATTTGGTGTCAGTATCAACATCCCATCGTATTATCAGTCTATAACTCCAAAGGGAGTATACAACTCTTGCTGCGCTTAGGTGCACCGAGTTATTTGTGACTGTCTCATCCTATCAAGCTACCCATTCGCAGCTGGGTGGACTGGGACACATACTCACAGTACTTTGTCCACCGTGTACCCCCAACTAGGTGTTTGGATGTAATCATGGGGCTATCATCTGGTCACATGCCAACGGATCCGTGGGTTCTCAGAGTGTACAGGGTTATCTGCTCCACACTAGGATTTGTGACAACGCGGACAGGGTCTGCATGCAAAGCTGACTCCAAGGTTTTTACGCTCGGTCACAGGTGGGCTCGAACCCGACACCTCACCTCGATGGATCACTAGTTAGGCACTTTAGCCAGATCGCCCACCTAGTCCCACAACAGCCAACAATTATTGTCACCACTATAGTCTTCATCAGTTGAATGTTTTTGGAGTGGTATTCATGAATGTGAGTAATCGTAGTGATCCCGTTGTTAATATCTAAGCAACCGGGCATTGAGAAAAATAACAGGTCCAGACATTACCACTGCAAACCAATTAACACATTCCACATTTGATTTATTACTCACCTGGGATTGCCATGCATTTGGAGGCCCAAGCAAGTGACCGAGATGGGCACATTCGTATTATTATGTGATTTTTTACAGGATTTATTCATTATAGATTAAATTAAAAGATCTCGTGGAAAATTAACCATTATCAGTATGGAAAGCTCTCTGTATAGGGATGTGATTTAACTTGCACAGGCTATATTTTTAGTTTTGTTACAATATGCAGTTTACACTACTGAATATTGAACAGTAACGTTAGCTCTTATCGCCGATTAAATCAAGCACTTGAGGCAATCCATCAGTGAAAACCTTATTAGATGTTTTTCCTTGCTTCGTATGTCAGTTAAGATATCAGGGTTTTTTCTTAAAACAGAAAGGGTATCCTGCTCAACTTCAGCAGCCGTCCATCATTCAATTCGAATAAACTGTGTCTGCCAGTTCTACTCCCAATCACTGTTGGCCCGTATACGACAGATCACAACTTAATCATCTTGTGATGCGAGAGCTGAGATATGACTCTAAAATCAACTTTCTGCAGAAGGAAGTCCTGCCGGACAAACGTAGGTAGACAGGTGACTGTTCTGCACAAAAATGATTCGATTCCGACTGTATCATAGGCACATGCTAATAAATCACTGTCAAGTAGTAATCGGACCATGTGTATACAAAACACGTTTTATTCTTTAGTTGACAGAAGGAAAAACGTTATCCCTCAAAAAGTGTCATGAATTCATTTTCGCCCAACTTCCAGACGCCTTGCAATGCGTGATCGTCTGGGTTTGAATTGATCTTTGGTACTCCAATGACGAACGGGATCGGGTGGTCAGGTGGTCACATGTTATCGAATCTCACTTGGGTACATTGATTCTCATGCTGTTGATCACAGAATCTGATCCAGACTCGATTCTTTACAGGTTGCCGTATTCTGCCATATACGTAGAATATTGTGGAGTCTGGCGTAAACCTAAACTCACTCACTTACTCTCAATGCATTTCAAGAACTTCTGTCATGCTAGCTGTTCGTGAAATGTGACATCATTCATAAACATGTGCAAAAGCTTGTCTATAGTTGATCTTACACTCCCTCCCTGAAAACAAGACAAAACAATTTATGGCTGCCAACATAAACACGCATCTGAGATGCTACAGCATGCATAAAACAAGTATGAGAAACAAAATGTCACTATGACCACTCGTCATATCACTATGACTACTCGTCATATCACTATGACTCCTCGTCAAGCCACTATGACTCCTCGTCATATCACTGTGACCACCCGTTATACCACTATGACCACGCGTCTTGTACTGTACCTATGGGTAACAGTAATCATTACACATAGGTTCCATTTCAAGATACAGAAATAATAGAAAAAAACATTAGGGTATATTTTTCAGGATTTGCAGCACGACAAATGTGCTTATAGATTTTACCAAAACGTTTAACGTCCAAGCACATGCACTTTCTTGCTTTGACGACATATGAAGTTACCGGAATATTGTAAAAAACAAATAACACAGTCAGTACAACACCATAATAAAATGGGCAAATTCCTTATTGCACACCAGAGTGAGTGAGTGTGAGTAAGTTAATATTTAACGTAACTTCGGCAGTATTGCTGCCATATCGTGACGAGAGCATTCTTAAAAAAGGAATCTATGTATATGATAAAAACCTGTCGACGAAGGACAGTAAAACAACTAGAATATCACAATAAGAAATAGAACTAGCGTGAAAAGTTAAAATAATATCCCCATTCAGACAATACAATATAAAAACAGGCTATATAGATCACCAACTACTGAAGGTAGATCACCATACTAGGGGCCATGGTGACTTACAGTACTTCTACTACCTGCACGGTCCCTAGCTGGATTTACACCATCCCCTCAGCCGCTGGTGATTGTATGCAAGATTAGCCACAAATCAAAATGACAGAAATACTACGCCTGAAGAAAGTGGAAGATCAAATTTGACTTCAAATGTTTTGGGACTTACGTACCCTCTTAGGAGGACAAAAATTTTACAGTACTTTAACCCCCTTTGAGGGTACAGCCACTAACATATTGACAATTCATTTAGCAAATCTAATTCTTTTTAAAATGCAACAATTAAATGAGAGCTAACATTATTAAAAATATCCGTCAAAGTTCGTGAATTAAAATATTTATCCCTTGTGTTGGAATATTCAATACAGTCAAGCAGGACATGCTTGACTGTGATTCTTTCATCACAAGGGATGCAAAACGGAGGATCTCCACCTTTTAATAGATAATCGTGAGTATACCTCGTATGGCCAATGCGACATCGTCGCATAATGTCCTTCTCAAATTTGGACTGACAACCCAAGGAAGTATAACCGATGTAAGCTTTCATTTCGTTTAATTTATTTATACCTCCCTGGGTGTCCCACTTCTTCTGCATCAGATCACGGATATAAGATCTTATTGTAGCTTTATAATCTGAGTATGGAATAAGAAGTGGTGTCACAAATTTGTTGAGTGCTACCTTAGCAGCAAGATCGGCCATTGTGTTACCAGAAATGCTAACGTGACTGTGTAACCAACAAAGGACGATGTCGCACTGGCCAGTAGCAAGATTATTGTACAATTCAATAATTTCTGTTAAAAGTGGATGTTTACAAGAAATATTTTTAATAGCCTGAAGGCAAGAAATAGAGTCTGAATAGATTATGTACCGTTTATGTTTAGGGTGTCTTCGTATGTATTTAAGAGCCGTTAGTGTGGCGTTAGCTTCTGCTGTAAAAATAGAACTATTATCTGGTAATCTAGAAGATATTGTTCTCGATCCAATGACAGTGGCACAAGCCACTGCGCCACCGTCCTTGGACCCATCTGTAAATAAGGATTTATAATTGCTATATTTATGTTTCAGCTGACGATATTCTTGTTTATACTGTAATTCATTCGTTTCTGATTGTTTAGATGTAGTTACTGTTAGGTCAACTTGTGGCCTAACCACTAAGTTTTCCAGCTCAGTGCCGGCCGAAGAAAGAAAGGGTTTAATTCTGTGCCGTAGAGATGGAACAAGAGAAGACTTCTTGTCGTACAAATCCTCATAAAGTGGATTGAACACACAGTTATATGCAGGGTTAGATTCATTAGAGTGTAATTTGGTAATGTATTGTAGGGATAATTTAATACGACGTTGTGTAAGAGATGGTTCATCGGCCTCAACGTAGAGACTGTCAATAGGTGAAGGAACCAAGACAAAGTGTTAGACCTTGGTGATGGACAGAATCTAATAGTTTCAGGTTGCTTTTGCAGGCTCCACCATACACCATACACATAATCAAGTTTTGAGCAGATGAGTGATCTATATAAGTGAAGGAGGGTAGTTTGATCCCCTCCCCACTTTGAATTATAAACAACCTTTTATAAATCGAGTGCCTTCAAGCATTTGGCTTTTAGGGATTCACTATGGGGTAAAAAGGTCAAATGTGAATCGAAAATAAGTGCCAAGAACTTAGCCTCCTTGACAACTTTGATAGGGGTGTCACTTAGAAATAGTTCTGGGTCTATATGAGGTTTATATTTACGGCAGAAATGTATACAATTGGTTTTTGATGTAGAAAGTTTGAAGCCATTTACAAGACACCATTTATCTATTTTGTTCAAACACAGCTGCAGTTGCCGTTCAATAGTATGCATATTCTTCCGACGACAAGAAATATTAAAATCATCCCCAAATAACGATCCATCAACTGAATCGTTTAAAGCTTTTGACAAACTATTTATCTTTATACTAAAAAGTGTGACTGACGAAATACAGCCTTGTGGAACACCCTGATCCTGAGTGTAATGGTCAGACAGGGTGGAACCCACGCGGACTTGAAATTGTCTGTTATTTAAAAAGTTGGCTATGAATTCAGGCAAACGACCTCGCAAACCGAAATCATGTAAATCTCTCAAAATGCCATATTTCCAGATTGTGTCATATGCCTTCTCGAGATCAAAAAAGATAGACACAGCATGTTGTTTATTAATCGTATTAATCAGCGCGTTTTTCACAAATGATTCCAAGCGCACTAAGTGATCGACAGTACTTCTGTTTTACGGTAACCACAGTGTATATCTGTTATGAGGTGATTTGTTTCCAAGTGAGTGAGTGAGTGAGTGAGTGAGTGAGTGAGTTTAGTTTTACGTCGCACTTAGCAATATTCCAGCTACATGGCGACGGTCTGTAAATAATCGAGTCTGGACCAGACAATCCAGTGATCAACAACATGAGCATCGATTTGCGCAATGGGGAACCGATGACATGTGTCAACCAAGTCAGCTAGTCTGACCACCCGATCCCATTAGTCGCCTCTTACGACAAGCATAGTCACCTTTTATGGCAAGCATGGGTTGCTGAAGGCCTATTCTACCCCGGGACCTTCACGGGTCTGTTTCCAAGTACCAAAACAAGTCGATTATTTATCATGCCTTCCATGGTCTTGCAAACACAGCTAGTTAATGAAATCGGACGATAATTGGATGGATCCGTATGATCACGTCCAGGTTCAGCTATTGGTACTACTATAACATCACGCCATGAAGAAGGAAACTCCCCGGAAGTCCAAATATCTTCAAAAATTGATAAGAGCGTCTCTAAACGGGATTCTGGTAAGTCCTTCAGGAGTTGATAATGTATGTTATCAGCTCCTGTACCAGTGTCATGAGCTTCATCAAGAGCAGTATGGAGTTCATGAATAGAAAACGTTTCATTATAATCTTCCCCATTATCAGAATTGAAATTAATAGTTTTCTTTTCTTCTTGTCTTTGATACTTAGGTATATAATTAGAAGAGGAAGAATGTTCAGCGAGGGTTTCGCCCAGTTTATTCGCAATATCAGATTTATCAGTAAGTAATTGATCTCCATGTTTAAGATGATGGACAGTAGATTTAGTATCTTTACCTTTACTTTTCTGGACCATGTTCCATACCTTGGACATGGGTGTCCAAGAATTTATTTTGGATACATAATTTGTCAAAGATTGGCGTTTGTTCTGTTTAAAAGTACGCCGCGCTTTAGCATTTAAAATTTTAAATTTATTTAAATTATGCACCATAGGGTGGCGACGGAAATAATGTTCGGCTTGTTTCCTTGCCTTCCTAGCTTGTTTGCATTCATCGCCGAACCATGGTTTTCGAATATGTGTTACTGCAGACGACTTTGGTATACACCCATCAGCTATGGAATTCAGTATATCAGAAAAACCATTTAATAGCATCAGGAACGTCAATAAACTGTTCGGGTTTACGTTTTTCACCACACAGTGTTTCATATAAAGCCCAGTTAGCCTCTTTAAAATTCCGCCTTGATGATGGAGGAACATCAGATGGAGTTACAACTTTTGATATAGTAGGAAAATGGTCACTTCCACAGAGGTCATCGTGGAATGACCATTCAAATTCATTTAGTAGTTCTGAATTTTTCAGTGACAAGTCGAGAGCAGAATAAGTCCCTGTACCAGGGTGTAAATATGTGCTGGAGCCATCATTATAAATACATAAATCATTGTAAGAACAAAAGTCCTCCACCAATTTACCTTCAGTGTTTGTATTTACACCACCCCAGAGTGGGTTGTGGCCATTCAAATCTCCCATTAAAATACAGGGCTTCGGAAGTTGGTCATATAGAGCTTGAAGATCAGTTTTGGCAAACGTCGAAGACGGTGAAATACAGAGAGAGCATAGCGTAATGCTACATGTAAAGAAATTCTCACTGCAACGGGCTGCATATTAGTAATAAGTGGAACAGGGCTTTGAATAACGTTTTGTCTGACTAGAATGGGTGATCCGCCAGTGGCCCTATCACCCGGAGGTGAAAAACAATGATATGCATTAAAATGACGAAGGTCAAATGTATCTGTTTGTTTTAAATATGTCTCTTGGAGACATAACGCTGAAGGTGTGAAATCGTGGACTAATAGCTGTAATTCATGTAAAGTAGTCCTCAATCCTCTGCAATTCCACTGTACAATATTATTGGAATAAACTATCTTTTGGGGGCATTTATTGGGGATCTACCCCGCACTCTTTTGGAGCGACAAGCTATGTGCCCTAGAATGGACGTTTTCAGAAACGTCCATGTCTTCAAGAGACCACTTGTTGAACAATTGAATTCTATTTTGTTACCCTTTAGGAGCTCTGCCACTTTGTTGTTTTGAAGCATCGGGCTTAGGCTTAGGTTTACTTTTCACAGCTTGCTGACTATCAGCTGTCGATTGAGACTTTGAGTGTGACTGAGATGATGACGATTTGTGATCAGAAGAAGACTTTGATGTACTAGGAAGTGATTCCCCAGTCTGAGATGATATAGCAGGGTACAAAAGCTGTGGAGAATCGCAATTTACCCACGTCAAGGTAGTTTGGCAGCCTTTTGCTCTTTTAGAACTAGACTCCGATTATGTTTTTGCTACTGTAGCATAACTTTCTGGAAGATCAGATCTCTTTACCATTTCTTTTGCCTCAGAAAAGGAGATATGTTTATTAAACTTTATTCTGTTTATCTCCATTTGCTCTTTCCAAATAGGACACTGTTTAGAACATGACGAATGATCGCCTGAGCAGTTGGTGCATTTTTTAAAATCACTCTCACTATCTTCTGTTTTCTCACCACAGTGAGCACACACAACAGTCAATGTGCAAGTATTTACACCGTGTCAATATTTCTGACATTTAAAACAAATAAGACATTGCAGTTGAAAACACGGGCTATGAATCCATAAACTGTGAGAAAGAAAAACAATATTCAAAGTAAATAAACTATGTTAGTTACTGCAGTTTACCATTTATTGAATGTCATGTAACTTTGAAACGATTAGTACTTCAGGCAATTCATAGCGATCACAGGGTCAATATTTTGTGCATATTTGCTCATTCCCCTGGTGTTGCTGTAAATGGTCGACAAGGAAGGCTGGTTTGTATGTCATGTAATTACACATGTGTTTTGGTAGTAGGTAAAACCGATTTCCAAGCCCATTTGGTGTTCTAAGGTTTAGAAAAAATATTTGACACAATCACCGTTGACACTCAGACGTCCGAGAAAGTCACTGAGAAGGGAAACTGAATTTTAGTTTTCATTCATGTGTGCAGCAGTCACATACGTGAGCGTATTTCCCTTGAAGCATTGCAATTGAATTATGTGAGAAAATTGTATAAGGTAGATGGCAGGCTTGACGCAAATGTCATGAAGTGTCCGTAATCCTGGAATACCTTTCAGCAAAGACACCATGTGCTACATCCCACACATGGCCGTTGTCAGGTACGTAATGTCTGTTGGACACAGCTGATTCAGGAGCAGATAGGCCCATCTAGTTTCATCAATACAGAATTGTTATCCATGAGGCGAGTATAAGAGCACTCAGAGCAACAGGTATGAATATATATTTCATGTGACATACACCTATAATCAATTGATTATGATCAATTGTTAAATAATGTCCGTGCAATTTGTAGTAAGAGGCGACTAACTGGATCGGGTGGTCAGGCTCGCTGATGTGGTTAAGTCATGTCATCGGTTCACAATTGCGCAGGTCGATGCTCATGCTGTTGATCACTGGATTGTCTGGTCCAGACTCGATTATTTGCTGACCGCCGCCATTTAGCTGAAATATTGCTGAGTGCGCGTAAAACTCACTCACTCACGCATCCGTTCAGTGTCACTGGGATACGCGAAAGGGTCACATTAGTTTCTTAACGAATCTCGTTAATGATATCTATCATTATTTCGGAACACTTGTCTTCCCCAAGATGATATTTTCAACAATCTGTAGAATCCATAATCGTCCCATGGGCCTAATAAGATACTCATATTAGACTGTGTTTTGGATTGGGTGTTAATGCCAAAATTTTCTGATTCATTGCGTAAAACGCAGAGATATGTCAACAGTTGTCTTATTAGTGAGCACTGGACTTAACCTGTTAGCACAAGTATCGTTTTCAAAATAGCACGTATCTAGTTATACAGAGAATCTGAGTTAACGTCGCTTTTAACAATATTTCAGTCATGTCACTATGTCGACTATGCATATCCTCACACACACAAACTTTTGGCATTTTCCTTTTGTTAGTCATAGCAATAACGCATATTGTCAAAGCCGAATATAAACAGATATACAGAACTGACTGCACACAAATTTGTGATGTTCACGACCGATAAAATGTGAAAGGAGAGAGTTTTCATTGATTCGAAATCAGAGTTCTGTTTCGGACAGTTTGTCGGATAGTGTTTTCAGGATAGGAGTGAGTGAGTAAGTGAAGATTTAAAGTCACATCGGCAATATTTCAGTCATATTGTAACTTGAGAAGTAGTATAGGGAATGACAGTTCTGGCTCACTTTCAAGAAAAGTCTCTACAAAGCCTTATTTACTAAATAAGGCTTTGGTTGGGACCTTAGCTCTTGCTACTATTACCCCTACTACAAACGTGACTTGCTACTATTACCGTGTGTTGGTAGGAGGTAACACTGTGCCGTACGGTACGATCAATAATTCTTTTCTTACAAACCCCCTACCCGGCCCATCCCTCAAGTAGTACAAGTTAGGTTCGTCGGCTTTCATATCCACTTTATCTATGTTGTAAGTTTTGACTGACCATATAGGATCGGTGGCCCGCTTACGGCTATCACCCTCGTGTTCCCCCGGCTGGTATAGATACCTCACTAGGGCCCTATCTGGTATCTGTTTCTCCTTCCCACGCAATGGAGCGGCCGACTCTGCAACTATTGATTTTAGTTTGATAGCGTCTGCCGGAGACGGGTGACTTCATGGTTGATTGCCGACACCACCTTGTGTAACCTCGTGACCCATTCAGTCGATCGTTTTCCAGGGGTGGTCATCTCCCTAGCATACTGATAGCCGAACAAGCGCTCAGCCAAAGTCCTATTAAATCTCTCAACTATGGCTTGGCTGCGATGGGCTCCGGCCGTACCACGCCTGACCTTTGTATCGTGTTTGGCTAGCAGTTGTGACACGGCACCCATAAACTCCCGTCCGGGGTCAACTTGCAGCTCTGTTGGCCACGTCAGCGGACTGCGTTTGTATATGCGTTCGAATCCTCTGGCTACCTGGGCCGAATCTTTCGTGGTCAAGGGTTCGGCTTCCTTGTAACGACTGGCTACGTCCACTACGGTTAAGGCATACTTGTACCTCTTGTCGTGGGGTAGGAACAGTAGGTCTGCCTGGTGAACGCTATTAGGTATGTTAATACCGAACCTCCTTCTAGGCACGTAGCGTGGTGCCGGCAAATAGATCTGCCACAGGGCTTGTTTTTCAAGCCACGCTTTGGCTTCCTCCGGGGGTACTCGCGCTATTTTAGCTAGCTTATCTACTGCGCTAGCTCCTTTCCAGTACCCACGCGGGCTGTAGTAAATAGCCTCAAATTTTTTCATGTCCATACGCGTATGTGTTTATCCCATCAATAGCTATCCAACGTTTCGTGTCCATAGGCGACAGGGACGTCTTGTTTATAGTCAGTCCGTATATCTTATGTCCATCACTTCTAAGTGTGTTCATTTTATGCCTAAAGGTACGGGTCTTGAACAGGGCTTCCTTGAATCTGGCGTGTTTGATGTGTTGTTTCACCACATACTTCTTAACCCCCTTAGCCTTCCGGATCTCACTATTGTCGGCTTTCAGTATGGAGTACATCTTAGGTCTCAAACCTATGTACTCGGCTATGGGCGTGCCAGCACACTCGTCCTTCATCTTACCTAGGACCTTTTTATTTACCGTACTGTGTATGGCATGGGTCTTAGGGTAGTCGCTGGTGTCGTATAAATCGAGGTGTTTTTTCATGTCCTCGTACACGTCCTCGGTTCGAATCTCCATCAGCAGGGAATCCGTGTCAGTGTACAGCACTTTACACCTGTCGCCGTACTGTTTCTTGAGCTCGTTGTAGTAAAAGTCGTACATCAGGTGTTTGGATAAATCGAGGATGCTCATCCCCACGTAAACAGGCCGGTTGAATTTTATGTGGCTTTTCTTCATGTGTAGGGCAACCAGGTTGTCTGTGAATATCTTACTACGGTTGAATGACGGACTGGCTATCAATCTCCTGAGCTTGTCTTCCTCACTCGACCGAACCAGCTTCACGGTCACGCGTTTCCTCAGGTTCTCCATAGTCTTACCAAACACCGAGTTGTTCATGAGCTTGTAGAGATTTTTCTCAAAATCACTGGTGGCTTTTTTTCGTAGGTCTGTGTTCATTCTGATGTAGGGCTCCATCCATGGGCTCTGGTCGAACATGAGCACCCTGTGTATTTTGGTCAGCCTCATACCCAACGACAGGTACAGCTGTAGGTTGCGATAGTGAACGATGTACTTGGTCTTATTCATTAAGTTAGGCACGAGTTTTTCAACGTCTGTCACACGACCACCTGACAAGTTATGTTGGTACTCAGACATCCAGTCTGGGTTAACCCTCATACGTTCGGGGGCCAGGGGGTAGCTGTTGTGCGATGTGTGTAATTCCTTGGGATACTCTAAGTCAACCTCGAGGATATACCCTTTGTTCGAATCTGGTGCAACCTCCATAACATCAACGTGGGGTACCCATTCGAATCCCCCTGTAGGTAGATACTGACTCATGGCCCAGGTTGTTTGCGTCGAGGTAGAGAATGTGATTGGTTGGTTTGTTAGGATCGTAACCTTTCACGTATTGATTATTTGCTTTCGCGTATCGTTTGGATGCCATGTATTATACAAATACTTCAAATATCATAGCTATATGCTTAGCTTTGCTTAGCTTTGCTTAGCTTTGCTTAGCTTTTGCTTAGCTTTGCTTAGCTTTGCTTAGCTTTAACATACTATATATGCTACTGGTTGGTCGGTCTTTAGCACGAGCTTAGCGTGTTTAGTTTCAGCGAGCTGTTTCTTCACCCGTTCCCGTTCTAATTTACTCATCACATCGTTCTCTCTCAAACACTCCTCGAACGAATCCCTGTCCTTGCAGTGAAATAAGGCCACCCATCGCGTCTGCTCCCTGAGGTCTTTCAACACCGAGTTGAACTTCTGCGTTAGCACCCAGACGCTGTGATTTGCATGCTGGCCGGAGAAGGCCAGGTACGATAGCATGTCTCTCTTTTTTGTTATCTCGCGATTAGCGCTGCAGTCGTCCAGTATGAACAGCGTTGGTTCCCCTTTAAATTTCTCGTGAAGAGCTTTCAACCAGTCCTGCAGGCGTGTTCCAGGGTCGATTTTGTGTACGTCCGGGTCCGTCATCACCCAAGGTCGCGCGTACGTTTTATTCATGCTCAGAGTAGGGCACATGATAACGATGTTATCGAACACATCCTTGTAGTAACCCTCCAACATATCCAACACGAAAACGGTCTTCCCACAGCCAGTCTGCCCGCACACTATAGCGCAGTGTGGGTCAGTGGGGAGGTGGGGCAGTTTATTGTTGGGGGGTGTGGGGGGGTACCCCCCATCAGTAGATGGCTTGCACGAATCTCCCATTGTCTATATTAAGTTGCGCGTCCATAATAACGTACAGATATAATTTCAACTTACCAGTGGGTTGAGCCTTCTTAGTAATCTGGATGGTTATCCCTTCGCTGCCGTTATCTATACGACGCCCACTACCGTGCAGTTTATCATCATCCGTGGATCGCATGTCCAACCATAGGGCGTACTTGGTGGTCAGGTATTCACCGATCTGCACGGAGCCGAGGTCCAGGTCCTTTGTTATGTAATCCCCCACTGGTAGCTTTTTTATCTCATCCCACTGCTGGTGTGGTCTCATACCATGACTGAACAGCTGGTTGGGCACGCCCTCGATGGTCACTTCCACCTTTTCAATCTCGGGGTTGAAAAACTTCTCGCTGTCCCTCCGGAATGGATCGTAATACTCCATGGGGACGACCAGGATACCTTTCATCGATCGCGCCGGCACGTTCAGGTTGATATTCCACACAGTGTCGCTCTTATCTCGCACGACTGATCTATGCCTCAGTACGCGATCGTACAGGATGGCCATCTTCCCAGAGTACTGGCTTCGAACCTGCCTGGCCAGCTCCGGGCTAGTGACCATGTCGAACTCCAGAGAGATGTTGTCTATGGCATAACTGGCCTCATCACCGTTCGGCGTACGCACTACTTTGCTATAGTCGTTAAACGTGAGCTCGTATTCGAGCCTATCACCCAGCGCGGCCTGGTAAAACGGCGCATGTCCCGTGAGCAACTCGAAGTCGAGCGGCACGCAGAATCGATTCCCGTATGCTAGAGCGATGGCCTTTTCACCGTCCGATAACTTGTCTTGCTGGTCTTGCGTGAAGACATACCCTATGCGCGCCCGGGTTGATTTGCTGATGCCCTGGTACACATCATTGACTCGTTCTCTCTCGCTTTTCCAGAGATCCTTGTAGCAGTGAAACACGTCGCTGTCGTCGATGCTCAGCACCTCGTTACCGCTGATCTTGACGGTCGTTTTCTTGATGATGGCTCGACCCACGTTCCGCACTAGCTCGCGTTTGTCGTTGTCGGAGGTCAACGTGATATTGAACGCCAGTCGAACAGTGCCTGGTACAATGAGGTCATTCTCACCAAGGTTTGGAAATCTAACCAGCAGAGTTTGATTCTGGTCTATCTTGCTGGGATTGTTGGTGATGGTCACCGACTGACGCACGGCTCTGGCTCCTAATGGCTCTCTCAATCTTCTGAAAGGATCTAATTTTCTGCCGTACATTGTTATATATAAATAAAATATATTTTAATACTAAATAATGGATGAAGACATACCTATGAATGATATGCGGGGCGCTAGTGCCCAGGCATCCGATGAGCAGGAGACCTCATTTACTAGTTCGCCATTGAGCCAAGAACTTTTGGAAACAACGGTAGATGATTATTACGAAAGTTTAAGAAGAGATAAAAACTACGTTGAACCACAGGGTCGAGACTATAATAATTTTTTGATTGATAAAAAGGGTGTTCTACGCCTTAAGTCTAACAAAAAGATTTACATCTTTAACAAGCGCACTAAAGAACCACTGGCCTTGTCAACTCTAGCCAGACGCTATGGTACCGAATTTATCCGTGAAAATCTAAACATGCATGATTACGGTGGTGCAATACCTAAGGCCGTTGTTGAAGATCTGCAAGCTACCAGATCCCACCTCACCACTATAGATGAAATGACACCACAGCGTGCTACAGAAGCCTCGGACAGCATAGAAAAACTGTTGAGCACCTACTGGGACAAACCGTTACCGGGGTTTGACTTTCCGGTAAGGGAACTGCGCGGCTTAGACGAAGCCGTGAAACGCGTGCGTGGAGAACTCGTGAACAACATGGGGAAACTGAACGAAATCAACGAGCACATCGCTAGGGAAAAAACCAAACTCAACGAAACTGAAAACGATGATATGAAGCGTCGTATCAAAACACGACTACTCGACTTAGAAGACGAGAGACGTACACGATTGGAATCCGCTTCCTCGAATCGTGAACAGCTTCGATCTCAGATCAGTCGCATTCGGGAAACAATCGATAGAATACTGAACGAGGATACAACTTTAGCCAACAGGATTCGGATATTGTTCCGGGAGCAAGGGATCACCATCGCCAGCATTCTGACTGCATTTGGTTTCATCATATCAACCCTGGTGGTGTCACTGACAGGGGGAACCCCCACACCTGCCGGCGGGGGAACTCCAAGTGGCGGTGTTAAAGACTGGATAAAAAAACTCGGGGAAGGCTTAGCTAAACTGGCTGGTAAAGCCGCCGAAGCCCTTCCCGGCATACTGGGTAGCATCGTCTCGTGGTTGTTGAGCGCTCTGTCTAAAACTGCCATGTGGCTCAGTCAAAACCTGTGGGCAGCCATCGTCGCCGTGGCGGGTCTGGTGTACATAGCGGCTAAAAAATCTTTAACCAAATAAGTCCCAAAGCTACCCCACCAACCACCAGGGCAGTTGTACTATCAATATGCTGCTGATAGGGGGGTACCCCCACATACATATTAGGGTGTGTGGGGGGCACATGAACTTTAGACTCCGGGGGTGGCGCCACTATACCTTTTTCACGTGGTGGGATGTGTGGGATATAGGCGGTGTTAATATCGGGGTTGATACCCAACTTTTGATCCGACGTGGCTATGACAATTTTGTTGTTATAACCCACCACTTTTTTTACTCTCAATTGCATATCACTCGGAGCCATGTACAACCCCACGCCGAACACGTAATTGACTTTCGATCTGGCGTATTCTAACACGTTTTGGTAGCGTTCGATAGCCCGCGGGAGATCAACTGGAGAATTGATAGCATCCTCAACGTTGGAAACGAACTGTTTCTGAGCGTCGTAAGCAGTTCCCTTACCGAGGATGTTGGAACGCGTCATAGACTGCGCACCCAACAGCGCCCACACGTACGTTCGAATCGAGTCGTTCAACCTGACTACCCCGGCACGAGTGAATCCTTTCGACGTGTCCAGCATGAACATTTTCCACCCGTCTGCGGTTGACTGCTCCACTTTCTGGACTGTGAAAGCAACACCACCTTTAAAGTTCATACGATCATCCCTCCATTCATTACTCGACAAAGCAAAGTCCTGGCGTAGTATATCTCGTTTTAGTAAATCATCACTGACTTCTTTCACTGATCGCGCGCCATCATAAGGTATACCCAACCCGTGGTTCGGCCCCGGCAAACGCCAATCCGTCTTCGGGTTTATTTCGAATTCATTGCAAATACGTTCGTAGGCCCGTCTATCGTACGGGTTGTTTGTTGCATCCCACGCTTTGTCCTGTGGGAGGGGGGCGCTGATCTCTTTAAGGATACATCTGACCTGGTAGTACACGTGGAACTTGAACACAGACTGACTCAGCTGTCCACGCCGAGTGTCGGCCAATGTCACACCACACCCCGTTGTAGCGCACCACACGGCAAAGTTGAATTGATTCTGCCAGAACTGCATAGGGTTGTTGAACCAAGCGTGGACTGCCTTGATGTTAGTCACCGAAAGCTTATACTTATCGAACACATCTAAAAGCTGGGCATTGAAATTGAACTCAGGAGCAACCACGATCTTCATGGGGGAGAAATCTACGTCCAGTTTAGGGTAAAATAACATTTTAAAACTCTTATATAATGAGTATATATACTCTAACATGTACATAACACTTCCAGGAATAACGAGCGGTGAGGCCGTTCAGCTGACGCACGCGATCGATAACACGTCAGGCCAACTCGAAGTCGCACTCTGCGATATCACCTACCTACCGCAATGGACTAACATCAATATCAGCAACAATAAGCTGTTCGTCAGTGGAACTCGCAGCCAGATAACTGACGGCTACTACAGCGTGTGCTCTCTAAACGACGAGGTCTTCAAACCCCTGGGAGCCGAACTCAAGATGAACGACTCAAACGGCACAGTGGTGTTAATCAACAACGGAAGAAACCCCTTGAGGCTCGGCCGACCATTAGCGAGGATACTCGGTATGTCTCCTGACGAGATAAAACCAACAACAACCGTCACAGGCACGAAGTTACCCGACCTAGTACCGTACCGAGAGCTGTACATTCATCTCGGTCAGGTGAGCACAACGTACAACATTCAAGGAGGTCACCCTTCCACTATACTGAGAGCAGTGCCGGTGAAAACTGAGAAATACAACGACGGTAGAACCGAGTCGTTTTCACCACGGCAGTATAAAAAATTAACCCAGGGCAACATACCTGAGCTGACAATATCGGTGTTAGATATAAATCATAATCCTGTAAATATAGGATACCTCAGCTTAACGCTTCATGTAAAATGACCAGCGCACAAGGACCCGGAGTGAAAAAATGCGTCAATATCGGGATCTCTGACCTCGGAGACACGCGCGGTTTCGACGCTCCCGGAGTAGATGGTACATCGTACGCCTTGCAACTGAAAAACAACATTTACAAACGCGTTGAAATCCCCTCCGGTGGAGCCCTAAGTGATATGATAGATACCACAAGAGCAACAGTCAACACTAAGTACTCCCTTGTCAACACCGGTAATAATAACTGGATAATATACCCATCGTTCGGGGGTAAACTGTTCGACTTAGACGATGTTGAGAGCACTACCGTCGCCCGAAACAAGCCATATATGCTCGTATTCACCGAAGATGACAAGTGGGTGTTGTTACCCGATAACAACGACTGGTTTCTCAATATTAGACTCGTCTCTCCCTACGTGTTCACTGATAACAAAGACAACCACCTAAACAAAGTCGTGAACAATGGAACCATACTCGTGGCTTACGTCCCAACTCAGAGACGTAGCATAGTCGTAAGCCCACTCGACACTATGGCAGCTCATATGCTATCGAGTAAACCAACCATACAAAACGTGAAATTGCAGTTGGTGTCTGAATTCGAAGGCGTGGTCAGTATACTAGAGAGTCTGCCGGCAAACTCAACACTGATCATCAAAGTCTACCTAGGGGAACCATCGGGGAATGATGTCGAGATCGTGAAGGGGATCAAACTCGGGTGGGGGAAACGACACCAGTATCAAGTTTGCAACGTTTACGTGCGGGTGGGTGTCAGCTCCAACACCAGTCTGCAGGGGGTCAACGTGACCGTGGAAAACAAGATATCACTAACCAATATCTTCCTGCCTGCCAACATACACTTCATGGGTATGAAGTTCACCCCTGAATTATTATCAAAAAACCAGTTGGAAATTATATCATAATAGTATAATAATGACCAATCATCGCCCCAACACTACGCTTAACGACCTAGGAGATACGGAGGGATTCGATCAGCCTGGTGAGGAAGATGAATTATATATCCTGCACTTCAAAGACAACGTGTACAGACGGGTGTCGTTATCAGATTTTAAAGAGCCCAAATGGTTGATCAACTTAACACCCGCCTCACCTTATATTACAATGGACGCAGATACGGGGTATACCATTAAGATTAAGAACAACGGTAGCTGGGTCGGGGATTTCATTCCGGAGGGGGGATTACTCATGATAACTACTGGTCCCGGAAAAAATAGGTTAAGGTCTTTATTTAAAAATAAATTAACATTTCGCAATAATCATTATAACGTATATCTTGATATATCCTCCCCTTTCACACTCATCATAGAAGTCTTCTTTTTCTATTTAGACAATGAAAACACCTCAAGAGTACACCAAATTTTACCCGGGGTGTCAATACACTGGTTTGACGAACACAAAAACAAATATTGTCGTATTGTTATACAACAGGATACCACGGGTCCTATAAACCACTTAATAAGCCTCAGTGGGGTTTTTATTACAACAGGAAATTCTATTAGCCTCTCACCTATTACCCTGACTGGTAGTCTAGAACTTGTAGACTTCAAATTCATTAATAGAATATTAACTGAAACCCAATTAAAATATCTTTCAAAATATATATTATAGGATGGGTCTGTACCCAGTTGTAGAGGAAGTAGCGAAGACGTTGGAAACCGTAGATGGGTTCCGCTTGAGGCAGTTATGTGATGTGAAACGGCAACTAAAACAAGACCGTGACACGCGGAAAGCACTATGTAAGAAGTACAATAGAGCTTTCAATATCGTGGACGGGGCTGACACTGCCCTTATGGCAACCAGCATGGGACTAGGGGCGGCAGGTGTTGGGTTGTTAACCACCATCGTGGCTGCACCTATAGTGCTAGGTTTTGAAATAACGGCAGGGGTGGCAGGGTTAGCAGGGTTGGCGCTTAAGTTGGTATCACGCAGACTGCATCGTAAGGCATTGAAACACGACGAGATCAGGGTTCTGGCCGAAGCAAAGCTGAACACAGTGAGTGAGCGTATTTCCACGGCACTCTCTGATAGTAAGATCTCAGAAGAGGAGTTTCGTTCAATCCTCTCTGAACTCAAAAAATATAACGGAATGAAACAAGATATTCGATCCAAGTCTCGTAAGTCTGCTATCAGCGAGGACGAGAAAAAAAAGTACATAGCACAGGGGATACAAAAAGCCCAGCAAGCCTTTATTATGAACACCAAAGAGATCGTAGGCGGTTCACGTTAAACTGTTTCATCGATATAAACGTGACATAGGCACGCCAACTTTTTTGTAGTAGGGGTAATAATAGCAAGAGCTAAGGTCCCAAACAAAGCCTTATTTAGTAAATAAGGCTTTGTAGAGACATTTCTTGAAAGTGAGCCAGAACTGTCATTCCCTATACTACTTGAGAATAAATAAAGGTAAATTTTAAAAACCTGTCACCAAAGGACTGGGATGTACGTTGCGATATCTTCAAATCAGCGTTAGAGTCGATTCGATATGCTTGACTATGTGTAAAATGATCGAGAAATGGTCCTAGGTGATAAGGCGATGGGGAATGTCCATATCAGATAACTTTAATGATAATGCGTCAAACTGCAAGATTTGATATCAAAGTCCTGACTGTTAGGCTTGGGGATCTGTTCTATTAATATTGGAAACAAATCCCTATGACATTTGTTACAAGAGAAAG
The DNA here is from genome assembly GCF_037392515.1 of Haliotis asinina. Lineage (NCBI taxonomy): Eukaryota > Metazoa > Mollusca > Gastropoda > Lepetellida > Haliotidae > Haliotis > Haliotis asinina. The sequence goes on from NC_090288.1 coordinate 53,440,469, forward strand.
TAGGGATCTTTTACTGCACGTGACAGACTATAATCAAAGTGCTTGGAGCGGAACAGCTTACACGGAGATCAGAGACCTCACACTGAACGGCGTCATAGAGTATATTGTTAACCAAAATGGGTTGTTATGGTATGAGATGGGGCATATTCAGTAGCATAACAAATTTTTGTATAGGAGCTTTAAGTGGTATTCTAGTCGAATTCTAGTTTTAACTGAATTTGTTTGGCAACTTAACTGAGACTCATTTTAGCGTCATGTCTAGCATCACTGAATGATCTGGGAATTTCCCAAGTTCGTGGCGTAATGCTATTGTAGTCCCTATTCCAAAGCCTGACCTGATCCATCTAATTACAGACCAATCTCTTTAACGAGTTCTGTCTGTAAAACCATGGAACGAATGGTAAACAATAAATTAACTTGGTATCTTAAAACAAATAACCTTTTAACAAATATTCAGTGTGCTTTCAGGAAGAAGCGTAGTACCATTGATCATTTGGTACCACTAGAATCCTTTGTTAAAAATGCAATAATAAATAAGCAACATGCAGTATCGATATCCTTTGATCTCGAGAAGCGTATGACACAACCCGGAAACATGGCATTTCGAAGGATTTACGTGATGTCGGGTTGAGGGGTCGTTTACCTCTTTTTATATCTCAGTTTTTAAAAGATAGGGAATTTCAAGTCCGTATGGGCTCTACTCTGTCTGACCATTAAAGTTAGGATCAGGATGTGCCCCAAGGCAGTATCATCTCTGTCACACTTTTTAGCATAAAAATAAACATTTTGTCAAAAGTTTTAAACAATTCAATTGATGGATCATTATTTGTGAATGATTTTAATATTTCTTGTCGTGGGAAAAATATGCATACTATTGAACGGCAACTGCATTTGTGTTTAAGCAAGATAAATAAATGGTGTCTTGTTTTCTAAAATCAAGCCTATTTGTATACATTTCTGTAGAAAATATAACCCGCATAAAGATCCTGACCTGTTGCTAAATGGATCTCCCATAAAAGTTGCAAAGGAGGCCAAGTTCTTGAGATTAATTTTGACATTTCACGTTTCTACCACATATCAAATCCCTCACAACTAAATGCCTGAAGGCACTTGACTTGTTGAAAGTCGTTTAAACTTCTAAGTGGGGAGGGGATCAAGCTACCCTCCTGCAACTTTATCGATCATTGATCCGGTCAAAACTTGATTATGGCGCCAATCTCCATTGTATATAGTGGTGCCTGTAAAATCAACCTATAACTTTTAGATTCTGTTCACCATCAAGGTCTGAGACTTTGTCTTGGCTCCTTTGGAACGTCTCCTGTTGACAGCCTGTACGTTGAGGCTGATGAGCCATCTCTTGAGCAGCGACGTATAAAATTAGCTTTACAGTATGTAACAATATCATATTCCAGTGAGTCAAACCCTGCATAGAACTGTGTTTTAATCCTCTGTATGAGGATTTATACAATAAGAAATTTTCTCTTGTTCCACCTCTTGGTTTAAGAATATAACCTCAGCATTGAGCTGGATAGTATAGCTCCTCCCCGTCTTCTTTCTTCTCCTTCCTGGCAATTGGTGCAATTGGTTAGGTCCCAAGTGAACCTAACATTGACGACATTTAAACAATCAGAAACAAATGAATTATAATATAAACATGAATATAATGAATTGAAACATAAATATAGCAATTATAAATCCTTATTTACAGATGGATCCAAGGGCGGTGACGCAGTGGCTTGTGCCACTGTCATTGGATCCAGAACGATATCTTCTAGATTACCAAACAACAGTTCTATTTTCACAGCTGAAGCTAACGCCATATTAACGGCTTTTAAATATATTGAAAGACACCATTAACATAAACATTATATAATCTAATAAGACTCTCTTCCTTGGTTTTCTTTCTTGTAAACATCCACTTTTATAGAAATTATTGAATCATATAATGATCTTACTGCTGACCAATACGACATCGTCTTTTGTTGGTTACCCAGCCACGTTGGCATTTCTGGGAATACGCTGACCGATCTTGCTGCTAAAGCAGCACTCAACAAATCTATGACTACACTTTTTATTCCATACACTGATTACAAACCTAGCATTAGAACGTACATCCGTGATCTGATGCAGAACAAGTGGGATACCCAAGTAGGTATAAATACATTACATGAAATAAAACCTTATATTGGTTACACCTACTTGGGCTGTCAGTCCAGATTTGAAGAGGTTATTTTACGACAGTGTCGTATTGGCCATACACGATATACTCATTCATACCTATTTAAAGGTGAGGATCCTCCATTTTGTATCCCTTGTGATGCGAGAGTCATGGTCAAGCATATCCTGCTTGACTGTTGAATTCTCCATCATGAAGGATAAATATTTCAATGTTAAAACTATCAAGGAACTTTTTAACAGCGTTAGTTCTCATTTAATCATTGGTTTTTGAAAAAGAAATTGATTTCATTGTTGAATTTAAAGAAATATGTTTCTGTAGATAGATCTATTTTAATGACTGGTAGTTTAGATTAGTAACTAGAATTGTTAGTGACTGTACGCTCAAATGTGGTTGAAGTATTGTAAAATTATTGCCCTCCTGAGAGGGTTCGTAAGTTCCAAAACACTGTACCAGGTTTTTAATCGTAGTATGCATGATATTTTAATTGTGGCTAGCATTTCATACACTCTCCAGCTGCTGAATGGATGGCGTAATTAGAGCTAGGGTCCATGCAGGTAGCAAAGGTACTGTAAGTCCCCATGGTCCCTAGTATGGTGATCTACCTTCGGTTGTTGGAGATTTATAGCCTGTTTTTACATTGTTTTGTCCAGATAGGGATATTAATTTTAACTTTCCACGCTACTTTTAATGATGATTCTGATATTCTGGTTCTTTTACTGTCCGTCGTAGACAGGTTTTATAATGCACATGTGGTCGTTTTCATTGTTGAATGTTCTCGTAATGATATGGCTGAAATATTGCCGATGTGACGTTAAATATTAACTCACTCACTCACTCACTGAATGATCTGTTTGTGAACTGTGGTATACATGCCGACATAGCTGGTGGGAGAACTGACAGACACTTGCGTTTTTTCATACAAATCGAAGAAGTGTAGAAGTGAGCACAACTCACATAACCCCGCTTCCCACTTCGGGGCATAGAAATGATTGATCTTAATATATAATGTGACCAGGATCAGCAGCTCACAAACAGCATATTCTCCGAACAAAATCATCAAACACATTTGTCACTGAGTAGGTTTTCAAAGGAAAATGAAAAACAAAACAAAAACAAAAAAACCAGAATTCCCCAAAACGTAAACATAGGAAGCGGCACATCAATGGGTAATGATTAGTGTGTGTGTGTGTGTGTGTGTATGTGTGTGTGTGTGTGTGTGTGTGTGTGTGTGTGTGTGTGTGTGTTTGGTGAACCTAGCATGTAAACTTTAAAAGATGCTCCGACGGGACGGAAGGACGGACGGAAGGATGAACACTATATACACCCGTTCCTTTGTACCGGGGAGTATAATTATGGGAGGGCGCTGTTGAGCAGAAAATCTGATACGAAGCAAGGGGCAAACATGACATAGTGCTTTCACCGAGGGACTGCCTTCATGGCTTGAATTAATCGGCGACGGGAGCTAACGTTACTGTTAAAAACTCAGTGGTGTAAAGTGCATACTGTATCGAAACACTCCCTGTGCAGATAAATCAAGTTCATCATTTCACTTTATAATAAAGATGTGCCGATCCCAGTGACGTGTATGTACCTTCAGCTGCATGGCAATCTCAGGTGAGTAATAGGTCCAGTATAGAATGTGTTAGTTGATTTGAAGTGATAGTCATTGGACATGTTAGTTTTCTCACTGCCCGGTTGCTAGGGTACATACAATTAACGACATCAGCAATGTACTCTGCAAATATACTCTGTCCAGGAATAACAGCCTCCACAAAAAACAAGAAAGAAAACAAAACAGAACAATAAATAAATAAATAAATAAATAAATAAATAAATAAATAAATACATAAATAAATAAATAAATAAATAAATAAATAAATAAATAAATAAATAAATAAATAAATAAATAAATAAATAAATAAATGACAGGCGCAATACAATGACTCAATATTTGTCTTTTACATAAAAAGGAGCCCCATTATATTCGTGCTTGAAGAGAGACGTTACGCATAATATTATTCATTTTTAATCGTATAGTAATTGGACGCACACTTGTTACAGATCGCATGCTTTTGGTTGTGCCAGCTGTCCGCGATCTTGACTTTCCTTACAGGTAGCACACATCACTAACACAATTTACATAAATGTACATGTTTGTTGCCAAAAATGCTCAAAAGAAACGACAAACAGACAAGCACTGAACACGTGCTGGACAACAGAAAGACATGTAGGTCCATACACAACAAGATGTGTTCTGACTGACATCGAGCCGGGAATATCATCACAAAGGTGTCTTGTATCAGACATAAAGGTGATGTGTACACAATAGTATTAGAAGTACAAAGGTATTTGGTAAAAACCACCACACGCCTTGTGTATTGGTGTATATGGCATATATCATAACATCTATCAAACCATCATGTTGTTGCGATTTCTTTCAAATTGAAAGTGATGAAAACGGTTGACTGCACCCCATACCTTCCTGCTTGCTTTGAAGAACAATGCTTTGGTAAACCTTCATCTCTTGGCGCCGACCGGGAGAGTGCCCGGGTTCTCCACTGAGAGTACAGCCTTTCTCCTGAAGGTTGTTGGTGGCTTCGCTAGGCAGCGTTCAGAAAGGTGAAAGTACAGAACATTTTGCTACAATATCCAGAGGAAGAAACCACATGCTAAACGTAATTACATAAACTCTCTATGTCAAAATCCACTTCTCCTCGGGAGATTTCTATTGGATTATTTACCATCCTTGCCAGAATATGATGTTTCGAAAGAATATTATTGATTTTTGGACGTATGTATTGTCATACAGGAAGTAACAGCTGCCCAAACAACATGTTTATTGAAAATAAATGTTTTGGTCCTGGCTGTAAGGGTGTAAATCAGGCATTTCCGTGGAGAGCCTTGAAGGAGGAACACTCTATCAAACGCTCATATTCACTGTGTTTTGAATTCTTAAGCGGGTAGATGCTACATCGTTGAAAAGTATCTGAACATTCATTCAAGTCACATGTCAACGTGCCCTCACAGGTCCATGCAGGTAAAGCAAAGGTGCTGTAGATTCCCGTGGTTCATAATATGGTGATCTACAATCCGTTGTTGGCGATCAATTGTCCATTCTTAAACTCTATTGTTCCAAGAAATATCTAGTTTTAAAGATCTGTGCTAGCTAGATTTAACTCATTTCATGATAATCTAGTAATTTTACTGTCATTCGTTCATACGATAGGCATTATTTAGTTTTAGTCACGGCTGAAATGTTGCCGATACGACTTTAAATCGTTTAGTTTTACGCCACACTCAGCAATATTACAGCTATATGGCGGTGGTCTGTAATTAATCGAGTCTGGACCAGACAGTCCAGTGATCAACAACATGAGCATCGATCTGCGCAATTGGGAACCGATGACATCTGTCAACCAAATCAGCGAGCCTGACCACTTAATCCCGTTAGTCGCCTCTTACGACATGCATAGTCGCCTTTTGTGGCAAGCATGGGTTACTGAAGGCATATTCTACCCCGGGACCTTCACGGGTCATATAGAAAAAGAAATTCCATTAGGTCCCATGTGGAAGTGGTGATTTGACGTCACAGAATCTCAATGTGACAGGCCTATGACAGCAATCGTATTGTCAGAAGGGTATCAGGCTAACTGCCCTCAACTTCCCCACCACCCACCAGCATCAAAACTGAAAGTGGCCTCTCCCCTCCTAGATAGAATTGTTTTTATCATACTCAAACTTAAATTAAATCCATTAGCACAACAAAATATTGAGTTGAAACTAAGATGACAACTTCATTACTCAATATCTACGAACAAGGCCTTTGATTAGAAACTGGCTAACTTAAGAACCTTCCATATTCATAGGATTAAATAAATGCTGTATTATGTAGTGCTATAGGGGCAGTTCTCCCGGGGGCAGTTGTCCGGAGGATAGTTAGAAGAATGAAGAGGGGTGTCCGAACTTACTCTTGGCCTGGCTGAGGGCACCACAGAGTCGCTTCCTTATGGGTCCCTACACATTATTATTAGCCAGGTAACACGGGAACAGTAACCTCTGGCAGATTTTTCGGATCAGTCGTCTATTCCTTACGATATATTTGTGAATGTGACAATTACAGCACAATAATTTTTTTTATATATAAAGATCTATAACATGCTCAAATTGTGCTTGTCACCACCAAGCTAATGCCAGGAATTGCCAGCTAATTCCAGGTGTTTTTTGTCCAATTTCATGGCTAAGTTCTATATATTCGGCTTGAACTATGTATTACATATTACACTTACGACGATGTTTCTTATGATATCTTTGGAAAATCATCGGTGACATCAATTTTGGTTTTATTCATGGCTTCATCTGTTCCAGAATTAGAACATCTTCCTCTTGAAATTGTGAAGCAGAGAATTGTTGAAATGTTAATTGATTTGGAAATGTTCGCACAATACCTACAACACCAAAGCCTTCTCCACTTGTAGCCATAATGTGGACTGTTGGATATTTTGTGAGACCTGTTGGTGACATTTAGACTCACACTTGTTTTCTGAAAACTCTCTGAATGCAGTTGGGACTAGCTATATACTTTCAATTACCTGTCATTTGTTCTCTCCATTATGTGTATTGTTATATTATCTGTTTATTGTAAATTGTCAGTAAATGTATTTTTGTATGTGGACCGGAGGCCTTAAGTATACTAAACCCCTTTGACCTTGACTTGACTCTTTTGAACTTGACCTGAACATGTGGAGTAGATACATGCACATATGGATATGTGAAGACCTTGAAAGCCATTAGAAGTTGGACTAACATGCATACCATGTTTCATGGATCACCAAATTCAAGAATACAAAAATGTTGTCCATAAAACGTGTCATGTATTCATCAAGATAAGGCTTGGAAAGACTGAGTAAGTGAGTGAGTGTTTTCAGAGTGAAATTCAGATTTGCATCCTGCATAGACCTTTGCTGGATTTACACGGTCTCTTAAGCTTTTTGCAATTTTAGACAATTTTTATAAAACAATAGTGGGCTTAAATCTACTTTGAATGTTTTTGGACGTAAGTACACCCTTCATTCTTGGTTGTATTTTCCGCCAGCCTCCCTCATGTGTACATTCTCTATGTTTTATGAGAGTTGGTGTAGGGTTTTGCCCGTGGGAAGGTTCTCAGAGCGGTATACGTGCTCATGGATTTCACAAACATGTTTAGCGTCTGAAGAGCATTGTCAGATAACTTGAATAGTGTCAAAAACCAAACCACTCACTCATAAAACCACACCACATATTTGGCAGAACAGCATAGAACTTTGTTACGTTCTGACCGGAATCCCTGGTAAAATACAGCTTTCAAGGTGATATAACAGAACATATATAGTTTTGTTCAAAATACTAATTTGTTTACATGTAAATAATTCGTTAAATATTAATGCAATGGGTTTTTGAACACAGTGGTTTGCAATATGAGGTTTGCGATGATGTTTGAAGAAAGCACAACGGTAAAATTCATTTTCACATGTCGCGGGACTTCTTTCGTCAGGCGGAATTTTGTGAGACATGCCTGCTTCATGTTTATATGTACTATCCAAATTACAGCTAAACTCTAAGTATTTTCAGACTCATGGAAGGTTATTGGATACGGTGGATTATTAGTATCATCGCTATGGGAAATCATAAAGTTTCTGAACTGAAAACGTATCTGTGACAAATTGGTTAAACAGCCATGGTGAAACTTTCACTTATTCCGAAAGTAAAGTGACCACATGATGTTACTGCTTCCGAAATTCAATGTAATTATCAAGAATAAAACTTTTTCATTTGTGTTATACGCATATGCTTGCCATTTGACCAACGTCAAGAGATACAAAATCAAAAATATTTTCATTCAATAAGCTCCAGAAAGGTTGCTTCCGATTTTAATGACTAATTAGATTTGAACAGATGGGAGATGGGAAACAATCAGGAGCACATATAATGTCTGTATTTTGCGGATAATCTGTGTCTTGTCACTGAACATTTTTCTGATGTTGTTAGGAATTGTCGACAAGTGATCTTAGGTTCTATACCAAGTATTCATGCATGCGCTTTTGTGGTGGATAAAGGTGACTTTCAGGCCAATTTACACATTCAGTGTATCTGAAAGGGCAATGGAAAATGCTGGTGTTGAAATCGTTCAGTGTGTAATGCCCAGTGTTCGCACACGCTCCGATATATGAGTGCAGTAAGCCCGGCACATTCAGCGCACAGACATGAGTGTACAATTTATATTAGACCGAAAGCCATTTAAGTGTGATTAATTGTTTCTTAGATCCTTTAACTTACATTTTACTGTGTATTGAGTATAGGACTGAAATGAATACCGACTGATTACCAGAAGAATGTACATGTATTTGATCTCAGAATTGTCTTCTCACACAATATGGTTTTCATACAAGACAGGACGTGGGCATGGAACGCAACCTAGAACTTACTTTAGTCAATCAAAAATGCGTTTATATAGAGTGCACAGTTTGGGAGGGCCCAATAATTACATATACGCGTGATTAGTTCTATCAGACTTGACATATATGAAAATAAAAAAAACAAGGGTAAATGTAATTACTTTATCCTTGTGTCATGTTCCGTCAATAGATCATGTGAATTACTTACCTTTTCGTTCACAATTTCGTTTGCCCCAACTGGATCGTAATCCGATTTGTTTAGTTTATACAAGTAACTTTCGGCACATTCATTCCCAACACTATTGTATTCCAATGCATTTGGTGGACGGTAACGTCAACTCTTCCACTTTCAGCATGAATGTCAGGTTGAACGAAGGCAGTGGTATCTCCTATGATTGAATACGTTTGTCGACTTTACCGTGTGAGAGGTCTGAGATGGAATAATTGGATTCACATTAAACATTGAAACCCAAAAGGTCGTGGAGCATCTTCCTGAGGCTGAATGGTAGTGTGTTTAAAGAACCATCGACTGGTAAGCGACCGGGTCCCTTGAATGTCATAGAACGAACTTGACCAATGTGATGCAGTTAGTTTCCTTGGACACGTTTCCTCACTACAACATAACTCGTAAAATGTCGTAAAACTCGCATGCTTAAGACAATGTATATTATATGTTGGAATGGATATGGAAATATACCTGTGTACACATTTGTGCGGAGCTGAGAGTGTTGGATCACACGAGATGATCATATAAGCTCGTTCACTTCCAGCATATGCAGCGGGTTGAGTGAAAAAGTAGAGGCTTATAAGTGGATCAGAATACCATTTTTGTGTCTTTAGTAACACATTAGGATTGCTATAGAAAACACATTTGTTGAAACAGTGTTGCATGCAAATGGCCATAGCACCATCTTCTCCGTAACAGCGTAGATGGACGTATAATAAGAGATAATAAATCATTTCTAATTCGTCAGTATCTATGAAACTTTAGTGCACATTCGATAACAGGCGGGGTATCCCAAATGTATTCACTAATGTAGGATAGGTAATCGACAAGGTATGCCCAGTTATGTGAAGACATTAGCATGAGGCCAGTTGACAGCATTTAGTAGTGTCAAGGCTTTGTCCACTGTAGTCGCTTACTGGCAAACAAGAGAAGCATTGTTGGGAAACTGCGAATTGAAATTGCTTCTAGATCAGCATACTGAACTTACACTTATGTCATTGCTTGTGGTAATATTAACTCCGGTCCGTCCGTAGCTGATGTGAAGAGTTGGCCCTGGGTGCTTACAATATGGTGATCAATATGCATTACCGAAACAAATCATCAAAAATGCCAGTTCAACCTATAAAGGTGAAAAAAACCCAGCGAAATCGGAGTTCAAACTATTCACTAATTTTGACACAGCGCAGGGGAGAAAAGTAGTTTGAAGAGCTATGCTGCACTACGCTCATAACGCATGCGCAGAGGAATAGGTTCTCAGAGCTTGAAACAGTATCCCTGCCCGTAGTATGAAGTCGTGAGCAGTAGACTAATCTTGGTTGTGTACACATACAAGTACATTATCTACTGATTACATAAAAGCAACAACAACAAAACAAAACAAACAACGAAAAAGCCCAAAGCAAGCAAAACAACACCCAAAAACATGTTGATTGTGATAAGCAGACTCTGTCACAGAGGAAACTCAATGTCTGGTTTATTGACACCTATTTGTCTGCCTGCCTGTCTGCAGATGACAATATGCAAGGACAGCTTCAATCATTGACCACATGCAATTTGAAATTCACATTTATCGGACTTATAAGCTATAAACAAAGAACGGGCTAAACGTGTCGGCAAATGAACCACTGGCCAATGAAAAGCCTTCGTTACACTTGAGTGCACGCCCACCGGCTCTGACTGGGCTCGGTATCGCGGTTGCTTTCGAGGGAGGTAATCCAAGCATAAAATATTGCTCTTTTAATCAGCAATTAAAAGCTTACAATTTGTTATTCGTTTTTTTTTCTTAATCAGCACGATTGTATGTATCACGAATAAGTGATAGTTGTGTTTCAGTTATGATTTTTTGGGCCCATGTGACCTTAAGGCTTCAGTTCGGTGCCGTAAAACCACTATGACTAGTATTTTCAATACATCACGTGGAGTTAGACAAGGGTGTATATTGTCACCGGTATTATATATAATGTATATTGAAGATCTTGTAAATGAAATAAAGAAATCTGACGGCGCTGGCATGTCTATTGATGCATCTCTAAAAGCATTGTCAATATTGTTCTTTGGGTGACGATGTAGCTATTTGCAGACTCAGTTATCAACCTCAAAAAGATATCAATATTTTTATAAGATATTGTGAGAAATGGGGATAAGATATAACCAAAAATAAAATGAGGGCTTTTTTTTATCGAAATATGAAAAATGGCTCATTAATGGACAACCCACTGAAACTATACCTTATTAGAAGTATCTCTGCATTGTATTCTTCTGCAGAAACATGTTGTCAAAAGCATGTGAGACACATTCCCAACACGCAGAAAAGACCCTTTAGCCAATAAAACGTTTTAACAGCAAATACAAAATCTGCCAATTGAGGCAGCATGCAAGCTATTTGATGGCAAGATTATGCCTGTGCTGTTATATGGGACTGAGCTGTGGGGATGGGAAAACGCAAACCAGGTGAAAGGGTGCATTCCAACTTTTGGAAATAGGTATTACAAATTGGCTCTAAGGGCATCAAGTATGAATGCAGCCATTATCCCATTGAAATATATGTCGTTTTGGATCAGGACATTACGAAATGTTATGATATGTTAGAAAGACTAGATGATAATGGGAATGAGGACCGGTTATCCAGTGTGAAAATGTTATTATTTAGACATGATTTCGGCTATGTATCGACAGCACAAAACGTTAGTAACGAGAAATGTATCCTCGACAATTTTAGACATCGTTGCAGAAACAGTAATTCCCAAGTACGGCATCAACACGTTCTATTCAGCCATAAAGCCTATTCTCTTGAAAAATATCTTGTAACTATTAGTTCAAATGATTCAAGGATATGTTTGACAAAACGTCGTTGTAATGTACATGATTTTATGCTAATTCGTATAAATACTCCAAAATTATGAAACTGCGTTTTGTAGTTTCTGTGTGACGAAGTAGGAGATGAATTCCATATTACTTCAGTATGTCCTCTTTACAATGAGTTTCGTGCTAGACATTTACCTGAATACAATCCTAAGCGTCCTTATGTCCAAATGTTTGTGGTGGTGAAAACAAGCGATAAGAATAAACGTTTAAGATAATGTACCTTTCTTAAAAAAGTGTTTGTACTCTAGTCGAAACAAAACAAATGAATATATGGTCATATAAATTGTAAAAAGATCCACATTATCGGTGTGGCGCATATGCATATCTTTACCTTACTATTGTACACATGTTGTACTGTTGGCCTCATGACCATCTGTACATAATAAAGGATGATGATGAATGGCAGCAAAACTAGTCAGGATTGCGGTATTGGACATAGAAGCACAGTCGAAGACCATGTATTTGTACGAACGGCAGAGAAACTGGTATCACAAACTTGGCCCTCATAGGGTATGCTTGAGACACAAACAAACATCAAACCATTTCAGTTGTAAGAATACATAGTATTACTGATTCGACCATTGTTTACGTGCTGAAATTCCAGTATTCTCTGAAATAAGATGCATGATTCTATACCTTTTACGTAAACACGTTTAGAGCAACATCATACAGCTGTAATGGTACAGAAACAAATATCTCTCCCCGAAGCAGGCAGAACATTGCAGACGGCAATTCAAGGTATTTGAGGAAAGCTACTTTCATTTGATATACTGACAATTCGAAAAATGTTTTTCAAATCAGTTCTAACGTTTTCATTTTTTTACTATGTACTAACTGAATCATAATGTGCTCAATCCGGTTTTAAGGTGGATCTAACTTGAAACGTTCCTCTTTCCACCTCCTCTTTCATCTGACGGTCATTTTGAGACATGGAAGATGATATCCCTGAGCAAATAGCTCCACCTTGAACGATTACCCAATCGGCAGAGGTTCAAGCCACACAAGTGGTTGAACGTCCTTTGCAGCTGCAGACAGCAGACCTTGAGACTAGTCTGGCCTGTCATCGTGTAGTGAGAACGGAAGAGACTCGGTATCACCTCTTCATGAGGTTTAACAGAAGCACTCGACAGAGATAGCTCACGGTTAGTGGCTCCTCTTCATCAGGAATGGAACCAATTGCCTGGAACCAATGGAACCAATCCAACGCCTTATTTGATCAATGAGAAGTTGCAGTTGTTTTGGGTGATAGAGGCTACATCAACTATTGATGTTCTTTCGTGTCATCTGTATCTTGTTGTTATGTCCTCATGTTTTCAGGAAACTGGTTTGTCAATTTTGCACCTAGTTTTGAATTGACTTGAAATGTTAAATGAAAACGTCTCTAACATTATTCTGTTCAGTTTGTTTGGTGATCCCTTGATAACAGATTTTACCATAATCAAGTGCACAGCCGCATCACAACAGTCGCATATGTTTACGTCCTAAACCCTTTTGCTTCAATGTATTATTCCAAATGTATCCTTGGCACGTAATGTCAAAATGGTACGTGTTAAACATATAATGGACAGTTTGATCATATTAATCCTTTTTGAGACAGGACATCAATTTCAGATTCCTTGATATTAAAGCCTCGGGCAGATTACACGCAACTAGCTAGGTATCTGAAGATAGAATATCAATCCTGAAATACTTCGGGGTATGAACGATACAAGATATGCTTTGAGAAAGGGGAATTAATTTAACTGATATCCAATACTACTGTCAATTGCCGACAGGTCTTTTAACAGAGCAAATTAAAAACTAAACACACACCACGAGTTGTTATTTTGTTGAACGACGTGGTCTGGACTAATCTGGCTGTTTGAGGTGGTGTATGGACAGGACCAGATATGTCAATACGTCAGTCTATCACTACTGACATCAACCAACCCAGTAAGTCAGACCAAAACTTCGTACGAGAATTATCAGTTGTTGGATAATGCCCCAAGTGTTCGTGGGTGTCAGTCAATCTTTTTGAAAACTATTTGGATATTACATCAGGTCACAGATCAACATATCCTCGCATTCGAAATGTACTTTTCATGTCGCATGGACATATTAATTCAATGACCCGAGAAGATCCGGGGTAGAATAGGTCTTCAGCAATACGTGTTTGCCACAAAAGGCGACTATGCATTTTGTAAGAGGCGACTAACGGGATCCGGTGGTCAGACTGATTGACTTGGTTGACACATGTCATCGATTCCCAGTTGCGCAGATCGATGCCAATGCTGTTGATCAATGGATTGTCTGGTCCAGACTCGATAATTAACAGACTGTTGTCGTATAGCTGGAATATTGGTGAGTGCGGTGTAAAGCTAAATTCACTCACTCACTTGACATAATTGAGCTACAAAATAATCTTGCTATTGACCAGTGCGACATCATCTTTTGTTGGTCACCCAAACATGCTGAAATCATTGGTAACACTGTGACTGATGCTGCGGCAAATCTGCGCCATAATGACTTGTTCATTGGTCCTGAAGAAGGTATTGGTTGATGTACTCTATATGATTATGTCCCTTGACCACGAAGGGCGAGGGGGAACATAAACAATGATAGATGTAGCATCAATCCATGGGCTCCGAGGGACCGGTGAATGCGGCGTAAAACTAAACTCTCTCACATCATTACTGTCAAAAGTTTACGTGAGTAACTGAGTGAGATTATCCATCACATCAGTAATATTTCAGCCGTATCGTGACTATGAAAAGTTATACATTCAGGTTAAATGTACAATGAACCACAAAAGAAACGTCGCCTTTGAAAACCAAATGCATTTTAGTTCTTACAAGGTGGTGTTTTTTTATTATAGTCGTACCGTTTTGTTATCAAACTAACAGTCGTTACCAACATCCATGTGTTTTCTGATGAAAAAGCATAACGAACTTAAAAAGTGATGAAAGGTTCCGTATGACTTTCGTGAAAATGAAAATGCACGAGCATGTCGTGACAACCGTACCAATATGAAAGCGAGTCCCAAACGCGCCTGAAATCAGTTTTGACACAGTCGCTATTCCACGGTTTAGGAGAGATCAGAGGAAGCAAGCATTGGGACGATTGCAAGTTGGCCAGACTCAAAGGAGAGTAGTCAGCGATTTTAATGTTCATGTTAGGACAATCTACCGACTGCAGGAGCGGTATCAACTCACTAATGGCCTCCGAAGTCGTCCTCGTGGTATACGATTTGCGGTAAACATGGAAACCTACGATACCTTTGTTTCCTGCATAAATGATGATTTGACGTAGTAGAGTCCATAGATTTAACATCGCAGATATCCCTCATCAATCTGCTGTACAGGAAACAAACCAATAACAGCATTTTCTTTCTCAGACAGGGATTCCGCTGCCGACACATATTACACAGGACAACAGAGAAGCACTTCCCTATTTGTGCATGCCGATAGATGCTCCATTGCACTGGTCTCACGAGAGTAGTGGGCTCTGGCAGACAATTTACGTCAATCGTCTAGTCCTAACGACAACTGTGCGAACGTAGCATCATATATATATAATGTCAGTGGATATGGCTTGGTCTAGAGTTTATCATACGTCCGATCTTGTGCTTGTCATTGCATAGCCCGTGCATGAAATCTACTTTAGGTTTTACCTCATCTTTCTTCCTGTTCATTATCCAATATGTTACTTGTTTTTGACGGACGTGAATATAGACGTTTTTGTGTTATTATATTAATGGTTACATCAATTCCATGTGTTTGTGTTTGCATTTGGGGAAACGACAATTTGAGAACAGATTTCAGAATTAGAAGATATTTTTGGAAATTGTCACACCCACAATTCTTTGTAAATAGGATGCCAAGGGTCGAAATAACCTTATAAAACCCTTACAACTCCCCCCTTCTGAATCCCCTTTTCAGTTGTTGTATTAAACTGTAGGATAGACTTATACTTCCCAATAATCTTGGCAGGTGTCAACAATATATATTTACAGATATATTTATTTTCACGCAACTCTGTGAACGCAGCAGACGCTGAAACTTACAGTCTTGATACACCTTTCCTACACACGCATTTAAATATGACTTGGGAATACGGTGCTGTCTGAATCCCGGTAATGCATTTCTGTCAGTACCAATAACGGATATTAATACTGATTAATCTTATATGTAAATCCCGAAGCTGAAAGGAAAAAGTACTTACGTAAGGTATTACTTAGAGTTTTCTCTCGTGAAATAAATACTTCATAAATCCAAATGTCAAATTACGTATTTCATATAATGTGTTGTAAAAATGCCACAGACTCCGTAATTCATTCTCTAGCCCTTTTGTGTACCTTACACAAGACAAAACAAGGGCGATATATTATTTGTTTAACGGTCTTGTAGGGAGTGTAGTGAGTGAGTTAACATTAATAGTCACACGGGCAATATTTCATCCATATCGTGACTATGAAAGTTCATAATAAACATCGGTCTTGTATAAAATCATATCGGTTGTTCACCTTTTGAGACAATAAGTATCTTCCACCAGTTGCATATTTTATATTGCCAGTCAATTTTGCTGAACCACACTTTCTACTTATCTAGGTTTTGGTTAGTTGCATATTGCGGCAAACTCATTAATATTCTAGTTATAATAATAAATAATTACTCGAGTGTAGAGCAGAGAACCCTGTGATCAACATCACGAGCATTGATCTACGCATTTTGGACGCGTCGACCAAACTGATTCTGGTTACCCCGAGGGCTGGGGCATGGGTTGTTACGGGCATGAGCCAAGTAGGGCGAAGGTAATACAAGCAAACATAGAGGGTACATCAATCCATGGGCTCCGAGGGTCCAGTGAAAAAAACAATGTACAAATGTATTATCTTACCAACCACCTTAGTGTTAATTTTGTTCTTGAAGCTTGAAGCACGTGTATAGGATCATTATAAGGAGTATCGGCTAACAATGAAAATGTTACTCGCTTGCAAGCGGGGTACATTGACTGGTTCAGCCAATCAGAAAGAGGCATTTATGTGTGAAGTAAGTTAACACTTCTTATCTCATACACTGACTGTATATCTGTTACTTAGGTTTTAAATTTGATTATGAACTTGTTTGCAGCTGCACGCTTGAGGCGGTTGAAGTACCTCAAAAATCGTAAGGTATATGAGACCACGCCATTCAAAGAATATTCTGTTCTAATACCGTTTGTAATCGTTATGTGTGTGTGTGTGTGTATTTTAGACATATGGCTTACATGCGTGCAATCGCTAGGATCTTAAGGGATGTTATAATTCATGCTGGGGAAACGTGCATGAGGCAGATACATACCACTGTCCCAAATATTTGGGCCTCACTTTAGTTGGCTGCTAGGTGTAGCCCACCTTCATATTGTGTTTGTAAATGAATAGGTTAATATTGTACATACTAGTTTTAATAATATATACTGAACAGCAAAAGGAACGCACGTCAGGGCCCGATTTCTCGAAACAAACTTAAGTTTTAACTCAAATCTCAAACGGAGTCTGACAATTTGAAACTGCTGAATTTTTATCTCAACCGCATTTTTTAGACTAAAAAAGTCAAAACAACTAAAGAAATCTGTCCACCAAATTCAGATTGTCTACTATGTTTGAGCTGGATGCCAATTTCCTTTCATTCTGGAAAATGCGTGTTCTTGCATTTTCTCAAATTTGAGCAAGACTTAAGTTTGTTTCGAGAAATCAGGGCCTGACTTTTTGTGAAGGTCTCAACAGATGACAACCAAAGTTATGTGTAATCACGTATTCTATAGGAAACACTGTCAGTGTAACGGAAGAGAGTTGCTGTTGACATTGAATTGCAATAGGTTCAAACAGATCACACTCCATAAAATGGAGATATCCCATAGATAATACTAAAAGTGACAGTCCTTTTTGTATACCCACCACACGTCGTCACATTGAGTTCACTATTCTGAAAGAATGCCCGAGGCAAGTTGTTCCACTCAAACACCAATGACCAATGTTCCAACTGTGCAAGTGTGAGTGACTGTCTGTAGCGATCATGCGTCCAACGTCGTCTCAGAATGTTCAGTGGGAGCCATATCCGGGGGAAAGAGACGACCATGGAAGAACGGTTATGTTGCCCTGAGCCATATAATGCATCTGCACCCTTGCTGTTTGAGGGCAATGAACGTCCTTGGCGTTTTTGACGTGTCAAAATTGGCCCCACAGTGGCCGTCGCCAATGGATTCCAGTAGCCCGAAGACGACGAGTAATCGTATCGCTGGACACTGCTCCCCTTGTCCCATGAACTAAGGCTGCTGTTACTTTTACTGCTTGAGTTCGGTTCCTTAGATGAATGATCCGGATGATCTGATCTTGCGCATGAGTGGCCGTCCCGTACAGGGATAATCGGCAGCAAACCCGAATATGTCGTGTAATGGTGGTGACAGCCAAATTGTCTAGCTACTGGGGTTGCAGAACTGTCTCCGTGCAACTTTTCCATGGTTATTCCATTCAGGAAACTTTGCTCAGTCGTCAGTTCAAGCATCGATTGTGTACACCTTTCAGCGTTAATACTAAACTATTGTTTTACACAAACCCTTATAAAGGATACCGCAGAGTGAAATGCATGCTTTTCGTTCCGTCGATGCAAATGCTAAAATAATGGTTTTGCTGCACTAGGGGTGTGTTTCTGCATATGCTTTGTAGTGACGTCAAATTGCAGGACATCATGTTATCTGGTATCATTACGTCACTTTACCGCGTATGTTCCATAAACATGAACGCTTAATGTTACGAGATTTCAGTTTATGGAAACGTTTCATGTTCTGTTTAGTGGAAGTGATATTCTAGTAGTTCTACTGTCCGTCGATGACAGTTTTTCATAATTTATTCGAAGATGTAGTCTTAATTTACGAATGTCTGTCGTTATTATATGGCTCATGTGTCAAAGGGGCTTCGTTTCCAGTATTAATAGAACAAACCCACAAAGCCCAACAGCTACCACTTTGAAATCAAATCTTGCAGTTTTGACGCGTGATCACTAAAATTAATGCCCCTTTCGTGAGCTATTTCCATCGTCTTATCATCAAGGAATATTTGTAGATCATTGTAGGCAACGGTTTAGGACTCCCTAGAATGTGAAGCATGAACCTCCGGGTTAAGAAAGGGTACACATCCAAATTTATGCTGACCCCTCAAAATGCAAACGTTACCAGAACTTTTCTAGACTTATATCAGTATCCGAGAAACTTCATACTGAAAGTCGTGAATATAATGATGCTTTCCTATCACTATTCATCCGCAAACAAACGGTGTCTTGTTTGTTCAGCATGTGTTAGAGTTTGCGTCTGATATGTACGTCTTTGCAGATAAGTGACTGAGATGATATTTAGCGTCAGATCGGCAAGTTTCAGCCACATTGTACTATATAACTTATAGTTATGTCCTTGCATCATGTTTCTGAAACAGAAGACATGCATTAACTGTCACGCACATTTGGTATTCTGTTAATCCAAACGTAATGGAAGCCGAACACTTTTGTATTTCAGTCTATGTGTTAAATAGGAACATCAGCACCTCCATGTTCAGCATGTATATCGAGCTGAGTGATGGAGGTATCATCTCTTATTGTTATGTTTGTCTTACGTAAAGACCTAAAAATCTCAGATGGGATATTTGGATTTTCATTACGCATGGTCGTCTAAAGAACCATGTAATTAAGTATATACGAGCACACCATTCAGAATACTGTACCATCTGACAAAGTTGGCTAAATTCAAGTACGCAGCTAAATTAAGTCCATTCCTAACGTTTCCTTATTTCCTAACTATCAAAAGATGTGAATGTCGATGTTTAATTTATCTTGCATGAAGTAATATGCTCACATTAAAAAATACCGTTGTCTTTGCAGTATCAGAGCACAGTTTAGATTAAAGTTCTGTGTCAACGAGATGTGCATACATAAGGCACATAATTCCGCAACAATCAGAGCACACATGAAATTATTCCATAATATGTCATTATCCTTAAAGCGTTAAGCAACCGTGACGATCTGCATAAGAGGTGGTCTTCAGAAACTCATACACGTCGCAACAGAGGACTAACGTGATCGAGTGGTAAGACTAGCTGACACATGTCATTGTATCCCAATCTCGTACATCGATGCACATGATGATCACTGGATTGTTTGATCCAGAGTCGATTATTTACAGCCACCTGGAATATTGCTGAGTGCAACAACAACCAATCCTAAAACGTTACCTCTGAATTCGGAAGAGACTTTGCGTATATGCCTGTTGTCGGTAAGAGACCACGCAACCTAAGTGAATCCTCTCACTTGCCAGGTACTCTCAGTAAATCAGTAGGCAAAGAACAAAACAATCTACAAGGTCTCTTGAAAGCAATCATTGGTATGACATATCCTCGATTGTCATGGGACCTGGTGTCAAGACAACATTCAGTATAATTAGGTCTCGTTCCAGTATCGCCGCTAACTGCATTCTGTTGAGCAAGAATGACACTGTAGGGAAGCGAAATTTGCTAGTGGAGGCAAGCGAAGGGACGGCGATGGGGAACCTAAAGTAGTTTGCTATAATTAGTTATTACATCATTTCTGCACTTTTGTCGGGCAGTCTCTCAGCCACGGATGTCATCGGTAGGCCTTTGACCGTTGGTTCATATGGTTTCTTCAACATGCAGTACAACGCGGACAAATGATATTAATAACAGAAACTGCTGCATTAAGTGACTAAATCGAAACTGTAGGATATACTCGTAGTTGAGGTGTTCACTCGTCAGACGGGTTCGATTCCATATATCGGTACTATGTGTGAAGCCAACCGTGATATTGTTGGGATGTTACTAAAAGTGGGGTAAAACTCACTTAGTAAAAAAACCACTACTGTTTATAAATATGCAATCGTTCAGGTAAGAATACAGACGATGAACAATGGATCGGTTCATTGTCGTATTGCAACAGTGACGTATCACGTTCCATGACATCATACTGATAAAACAGGCTTTAGTTAACAGTGACTTTCGTCACCTCCTTGGGACGACGTCTACTTGGGTTTTGGGTTGATTCATCCGCTGTAGTACTCGTCTTCCCAGCTCTCCCGTGAAGATCCGGTTTAGAATAGGTCTTCAGTAACCCTACTTGTAGTAAGAGGCGACCAACGAAATCGGATGGTCAAGCTCGCTGACTAGGTTGACACATGTCATCGTATCCCAAATGCGTTGATCTATGATCATCCTTTTGAACACTGGATTGTCTAGTCCAGACCCGATTATTTACAGACCACCACCATATAGCTGGAATATTGCTGAGTGCGGCGTAAACCTAAACTCATTCACTCACATAATATTTCAACTGAAGAGCGTTGTGAGACTTTCCCAAATAGTGTTTTACTCCAGTGTATTTTAAGGCACGAGAAAGCAGGATACACATCTAGTATTGTGAGACTTTCCCAAATAGTGTTTTACTCCAGTTAATTTTAAGGCACGAGAAAGCAGGATACACATCTAGTGTTGTGAGACTTTCCCAAATAGTGTTTTACTCCAGTTAATTTTAAGGCACGAGAAAGCAGGATACTTATCTAGTGTTGTGAGACTTTCCCAAATAGTGTTTTACTCCAGTTAATTTTAAGGTACGAGAAAGCAGGATACACATCTAGTGTTGTGAGACTTTCCCAAATAGTGTTTTACTCCAGTGTATTTTAAGGCACGAGAAAGCAGGATAAACATCTAGTGTTGTGAGACTTTCCCAAATAGTGTTTTACTCCAGTTTATTTTAAGGTACGAGAAAGCAGGATACACATCTAGTGTTGTGAGACTTTCCCAAATAGTGTTTTACTCCAGTTTATTTTAAGGCACGAGAAAGCAGGATACACATCTAGTGTTGTGAGACTTTCCCAAATAGTGTTTTACTCCAGTTTATTGTAAGGCACGAGAAAGCAGGATACACATCTAGTGTTGTGAGACTTTCCCAAATAGTGTTTTACTCCAGTTTATTGTAAGGCACGAGAAAGCAGGATACACATCTAGTGTTGTGAGACTTTCCCAAATAGTGTTTTACTCCAGTTTATTGTAAGGCACGAGAAAGCAGGATACACATCTAGTGTGTTTGGCACACTCTGTACGGAAGCTTCATTACCATCTAGAATCAACGATGTATCATCAGCGACCTGTGATTTGAGGTATTCGGTGTTGTCCGACTTTTATTCCTTTCATTGTTTCATTGTTGCGAAGCATTGTATCTAACAGTTCTTTGCATCGCACAGTTCATCCTACATGTGTGTATAATTGGGTTTGAAATCTGGTGAGCGGGAAGATCCGTCAATGACAACTTTCACTTTGTGTGAGATGTGAAGTGTGAAATGCAAACTCGATGTGAAGAGGGCATAAATGGATCCATACAAATCAGAGATGCCGCTATCTTGAACACAAGAACATGATTTTTGTACAATCAGTTAACTTTTGTTATATATTACATTAGTGTGATATATGACTTATCTTATAAACGAAAATCTTATAAATGCTGATCAGTTCGTGCAATTACCAATTACCATTAAATAAAATTATCTAATTATGATACACACGTATTAACATAACAACAAACTCCCCAAAGTTGCTATTGCAATATTTGGAGAATATGTAACATTTGGAGAAGATGGCCACCTTTGTATATCCCCCTATCAAATATACTACAGGGCAGGCTGACCATATCTGTGTATTCTATGTGACAGATACTTCGATATCAAACCAAGTAGTGGTGGCATTTATCATTCTTTTAGGTGTCGTAAAATAATCTGTGGATCTCTGGACAGAGCTGATAGTGATATATTTTTGGAAGTCATCTGATATTGGCATTTCAAATGATGTCATTCAACCTATAAAATATGTTGTCTGAGACATGATAGATAAACTGTGACAATGATGGAATTGGAAATTTCATTGAATTATTTTCAGATGGGGTCATTTGTTGACTACACTGATGATTGACTATAATGATTTTGCCATCACTAGGATCAATATTTCCCTTGATCATCAATGAAGGACATCTTTAATAACATTGGTTCTCGTTCAGTTATAGGCTTATAAAGTAACAAACTGAGCAATCGTGATCTAGATATATTAGGAAATTGCTATAACGGCAGGATATGATTATATATATATAGATATATACATAATTTTTATATATATATTATAGTGCCTAGGTTATTGACTGAAACAAACTTCAGTGAGTTTTAAGTGAGCGAGTGAGGGAGTTAAAATTCAACATTTAACGTCACATAGGCAGTAGCTAAACCGTATTGTCACGAAAACAATTCCGATAATAAAGAAGAAAACATTTTAAAGAGTAAAACCTGTCGACGATGGACAGTAGAATTACTAGAATATCACAATTATGAACATAAAACTAGCATGAAAAAAACTAAAACACTTATGAAAGAAGACAAGACGATATAAAACATGCGTTATAGATCACCAACAACTGAAGGTAGATCACCGTACTAAAGGGTGAGTGTAAAGGCCAATTCTTGGTGAAAATATGTGTTTGGGATGTCAGCCATTGAAGGAACCATTGAAGGATTGATCCCGTCTCAGAGCATGTTCTGAAACTACAAGTGTATAGTGGTTATGGCGACGGTCGTGAAAGGCATTTAGAAGTTGATTCAGTACTACAAGACAAATACATGGATAATATCTTTTATAGTTTCACGCGAAGTTTTTCGGCTAGTTCTTCATTTGGATTAAGAACTGGCACTAACTAGCCGTGAAACGCATGAAACAAATAAATATCCATATATGTGTTTTGTTTTTGTAGTTATTTTGTTGAGAACTATTATGGCATTGCATCAGGTCACAGATCAACATGTGCCCACACTCAAAATGTACCTTTCAGAACAAAGTAAAATCTTTGCCGGATGAAGATACTATTTCCCCTGTATAATTCGTGGAATGCGTCACAGTTTCAACACAACACATATTCCCCATCAACCTGTCACATACAGCTTGAAGACACACCTATGATGGCAACCCTACTGTCAGACAAATGGAAGGGGATTTGGCTGCCGACGCTTACTTCCGCGTGCTTGAGAGACGGCTTGCTTGAGGACTACGCAGAAGCACTTCCCTATGTGTGTATGTCTATACATTAGGCTATTAACCAAGTCTCACGGGGGTAGCCATCTCCACAGACAATTCATGTCAATCGTCTATTCCGTAAGAACACTTTGTAAACGTGACATTTGGAGCTCAGTATGTGTGTTTTGATCCAAAGCTGTATAATGCACCCAATGTTGTGCTTGTCATCACATAGTACCTGTCTCGTATAAAGTCGATATTATGGCTTTACCGCATTTCCCCTCCCGTTCTTTATTCAGTATATTTCTTGTTAGGTGAGAGAAGAAAATAATTTCATTCATATTTGTAACTGTTCCAGAAGTGGAACACTTCTGAAGTTTCCACGAAAGGACATTTTCTTTCTGTTCATTATCCACTTTGTTACTTGTCTGGGACCAACGTCAATATGACCTTCAATTCTCTTTGACGTGAGACAGTGTTCGACATCTCTTTCATGAAATCGTTGGAGAGTCATCACTGACGCTTTCAGCGTTCAAGCTGTTTCAGTATTGAAATACGTTTCTAATAAACTGTCATGCTAAGAATTGTTTGTGAATAGAATGTCAGTTAATCACAACGGTCAAAATATCCTTACATGAAACCTGCAACCGACATCAATTGATATCCACCTCACGTACCTGTAGGGATAGTCTGTACGATGGCCTTATACATCCCAATTTGCTTGGGAGATGATCTACAACTCATACCTTTGTTTTCACTCAACTCTCTAAACACATTTGGGGACAGAACATGTATACATGCATAACTGTCTTGGGGATGCATTGTTGTATGTACATGTAGTCTGGCTGGAAGTAATGTATATTCTGTCAGTATC
Source organism: Haliotis asinina (assembly GCF_037392515.1). Lineage (NCBI taxonomy): Eukaryota > Metazoa > Mollusca > Gastropoda > Lepetellida > Haliotidae > Haliotis > Haliotis asinina. Next base: position 53,465,105 of record NC_090288.1, read on the forward strand.
AAATACGGATATTAATATTGATAAATCTAATATGTAAGTCCAAAAGCCCCAGTCTCGAAGAATTCCGTATGGGCAATGTTCCTTGAAAACACACGTCAATTGACCATCAGTGGATTCGGTAATATTACGTGCATCTGAATTGGCTCGATAATAGGCTCAGTATGAGCTTGGAAATAGGCCACCTTTCCTAACGCCGTTTTACATTAGGTAATAAAAATCGTATACTGAATAAATTCAGATATGTCTTGTTTCCTAGATACATCCTTTAACTTACAAAACAATTAAGAATAAATGAGGTTTAAGGCCATATATTGATTGAACTCCTCAGTGGACCATATCTCTCGACAGTTTCTTGGCAATAGACATTTTTTACATGTGAATGCCCATGTTGAGTGAGCGAGTTTAGTTTTGTGCCACACTCAGCTATGGTCAAGCTATATGACGGATTCCAATGTTGAATGTCCGTCCTTGGCTTCCGGACAGTTTTACCGCTGCTTGTCGAAATGTGTTGGGCAGGTAGATCCAAACGAAATCGACTATTTTGCCATCTTCTACAAACTCGCGAAAGCACAACAAAGAGTTATGAAAAACTGGCTAGGTATCTGGTGGCGCTCTTGGAAGGTGTGGCCCGATCACTTGTCTCGGTCGGACAGCAAGACGCGGGAACACTTCTCCAGCAGGGTCTCGGGACTTTTGCCATGTCGGAAGTTGTCTTTGTTTGTGGCTCGGTGTCTATACTACCTCGCATTCAAGTACATCTGGTTTGTGATGTGTGGTGTTTCCTTTTGCTTCCTGAAGGGACAATTGACCCGATCGGATCTCGGCAGAGGCCTCCCGCGATAGCTTGGTTCCTGGTATTTTTTCTATATCCATACACCCGCCATATCTCTGATTGGAGTGCAGTACCGTCAGCACAATATGTTGAGACTCTGCTTGTTGTCCGGAACCAAGGTGGCCATTTGAAGGCTCATATACCCTGTTGCACCTTTGCTATCTCGTACGGCTATTCCCTATACCGCTCAGCAAACCTGACCATCCGATCCCGTTAGTCTCCTCTTACGGCAAGATGGGTTATTGAAGACCGGATCTTCATGGGTCTGAAACATCGGAGTGATGGACTCAAATAATTATACATTAAGAGATATGATGGAAATCAGTACAAAAGCATCACTATAATAGCACAAGCTAGAGTAACAATACAAAGACAGAGGCAGTATACAAGACAACTGATTATGGTATTAAGGTCAATGATGATAATATTCACCTCTCAGTCACAGTACCTATAAGCTCCCCGTATATATACAAACAATATGTTGCTGGAATATTGTACACTAAGTCAGATCTGTATATAATATTCAGCTCAAGTACACTTTAACCACTCTATTTAAATGTAGCAGAATGCTTTACATTGCACACCAATGCTCCTCGGTGACTCCGCAGGATCTCTGTGCAGCAGGTGAAACATTGTATTACGAGTTTGAAAACAACTTGCACCGGGCTATATAACCCTTATTGGACTCTTCAATGACTAGGTACCCTGAATAAACTCAACGGCAAGTTACATTTCACTTGAATTATTAATACTATTAAATGCTGTATGGCTGTATTGTAAAATGATCCGACATCGTTCATGATGAACAGATAACCAGTTTGCCCGCCGTTTACGAGAATTGGAGGAGGCCAGTGACACGATCTCGTCTCTTTCATATTGAGATTCATTCGTACAGATACGTGCCTCTTCACAAGACCGTATACCAAGAGGGATGATCCTTGAACATTTCAGAACCATTGGGCATGCTCTTTGTACAAGGGTTTAAAAGAAAGTTGCACGAATCTTGTTCAAATGCTAAACATATCAGGGTTCAAAGTCTCAGCAATGGTTTCAATGTGCTGAATGTTGCCGAAGATTTCCAATTCCCTTTCCTTCGTTTGACTTGATGGTTGGTTACTTCACATTTCAGATTATTCATAATTACTTGAGTGAGTGAGTGAATATTTAACTTCACATCGGCAATTATCTCAACCATATCGTGACGAACATAATTCATATAATAAAAATGAACACAATTCATATGATAAAAATGTAAAATATGTAGAAGAGTAAGACTTATCGACTAGGGACAGTTAAAATACTAGAATATCACAGATGTAAACATAAAACCAGCATGAAATACTAAAAAATTGAAATTAAAGAAGACAAGACGATATAAAACACGGGCTATAGATCGCCAACAACGGAAGTTTGATCACCACACTATGGTCCAAGGGGACTTTCATTACTTTTGCAACCTGCATGGACCCTATCTGGAATTACAACATCCCTTTAGCGACTGGCGATGGTAAGAGGATTTAGCCATGGTTTAGGAAACAAGAATACTACAGTTAAATAGTATGGTTGAGCGAATTTGACTTTGAAAGTGTTTGGGACTTGCGTATCCTCTGAGGAGGACAATAATTTTACGCTACTTCAGCCCCCTTTGAGGGCATAATTACGAATATGCATAGTTTAAGGACACATCATTGACATATTTTGACTCACTATGATAACATCATACATTATTGTGTATTCGTAAAATGGATTCTCGTAATAATTATTGCCGCAAACGGTCAGAAACGTCACGGTAATGACGCAACATCACGTCACATTGACAGTTGTCGTTAGAGGATGACCGACCCACCTAGTATTACTTATAATTACACAAACATCTGTCTCATAATTGCAAAATTAATTATGATTTAGTCTTTTCTGGTTTAAGGTGTCATTTCTTTGTGCTGATCCAGCTTTTGGTCTTCTGTTCAGGGTCAGTACTGCCACATATTCAGCTAACATTGACTTCCTACTGGTCTGACATTTCTGAGACGCCTCAGTGGTCCTTATCACTGTTCACCCCACACTGGCTCTTTATGAAGCGCCTTGCTGCTTTCCGTATAACCTCATCTGTAAATAGAAGAAAACATAATTCTAATTTTCATAATTTTAATTGATGCATTGATATTGTACTTCCTCTTTACGGACGCACTGCTGGTCCTGTAGATAAGATCTGACTAAGCCATGACTTCAACTATCAAACTATGGCACTCATACAATGAGTGACCTTGGGCAGCCAAAATAGTCTCTGTTTGAAGATTACAAATGGTTAAATAACTCATAGTGTCAACGATACTATGTACACTGAGTTAATCCTTCGGTTGCCGCTACTGTGAGCATTCGTATTAAATATGAATTGTGTAGGTGAGGGAGTGAATGCTATTTTATGCCCAAGGCTGTATTGTCACATAGAGTAATCGAAACCAGTCTTTTTGAATACAGTTATAAAGGTTTATCAGATACATGTTTGCAAGCAAACTCATATCATACACATATCAAAGTGTTACTACAGATATTGGCAGATATTGTACATTTTGATGTGCAGTGACGAACTTGCTTCAGACATCGTGAATACAAACTCACAAGGTGATTTTGCAGAGAACAACACTGACGAAACATACCTCTTACTATTGTGCTGAGGATGCCATTATATTTTGTGGTATAGTTGTTAATTCCCAAAGAAATGTAAACATACTGGAGAAATATTGCCCCCATTTGCGTATAACAGTGAATTGGGAAAGCCATTTTGAGAAGGGGCTTATACTGTCTGACTCTAATAGTGAAATAAAAAGAACTCGTCACCTGTTATAAAAACCTGGGTTAACATTTTCATGCCGAAACATAGTTTCAGGCTCGTGTCAAACGTTAACAAATCAGAGAAAAAGAGGCGGTGCCTATTGAATGGATGCAAATACTTTCTTAGATATTTTTGATGGAAATGTCCTTTTCAAATGTAATGGACAGAAATAGGGTACGACGAAAAACACACTAAATATATGTTTACTACCATAAGTTGAAAGTGTCGCCAATTCAGTCCTCTCAGAGGGATATAGAGGGAAGGCGATCTGGACTGAGAGATGGCAGACTCTCGATTCTATTGAAGCCGCGAGGGTTGAGTGGATTAGATCGCTCTCTTTGTGTGCTGTAGTTGGGCTGCCGTGGGTTTGAATCTCGGATAGAACTCACCCGCTCCCCAGTGTAAATGACACATCGTCAACCACAAATTTGCATTCAAGGAGGTTTTGTTGTGTATTCTATTGTCTCCATTATCAGTGCAAATACGATTAATCGATGTTGATAACGCCGCTAAATACAGGTCAAAATCGGAAAATGCATTCTATTACTCTGTCCTTCTTATTAAGTGTTTTTTGGTTGACAACATTATCTCAAAACGAGTGGACAGCTTAGTATGTAAAGCTTGCCTTTCATCATTACTGCCACCAAGACTGAGATTCAATGGACATAACCATTAAAAGTGGAGCTGAACAAACTGAAATGGTATTGCTTTCTCCACAGGCAGCTGAACGCAAGTCCCAGGTGGACAGCTAACCCATCATTTGGGCCGCTGTAAGCAGACGAAATTCAATTTGACATTGTATTTAATAATAAGCTTAACATCTGCGACTTTGGGAAAGTTTTACTTTTCACCTTATGATATACAGGTGAAATAACTAGTTGGATAATGTGTTAAAAATTTACTAAAATAAAATAAAATAAAAAACGCATGTTGTATCTGTTTTTACCTAGTTTTCACAGCGTGCTTCAGTGAAAGATTACACGCAGTCTGTAGTCCCCAAAGCACTACAGTTGGTCGCACTTACGATAAGCATCATAGCGCTGGGGAGCTGTAATTATGACACAATCACGAAACATAGAGTACAGTGATGACGAAAGAGATCGATTATTCTGTACAAGTTCCCTCTTTCTCGTAAAATGAAGATGTAAAAATTCAAGATACTTAGATTAAATGACAAATGTCAATTGAAAACGGCAGTAATGTTCTGTTCCTCCACTTACGACTTTGAAAGTGTAGTTACAGAGAATCACGTTCCTATTTGTGTTATTACCTGTTATCGTGAGTGAAAATGCTGTCTTCGTTTTTACCTATCAAACAGTTTGTCTATTTATTTCAGTACAAGGCATTGATTTGAACATCGTTATTAAATTACATAAGAATGAAGATTTTTATGGATATCAACTTCTTTATGAGAGAACACAACGTTTCGGAGTTAATGCTTACTCCTTCATCAGGTGATTGAGAAAGGGATACAGAGGTGTATTTATATGTACAGGTAAAACAATAACAAAGTAACAAGTGGAATGAGTTAACGAAAGCTAGTATAAACAAGCACTGATAGGAAGCCGATAGTTAAGATAACAATGATGGAAGCCAATGGTAATGCATTACAGTTGATTGGATATGTTTACATAACACAGATACGGGGTAAGGACGATGTACATGATTGGGGATGAGGATGGAAGCCAATGGTGATACATTACGCATGATAGGATGATGTACATAACACACGATAGGGGGTGAGCATGTTTACATGAGGGTTGATGATGTACAAACACAAGTAGGTAAGGATGTACTGGGGTAGATTGGCTATACATGAATAACATAGATAGAATGTACACAGGTAGATGAGATTAATTTATCAATAAGTCCAAGGCACTTGGTAGGTACACTCCTTGGTCGCGGTTGATGGCTGGTTTCTGTCTCCGGATCTCGATGGCCTCTTGCAGTTGCCTTTGGCGCCAGTTGTTGTTGTTGGTAGATAGTATCCTAGTGTCCTCCCATTGAATTGAGTGTTCAGGGTTCTTGAGAATGTGTTCAGAGATGGCCGATTTCTGGTCGAGTTTCCTGACTGAGGTCTGATGTTCCTTCATTCTGGTGTTGATTGGTCTCAGCGTTTCTCCAATGTATAGGTCGCCACAGTTGCAAGGGATCTGGTAGATGCATCCTCTCGGGTTAGGGTGTTCACAGCTGGGTCCTTTACCGTTGGCTTTTAGGTAGGTCTTGATGGTCTTGCCACTGGAGAAGGTGACATCGATGCTGGCTTTGGTCTTGATGAGGCGTGATATTTGATGACTGATGGGGCCAAGGTAGGGTATGGTTACTCTGATGGGTGATGGAGAAGGTTTGGGGCGGGGTTCTCGGTCCTTAAGGGTCTTGTTGATGGTGGCTGTGACGAGCTGGGGAGGGTAACCGTTGAGTGTGGTGAATGTCTTTCTGAGGTGGTCCAGTTCATTGTTTAGGGCATCGGGGTGGCAGAGGGCTTTGGCACGTCTGGTAAGGGTGGCGATGATAGCTTGCTTGATCTGAGGATGGTGGCAGGAGTTGTAGTGGATGTACTGGTCGGTGTGCGTCGGCTTGTGGTAAACTGAGGTTCTAAGTCCATCGTCTGTGGTGTGGAGGGATACATCGAGGAAGGGCAGGTGTTGGTTGGTCTCAGTCTCCATGGTGAACTTGATTCTTGGATGTTGGTCGTTGAGGTGGTTGAGGAGCTCATTGGGGTCGTTATCATAGGCGATGGTGGTGAAGGTGTCATCGACTTTGCGGTACCAACAGAGGGGCTGGAACGGAGCTGTGGAGAGGGCTGCTTCCTCGAAGGAGGTCATGAAGATTTCTGTAATGAGAGGAGAAAGAGGTGAGCCCATGGGGAGACCGTGGATCTGCTTGTATATCTTACCATTGAATGTGAAGTAGGAGGTGTCAAAGCAGCTGCGGGCGAGGTTGGTGATGCTGTCTATGGTGAGCTGGGTGTCCAAGTCTTCTATCCGGTTGGCTAACTTGCTGCGAAGGATGTCCAGGGCTTCTTCTAGTGGGATGTTGGTGAAAAGGTCCACGACGTCGTAGTTGACCATGGTGCCTGTGGGGTTGGATTCTTTCAGCGGGTTGACAAAGGATGAAGAGTCGCTGATGTAGGACTTGCCATCTTTGCCAAGTGGAGCGAGGAGACGTGTGAGGAACTGGGCGGTGTTGTAGAAAACTGAACCTCTTGAGCAGACTAGGATCCGGGCTTTGGGCGGGTTCTTGTGGATCTTGATGGTGGCTCTTCCGTATGGGGCTTGGGAGTTGACAGGGTTCAGCTGGTTGAAGATGATGTCGTTGATTTCTCTCTTCTCATGGAGGTCCTTCAGGGTTTTCTTGTGTTGTCTTTCCAGTCTGGCCGTCGGATCTTTCTTGATGTTGAGGTAGGTGGTGGTGTCTGAGAGGCTGTTGTTGACGAGCTGGAGGAATTCCGGGGTGTCCATGATGACTGCTGCTTTGCCCTTGTCAGCTTCGGTGATGGTGATGCTGTCATCCTTCTTGAGTTCGGTGATGGCCTGTCTCTCTTGGTGCATGAGGTTGGGGCGGGGCTTGGGAGCTTGCTTGATGGTGTCTATAATCTGGTGTCGGAGGTAGTCTACGTTGCCATTGGGAGCCAGTTGTTGAAGTCCACTTTCAATGCTGGTGATGAAGTGTCTCTGCGGAGTGATCTGTACAATACTCTGCAAGAAAACATCTACATACACCATCAAAAACTGGACAGTGTTCCGTATGTAGACCTGGACAAGGTCTTAAATTGAGGTTTGTGCAATGCCCATCATGCACTTCTGGACAGTGTCCTGAATAGAAGTCTGAGCAATGAACTGATTGAAGGTCTGGGCAATGTCCTACTTTAAGGTCCAGGAACTGTTCTGAATGAAGGTCTGAGCAGTGCCTTTTATGAAGGCCTGGACAGTGCTCTGAACGAACATCTGGGCAATATCCTCCATGCAGATCCGGCAACATCTTGCTTGAAGGTTTGAGTTCCGTGCGACAATGCGGTTTTTGCGATAAGGTGGTAACCATCTTAGATTTAACCGTCGTAACACCAATGTCACTATGGAAAAACACCGGAACAAAGACATGTTATGGACAACATGGCTCACGAAATTCAGGGCAATGTCCTGCATAGGGGTGTAAGTAAGGGTGACTACTGGGGTGTAAGGAACTATTGCGATGTCAATAGACTATTGCAAGCTCCTACTGCGATAATTATTGCGATAGTTCAGACAAAGCTCAAATTTCTGATAAATTGCTAATTCTATTTATATCTTTTACTTTAAACTACTTAAATCACAAAATGAGCAGTTTATTCTTTCAGGTTAGTGCCTGTCAAGTTGTCATGATGACTTCTTAGTGAACATGACTTTGTATTAGGAAACCGACAAGTCACACGCATTCACGCAAAATTTGATACTATTTATTACAAAACTGTGGTTTGCAAACTCTTAAAACCCTCTATGCTTGAGGAACAGGCAGTAACATTTATCTTTATTCTAAAACTAATCTCCATGTAAAAATGGTGGTCTGAAATCCCTTTGTCCCATATCTGACATCAAGCTGACACCGTAGCTAGAGATAGGCCAACGGTCAGAATCATACGGTCACATGGAGAGACTATTGGCTACTGATGCAGTCAGCATACATAAGATGGCAGTCGTACTCCCAGATGACGGACACAGGGGCACTTCTGGATAGTTCTACGTCAATACGTTCTGTTATTAAACATATCCCAGGGGTTTTTGTCACGAGTTACAGCATTCGGCAGATCATTCCCGCTTAATTATACCATATTCTACGGGACCTTGTGTTAATGTGCCATTTTAAGCCTACAGGAGCGTGTTGGTCACAAGGTTCAGGATAAGCCGCATGTATGTCTGTTGGACAGATACTCATGTACTATTTGAGGTTTCTCAAGTCTGTACAGTAAGATTTTACGGTTTTGAAAAGCAGGTGAAGTTGACTTTCAGTATACTTTGTTGACGCTTGAGATTGTAAGACAAATATGACGAGGACAGTCAATGATGTCTGTGCTAAATCATCAAGGAGAGGAAATTGATTTGTATTCTCGTTCAGGTTTGCAACTTTCGCAGAAATAGAACGCTTTTCATTCCATTCTGCTAACTCCTTTTGAAGTGAATGGCTTGCGACAGTAACGTCAATTAATTTCCAGACTTGGTGCAAAGGTCAAATTATGATGTTTCCCGAAACCCATAATTAACCAATCAAGCTACAACTACAACAACATCCACGTGTTGGGAACATAAAACCATTTTGTCAGATTTAAATAAACGCTTATTCCCGATCATGCTGACAGTGAACTGCTGGCATTTAGAAGTGCAATAATTCATTTCAAACGTAATTTTATATTCATATATCGGCCATAAAACGACAAAGGCAATCTAATTCATTCCAGAATGGACGTGGAAAATAGCTGAATATTTCGAACGTAAACACCACAGCATTCGAATATATGGACTGCAAAAGCAATCTATTATAACACGAAGGCAAAGGTCTTGTAATATATGCAATGTATATGACATTACCTTAGTGGCAGTCACCTCACTAATTTACTCCCTGACAATATGAAATCGATGTTTATTATGTTGTGATGCTAGACATACGTTGCAGCTGCGTCAAACCGTTCGTTTAACAGATGTTTAAAATTTATTGTTCCCTCTTGTGGCGTCAACTTTACAGCACATGCCTTTCGTCATACGATTGGGTCCTAAAGGATAGGCGTATTACCTTTTCCAGTGTCAAGTGTGACTGGGATTTGAACAAAAGCGTAGGAGGCCGGTACGTATTGCATTATCTGCAAAGAATGTCTCAGCAGGGAATATTTGACGCGGGGAGTCGTGGTTAGAAGTTTGAGAGATGGTCTTCCAGAGAGCGAAGAATGGTTGGATGCGTTTGTCTGTGAACCATTTATTAAGTAAGGTCAGTCCATGAGTGAAGTTTTACCCCGCTTTTGCAATATACCAGCAATATCATGGTAGCACCAGACATGGGCTTCAAACGTTATACAATCGTTTTACACAGTTGTAGTACCATGATAACCCAATTTTCACAAAACTACCTTAATTGGTGCAGGGAAATTACAGATATTAGGCATTTTATTTACCATCTCAAGAACGTAAGAAGGTCCACTACGAGAAACCAGCTACGATACCCTTTGTACTGAATACCGGAGGTCAATGTTGTAAACCCACAAAGGTACCAAATGTTCCAACATGTATCTGTGCAAATACATACAGGTTCTCGGATTGCTGCCGTCGTTTAGCCTGCTCTCCAGTGTTCTTTCACAGACCCTGGTCCCGTGGTCATGGCACATTTTGTGATACGTCAGGCTTTCCCAAAAGAATAACTGTAATCGGCCTAGCTTTTGATGACACATTCGGTTTTAGGACATGCCTAATGAACATTTTCTTAATATGCAAATGTTTCTGACGTGTCGTTATTACGTTATCCTAGCAAGGCATAACTGATGCAACTGACAGACCGTTATAAACGGCAACACGGCTTGTTTGTATTGTTTTGCGGAATTCAACGTGTGTAACAACCCAAATGTTTTGGACATGATATGTGGTGTTGCTTTGAAATACCATCAGACTATATTTTTCAGGCATCTAACTGATCACTCTCCATTTGTATACTGGTACATACTATTGTACGAATATAACTTCATTTCACCACTGACCAAACTGTCACTATATAATATGATATTATAGACAGGTTTGAGTCCAACATGAAATAAATGACTTCTGTCGGAAGACAAACAGAGAGCGGCTTGGCATTCTAATACCATAGACCGAAGAGCGTTATAACGGTACTTATGATAATAGTACACGACAAATATTAGGTAGTTTGTAATGTTTTTCAGTAACGTGACTCGTGAAGGTCGCGTGGTAGAATAGGCCTTCAGCAACCCACGCTTGCCATAAAAGGCGACTATGCTTGTCGTAAGAGGCGATTAACGAGACCGGGTGGTCAGACTCGCTGACTTTGTTGAAACATTTCATCGGTTCCCAATTGCACAGATCGATGCTCATGTTTTTGATCACTGGATTGTCGGGCTCGATTAATTACAGACCGCCGCCATATGGCTGGAATATTACTGAGTGCGGCGTACAACTAAACTCACTCACCTACGTTAAGTAACGTAGTTACGTTAACTGAGAAAATGTTAATTTATGAGTATGTTTTTATTGTAATTGTTCTGCTCTGTGAGTTGCTGTTTGCAAAGAACAGAGTAGGACAGTGTGCATACCCGTAAGCCAGCAAGTTCGAGTTTGGCAGCGGGTATGGAGCGGTCACCGAGTGCTTCCACGGAAAATGTCACGACAGTCAACGATGACAACAAACGATATCACATGCACTGAATATACGCGAGGAATATTTCACAAGCAGTTTATCATGTTCTAATGAAAAACTATTTATTGGTCTTGATTTGAGCTTTGTTCCTGTTGAAATCACGTTGACATATCGAATTCTGCCATCGTTTCTTCCTGAATGGCCCTGGATGACCGTATCTGAATCCATCACCAAGGACAAGATGAAAATATTTGTCATAATGGTAATTTTCCGCGATATAATAATACATTCTGGGTATAATATTCATTCACGAAATACTCAATTGCAGTTAATTAAACTCTTTTTCTGAACTTGCAATTGGAGTTCTTCTTAAGCGCTAATGTTCCGGATATAGCAGTGTATTTTACTTTTACGTTCCTCTTTACGTTTATGCCATGAACACAGTTTCCTCTTTTATGCGGGAACAATGCTGTCATTTAATTAAATATAGTTATTTGATGCTACTACATCTACCACCACCACCACCACCACGACTACGACTACTACTACTACTACTGCTGCTGCTGATATCAGGAGAAACGAGGGTGAGATTCTATTTATCATCCAAAATCATTATTCATTAGTTTTCAATGAAAAACGTATATTTCTGGACACAGTACTAGCATCATATTTGCAGTGCAACGATGTCAAAGCATTGTGATCAAGTTCATGACGTCATAGCATTGCCAGGGCATTGTGCAACATCTACTGCCAAAGTGATATCTCTTAGGAGATAATGTCTAATCTCACACGAGCGATATCTCCCGTGGAACACTGTTTTAGATGATAAATAAATATACGTATCGCACGTACGTAATCAATTTCATCCCGGATCCAAAATCTCCTGCTTTTTAACATTAGTTACTCCGAAATGTGACGCTTTTAGTATCCTGAACAATATTTCTTACCTTTGGACAGTTTTATGGGATGAAATGTAAATGTTACCTGTTACATTTTGTAACGGAAGTGTGTCCGCATTTCGTTTGGAATATAAACTTCAATGTTGTAAATCATACCGAGTGGATAATGAATAGGGACTTTGCTATTGAAGCTGATTGTGGATCTTTACAAAATGGGTCAAATCGTTTTCGAACATACATAAACACGTACGCTGAAGAACTTTTAAAATTGATTTGGGCCATTTCGATTGACAGGGCCTTTATGTGTAATGCTTCACCATGTGCAGATTTAGTCACAAACAATTTACGAATTGTTCCTCCAGTGGTGTATAATTTAATCAATATTTTGCCTCTTTATATATAGTTTGGGTCCATCACCTTGAGCTATTTTTGTTATTCCTACATGAATTATAAAACGAAATCATACAAAACCGTACACTTTGGAACGTGATCTTATAACCCAAACAAAACGGTACGATAATGAGAACAACCTCTGTATAAATGTGTATTATTTGTGTTTGAATATTCTTTTGTACAGGTGCGAATCTTGTCTAATATGGGTTCCTACCTCTCCATTATTTCCAAGTTTACTCAATTAACACAGTAGGCATATGTTATATTCCTATTCAACAAAACTATTATAGTGTGACACGCATTTCTTAATACCACACTGACATTAAACGCGGTACACGGAGAGACATAAATCTTGGTAACGAGGCTAATACAACTATATCAATTTTCGTCATATGATTTAGTGTAAACACCATTTCCTAGAGATACATATATTAATCTATGAGACGTAAAACAAGGAGGATTAATAAGACAGTGGAATCCATGTGCAATAGATGGAGAGTAGCACTGATGGCATGTTCTGTCGCCAACGAGAAAAGCACGCCGTCTGTTTCTATCGGAATGCTATGAATAGTTATTTGAGTGAAGATAAATCAACGAATGCAGCAATGCAGTGATGTAGAATGTGACAATCCCTTGTAAAAATGAGTGTACTATGCTGTACTCTACACATAAAGATACGCGAAAGTTAAAAAAACCCTGAAAATATCGGACTGCGATGAGCTGATATTAGCACAAAATGACTTATTCAAAATGTAATCGTGTCACCTCATGCACCATCTGCCGACTGTACTCAGGTGCATCACCAAGCACTAACAAACAATCGAACTCCGTTTTGACGAAATAGTAAGCGATAAGTGAGTTTGTTTAAGTGGAAATGAATCTTTCCCGAATCATGCTTATTAAATTTGGGTGAGGAAGTGCAATGCATTTGATCACTGGGCAACGACTATACTTCGAGCATTTGCTTAAATAAGCTCCTTATACGGCTCCATATTCCGAAGTAATCTCTGTGTAAAGAAAAGTTCTTTTTCCCTCTCTCGAGCTTATGAATTAACTTCCTGGCATTCCCATGCATCTGGCTGCCTGTTTATCTGGAGTGGCAGCAAAAGTTGTGTGGGTCGTCCTGGTCTGTGTGTGTAGGTTTGCGGTAGACAGAGGCTCTAAGTTCAGTTTCTGTGGCTTGGGGAGACCTGTCTAGTAAGGGAGTTACGTGTTAATTTCACCATGTCTTAGACGTGAACCGGATGCTCTGGTACTTCGCATTTACGTATTTATGCAGTTCCGTGGGATAGTCCTTTGGGACTATAGTGGTGAATGTGTCGTCTACTTTGCGAGGGGTGTGGTTGGTTTGCTTTCAGTGATGAGTGGAGACGGTGGGGGTTCATAAGTAGGCTGTGTATATCTTGTATATCTTTTTGAATGTAAATATGAGCTGTCCCTTGTCGTTATCTCATCACTGTCGTTTTATTCATACAGTTAACCGTTTCCTAGTTTTTCATTCACCTGACCAGGAGTGAGAAAATACTCCAAACCAACATGTTCCACAAAATAAAAGAAGGTGACATAAATTCTCGCCTTCATGTGTACCACTCCAAACTGCCGTTCAAAGACGCGAAACTGACAATAATGAGACATGTGCAAGACATACATTAATCGGTGACATTTCGATTGCTATGTCCTCCTGACACTCTTCCAGTCTACCTAGTAGAAAAGAAAACACTGACCGTTGTCAGACAAACTAGCCTGTGTCTCTGTCTGTCGATCCGAAATCAGGCTAAACTAACTGAGATGCGTTAGATAAAACCTTGATTATTTCGGATATAAAGTTTTTACACACGTTTTTATGTTAGAATTATTGCTACAGAACTAAAAACATTACTGGGCCAGTTTTCTAGTTTATATCAAAATACTTTTTTTGGTTAAATATGTTTTCAGGCACTTGCCTGTTGGCCACACAAGCTTACTAATGCATTCCTATATGCGTTATGCTTATATTCGTTTAGTAGTTTTTAATCTTTTCCAGGTCTTGATATGTTAAATGACGGTTTGGGGTTTTTTTTGGGCATGTGTGTAAGAGTGTGTCTTAACGTTGATTTCCATCACGCAATATCTTCTTCTGTCTTCTTAAACGGACACGGAAAATGGGTCTAATTGTTAAATTTTCTCTCAATGGATGTTTCTTCAGAATTTGGCACTATTTTGCTTCACCGTCTGTCTCTGGTAGGCCCTGAGTACCAGTTCCAAGAAGGAGCAAAACAAGGATACTTGATGTTACACAAATTCACTTATAAGACTATTGGCGTCCAAATATTGATTATTACATTTAAATTATTCATAGTGAATATAGGTGCCATACCGTTCTCTTGTAATCTGTTATTTTGATTGATTATCTTTTCAATATGTTTATTTGCCTTTGTGTGCCTATCCAAACATGTGACTGCAGCAAGTATCTCGGTTTTTCTCGCTCCGTAAATATGAAGCACCTGAAACATATTCTTCGTCTGGTTTAGTATTCACATTAACATAGAGTTCTTATGACGTGTATTACATGATAATGATGACGTGGCCCTTATATTAATATCAAAAGGCTCACGTTAACATCGTTTCTGACAACAAAATTATCAGGATGAAGACTGTTATGGATAGACAACTTCTTTGTTGCAGTTGGATGCAAAATCAAAAGACTGCTTGATAACGGTGTTAGAATCTACACCGAAACGTCGCACCCACTGCAACAAAGAAGTTGTCTATCCATAAACGTCTCCATCCTCATCATATCAACTTCTAAAATTCCAATTTAGAAACAAAAAAAAATATCATTTGAATCACAAATATCTCAAAGTATGAGGGCTTTCAAAATTTAATTAAATATTCTCAGTGATACCGGGTCTTCAAATAAAACCATGCCTGTCGTAAGAGGCGATTAACAGGATCGGTTCATTACCGAAACGCCAACCTTCTAAAGCGTGTCAAAACAAAATGGCAAGGTAGGAGCCCAGTCTCTACGCATCACTGACTAGTTACAGTGGGATTAAATTGTTGTTAAAACAGAAAACAGGAACGACAAAAAGGCGGATTCAGCAATTAGTCATTTATGAAGAGTAAAGCACTAAATTGCAAATGAAATTATGACACGAAAACAGTATCAATATAATTCATGTACACATTTGAAGGAAAGTAGAATTTGCCGTTTGTGAACAGTGACACACTAAATTGTAAATGGAAATATAAGATTAAAATTTGCATGAGGGGAAGTTCAGCAGTGACCAGGCAGTATTTCCAAGAAACCAAACCTCCTGCCTTTCTCTTGATAATGCTTTGAAACAACAACGCTAAGGCATCAACTCAGAAGAGTTTAATTATCATCCCTACTGGTCTTCCGGTAAGAACCCACAGGATCACACTTGCTGACGTTGCTGACACAGGCCATCTTATCCCAAATGCGTGTATCGATGCTCATGATGTTGATCACTGGAGTGTCTGCTCCAAACTCGAGTACTAGTATTTACACCATATACCTGAAATCCTAGCTTAAGCAAAAACCAAACATTTGAAGTAGCTATGGCAAAGATAGGAAACCGTTATATCCAAATATAGTTTTAATACCATGAGGACATATATTTTGAGGTTGTGGAGTACCACGAAACGCATTTAGAGATTGTACCTATGTGAACACTTGAACAAGGATGTCACATGTGTTTATAGAACTCTTACATCGTCTGGCTACCAATTACTCCTAATAGACTTCAACGTTTGGTTACCATTATCGATGAGATGTCGTTCAACAATCACGTGTGTACACGTACATGACGTCAACGTCAAACGGATGGTTACGTTTCGGATGTACCTAGTATTGGCATCAGTTAGCAAATTATTTTGTGATGACACTGTTCTTTAGCGTGTGGATATAAATAGGTTGTACTGTCATCAGACAATGCAAAGGTCCGTCAGGTTATCGCCTTCGGGGACTTATACAAAAAGCGAAACAGTGCCACTGGAACAGGACGTGCTTCGCTCCGTAAAGAAGGTGAATTAGTAGCACTCACATACCTCTACACTTCATTTGCAGAATGTAATAACAATGGAAACGACTGATGCCACTTTGAAAAAGCTCTTATTTTTCAATTTTCTCAATAGCACATGTGTTCTGTCAAGTTCTGACAAAAGAAAGCAGAAACAGGTATGTCCACCCATAGTGTCTCCTAATGTGAAAGCTAAGCAACACATGTACATACAAACAACACACCTCATGCATATACTCGAAAAGGTGTTACGTTCTCACACATTTTTGCGATACTAGAATGTCTGAGTGTGTCGTCATTCAGGCTCAGGCTTCAGGCTCTGAAAATAATCTGGTCTAGAGAAGTACAGACAAACCAGATACAAATGAAATATATTTTGAGTGAATAAGTTTACTTTTACGCCGCACTCAGCAATATTCCAGCCATATGGCGGCGGTCTGTAAATAATCGAGTCTGGACCAGACAATCCAGAGATCAACAACATTAGCATCGATCTGTGCAATTGGGAATCGATGACATGTGTGAACCAAGTCAGCGAGCCTGACCAACCGATCCCGTTAGTCGCCTCTTACGACAAGCATAGTCGCCTTTTATGGCAAGCATGGGTTGCTGAAGGCCTATTCTACCCCGGGACCTTCACGGGTCGAAAGATATTTTGACATGAAAGAAGGTACACAGACTACTTTTACTGTAAACATGTGCATCCATGTATACTGTTATGGACGCGTATTGGGAAGTTACATAGAAAATATATGAACTTCTTAATGAGGACTTAACGTTTCCTAATTGGATTGACTGTGTTGAATTCTCATTCACAAAGGACAAATACTTTACTGTAAAACCACATAGGGATGTAGTAAACACTATTAGTTCTCACTTAATTATGTTTTTTTTTGGGTTTTTTTTTGTTTTTTTTTAAGGAAACTGATTTGAATTCTGATTAATATGTTCTGCATATAGGTGTATTTTAATGATTGGTAGGTTATATTTGTAACTTTGTTTGTTAGTGGCTGTATCCTCGAAGGGGTTAAATTACTGTAAACATTTTGTCCTCCTGACAGGATACGTAAGTCATACGACTTTCAAAGTCTATTTAGCCCTACACACCTTTTTAATCGTAGAATATTTGATGCTTCATTATGGCTAACTCTCAGTACCATCGCCAATAACTGAATGGATCATATAAAACCAGCTAGGTCCATAGGTAGCCAAAGTACTGTAAGGACCCATGTTCCCTGGAGTAACAGACTTCTTTCAGTTGTTGGCGATCTTCAGCCTTTTAAATTTTGTATTGTCCTCAAGTCTTAATTTGGAGATATATGTCAGTTTTATTTCTTGATATTGTGATATTCTGTTCGGTTTGACCCTCTTTCGTTGACAAGTTATTATAGTTTATAATGTGACATAATTAAATGTTCTCGCCAAAATGTGAAATATTGCCGATGTAACGTTAAATCATAACTCACTCACTCACTAACTGTTTCCTAATTAGGACTTAACATCTCCTAATTAAGCCTTGAGATTTAGATTCTGAGTCCTAATTAGCAGATACTTTCTTCTGTGTGACCCTAATACACTTCCATACACTTTCAACATTTGCATCTGAACAACAACCATCCGGAAGTAGTTAGCGAGTTTAGCTTGAAGCCACACTCCGCAATATTTCAACTGTATGTCGGATGTTTGTAGATAATCACCACTAGACCAAATAATCCAGTGATCAACTTCAAGAACATCGATCTACGCCACTGAGATACGATGGTATGTGCCAACCATGCCAGTGAGTCTGACAGCCCGATCCGGTTGTCGCCTCTTCACAGGTCATATACGATCCGGTTGTCGCCTCTTCACAGGTCATATACATAAATATACCTACGTGGTACTAGTGACAATGAACACCATAATACTGAATTATGTCCGGAGTAACTGTAACATTACATGTTTTGAAATCTATAATGAATGTTAATACGGATTGTTATGTGTTGATTTCCTACATACAGCTACACAGTTAACCGATAATCATTCGGCAACAGACCTAAGTGTGAAACCAAGAACAATTAAAGACATTCTAGATATAAAAACCAACGACGATCACAAATCAATACAAATCAATACAAATCAATACAAAGATGTACTTATCTCAGCACAACATTGTGTGGCAGTGCACATTCTGAGAAAATATAATACAAGAGCAGAGATTTGGGAAGTCAAGACAATGGTGGTGATATTCACCTCTCAGCAACAGAGATCCAACGTTAAACTATAGCATAGACAGAGTACATGATCCTATCACGCGCCTAAACCTTGGAGTCAGCTTTGTGTGCAGACTCTTTCAGTGTTGTCACAACCCCTAGTGTACAGTACACAACCCTGTGCACTTAAAAGAGCCCACGAATCCGTTGGTATATGACCAGATGGTGGCCACATGAATACGTGCAAACACCCAGCTGCGGGTACAGCAACGTGCTGTGAACTTGGACAAAGTACTGTGACTATGTGTCCCAGTCCACAGACCTGTGAATGGGTACCTAGTTAGGATGCGAGGGAGCCTCAATAAACCCGGTGCATCAAGTGGCAGCAAGAGTTGTATACTCCCCAAGGAGTTGAGATTGAAATGCGATGTGCTGTTGAGATTGACATCCAGTGATCGAGGGGAAATTACCAGCGCCTTGAGCATGGACTAGTGCGTGGATATGTGCGCTGTATAAATATCCTATATCTATATCTGTTACGTTGAGATGTAATATTATGTAAGATGAGAGATAATAGCTAGCTGTCAAGTCAAGTCAATGTCAGATGTTTTTTGTATGAAAGGTCTAGGGTCCATATACGTGAAAGGCATAATGGGATACTTTGGATCTTAATATATATATTTACGGGTATACAAGTCGTTTTATAAGATCTCTTTATGCTAATGCACGCTTAATATACAAAGACAACTAAGCAAATATATTTTTTCATCATCACCGTGTGACAGAGATAATTATATATACATATGAGGATTGTTTTGCAGGAAAATGGTCTGGTATATTCTTTGTAGCAATTCTTGAAAACAAAATGACTTCTATCCCTACGTTACATAAAGGACAATATCAACTTCCTTTCTTGACAGAGGCGTTTATACCTTCATCGAGCATTAAAGATAACAAACCTAAACGGTAATTTACATGTTATTGATAGATATTTCTCAGGCTGGAATAACGTTTTAATAAATATCCACATCGTGAACTTGAATCTAAGTTGAATTTTCATTCCTGGTTAATCATGTCTATGGATCTAACACGAAATACATTCATAAACCTGTTCACATTACCAATTGTCCGGCACCGGCATATGACACCGGAACGGTGAGAAGATAATAAATCTCTGATATCAGTTACCCAAGTATGGTTTCCCAAATTATCCGGGTTTAAGAGCACATCGTCGGCTACTTCATGCATATATAGAACGTAAACCAATTTCGAACATGTTATCTGAGAATTAATACAAAGGAAATCTACCATATTCATCACATACCATGCAGTTGTCTTTGGGCTTGCATTTAGGTACTTTCTACAGGCTACAAGACGAACTCTGTATGCAATCGAGAAGCTACATACCCCACATTTCAGATTCATATAATATAATGGGTTGAATCTGAGTATTGAGTATCTCAAAGTACACATTGGGTGACATGGTTCCAACTGAATATTAAACTGATAAAACTTGTAGTAAAACATGTTTTTCAACATAAAGTTAGCTTCAGTGTGCAGTTTTTCAAGTTCATTGAGTCTGAATACAAAAACCCTAACAATGAATACATTAATCAGTTGACTACTACCCCTCCTAAATTTTGCAATTTCCGTTTTACTTAAATTGACTCATTCTTTATATAGCTTTTATAAGAATTTTAATTGATTTTGTAAACTGACCACAGTATCAAAAACCTCATATAAGTAAAACCTCAGCAAAAAGTATCATTAGGACTTCTACAAGAACTGGCTGCGTTTGGATTCCATGTTTTCAACATAAATTGATATAATGATATAATTTCTTTAGTGAAGAAAGAACATAGGAAAACGACATTATTCATTGGCTGCAAGCATTCTCTAGGCCAGTCACATTTAGTGTGTGATAAATGGGTAGGTTGATCTGTCGAAGTTACAGTTTGATTGATCATGAACTATACAGACATCATCTTGTTACCACAATTTCTATGATTTCCGAAACATTTCCCGTAGTCAGTGACACAGACAAATATACACCATTGAAAATGCATTGGTGCGCAGCGCCGGCTATATAACAAAGTTGTAATCCCGACATGTAACTAGCAAGCAGCGGGCCGAGCAGGCACTATTTCATACACTTCTGATTGTTTGTAATATTTCCGGTTCAGCAATAAGACTGTCTAGTACAAGTTGATCTACTTTTGTATAATAATAATAATAATAATAATAATAATAATAATTGTACTTTGTACTTATCCTATTTTACGAAATCATTTCCTTCAACCGTTCAATCATGGTTATATTTCTAAAAGTGACGTAACACCAATCTCACTCACGCACCTTATATCCACAACGATAAATGGTTAGACAATGATTCAATATTCTGTGAGTCAGAACACGGTGGTAGACCGTAGAGAACTAACACTAAAACAACACTACCCTTTTCTGAATCCACTGACACAATGCGTAAGGCTTGAAACACTGTTGTACAACAGGTAACAGTGCCATAACACAATGTAGTATTCTAGGTTAGATGCCCTGTGTAGAAAATTCTTCCTCCTTCAGAAACTCGGTCGTCGCCTCTTCCAAGGCTGGAGCAGACAGTGTTGTCTCCATTTCTCATGATTAAATCATCTGTTTCCGATATATCAGCGACTGCTTGAAGTAATATAGATATATGTAATAGCATGTCAGGAAAATAGGTTGTGTGGCGCCGCCTGACAGGTGCAGTAACTTTCTGAATCATCATCATAATCATCATCATCATCATAATCATCATCATCATCATCATCACCATCATCATCAGGATAGTTAATCTGGAATAAGGTACAAATGAGGCCTACTTTCATTCTGCCTTCTTCAGCCGGATTGTGTTGTGCATTTCTGCACAGAAACCACTTTACGAACATTATACGCCAGGAAGCTGGATTTATAACAACACCAATTTGGTGTCTAATACTCGAGGTGCATGAACGTGCAACTTTTAATCATGTAAGTAAAACTACTCAATGTACGCAAATAGGTTGAAGCATGTATATCTTACACACAGGGAGGTTTGCCCACGTACAAATTGTTTCTGATTAGAGAGAGGACATTTGCAAATAAGAAAATTAGCTTTAAATAAGTACATGTACTTATTCAAGCATATACTCTTGTGACACTTTCAAGGTATATATTGTTTCGACTAACGGCTGTATTTAAGAAACTTCACTGTGAAAAGATGGCACCGATGATGCAATACGGTAGTTAGTTCAGAAAAACGTAATCTTATGGCCATGACGTTTACAGGACAATGGTTCCTTTGAGCTGCGAATAAGATAACGTAAGTCATCACTATTGCATTTGCGATTTGAATATTCCCTCCATGCTTTCCAAAGTATTATTCTCACAATATGTCAGTGGTGTGTTTCAATAAGATTATATATTAAATTATCCATGTCTCCGAGTGAGCAACATACTTAATGTGATTTTACCTTGTTTGAATACAAGACAGATTCCCATGCCCTTACCACTATTTTTTATTGCAATGTATATTCGTGAACTAGTTAACTGACGATATTTTAGAAGTAGATATTCACCTGTCTGCTTATAAAGATTTGAAGTACACTTACACGAGCACTGGCCAAAAAGTTCTATGCCTACATAACGTCTAGACTGGTGACACCAACTAATCTTAGGAGTGTTGTTGGACAGTGGTCTTCATCAGCATTTCCAGTGATTTAACTCAGACAGATCAACTTTTTTGAAAGCACCAGGTCCCTGAAGCATACTGGGGTATACTTCATACTTGTATGAGTAATGGTGATATACTTTTCATCCACAATTTTACACGTGTCATTCATTGGATGGTTGGTTAGTTGGCTGGCCAATATTCCAGCTATATATTGTGGTGGTCTGTAAATAATCGAGAGTGCATGAGCATCCATCTGCACATTTGGGATACAGTGACACATGTCAGGCAAGCCAGCAAGAATGGATCTTCACGAGTTATAGAAATAATGCATGTGATGATAATATTATCCTAGTTCCAACAAATTCTCATTTCGAAACATCATCTGATGATTTTTATAGTCGGACAAATTTTGTCCTTAACTAGATCTCACCCAGTAATTTGGAGGTAAGAGTGAGAAGGTATGTACTTTCCCATACGTTTGTCAAGCAATCACACCAAAGAAAACATTAATCGTTTTTCATACTTTTCACGAGTTGTATCTTTTTCAGATTAACTATAATTTACTACCTTTCGATAAATGCACAAGACTGAATATTTTTAACAACTCCACAAATGTCCCCTCCTCTGTTCAGGAAATGCTAGTTTCGAGGAGAATGATCGCGGTTTCAACAATTCTACGTTTGTCAAGATCTGACATTTCAATTTCAAAGATCATGGCAATTTGGACGCAACAGAATGAGTGACTACTCCTATTCCTTTTTCACATCAACAGCCATTTTATCGCACAGTAACCGGGCGTCAGGCGTGTTATAAATGGGTAATAAATGCATAGAATTTCTTCTGTCATTGGAGCTATAGCTCCTATCCCTACGGAAAGACAGTAAACCCATCCACGTTCCACGAGATGACCAAGGTTTATTCTGTATCATCTATCATCACCGCCCAGCCTCGTAATGTTATCATTTGGTAGATTAATTCCATATTGATTTCCACTGAAATACTATTTTTATCACCCTTAAAAGTAATGACTTCTTAATATTTTGCTGTCAATCCATACTGGCTGGCTTTGAAACCAAGTATATATCAATCGGATTCATTAGTGTCAAGTCTCATTTTAATGTTTTTTTTATCATTTTTTACGTAAAAAACAGGTTTGTACTATGTGGATGCAATGACGCCATTAAGCGCTACCACATTTTCAAACAACTATTTTGAAATCTTACAAATCACGGTTTTCCTAATGCGTAACTATAAAATAAACACCTGTTTTATTGTTTCCTCCGATTGTATTAGTATATAAAACCCATCCACTTCCATATGATCCAAATACTGGTGTCAGTGTTTGCTTACATGGATTTTGACAAAAAAGGATACCGATTATCCAATACATTCCACAGGGCACCATGTTATAGAACATGATCAAACATACCTTAGTTATTTTACAAAGATAAGCCAATGGTCAAGCTGCTATCACATTTTTATTTCAGAAGAAATTCACTAGTGCCTATACAGTCCAGTGAAGGAAAATGGCTGTCTCCATACCTCATCACCTACAACAGACATATATTGCTGTATGGCAGACCGATGGATATATGTAATAACACACACACTGGTGATTTCAATCGTAGAAAAAGCAGCGTCCTGAAACCTCTGGCTCACAAAGTATATGCTGCAATTCATTGGCTTGCTCTTGTTATAACATGAAATTAGATGTAAGGTGTTACAGTTCGAAGACCTTTACCATTTTAGGAAATTCCTAAGAAAATGTTAAAGTAAATATATCACACAGCAAAAAGTAGGTGAGTCAGGTTAGTTTTACGCCGCAGTCCGCGGGTATATGGCGGCTGTCTCCAAATAATCGAGTCTGACCCAGACAACCCATTGATCAACAGCATGAGCATCAATCAACGTAAACGGGATGCGATGACACGTGTCAACCAAGTCAGCAAGTCTGACCACCCGGTCCCCTTAGTCACCTCTTACGACCAGTATTGGCTGCTGAAGATCAAAAAGTACAATCTTTCAAATTAATGTATATTTCAAGCGACTGAAATATACCTGATACTATACTGAAATACCTGATGTTTGTTTGGAAACAAAGCCTTAGGTCTGTTAGACACACTGATGAAAACAAATAAGTGAACCCTTGAAGAGGGTGCCATGTTTATGCTGTTCTGCACTGGTGGCAATTATGCTAGTATTTCTTTTTCAAATTTAAACAGACAGCACTAGGAATGTATCAGTTTTGATTATATATGACTTAACAGATTGAAATAAAAAAAGGTAGTGATACACAGTATTGAAATGGGTCACACAAACGTCCGGCGTTTGCATCCACGGAAGGGATGTCCTGCGCAGCTGGTAGAATCTGACATACACACTATGCTTAACAGAGTAAGGGTTCCATTGTCGATTAACGGGTCCTACCCTTCGAGGGACTCTGGGTCTCCTCGTTTTGCCACTGCCCTTTTGATAAGGGTGGCG
The DNA here is from genome assembly GCF_037392515.1 of Haliotis asinina. Taxonomy (NCBI): domain Eukaryota; kingdom Metazoa; phylum Mollusca; class Gastropoda; order Lepetellida; family Haliotidae; genus Haliotis; species Haliotis asinina. The sequence continues at coordinate 53,489,777 of NC_090288.1, forward strand.
AGTCAGTCATGCGTGTTGATTGGAAGAACAATAGGGGGTGGGAGGGGTCGTCTCAAGTATTATGTAAAGTATTTTTAAACTTTGCGCAATATTTACATTACAGTGTCTTAAGTATTGTTAATTAAATCAACAAGAAATTTGCACACGTTTTAATGAATTTACACAGGTTGAAATACAACATTTTCAGTGAATGCTGGCACCTCGCGTTCTTTTCACTCTACTTATAACATTGAAACACTAAACTACAGCCACAACGCAAAACGTTGCGGAACAAGAATAACCATTTACCCTTGACTCTGGGCAGACCATCCAAGAGCGGTTTTCTAGTTATTTTATACGCACAAATATCCAATGTACGTGCAAATGAACTTGTACATTCAACACATGAATCAGTTATTGTTTCTTGTCGTGTATGGTGTTTTTGTTAGTGCTAATTTGAGACCCCTAAGGCCATTTATTAATGGTGGTATTTAGAAACTGACACTTGTTTGTCAGCCCGGAGCTGAAAATAAATTTCTGAACAATAAATGAAAAACACATATCTCATACTGTCTCATCTCATGATATGTCAAATAGGAATACGCTTTTGGTGAAGTGTCATTGTTGTAAATGCTCGAATAAAAGATTTGAATACTTTTTTATATGAACATGGAGACAAAGAAAGTATTCCTGTTGTCAGCTCGGAAAATATCCTACATCTGAAAACAAACACTGTAAGCCAAAATAAAAAGAAATGGCATTTTGTTATATAAATGCTGTGGTGGTTAGTAAAACTGCATTTTTTTGATTGACGTATGAACAGTATCATGAATGTCACATGTCAGTAATGAATGTCAAAGGTAAGCAACAATATAAATATTATATATATATATATATAAATATGATATTTTTTAAACTGACTTGAACTCGTATATTTGTTTACAAATGAGAGGATCACAATGAACATAGCTAAAAAGAATAGAGTTCATTTGCATATAGATGTCAGCATCATAAAAGATAAATGTCCGGTTGAATACCACACACAACATTAACGCTTGTAATGAAAGTTATAGAATAAAGCATAATAATTTTTATAAAACACAATGTAGGCGTTTCATTCTATTTCCATCTCAAAACCAATATAGGTTAAAGCAGGGCTGTATTGTAAAGCTGCCACACACAAAGGTTCGCATAAGAGACAAGACATATATTTCATGTGTGGTGATATCTATAATCCAAGACCGACCTCCACTGTGTGATTTAATTCTAGTCACCACTGCAGTAGAAAAACCACAAAATTATCTATAATTACACGTTTTCACGTGCAGTAAGATTGACATCCAGATAAAAATCACACATATAATGGAACTTATCCCTAGCCACCAAGTGAGAGTGAGTTTAGTTTTACGCCGCACACAACATTCTAGATATATGACGGCGGTATGTAAATAATCGAGTCCTTAAATGGGAAAATTGACAGACATTTTTCAAATTGTGTGTTTCAGTGAAAGACGTATGAGTGGAGCGAGTGAGTTTAGTTTTACGCCGCACTAAGCAATACTCCAGCTACATGGCGGCAGTAAATAATCGAGTCTGAACCAGACAATCCATGGTCGACAGCATGAGCACCGATCTGCACAAATGGGAACCTATGACATTTGTCAATCAAGTCAGCGAGTCTGACTACCAGATCCCGTTAGTCGCTTCTTACGACAAGTATACATGTAGTCGCCTTTATGGCAAGCATGGGTTGCTGAAGGCCTATCCTAGAGGGATATATAGGTCTGAGCTCCCTCCATCCGAGATGATGGCGACAGATATTTCAATAACAGCTATAGATAGGGAAACCAAATTTGGAATGTGTTTTCAAGACATGAATGCCTTGGTTCAGTCTGAAAAAAGAGTGAGTGAGTTAATATTTAACGTCACAGCGGCAACATTTTAGCCATATCGTGACGAGAACATTTAACACTAAAATGGAATACATGCATATCACAAAAACCTGTCGACTAAGGACAGTAAAACTAACTAGAATATCACACAGTAGAAGGTAAAACTAGTGATTAGACCAAAAACAATGTATCTATAGAGGACAGTACAACATAAAACTAAGCTATAGGTTGCCAACAACTGAAGGTAGATCACCATACTAGGGACCATGGGGACTTACAGTACATTTGCTTCCTGCGTGGACTCTAGCTGGAGTTACATCATCCCTTCAGATGTTAGCAATTTAGACAAATCAAACCATAGAGTAAAAGAACACTTATTCTACGATTAAAACCGGGAAAACTTAAATTTACTTCAAATGTTTTGGGGCTTAAGTAGGAAACAATGTTACAATTTGTTATAGAGTTATGGCCCTTGTCGTGGCTTTCTTGTCTTAGTGCACGGTGTATCAGATGGGGTCAGATTTCTTATAACCAGTTACAGACGAGGAAACCGAATGTGGTTATGTGTTCTCAGGACATGAATATCATGGTGGATTAAAATCAGACACCCAAGAGGAATAGAACACTGCGATGGGGATATTAATGACCATGTTTTGTTTTTGTCATTCTCGTATGTTTTAAAGTAACTAATACAAGAACAACAGTGCGGTACAGAAATAGCTCATATTTATTTATATGCATTACCCTAAATGACCGTTATCACATGCATAACCAATGTGACGATCTAATCTACGTGAAATTGTTACACAGGCGGCGATGGTTGGAAACTGAGCCCGCTGCCAATCACACTCTTGGCCGCGCTCCCACCAGACGATGGCGATCCGACGTGTTAGTCGTTATGTGGCTTCCAAATGTGATTTCCAAACGTAACCCAAAGGTTAACACAGACACAGTACGTTCGGAACTATATTGTGAGATAATGAACTCATCACCCATAATTCTTAAGATTCCCTCTGAAGCCAACAGTGGACACAAGTACGATGATGTTCGCATTCATGCATTCTGAAATAGTTTTGGGTAAGAAAACGCCCCTTTTCACCCCCCACCCCCCTAAAAAAAAAAATAACAAACAAAAACCAAAAACCAAAAAAGAACAACAAAAGCCAAAAAAAACCCAAAAAACAAACAAAAACAAAACAAACAAAACCCAAAAACAAACAAAACAAAACCAAACAAACAAAAACAACAAACAAAACAAACCAAAGAAATAAAAAACATAAAAACAAAACAAAAACAAACGAGAACGATAACGCAAAACACCCCACGCCCCCCAAAGAAACCAAAAAGGCATAAAAAGAAAAAAACCCACAATACCCAAAAATGTAGAACAGATTAACATACTTGGAGCGTTCATAAGTACAGTGGCTAGGATCATAGTCAGTTCTGTCAGGACTGATCATGATAATTCATTGCCTGCCGATTCAGCAATATCCTCATCAATGTCTGTTGTGTGGTAAAAACCCTCTACCCGCCTTCCTCAGTAAACTCCCATCGATCAACAAAATGCCCTATGTCAAGAAAAAACGTCTCGTCAGAGTGCAAAGTACACTTCTAGCAACAGACATTCCTAAGCACTGCAGCCTCCGGGTGAAACAAAATTTAAACTCTAACGGTAGACCTACACTCGCGATTTCCTTTTCCAGTCTCATCCAAAGGTTTCTGTCTCAACACTGTGACAGATGCCAAAGCACACAGAACAAACCACCTATAACCTTTGACAAGCTATTGGACTTTCAGCCTTTTGCTGTGACTGGCGATTACAGCACATACATTAACGACAGTCACGATTACCACATACAGACAACAAAGTCCAAACTGTCTCACAATCATGCACCATGTCTTTCAGAAGTAGGAGATAAGAACACGTACTCTAAATTTTCTGTTTTTCAATGCCTCCATGTATTTGTTACTGTGCATTTCAAAAGTGACAAAGCATTTCCATCCATCATGAAATGAGTACAGTGTACGTTTCGGATTAAACTAAAAGCATCGTGATTTAGGTATCTACTTATGGTTTCCGCGTTAGCCTTTGCGTTTACTTTAGAAAAGACTACCATGAGATCGCCAGCACATACATATACAGTATGGTTCAAAATTATTGAGAATAGCTAAAGCATTTCATATTATTAAACGAGAACAAATCAGATAAAATTGAATGTATTGTGAAAGTGAACTGACCTTTTCATGTTGTGTAGGTAACAATTTAATATTTTATCAAGTCTCCTTGAACTTCACGGTACAGTCTAAGACGGGTAGGCACACTTCCTATCAGAGAGGTTAGTGGCTCGTGAGTTATCCTGTCCCAGTATCGGACCACTTCTCTCTTCATGTCTTCAATTTTTGTCAACCCCTTTTGATTCACACATTCCTTCATCATCCTCAAATGTTCTCAATGGGATTTAAGTCAGGACTATATGCAGGAAATGGTAATGCAGTCACATTTTTCTCCTGAAACCACTGCTTGGCATGTTTTGCGGTGTGTTTAGGATCATTATCTTGCTGCAAAATCCAGTCATTTCCATAAAACACATGTGCACTTGGAAGGAGAAAAATATCTAATATGTTAGTGTAGCGTTGACTTGTCAGATTTCCCTCAAACACACACAGCGGGGTCGTTCCTAATAAGGATATCCCTCCCCATACATGAAACTTTGGGCTGTATTTAGGTCGTCGATACAACGGTGCTGACGCAGACTTTGTCCATATTTTCACATTATTGGGATATACCCATATTGAGCTTTCATCAGTAAAAATCACATTTTCCCAGTCAAAGTTTTCATATGCCAAACACCACTCAACACGCCTGTCTTTATGTTCTTGTTTCATGAGAGGAGAAGGAATTCCAGTCTTTTTCTCCCATCCAAGATCAATCAAATTTCTTCTAACTGTAGATTTTGATACAACTGTTGATCCCCTTTCTATCATTTCATACCTGATGTTGGAGATGCTTGCCCTTTGCTTTTTAGACGCTAAAATTCCCAGCCGGACGCGATCTGAGAAGTCCAATTTTCTGGGTCTCCCTGCTCCTTTCTGGTGCCCAAAATCCTTTCCCTCTTTAAAATTCTTCCTAATCCTATACACAGTAGAAAGAGGAGTTCCTGTTCTCTCTGCCAATGTATTTACATCATCAATTCCTTGATTACACAACTCAAAAATCAACCTTCTTTTATCTTCAGCAGACATTGTTGACAGTGCTGAGGAAAATGACGTCTGCTACAAATTCAGGGGAGGTAACTCTAATTGTACTATACTCAGTAGGCCAAGATGAGTTACCTCCCTTACACCATTACTTAGTTTTAAGTATCAGTGAATCAGTTGAGGTGTTAGGATAGCTCAAAGTATGAAGAAAAATTCTCAATAATTATGAACCAGACTATATATCATATATGTCGTGATTGGCGGTTTAGGGGCGGTTGAAGGCCCATTATCTATATGTCCTTGACTACTATCGTTCCTCACGTTTAGCCGTGTTTCATTGGTCATACATTTGAAACAACTCATTCAGACAAATATAGATATCTGTGAATGAGATCATGTACTGTTCCCAACAAAGGGTTGCTATCTGTACTAGTCTCAGTTAGTGAAAGTTACATAAAGCCGGCTCACTGAGATACCATGCTTCAGTTTAAATGGCTACCCCACTGCCTTATTCTAATTTCGAGCTGTCCAGTCAGTTAATACAGTGACCCATACATGTATCTTCTAACAAGTTACTATACCGTCTTAAAGTCTTTTGGTGTGACACAGCGGATATCACGGCAGACTCAGCATCCGCTTGATCATGGAGTCGGTACGTTGTGACCACCATTTACCAGAGTTGGCAATTCAGTAACCATTGATTTGATGTCTTGCTCTATATTACCAACCGACATGATGAGTGTTTGGAGTTGCAATTATTTAAACGAGCCGTCTACCATGATCATCAGATTATGTCACCAGTGACAAACTGACATTTTGATAGTATGCAGCTCGAACACGAGTAGGTAATATGGCGACATGTTCATGTATAATGCATCGTAAACTCCTAAGGAGACATGTATATTGTGAACTTGGTGACATAAAATGTCACACTACTTGATAGGTTTCAGACAAATATTAGATACAAGTTTTCTATGCATTTGAAGATCGTTCATTTCATGACCTTCTGGTAAACTGAGCAATAAAACTGACAACAAATTTGCCTAGTGGTGTGAGGCACATAGTTATCTGGTGTGAGGAACACATTCGTCTTGTAAGAGAAACACAGTCAAGTCAGTCACAGTTAAGCAAGATACTGATGACTACACCTCAACTCTATTAGGTGCAGTTAAGTAATAAAGCAGCTGTGAGGTAGCTTGGGGTGGGATAAGCGGATTTGGTAAATAACCAGCAGCAGATTTAAGGCACTGACAAATCATAAACAGAGGAACTACTGGAGAAGAACAAGCACAAAAAAGATTTTACTTCACTCAAGGCATTGCAGGGTGATATTCATAAACACTAAATCCGAAACCCCAATGCCTTTATTATGATAAACTGGCGGAATCAACAATATACGGGAATACTGATTATGGTGCATGCATAACTTCTCTTGCGATGTGCTGTGCCGTCGAAACCCCCAAACCCGTTTCAGAGCATATGGAGACACTCCATATACATGCATCAGAGAATCAGTAGAGCTGAGGTCAAAATCAGGGACATGGTAGAAATAACGAAACGCGTATTTTCGTTAAAGATTGCTGCCAAGAAATGACATCCACTGCCAATTATTACTACTAATATTTTACAATGTAAGATAAAGTGCAACAGAGAGGCGCAGACCCATCGTCGGCTGACGCTCACTTGAACTCAATTACCATCCCTGGTAACCAGGTGGAAACGGTGATGGAAACTGAGACCGCTGCCAGTAACTCTCTGGCAGTTTAGTTGGGTTGCTGGTTCCTGTTAACCTTCGTACGTAGGTTTGAAATGTCAGTTGGAAGTCACTCGTCACATCACAATCATGTACTGAGAGCGGAGACTTGCCAAGAGAGTGACGGGCAACGGCAATTGCCGTCCGTGCCAGATCACTCTGGTAGTTAAATAGTTCAGATCTGTAACAATGTCAGAAGGATTAGATTTTATATCACCACTTGCGTTGTAACTGATGACGGCGACCAGGGGTGATTCGTGTATACATAGGTACGTACGTCCCAAAACATTTGATGTAAATTTTTAAAAAAACGTAGCATTTTTGTTATTTAAAGTTTGGCTAGTATTTCTTACACTCGCCAGCGGCTGAAAATATGGTGTAAATCCAACTGGGCTCCATGCAGGTAGCAAAGGTATTGCAAGTCCTCATTGTCCCTAGTATGGTGACCTACCTTCAGTTGTTGGTGATCTATAGCCAGGTTTTATATTGTACTGTCTAAATAGTTATATTAGTTTTAAAGTTCCACGTTAGTTTTAATTCTAATTGTGATTTTCTGGTGTTTTATTCGTCAACAGTTTCTTTATAATATCCACATACTCCTTTTCTTTGTCAGAATGTTCTTGTCACGATATGGCTGCAATATTGCCGATGTGACGTTAAATATTAACTCACTCACTCATATATGCAAACGAGTGTTATTCCCTAGGTGTATATTTCATTAGTTAGTCTAAGACACGCGAATATGTCTGATACAATAAGAAGCAAACGTTTACCACAAGTATGATAGCGACTAGGTTTCGGTCTTACTGCACTGTGGAAACCCTGCCCCACCGGTGACACTTAGAGCTGCGGATATAGTGTTTTGTTTCAACTGATATTAGGGCTACAACTCATTTAATGGGGAATGAAACTGGATTATGAATATCACTGTACAGATCAGTTATAGATGCTGAAACAAGTATATACTCATGATATATCACAACTGAATCTTATGGATGTGGAAAAGGTCGCTTCTATACTATTATCTCTTCATGTCTCTTGAACGCGGAATAAGGCTGTGTGTCAGCTTTACTTGCAGCCATGCCTCCGTGTGTTTTTAAATAGAAGTAGCATAAAGTCTCATTCTTTGTTAAAGTGACTTATGTCTCATTCTACAACCTAAACTGCAAAGATAATTGTCGTGTGTGATATTTACAGAAAGTTTCATGTTTTATAATGCTGACATATTTATCCAAAGGGACAATAATAACTTCAGTTATCTTCATAGCAATCGTGACAGTATATTTACATATACTGACAAGAAAGAACGCAGTTCGACACATAACCTCATCATTTGGATGTAAAGATCGTGAGAGTCTCTACTTTGGCTTAGGACACATTTTATGTGGTGGATATTTTGCGAGATGACAGCAGGAACAAATTCTTTGTTTCTATTTGAGGACGGCACCAAAACGGAAGCCACCAAAAAGTTTTCAAATCATACATTTTCGTATATATAACAATGATGAATTTCTCACAATGACACAGAAAAAAGAAGAAAGAATATGAAATATTTCTTTTTGACTTTTTGTGCAGGGATTTAGATTAAACTGCCTCGACAATATTCATTTGGTTGACAAACAAGTGACAGTTTGCAGAAAAACAACCAAAATGGCCTCAGGGTCTTGAAATGAAATGAAGAAATATGAATGATAAAAGACAATGTGCCAGATAATTGATTCACGTGTTCAATGTCACGTATAAGTATCTTCAATTTAAATACGTTTGTATATGCCACGTGTAGACAAATTGTTACTGGATTGTCAGAGTGAGTGAGTGAGTGAGTGAGTGAGTTCAAATTTAACGTGCTATATATATATCTGCAATATGTCTGGATTGTGTGACCCAGACTGCACTTCAGTCATTGTAAGGTAGGATGGGAGGCGTTAGCGAAGAAAATGGAGCGACAATGCCCTTTCCACCTTCAACAGAAATTCCCTGCTATAAGCATAGTCGATTGTACATTGGCAATGAACAATATCATGAGCATATATTTGTTTCAGCATTATAGCAGCTGCACAATGTTTTTTCCTTAAATTCAAATCGGTACTAGACGATCAAGTGATTGTGGCCATGCGATATGATGACAGAGCATGTATTTATGAATCTCTATGAAATATGTATGATAACAGGTGTTCGCGAAAAGGGGGGCGTACCCTGCCCCACCGGTGCCACCGATATGAATATATACTAAGTATAATTCGTCTGATATATTTCGAGAACGCACGGTATATGTGAAAATAGGGAGGTGCCTCTGATTCCTTACTCTGTGTAGCCAAGTGTGTGTGACATATACCGCAGGTGTTATATTGTCCTTCTTTGACAGATATTTCTAATTTATTTCTTAACTAATAAACATTATTGGCCATCTATAATTTGATTTTATCACGATATGGCTGAAATAATGACGATGATGTGACTATAACTTTTAACTCACTCACTCACTCACTATGCTGCAGGTGGTACCTGACATAGACACCATTCCTTACTATTTATATCAACCGTTTATATCTGTAACATCTATTTACATAACACACTGACCAGGTTTTTCAAACAATTCCGTTACTTGGAAAAAAAATAATTAGATGACATCTAAGCAGATTGTCGAGCTAATCCGTCAGAGAGAAAGTGGAATACACATGAGCTGGTTGGGTTCTGTGTTCCATGTATCTGACAAGTCATACACTGCAGTTTGAACACATAGTTGATATATACTGAAGCAGAACTTTCAATCGGTCTTTTCTTACGAGTTGAAGCAATAACACAGATGGCCATTACTGAATCTATGCAGTTGTCTGTCGTATGTGTGGCTAGCAAAACTTTGCTTGCAGACAACATATGTCTTTCTTCATTTACTTCCGTAATTCGTGATTGTGACATGCAGAATTATTTGAAAGATTTGATCTTTTGCTATAGCGAGTGCTTCAATAGACTTAATCATAGAAAATGTTAAAACTGAAATCTGGTTGGAATGTGGATGTTTTGTTTATCGTGATGGTATCTACCCCAGGTTATGTGAAGGCAGTTCAACCATCACTCCGGACTAAACCCAGTTACCTACACTCTCTTCCCACAGAGGTTACTTGTCATATCTCCCTACGTAACCTCTGTTCTAATACGACCCTTTTGTGGTGCCAGTGTTCAAGACTCGTGATTGGAGGCAATTAGATTTAGTAGTGCAGTCAGCGACCTTGTTTCAAACGTGATCGTTCGCATCTCGGTAATTTCCGGATGCATCGTGAAAACTAGAACCTCTTCCCGAGCGCGATACTCAAATGTTTCTTCTAGACAGAAGTCATGTCATATTTGTTTCTCCACATTGCTTGCATTTGTCAAGTTGAATCTAGGTCGATGTAACACGTGTTCTGACGGGACAGAAAAAAAGGAAATAAATCTGCTGCCATTTTTTGCCTCTAGGGGATTTTATGAGAACCGCGAATTATGGCTATATTAGAACAGAGGTTCGTAGGAAGATATGACAAGTAACCTCTGTGGAAAGAGAATGAGTTACCTATTGCCACAGCATACCCCTTTTCGTAAGAGTGTTATACCCGTCTAGTCCGTTGATCAGACATTCAGACACTGAATGTAAGTCTCCACACATGATCCTGTTTTATGATATCGCTGTAATACTATCAAAGACTTAGGGAATATTCCGCTTAGGGTTGATATTGTTGAAGAATCAAGTTATTAAATTTTAGAATGATTATTTATTGTATTTTCGTGAAAACACGTCGGTTTCTCGAGAGCAGTTTTCACGAAGTGCACCTAAACATGGTCAGAGTAAAATCCGAAATTCAAGAGAAATGTGTCAGTGTGTTGCTATACACGGTGACAAAGAACAGATTGACTGTTGTGTGGACATTGTCTTATACTCAAATAAACGTTTTTAGTTACGTTAGAAACGTGTTCCGTGCAACTGGCATGTCAGAAGTTGAAACACGACAGAGCATTGTGACACCAGTTCTAATCGTTTCACGATCAGTATTTAGCAATTTAGAATTTAAGTCTCGACAACGTTGATGAAAGACGTCGATCTGGGAGATCACGGACAACTTCGTTTCATCAGAGCAACTGCCTTTCAGGCGGGGACTGAGCTTCACAAGGCTTAGTTAGGTTCAGCGGGCAGACTATTCACCATCGTCATCATTGACGGAATGATCTTGTTTGACGTTCCTGTATCTGTTTCACTATTTACTTGCGTTACAAGAGGTCTGGCGCTTGAGTAAATGTCGGTAGTCAGACGTTATGTTATCTGGTGAATTGGTGTTTACTGACATGTGTCAGTTTCGCCGACACGGACCACACATTTCGTTGTTTCCAGGTGACAAGACTGGAGCATCAGGGGATGGTGTTGTTAACGAGTACCTTCAAAAAGTGAATAAAATTAGTTGCCTTACCGTCATGTTTCGTTGCACAATTTATGTTGTTCACTGGTCACGAAGGGGGCATGAGTTGATATACCCATGATGTTTGTTTATGTAACAAATTTACTATACACACAAGACAGAGACCTTTCATTGATGTCAACATCTTTACTATGAGGTAAACATAACACGTCTTGTGTTCTTCATATTAAAGATGACATCCATACAAACTCCCTTCCTGAGCTTTGGTTTGATTCCGTGAGTGGGTGAGTTAAGTTGTACGTCGCACCCAGCAATATTCCAGCCAGATGTCGGCGGTCTGTAAATAATCGAGTTTTGACCACAGAATGCAGTGATCAGCATCATGAACATCGATCTGCCCAAATGGAAACCGATGACATGTGTCAACCAGTCTCGGCAGGCTCCACTTACGACAAGCATAGTCGCCTTTGTGGCAAGCATTGTTTGCTGAAGACCTATTCGATCCATATCTTCACGGGTCCCAGATACGGTGAGCTGACAAGTATCTGTGGTAAAACCTAAAACCGATTTTGCTGCTGAGTCATTTGTTATTTGCGGTTCGACCAAACAGACGGATTCACTGTATTCACATTGATATCCCCGGGTACATGGAGGCATTTTTTAATGTCTTTCTGCGGAGAGGGTTCGGGTGATCATAGCACAGTTAGGCTGGTAAGGGACATGAAAAGCCCAGGGCTCTTATCCCCTCTACGCAACTCTGACAACGAATCTGTTTGTTTTTAAACTTTACGGAGAATATGAAGGCTCACCAACAATGCCGCCCTCTACTTTAACAAGAATGTCAGAAAGACACACCTGACTTGCGTAACATTCTGACAATATAACCAGTGACATGACGTCACAACAATTATGTTTTACAAAGAAACATATTATTCAGAATCTCTAGCGTGTGATGTCAAACAACTCTGTGTCAGCATTTTGTCAGAACTTCTCCATTGCAGTCGCACATGACAGAGCTGTTGGTTGTGTGGCGTCGAAGAGAACATATACAGAGAAAATACTATCGCAGCACCCAATAATGTTCATGGCATAAAAATGCGACCATTAACCATCGCAAAGGAACTTATTCAAACCCCGAATCAACTTCCTTTCCGGATAAACGATCTTGCCAAACGAGCATTGTTTATGGACGGTATCAAACGTTGATTTTCACGTTGAAGTATTGCGTTCCAGTCTTTATGGAGGCCTTGTTCCAGGATGTCGCACATGTGTACCCGCAGCTCTCTCAGGCACCCATAATGTCTTCTCTCAGTAGAGGCACCTCTTGAGGTGGGAATCATGGAACGTGCACGATGTGGCTCAGCATTGGCGTCTATAGAGACTGGAGTTGCGGTCAGAAGATGATCCGGAATCTGATGCAAAGACGATACCTGTGATGTACCGTTATCCCTCGGGGTTTTGAATCAACAAGTGGACTTTGTGGCGTCAAGTTACAGTGACAACTACCTTTTCAACAATATAATCGTGTTGGTTTGTGCTCATGTCATAACAACTGAAATACCGTCTGTTAGTTTATCTTGTAATTGGCATGGAGGGAAGAAATCGTGTGATTCTGAGTAGAACTGTATCAGGAGTTGTCACTTGGGGTCGACCTGAACGTTGACGGTCCTTTGTTGGCTGAAGTTATTACCTGATACTCAGCACATGCTAATCCTAGTCTCTGGCAGTTGCCCTCTATGGCATGTGCGCAATGCCCTTGAGGACTTGTAGACTCGTGGTCCTAGCACGGTGAACTACCTTCAGATGCTGGCGATCCTGTCTGTTTACAAAATGTCTTGTCGTCATACTTAAAATGATTTCGTTATCAGTATTGAATTCATAACTAGTACACGTACCAGTATATTGTAGCACGTGTATGTAATGTCAATGTCTATGTATGGTGAGCTCAATCAAAATCACAGGTATTGCAATAATCATTTCCATACACATATTTACATTTTCTATTGTGTGGACGACCTATGAAGAGAGGACGTGCGTACCTTCTTCACGAACACCTGGTGTCATCACTGACCATCAGTGATCCATTCATGTTTCACAATTAATTTTGCTTTTTCAAGATAAGGTGATATTTGGCTATAACACCTTATACGTACTGAATTGTGAAATAACTATTTATCAGTTCGAGCGATCTTTGCGACCTTCGTCCTAACAAATAAGTCACACATTTTTGGCAATGCCAATCAAATAAGATATACTTGAAAATGGCAAACACAAGAAGAGCGTCTGGTTAAAACATTTTCGCAGCAAAATTGAGGCCATGGTCTACGTCGATTCGCTATCGCTGGTGAATCAATCTCAGTGCTTCTTGGCATCATCAAGTCTAATTGTCTTGATGTATCTAACAGATGACGTTGAGTGCACTACACAAATGTGGCAGATGGCATCATCAGATAATAGGTATAACACTAATGTGTACTCTGTTCCAAGTGACGACCTCAACATATTACGCAGACACACAGCTTTTACGTCCATATAATTCTAACTCTGGGGCACCCTTACGTTGAGAGTATCAATTACATCTGCCTAATACACTATCGTAGCCATAGTACCTGCGACTTTCACTTACACATCAGATGGGAGTGACTTATACCTGGACGACAGGCTTAATAATACATGTATGAGCTTCAAAAACAGTCGGCAAAGTGTCATGACCCCGATTTCACGAAGTCTGAGCTTTGACGTTGAATTTTTGTTCAAATCTGAGAAAACGCAGGAAAAATGCACTTCAGAGAATGAACTGAAAATGGTTATAGAGTCATGGTAGATGGTGAATAATGCACTAAAGCTGTTTGGGCTTAGTTACGAAACCAGTTGTGTTAAAACTTCAGCTGTTCAAACTCAGTTTGAAAAATGAGTAAAACCGCACGTTTGTTCCGAGAAAACTGAACCTGTTCACGTGTTGCTTAAGGGTTTAACCAGCGGCTGAAAGAAAACACCTTGATAAAACACACTGACACTGCCTCTCACATTTATATTGTGACTCAAAAGCTACAAAGAATCAGAAAGAACATGCAAGTGTATTGTTCTGTAGAAATGGAAAATGAAAACGTGAAATCAGAATCAAGGCACAGAAATAGCCAGACAGAACGGGAACAGGAACAACATTTCTTCAAAAGGGACTTACATAGAAACAAAAAAATAAACATGAATAATACAATTACATTCATATGAGACAGGTCACATGCGGTGATCAATACCTCAATATTAACTGTTGTTTTGTTCAGGTAATCATGAGACGTAACTATAACGTAACAACTCTGATTACAAACGTATCATCATGGTCGAAATTGTAATGGTTTACAATATGTTATGTTTACTGACATGGTGATCTAACTTCAGTTTTTGGCAATATATGGCCTGTTGTTATGATGTATAGTCTACTGTACCTGAAATAGTTTAGATCCACATAATACTTATACGTTCATATGATACCCTGGTTATTTTTATTGTCCTTCACTGGAAGGTTTTATCATTGCCTTCACTTATTATGAAATTAAATCTTGTTTTAGTGACGATATGACTGAAATACTGCCGATGTGACTGAAAATCTTAACTGGCTGATTGACAGAGAAATGACAGAGAACTATGCGCCCTCAAAAACTCTTGTCTCTGATTTCATCTGCGGGTCATGTATCATTTCACAGCATTTCCAGCACAACCTTCAGCAATGGTATAACTATCATATCCCTACATTTGCGTAACATTTATCTTCCCGATGACTTCACCAGATACCTGACGTACATAACGTCTGATACAAATAATATCAGAGAAACGCAGTTCATTACATAACCCACACTCTCACAGAGACAGCCTCTGTATATCTACTTCCAAGTGAGTGGTTGCTGTAGGTTTTCCGGTAATGTCGCAGTTATTTAGCTCAGGGCATCCTTGGATAGCCCCATTGGGTCCTACGTTCCTACAGTTGCTGATGGGGGGACGGTGTAAATCCAACCATGGGTCCATCTATAGCCTTTTATTATATTGATCATGAGTTACCACTTAACAGGTTGCTAATTTTAATGTTCCCTAAGTAGCATTATTTTTTTAGGATTTTATAACGTTTTGATATATTTCATACTCTTATATTGTTGCATATGGCTCATTCTTCACGATATGGTTGAAATATTGCCGATGTGATATGAACACAGGCCACTTACTCACTGGGTCAAAATGACGCAAATGAATGACCATAGAAAACAACCAAGAATAGTTGGAACGCCAATCTCTGGTACGCGTCCCAGACAGGTTCCAGTGTGCCAGGGCACTGTGACATTCACAAAATGCAGCATGAATATTGCAGGCATCAACAGTAACGAAATACGTGGTAAAAACATATGGAACACTGTCTGCATAATACAGAGAGCCACCTGATGCCATCCATCAACTGAGACCAGTAATAGTACAGATCCCACCACTTCGTACATTCCCATCAGGGTTTAGAATCACCAGTTGCTGAGTCAGCCAGCCAATGGCCACCACACAGAGGCAGCGATTCAGGACACTCGACCTATCGGTATTGTAGTGTTGATAACGGTAATAAAGGTACTATTCAGTTGAAACGAGAGCTTCAATAGCTGGTGGATGTTGACAGCTAACTAAATGTATCTCATAGAATTTTTCCAGTCAGCTATATGTGCTTAATTGGCTGTTATTTATACCGGTTTCTGTTGACAACGGTTTACCTACCAATGCAAATAAAGTCACAGAAGGAACGCTCAACAGTTCATGTTACTAGACATAAATACCAAACAGAATGATATGTCTAAGTCTCAGAGTGTCTCAATATTACGTTCACCAAAATTGGGAACAAGAAATTCAGTTCGTGGTGTGTGTTCTTCGCGAAGAAGCTGAAGGAGCATTCTTGGTGAAAACAGTATCTGCAGGGTGTCACAGGTAGATTAGAAACACTACACCTGGCAGGGGAGTCTACAGTGTTGCTTGCTTCGGCATGGCAGTAATCAACGAGGCTTACCAGCTTACACAGACATTAGCGTGGTGTAGCACGACGTTCATGCATTAACAGAACTGACACTGAGGATTTGGGGGAAGAAGACTTCATCGTTGAAGGTAGAATCTCCAGCAAGTGTTCGTGAGAATGTCTGACTATACTGACGTGCTAATATTACATTGTTAAGCAGGAAGCCAGACTGCGATATTACCAGTCTTGTTTCTCCAACTCGTTTTCCCTGAAGACTGATTCATTCATGTACTTGCCTGTTCAGTATTTGATATTGCCGATGTTACGTTAAATATTAACTCACGCATTCAACATTTGACATACTTAATGTGTAGACAATGCCATGGCATTTATCGGCATTGTTATAACACGCAACCGCATTGCCGTAGCCACATTGCTGAAATATTGAGCCACGTAATAATTACTCTCTGTGATGAGAAAGTGAAAGTGATTTCAGTGAAATATGTGGTTTTACGCTTCAGAGAGAGAGAGAGAGTATTAAGATTTTAAAGTCAAATCGTCAATATTTTATCCCTATTGTGACTAAAACTAGATCTACAATATGAAAAGATATGGATTATATATACAATCCTGTAAACGGGCGGCAGTAAAACCACTAAACAATTATAACATAAGTGACAATTATGACATAAGTACCAGTCACATATGTCTTGCCATCATAAGATAATAATTGCATACGTGTGAAAAAAATGGCGTGTTTCTAATGCTCGGGGAATCTGGAATGTACAAATAAAGGTCAAAGAAAAAAGGACACATATCAGATCAATATTAACCCTGTGACTGATTATAACCTAATGTTTGCACAAACATCATTTAATAAAATTTTATGACTTGTTCCATTTTTACACTACACATCACGGATCAGGTTTCTTGCTACTTGGTTGAGCTTAATCGAAAATAATTAACATATGTATTGCCGAAAATGTGTTTCTTTCCTTTTGGGCGGTAGCTAATGTGTAGCCATACAACATCTGGATCTTACTATGATCTCAGTTGATGGATTGCACCCAAGTCAGGAAACAGTTCATACACTGATTATAACAATTGTTTAGGACTACACACTCCAGGTAACGAATGACTTTAGAAAGTTCTGTACGGCCAATGAAACCTTCACAACCAGGCAAAGCTAATTACTGCTTCAATACAATAATGGCCATGTGACCAGGTCAAGCTTCCCGTTATGTCTGCGTCTGAATGCTTCGATAGTTCCCTATACAAGGCGGGTGACATGCGATAGGATAGTGCGATAATGACTATGCCTCAAGTAGCTATACAATATCTGTATCCATTTCTTTAGATATGGCTGTGTCGTTGTGATCACACGAACCATGCAGTGCTCGATAGGCAACCTTTATCATTTACTTTGACCCTTGTTTCAGAATGTATTTGTTGTAACACCAAACTCATGTGGTTGAACATACACAGATAGCCCCTTGGGAGACGACTTTTCAAAGTTGGACAACTTGTGCCCAATCCGTTTCTTAATGAATGAAATATGTTTAAAAGGTGTGTTTTATGCAGCCGAGAATGATGTGACGATGCGTATTCTACGATCGATGTGGTTTGTGCTTGAAAGTGACCGCACATGTAGCCGACACTGCTTAAATGGACTCAAAATCCATTACCAATAAATACATCGGGCTTCTTATACACTTGAAACAAAAGTAGATTTCAAATATGTCAATAACATGACTTGGATGATGTATGTACCTTATGTGAAGGAGGCAACACTTCTCCTGTATCGGTACTGAACTGAAGACACCGCCTCCCTGATGTAGTGCTTAGAGCGTTAGAACTGACGACATGGTGAAATGATGAACAACAGTATTGACAAGAAATATGTCATGTTTGGCATTTAGGCATTATGCTCCTTACGCTGCTCATTTGATTATTCATACGTGTGAATCGCCAAAGGTGATACGCGGGGTATATAGGTATATTCAGGTATATCGATGATGGTATAATCGTGTTCATAGTTCGATTTGAGAATCAGGAGTCAGATTGAGAAAGTACCCAACCACTCAGAATAAATGTATAGCAAAATGGACTTTCCAATCGTAAGCTCTCCGTATATGTGAACCAATATTCCTGTAAGTCAAGTGTTCGGTTCACAGGGTTACAGCTTTTAATGCATGATTGACTATTTAGTAATTGTATGTAAGATATATATAGGAGACGTGTTTCATTTTGAAATATCAGAGATTAAAAATGTTTGATGTGACTTCCTCCTTTAATTTGACTATACGGGTTTTCATCGTAAAGATAAATGATACACGACAGTGCCATACAGTATCACTTAGGAGATACTTGATGTGATTTATGAATAATGAAAACTATTTCCATATGCACAGGATATATGTACTATAAGCAAAATAGATTTGGCCTCTAACTATATCATGGGCATGAACACACAGTGTCATTCAGAAAGTGGTCTAATGAAACACATTTTCTATTCCGGATTACACTTTCTCAGTAAAGTACAGATTCTAGTATTGTTATTGGGTTGAGCTCCATCAGGGTGTTCGGCACTGTATCTCCATTTTGTGGACGCCGTGGTGGCTATCTGCACCTAAATATATAAGATATATTTCGGTTATCCTTCCAAATATCGGAGTCGAATGCCTATGTTAACACCATGCAGGTGGCTATCTGCAGCTACTGCTGTTATGGACAACACACTCCAGTATAGCACTGGAATCACTGGTTTTGAGGACAACACACCCCAGTAGAGCCTTGGAATCACTGGTTTTGTGGACAACACTCCCCATCAGAGCACTAGAATCACTGGTTTTGTGGACAACACACCACTGGTTTTGTGGACAAGACAACCCAGCAGAGCACTGGAATCACTGGTTTTGATGACAACACACCCCAGCAGAGCCTTGGAAATCGCTGGTTTTGTGGACAACACTCCCCAGCAGAGCACTGGAATCACTGGTTTTGTGGACAACACACCCCAGCGGAGCACTAGAATCACTGGTTTTGTGGACATCACATGTCAGCAGAAAATGATTGAGTGACGGTGCCTGTTGTGTAAGAGCATCATGAACACTAGCCCGAATTTCGTGTCTTCACATTTTCGTAAATCTACATTTTTCTCTCCGTATGTCCTCTCAATGTCCTCCTCAGTGGATTGCGTCTGTGACATGCAGTCCGTATGGGAATATGCCTGGCCGTCCAAGAGAACTAATTTGTTCTTTGCAACGCTTTAGATGAGGAATGTGCCTTTGTGGCTCCCTAATGTGATGACAATGTATTCGGAAAACTGCACAAGAAGAAGAAGAATCAGGAATTCTTTTTCCAGAGCAAATTCACCTATGGCACGACATTAAAGGTCATCTTCATGTCAGTCTAAGTAAACTTAGTCTCAGTAGTTTTCGTTACACACCACTACTGACTCGAAGAAAACCTTATGGGAGGTCGCGTCAGGTGACCTTTGAGACTGACCAATCAGAACACAGCTTACCAAATCGAGAAAGTGGACATTCGCTCATACCTTTTGAACTTTTTATCTCGAAAAGATTTGTATCCGAACGATTCCGAATGCCATGCACCCACTTATTCCTTTCAAGGTGTGATCATTTACTGCGGCATAAATGGAATAGCGCTGACAGTGCGTAATACAGACTGTCACCCTAAATTGCTTCACCATGTATGTTGTCGATCCTGGCTGGGACACACAGTTTGGACACCCGTTATTCCAGAGACTGTTTGGTTTGCAGAGTTCGGATGATCTCGAATGGAGCGCCATTATACTTACACGTATCAGAAAGTATTCCAACAAATACGCAATAACTACCAAAAGGCGATTGTATCATCCCAGCTTAATTTGGACTCGCTAAGAATTGGTGGATACCTGCATGGTGTAATTATTGATTTTCCAGTCTGGGTACTTTCTGAGCCGTTATCATCGATTTAAATTAAGGACAAATCGGTTTCCGTTCTGGAAACAAACTTAGATGTCTCAGTGTTTCAATATCATCATCATAGAGTATAGTTAACAAAGGAAGATATGAGGTGATATTTCCTGTCATTGGACTCGACACAGCCTCTGGGCAAAGAGTTTAAGGTTTAAGATTATCTTCAAATTGACGCAGGAGAAATAAATGTATTGTTGCACAAATGATCACCTCGTAAACAAGGATAGAAATTCACAGAGCCTCCATGAAGGACCGATAATAAAGGAAACCCGTTTTTCTGTCACATAATACGTTTCCTAAACACACGATGCAATGGAACTTAAGGCTTTGGCAATACATACACGTCAGTGCGGACCTCGATGAAGGCAACACCTGCGTGGCTCGTCCTGTACCAAAGTGATGAGCCATGACGCAGTACAACATTTCTACTCAGATACGTTATTTTATATTTTAAAGTGTTGTCTTAAAGCGGACATAAACATGCGAGTCGAGTAAAAGAGACAGAATTAGAGTTGTCAGTCCATCATTTTGTATTTGAAACATTATTGCAGTGACGGTGAACAGGAGACACTTTTCGCCCTATTAATGTTATCAGAATATGTACGAATTTCATGATTTTGATTTTGTATATAGAGGATACTAAACGACCTTCCGTGTAAAACCAGTTTTATTAAACGAGATTTCGCTCGTTTGATACTAAATCTTTGACGAGTTTAATAAAAATGGTATTTCACGGAAACGAGTTTAGTATTCTGTTTATTACTCGCCAACATAAATTGACAGAAACTGAGGAGAAAGCTGAGGACTCTCAGCTTTTCGCGAGTCAAGCAAGGTCCTAGTAAAATTGCGACAGCGACATTAGTATTGTCACGTCAGAACTTTGAACCATTTTGACGTTATAGGTCAAACGGTATTACACTAGTGTAATATTACCGTTAAAACAGGCGAGTAATAACATTGTTTATAAGTCAATTTCAACGTTCCTGTTTCTTTGCCATGTAGTTATTTTCCGGAGATGTTACTGCATGTAGAGTATGTGTTTCTATTAGGTGTCACACAACAATCAACCAGCGGACACGTTTCATTTCAAATTCTTTAATGAAAAGGAGACACCTTCGCAAAGAGATTCCGTACTCAGTCAGATTCTGGGTATTATTCTGTATTATTCGCTCTTGAATTCAAATTCGAATCCGGCTCAGTTCTATTCATTCCACAGCTAAATCAAAATGCCTCTTTTAACAGATTTATTCTTTGAGGAGAATGCACGTTTACTCAGGTAGACGTGTTAAACAAACTTGTATTCATTTCTTGCAAGGAAATATGTTGTTATCTTCCCATATTCTGCTGCTATACGTTTCAGGGAAATGTAAATGTTGATGTAAACAAATGGGGAGATGTGTGATTGGCATTTAGAAGGTGGTCAAGTGATACAAGTCACGAGAAACGGATGTTGTTACGGTTTATAAATTGCCGTGACAAAAGGTATGAGAATCCCTTTTGAACCAGCAAAATATAACACAGACAAGTCTACAATATTCAATAATATATTGAGCAAACAATGAGCAAGCTACAATGAATCACAGATATCTAGTACCATGCAACTGAGTCCCAAGTCTAAGGTAATGGGTGAAATATTACTCACCAGAATCATGGCATTCTCCAGTGAGATCAGATATATTAATTGAAGCTGTGTTTCCACAGTGAGCAGTCAGGCACGAAGTTGCAGTCTTCCGGGTCAGATGATTCAGATGATGATGTTGACAAGCAGTCGATGAATCACAGAGGCACACAACTCAAGTATAATCCCTAGTGTAAGTTCGTGTGTCCGTCAACGGACCAACGGATTGAAACGTGGGGTAGTAAGTTCTTACATCGCACTAGCATTCATCATGTTGAGGTTATAACCTAATATATTCCAATCAGACAGGACGGGTGTTTTGGGGAGGATGGGATTTATTAAGTTGTTCTTTAAAAGACAGTGACATTGTTGCACTCTTACAATGACAAATACATCCCTGTCACATTACTGACAGGTGATTTTTAGTTGGCTTTATCCGGATTCTGTCATCTCTTGCCCGTGTTTCCCGCTTATTGGCCTTCAGAAATCCCTAATTGTCGTACGGGGGCGACTGACGGTATCGAGCGGTTGGGGCCTCTGACTTAGTTATAAGTTATATATTATCCTAGTTGCGCAGATTGCATGCTCTTACACTGTCTCATATACCTTTTCGGGGATTCATGGTTAGAGCTGCTCCCGACGAAAGTACGATGACTACACGATGTAGCGTAATGGGTTGTGTGCTCGCTTACCACATCACAATATCAGTCACTGTTTGTATGATCAGTCCTTATATGATTCTAGCTCTGCTACATAGCGTTGTAGCTCTGATAATCTATCAAACGTAATTCACACGAACAATGATTACATACCACAATAACGGACAAACTGTCAGTTCGAGTTCACGAGTCCTTTGTTAACGTCAGATGCCTAACATGTGCTTTTTGCTTGGTTTGACCAACGTGTGCTCGTAAGCCATTTTTGAGTTCAGAATTCCCTGTCCCTGCAGCCACAAAAGTACTGTCCCGATGGTCAGTAGCATGGTGATCTACTTTCAGTGACTGACTGACCCACACACTGGATTTCATTCTTCAATGACCCGATACACAGTAATCAAATTGCAGTCAGACCCAACTAATGGTGAAATACTCTTTATTTGACATTCCGTAGCTAGACCCATAAATCCCATACTGTATGCAGACAAGTATACTTACCATTCAGAGTGAGTGAGTTAAACTTTATCATCACATAGTCAATACGTCCGCCAAATCGTGACGACAACGACTAATTATAAAAATACATATTTTATTAATGGCACATTTTAAATACCTGTCAACGAAGGACAATGAAACTAACAAGAATATCACAGAGGAGAATGTAACACTAGTAATAAGATCTAAAACAGTTTAGTTATAGAGGACAATACAACATAAAAATGGGCTAGAGATTGCCAGTAACTGAATATAGATTATCACAGTGGCAGAAGCAGGCAACACTGTAAACTCCTCTGCAGGGATTACTGTTTCTAATCCGTCTGAAATATATTCGGAAAAGCCTCACATCAAGAACTGCATTTGTTGTTTCTAATCATGGTCGACATAACATCGAGTACCTGGGTTCACGCAGATGTTATGAGACCTATAATTGCGGCATTACCGGAACCACCACAGATGCCTCACGAACGGAGGTAGACAAGCTGAGGCTGACTCTTTTGAGTATGGGTTTTGTAATAAGACCCTGATGCCTGAAATATTCATCTGCAATTTGTGAATATCACGGTGCCCTTGCTCATTGAAAATTCCAGCAAACGTGGGTGAAAGAATACATACCAAAATTTCCAGACAAGCTCCACTTTGGCCTTAGAGAAGAGTGTGTGAGTGAGTTAAAATTTAACGTCACATCGGCGATATTTCAGCCATAACGTGACTAATACAAGTTGTAAATCCACATGGAAATGACAAAAAATCTGTCGACGAAAGACAGTAAAACCAACTAGAATTCTAGTTATATCACAGTAATTTATAAGTAAAACTAGCGTTCTATCTCTAAAATTAGAGTTCAAATACGGACAAGATAAAATGGGCTATAGATCGCCAACAATTGAAGGTAGATCACCATGACTTTAGACAAGAACACTGTACAACCACTTCGGCGTATACTTTAAATGAAACTTATCCTACTGCTTAAGCAGAGACTCACTGGTATATACTGCTTGTATGGATAACGAAATGGCGTTCGATCGCATATGGCACAATGACCTCTTCGTAATGCTATATGAAGCGCGTATTATAGGCCAATGTGTCAGTTCCCTATACCAAAGTTACACAACAAGTTCTTCTTTTGTTCAGTATTGTGGCTTAAAGTCAAATGAATATGCCATACAACAAGGTGTCAGACAAGGGAGGGTCTTGCCCTCCTGTTTGTTTCTACTTTTGATCAATGACTTAATATGTGAACTTAGAACCTTAGACAATGGTATTCGCGTATACGGTATTGATGTCATCTACATTGATGACACTACAGTTGCTTCTACTTCTAAAGGTCTGCAGTCGTCACTTGCCATTGTACATGTGTATAGCTATGGTCGTGAGTGGCAGTTTACATATAACGGTTTAAATAGTACATACATTATATGCCGCACATCTAAGAAAGGCCAATGTGATTATTCCTTCAAATTTGACGGACAGTCAAATATGGAGGTATCATGCTTTCCTCTGACTTATCCGCCAAATCGAGATAATACGCAAATTCTCAGAGTGCACGTGAGACTGCAAACTCCCCAAGTAATGCCGGCTTGAACAGTAAAGATCTCAACCCTATCGCCTGTGTAAACATATGGAGGAGAATGTTACTCCTTGCAAAGTTCTTTTGGTGTGAACGTTTACCTGTTCTGCATTTTAAAAACTATGAATTGGTCGAAAGCACGCAAAGATACTTTCCATTCAGCGCTTTGGCTAACGCTTTATATTTTCCTCGGTGCCAGGAAATTTTGGTACGTGGAGTGTCAGGGCTACACAGACAAATGCCTATTATTAATTCAGCCAATAGAACTCCCCCTTAAAGGATGTATTCTGTGTTCAATTGACTGTTCAAAACAGAACAACAACGTCACAAGGTATATGTGACAGGTTTCTTCAAACCATCATAAAATACAATCTTTTTTTCATAGATAGAGAGAGATTATCTTGAAATTGGGAAGTTTCCATGTAAATCCTCATGGCGTAAAACAGTTATTAACAGTGTAAATGAAACTGAAACTGTAAGATGGACTACTCAAGTCTGTGTGAGACAGGATATGTCCAGATACCGCTTAACCCATTGTGCCTTTCGTCTACATAGTGAGTGAGTGAGTTATAATTTAACGTCACATCGGCAATATTTCAGCCATATCGTGACGAAAATTCGTGTACATAGACTATATTGTTTGATATATGTTTATCCACAATATAGAGACATCTTACTATTTTGCGTACAAATGAATTTTCAAAATATTGTAAACGCTGTGAAAAATACTGTAACTATGGCTGTCACATAATCCTACATTGTGAACAATATATCAGTTGTTTTCAAAGTGTTTGTGTTGCATGTCAGTGTTTCTATAAAAAAATAGAATTACTGAGAAGATGAAGTGCCGTCTTTCTTTTCGAGAGGTGAAATACCTGATACTGAACACTTCGATGAACTGTCATGGAGATGTATGATTATCATATTTTGAATATTAGTAAATACTCCACGGTATCCATACTGAAATGCGTATTGTAGATCCTGCCTGACACATTTGCTCTGAACATGTGTGTACCCGTCTTGTGAGTTTGCTGTTGTGAATATGCTGTTTTAAATATTTGATGTATATTAATGATCTTCGAACTGAAATCTGGTGGAAGACATTCATTCATTCATTCATTACTGTCCGAGTGAGGAAGGGAGGGGTGCGTTTAGTTTTACGCCGCACTAATAGAACATTAGTCAGACGTAACTGATGTTCTTAACATAGGATGTGCTAAAATTATAATTATATGGACCGAAAAGCGATGTCTGTGTAACATGAAGCTTGTTGTCAGGTAGGGGAAGGCTCTGTCACCCATGTTTATTTCAATTAGTGGAGTAAACCGGAGGAAGGTACTGGTCCAAAGAACGAAGAGACCGGCAGGGTTTGTGGGCGGTAATCAGGTATTTCAGATAAATACAGTTGTCGTTGTCATAACTGCAAGTTGTGAATCAGAAGAATAAATCTGTGGTCAGTGCGCTGTTGGATGGGTAACCAGTGGAGGCATTGTAGTATTGAAGATATGTGGTCACAGCGTCGAGAACGAGTAGTAAGTCACGCTGCAGCGTCTTGAAATCTCTGATGTTCAGAGAGCTGACACCACGATGCTGAAGCAGAGACCATTACTGTAATCCAGTCTTGAGGTAACAAGCTCGTGATAGTTTCTTTGTTGTGGACTAATGTGAATTTGACAAAAACATAAAAATGAATAAAAAATCAAGACCAACAAATACAAACAAAACAAAAGAAACAACATGATGTGGATAATTGACAGTCTCGTTGTCCCATGGACATGTCACTCTGCAGTGTTGATGATAAAATATCACAGTCATACGGAGGGGCTGTGGGCCTTTTTGTAGCTGTTGTTTTGACCAAAGTCGCACATTCTGTTAGCTGGATCGCTGAGGTGCACAGATACTATCCTCTCTAATGTCTTTGTAAAAAATGACAGTTTTTAAAGAGGCTTGATGATTTTAAGTTAATTTCAACTGAACTGTATTTGTTTCAGCAATGACCAGGAGCCACTTTGAAAGATTCAGGGAGAAGGCCATGCTTAAGGATGCGTTCACAACATCCAAGAATAATACTGTAGTTCCCAGCATTGTCATCGGTGATGTCAGTAGCCAATTGAGGCCTGCGTTCAGTAATGGTGATTGTGTTTAACATTTCATAATCACTTCATATAGCTGCTTCAAGTCAGAATAAAGGCTTTGAGTGGATATTCACCACAGTCTGGTCTTTTCGCAAGATCGTTTCTGATAATTCCTTTCTGATAGTTCTATATTTAAGTGAAAAGATGTCCACAAATAGTTGTGCTAAATCGTTATCTGGCCCGTGTTTGTTGTGTAAAGAACTATTTGCTCTACTGATTAGACTGCAATCGATGAGCAGAACTATTATTTTTTAGCGTTTTTACTGTTTTCGTCAGTTTCAATTTTGAATTAAGAATTCTTCTGTAGAAATTAACGCTATATTGACATTGTCCCATGCCTACGAATGTACAAAGATCTTATTAAAGCACGACGATGACAACAATGATAGGCGAAGCCAATGAGATCAACGAAACAACAATGTAATTTTTAAGCCACGGACAATAGCACAGTTGAGGAAGTACCCACTGGGAAGGTATATGCCTTGGTCGCGGTTAATGGCAGACTTCTGTCTTTGGATTACGATGCTTTCTTCAAGTTTCCTCTTTTTCCAGTGTATGATGTTTGCAATGGAAAATCGTGGTCGGGCTTTTCTTATGAGTTGTTCCCAAATGGCAGATTTCATGTCAGATTTTGTCAGGTATTTGCTTGTAACAACTTCTTAGTGAAAAGTAACGTCTATTTTGGCTGTTCTGTTGAAATATTTGACATGACATCTGATTTTAGTCAACAAGTTATATTATTGGTGAGCGGAATGCTGACATGCCATGACTTGGGTAGTCACTCATTGACTTTCAGCCGTCTGGCCGAAAATAAAAACGTAAGTAACTAATGACGTTAAGGACCGTCAGCCTTTAGGTCGACGTCGAGTGATAACTTCCAGGGGGCGATAAAGCCCCTTCACAGAACCACAAGTTTTCATCCGCCCATGTCAACAGAGTGGATTCCATGTGGTTATTTGTCCAAACGGACCGTCCGAATCACCAGGGTAAGAGCACAAACAACACGAATAGCTTGATACCAAGCTGGGCGTCCCTTTAATTTGATTGCATGGGAAAAGTGTCGTCTGGTGGGAAAGATTGTGTAATACTTGATGTACACATACGCCTCACGTGGAACGTTATGTGTCCACGTCAAAGTAATGTTTGCTGACAAACGTACAAATGTAATGCATTATACGTGTAACGCGATGGGAATAAAATTCGTAAAACGCTCTGCCCTGTTGACGTGACATGTGTGTCAACGTTAAGGACAAGGTACGGCGTACTAGTTCCTTTATGTCGGTAAATCGGTTTTTGATTATTCTAAATAATAATCTATCATTGCATTGAGCGACGCTTCAATTTAGGCTCTTACACCTGGCTTGATAGCGCTGCAAGACTCTACATAGGATAGGGATATGATGCAGGATATTTAAATAGAGCACATATCCACGCACAAGTGCATGCTCAAGGCACTATGCAAGAAACAAGAAGTTGTCATCTGTAAAGCTGAGTGCTTCATTGTCGTGAGTGGTACAAACGGGTGAGTCTGGGTGTTGAGATACCTTGTTGCGTGATAGCATAGCACAGACGTAGCTGTGAGAGAGCTGCATATACTCACTTCATGTTTAGTGTCTATGGTGAGCATTTTAAAAAGGGACAATTTGAAAAAGAATTAATAATAAACACGTATGCAAGACGCTGACATCTCCAAAGCATCTTCGTGGCGACGAAGAGAAACTGCACTGTTTCAGTAGTTTCTGCTCTAATTGCTTTGCGAAACAGCTCCTTGCGCAATGTGCATTCTTAAAGGTCACATGCAACGTAAAACACAACTTTGCAGATTCTAGTACCTTTCGGTATGCACTTACCGAAACAAATCATAAAAAATGCCTATTCAACCTAATAAGTTGACAAAAACGCGATGAAAAAAAGCCCGCGAAATCGGAGTTCAAACGTTTCACTAAATTTCCCAACAGCTGTGCTGTGCTGTGCTGTGCTGAGCTGCGTCCATAACGCGTGCGCAGTGAATAGGTTCGCGGAGCTTGAAACAGTATGCATGCCCAGAGTCTGAGGTTGTGAGCAGTAGTCTAATCTTGGTGGTGTACACAAACAAGTAAATAATCTACTCGTTACGAGAAAAAACTTGTTGACTGTGGTAAGCAGTCTCTGTCTCAGAGAAAGCTCAGTGTCTGGTTTATTCACACCTATATATCTGCCTGCCTGTCTGCTAAAGACAACATGCAGTAGAAAGCTTCAATCATTGACCACGTGCAATTTGAACTTAACACCTATCAGACTAGAAAATAAATTGATTTATGACTCGTGCACCCGAGTCCCTTGTCTGCCACATTATGTAATTAGGCAGGTGCGATACACGACATGTTTTTATGTCAGTGGGTTGCAAACAAACATTCATGGATCTGACGGAAACTGGTGCAAACTCTTGTCAGTTTCAAGTCCTGCTTTGTACTTGGACGAATGACAGATTCCAACCACTCAGTAGTTTACCATCTCTACTGAGATGAGTTTTCATTGGATCGAGCGCAAATTCAGAGAACATGTATTTTCAAAACCTAACATCTCTATATACATTCTTCATGGATAACAACTTCTTTTAGTGTATGTGATCTTTTGTTTGACAACAATATATGAATCCATACTGAAACGATGCATCAAGTAAGTACACAAAAAGGAGTTGTTATCCATAGAGAATCTTACTTTCTTGTGACTCGCCATACTTCTAAAATGCCCATCAAACAGATCATCTTTCTGTACACACAATGAGCCCTCAGCGTATCAGCAAATGAAACAGCCAATCGGAAGCCGTCGTTACACTCGAGTGCACTTTTGAATCGCGATTGTACGCTTACAATTTGGGGTTTTTTTTGTTTGTTGTTTTAATGTATATTATATGTCATGAATAAGTGATAAATGTGTTATAATTATGTTTGATTTTTTGATTGCATGCGACCTTTAAGTATATATAATGTCGGGCAATGCGAGAAGTCGTGATATATTTTGCTGAGAGTGTTGTTGTATCGCGCATGTTATGGCCTCCTCTGTGGGCGTTGTGCATCATCTGAACTTCATGTGCATCGGTTTTCTAAACAAGCATCTTCCCTAGAAAATGCATGAAGCTCATACGCTACAGCACGTTGTATTTCCATACTTTGTGTTCCATTTCACAGCAATATTGACTGTTATAAGTCCCTGAGTACCAGACCCGCGAAGGTCCTGGGGTAGAATGGGCCTCCAGCAACCTATGCTTGCCATAAAAGGCGACTCTGCTTGTCGTAAGAGGCGACTAACTGGATCGGGTAGTCAGGCTAGCTGACTTGGTTGACACATGTCATATATTCCCAATTGCGCAGATCGATGCTCATGTTGATCACAGGATTGTCTGGTCCAGACTCGATTATCTAAAGACCAATATAGCTGAAATATTGCTGAGTACGGAGTAAAACTAAACTCACTCACTTCCATGAGTACCAGTTCCCAGTCTTAATTCAGATCATCCTGTGAAAGCATCGATGACAGATGAATGGACATGAGAATGCTCCGAAAAAGTTTGGATCGTCCGTCGACAGGGGCAATATACTTCTGGTGCGTTAACAAATTACGGTAGAGTCATCACATGTAATGAAACGTTTACTTACAATATCGTTTACTACAATTAGAAAAGTTTAAGGACAAAGGTTTCCTACACGTCGTGCTACTTTTGGCCATATTTGAGCAATAATGATCATTTGTGGAACACGGTTTAGTTCACGACACTCTCACAGAGACATGTTTGCATTCGCAGATTGCTTTGTGTTGGTCGACTCACGTAACAATAGATACTAAAAGGATAATAAGACAAAATTTTCAAAATACAGTGGGACTTTCTTACAACATTGGGACAGTAATTATAAGAGCTCTGAAGAGAGCTGTTTTGACAGTGCTCATTTTTATCGTTTTCTATTTGCCATTGAAAAGGGGAACATTATGCCGTTTGCTGACGAACGGGGCAGAGTACATGTTTCGTTTCACAAAATAATTTCCTGCATTTAGTGGGTAACCATAGAACTGTATAACGGGAATCGCGAGGGACGAATCTTGCGGGCTAACAGACTTACATGTTGACCATCAGTGTTGGAACGTGGTGAGTTGCAGAGAACATCAGCTAAACGCCGCTTGCCAACGAACATTGGGACAGCTGAAAACTTCTCAACAAATATCGGAACAGGTTTCCATCCCACAGCTTGCTTTCCCACAAAGTCAGACGTACCCACTTTGCCACCAAAATAAAGGGCGGCATAAAGTCTGTTCCGTGCTAGTCTTTTCAGTATGTGTTGAGCCAATCGCGTAACTACCCGTGGAAGATCCTCGTCCGGAATTTTTGCATAAGGCTGGCTTGAGTCCACATTAGACACCGCACTGCTGATTAAGCGCTCTAGGCTCTGGTCATCCAACATGTAACGTACATCGCGTGCTAGTACGTCAGACGGAGGCTTGACAACATCCATTTGTTGGTGTGACGATAGCAGACCATAATCATCCTTTGGCGGGGCAACTGCACCTGGATCACACGTAAGCAATATACTGACATCCTGCTTATCACCTCAAGGTCTAGCACTTGACAGGGAAACAAAAGCTCCATAGTTAAGTGTCTTTAAGTACCAGGGGGGGGGAGGATTCGAATCACCGACCTGTTGGGCCCAAGGCAAAAGCCAAAGAGACACCTTACTGTGGTCATGTAAATATATTTTCTAATATTTACTAAATCAACTCTGTTTTCCCGGCACTGCCTTTCTAGCCATCTATAGATTTGCATAACGATCTTTCTTTAAATACAATATCAATGGATTTACAATTTCTAGAATTTGTCTCAGAACATTATGGTATATATGTTAAGTTCCAGCAAATTTTCTCAGTACACAATTATGAAAAAACATCATTAGTGATGGGTTTACCGGAAACTTAATTATTTGTGTTGGAATATCTATGACAAATTAATAGATTCCATTACAAACGCAGCTCGTTCGTGCTTTTTATTCAGGTATCAAAATTCCACAATTTTATCACGCAAGAAAACGTTGTAACATTCCAAGAAAATACCGAACTGGTAAGTACCTTAATGCTAATGAAATGAATTACATTGCGTAAAACCCTGCTCGATCTTTTAGTGTGATGTTTTTGTTTTGCTTTCAGAGATTAAAAGAGAATATTTTTTGTCAATAATCCGATGATATTCTTTGTTTGAACCGTAAAGTAGATCAATTGAAATACATCAGTCTTGTTAAATGGAATGAAACTTGCATATCCAGAAACATTAAAGGTTTCGTCGTAAATTCGAACCTGGTTATTTTCTAAAGCTGGCGTTTATGCTAACATTTGTTTGACATATCGCCCAAAGGATGAGTGATTCACGAAGTAGAAAGGAGAATGGAACACAGGTCTATCCGGTACCGTTATCTGGAAACGTGGCGCAACACGAACATGTCATGTATCATCCATCCCTTCTGCGGTTGATCTCTGCAACTCTCACACCGGTTTACAAATCATCCAATTTGAAGTTTAAGCTAAAAACGTTAAGGCTAGATATATACTTATCAGATTTTAAAACGGTGTATTTTTGTTCTTTTAAACTTTTGCTAAATATGTCTTCAAATCGCCAGCAGCTGAAGGGATGATGTAAATACAGATTGGGTCCGTGCAGTGAGTGAGTGAGTTAAAATGTAACGTCACATCGGCAATATTGCAGCCATATAGTGACGAGAAATGTTGTAGATGCACACAAAAATACAAGTAATTAAAGAACCAGTCATCGACGGACTGTTTTTAAAAACAGAAAACTATGTTAGACAATACCAGGTAAAAATTGGCTATTGATCACCAACAACTGACGTTAGATCACCATACTAGGGGCCATGGGGAGTTACAGTGCTTCTGCTACCTGCAGGGTCCATGCCGGTAGCAATAGTCTTCATGGTTCCTAAGTATGGTGATCTACCTTCAGATGTTGGCGATCTACAACCTGTGTTTGTATTATCGTCCACTATGGTTAAAGTATTTCAGATTTCATTACTAACTTCAAATGTATATCTATCACAGTTTTACTGCGCTTTGTCTACGGATATTTAAAATTGATAACCTTGTTTTCATCGCTATGCGCTGTAGTATTGTCGAGTCGATGTAAACAATTAACTAACTCACTCACTCAATAATTCTAGAGAACATGTTTACATACCAACAGCGACCAGGAAGGAATACAATAGGACTACATCAACGTACTAGTAAGATTTGCCATCCTGTGTTAAAAAAATCCCAATACAGACTGAAACTACCCTTAGTTAAAAAGGGTTACATGTATGATTCCATCAATGCAAGCACATTTGGTCATGCAAAAAACAAACGGTTGAGCATCTTTTATCATACCTGCAAACGCCAACACAGATCCAAGAAAAAGAAGAAAGCTCGGTGAAATCATGCCGCAATTCCTTGGATGCGAACTGATGGAGACCCTGGTCAATGAACAACAACAAAAAACGAAATAGTTAATTCACTAAGATTTAGCAACTTTTACGTACCCCCATTCTGTACATTGTTTCCAAATGGCAGTATGGATATTGATCTGAAATATAAGTTGAAATGATCTTGAAGTTGAAGAAGAGAACAAAACTTTACCTTTCGAACGAGTTACACGAACTGGACGTTGCAAATACGTTATACAGCCCGCTCAGTCTCAACACCCTTTATATACCTGGCGGCACACCTTGTGTTTCACACCTACAAAAATGCACATAGTCATTTCACAGCAAGCAGGGCGTCACCATGCTCACGTATACAACTGCACCAATAGATTCTCATGGTGCCTCGACAAAGAGATGCCAACGCATCCCTCTTGGGAGTCCTTTGCATGTTACATGACTATAAACGTCATTAAGTGATCAGTGGTACTTCTGTTTTTACGAAAACCACACTGAATATCTGTTATGAGGATATTGGTCTCTAAGTACCAAACTAGTCTATTGTTTATCATGCGTTCCATGGTTTTGCAAACACAGCTTGTGAGAGAAATTGGTCGATAATTTGAAGGATCAGTATGATCACATACAGGTTTAGGGATTGGGACTACTATAGCATCTCGCCATGAAGACGGAAATTTTTCCAAAGTCCAGATGTCATCTAATATATTTAAAATGGTTTCTAAACAGGATTCTGGTAAGTGTTTCAGAAGTTGATAATGTATATTATCAGCTCATTTTCTCTTTTGGAAGTGTTACTCCAGCAGTTACTCCTTCTGTACGTAATTCTGATGTATCACTCTCATCCATATCTGAAAGGCAAAGTCCCTCATCACGGACAATGCCTTTGCAACTACTGAGTGTCCTGTGAGTCGAAACCTCCACAGGAATATTAGCCACTGATTTGGTTGAAAGAAGTATTTGTGATTGGATTTTCTTTTTACACTCTATCAGAAGAGATCCAGAAAGTAGCTTCCTGATTTCCTTGACATCGCCAGCTAAACCTTCTATACCCTTTGCAATAGCAAAAGTATTCAATTTTGGAGGACCATCATTTGGTGCTGACATGACCAAAAAACCGTGAACAATGATCAGGATTTGGGAGAACTTCTTGAAGTTCATCCTCAGAAGATAGTGAATCATCAGATTCATACGAACGTTTTTTCAGTGGGGGTGCCATGGTGGTAATGAATATGATTCACCCTCCTAGCTCCCCACCCACCATGGAGCGTCAACGGGGGCGATGCCTACTGTATGCGGGTCTCCAGCTAGATACTAGAAGGGTAACCTCATACAGGAAAGTATCAAAAAAAGATAAATCCTACCAGATTGGCCCATGAGCCATCGCCCCCTTGGCATGTAGACTCTAGGCAAATTTATATATGACATATTTCTACTCAAGTAATGTTTGACAAATCAAAAGAGTTGAGGCCTAAAAGTAACAATACAGTTCATTCAGAATATAAGTTGTTGTGCAAATACAAGTGATGCTGCACAAGGCGCGACATGACCAGTCGATTGGTTGAACCGGGCCCATTCAACCACCCGTCTAGGTGAAGTCAGGGCCAAAGTGGTGTATTGAGAAACAGGAGCACGGTTGCAAGCCTCTATTGCCCTCAACCACCAGGATCCCCTCCTCCGCCGACACAGGGCCGCAACCTACGGCAAACGTGTTGGGGGACTAAATATCCCCCCGGGTCCACGACGGGGGTGAACGGCTCTTGGCGTAACCTAGCACCCACCACGAGGAGGTGGCCGTTCACGAGTGCCTTTTTGATCGGATATCTCGGTTGTTGATAATGGATGTTAGATGTTTGGGATTATGCCTATCCCATAAGACAATGGCATCATCTCGTTTTCTTATGCATGAAAGCTAGGCATAAAAGTTGAAATGTCATTCCTACAAAGATTTCAACTTTTCATAGAGAATCAGTGGCGTACTGGCATAAAGACAACATGGTCAAAATTTCAAAATATATTTCACTGAGAAATCAATAGACATTAATTTAATATGATGAGGAAGATGTAAGAGAGACAAGAAACAACCAATTATTCAACCCGGAACTGCTAACACAATGTAACGTGTACTCGGTGTATCAGTGTCACCTTCAATCACAAAATGTTACAACAGTTTAAAGATCGCGGCTGTTTGTTTGCACAAGAGTATGTGGGAGTAAGGCAACAGCAGCGTTCAGTTTCGTAATTCACAAATTCTACCACTAACGAGCCTCTGGCGCACAGGGATTAGCGGCGTTATAGGTGTGATGTTGACGTTATGATAAGAATTACGTTAAAATGTCTGGAAAGCATTCTGATACATTTCAGCCCAGCCATACCTCCCAGGAGAGATTACCCGATCTCACCACCCACTTAATACTCACTGGATGTCATTTCTGAAAGATAAGCGATAGTTTTGCATTTCATGGTTTCCATTTGTATTGTTGAAGCGTGCTTTGCTTTCTTTTTCACTTGTGATTTGTACTATATACAGTCCAAGCAACTTTGTACGAAGTCTAAGCTGTAGATTCTATGAATTGTTTAACTAAAAATGAAGTATGGATTATGCTGTTAACCAAGTTTTGACTGAAACAACCGGAAGTTCAACACATCGAAGTTTGTCCTAAGGGCAACATTTTTATTTCTGTTTTTCTCATCGCCCGACCGACCCTAGTTTTGTTGCCGACCATAAACAAAAAATAGAAAATAGTAAATACATAAAACAACAAACAAAGAATTACTTCTTTCATTCCAACATCGCGGACTCGAACCTTGAATGTACCTGCTCGTAATATAAAATGTTACCACACGAAGACAAATGAGAGGTATGTTCCTTGACAGCAGACCCGCCATACTGTCATAGCAGACGAAAGCGAAACCAAACATCTGGTCTGTTTTGAAATGTCACCTTCATATCCTTTTAAAGTTAATCCGATAACCGTTTAAATTTATGAACTCTATGAACTCATCAAAGCATTAATTTAAGTAATCGAGATAGTATCAGCTTCATGTGTAAGGAAGCCCTGGTTGTCAAATTACTGCCAAACTGTCAAACTCTTACTTTGTACAGGCCGACTGAAAGAATTGAAATTTAATGAAAATTCAGTGTATCTTGAATTTAAATTGCAAAATTCTTTATTGATATGGATCGATGTACAAAAGTTTCATTATTAAAAATATTTTTAATCGGTGTTATCTAAGAGATTTAAGGTGAGTTTATCATTAAGAACAAATGTTTGTCAGTCTTCCAGTTGCTGCCACCAGTTGAAGTAGATAGATAGATAGATAGATAGATAGATAGATAGATAGATAGATACACAGATAGATAGATAGGACATTTATAGAGCGAACATATCCACGCACTAGTGCATGCTCAAGGCGCTGGTATTTTCCCCTCGATTACTGGATGTCAATCTCAACACCACATCGTATTTCAATCTCAACTTCCTGGGGTGTATACCAGGCGCTCCGAGTTTATTGTGGCTCTCATCCTAACGAGGTACCCAATTGACAGTTGGGTGGACTGGGACACTGTCACAGCACTTTGTCCATGTTTACTGCACGTTACTGTACCCGCAACTAGGTGTATGCTCGTGTTCATGTGGCCACCACCTGGTCATATACCAACGAATTCGTTGGTTCTTTTAAGTGAACAGGGTTATGTACTGTGACAACACTGAAAGAACCTGCACACAAAGTTGACTCAAAGGATCACTAGCCTGGCGCCTTAGACAGCTCGCCCACCATGCCCCCAAGTCCAAAGAACACGAGAATCCCGTTCAATGAGAACCAAGAGAGCTATTGAGATAACTTTGTATTTAGTACTCTTTCCCCGAACGAACGACATACACATGTTCAGAATTTGGAGTCAAAGTGAAACACCAAAAAGGAAAAATGTTGCCCTAACTATGTTTGACATTGATGGAACCCATTTTCTGCGTTGTCCATTGCATTAATAAATTATATTGAACTGACTCTTTGTTTCGGAAGAGTCCACATCGCAGGCGTTAATAGAACGAGTAACACGCCATTGAAATATACATATCACCTCACCCTGGATGAAGATCTAATACATCCACTCTCTACATAGATCTGGTCTTTCTGAGGAAGTTACTTTGCAATAGTCTTGTTATTTCAGACAGTCGTGACTACATAGAGCAGCTACCTTTCAACACACTCACTGACAGGTAACCCGTGAAGGTCCCGGGGTAGAACAGGTCTTCAGCAACCCATGCGTGCCATAAAAAGCTACTATGCATGTCGTAAGACGCCACTAACGGGACCTGGTGGTCAGACTCAGTTACTTAGTTGACACGTCGTCAGTTCTCAATTGCGCAGATCGATTCTCATGTTGTTGGTCACTGGATTGTCTGGTACAGACTCGATTATTTACAGATAGCTGGAATATTGCTGAGTGCGGTGTAAAACTTAACTCACTCACTCAATCACTGACAGGTTGTTGGAATCCTGACTCGCTACAGTAACATTGTTTCATAGACTTAGCTAGTCATTGTGAGTCATTAATAAATCATATGTTTATTCCGACAGAAAGCCAGTGCGAGCGAGGCCCCTTAGAAGAACTTGATAACAACGATTTCTAAAATGATTTCATTGGCTGTATTACACTTGTAAACTGGAATTTCTGGTTCTTTGTTAGCCTTTTTCGTCGAAGCCATACAGGTAACAAGTATGGAGGGGATTGCATTGCTCCTTGTAATAACGCTGACAACACTGCCATTAAACTGATGAACCCTTACATGATCTTGGTCTTGTAAATAAGATTTTAGCTTTTTTATATCATAGATGTGAAGGATGTCAATAAGAAACGACAAGTCCTCTCCCTCACAGTTGCAGCAGATCTTGAATGTAGTGGTGGGGAGAGACTTGAATTACGATGCTGCATCATTTCACAAACTAAACATTATTCATGCCAAGTAGCCATTATTATTTCTTATTATCTGCAACCCATGCACAATGAGTACAATAGGCATATCTTTTCTTTCAGAGTAAAAGATTGATGTCACTCTATGAACTCATTTTTCCACAGTTTTACGGAAGTTTTAAAGAGAGACTTGGATTACCATGCTGCATCATTTCACAAACTAAACATTATTCATGCCAAGTAGCCATTATTATTTCTTATTATCTGCAACCCATGTACAATGAGTAGAATAGACCTATCTTTTCTTTTAGAGTAAAGATTGATGTCACTCTATGAACTCATTTTTCCACAGTTTTACGGAAGTTTCATGTACAATGAGTAGAATAGACCTATCTTTTCTTTTAGAGTAAAGATTGATGTCACTCTATGAACTCATTTTTCCACAGTTTTACGGAAGTTTTAAAGAGAGACTTGGATTACCATGCTGCATCATTTCACAAACTAAACATTATTCATGCCAAGTAGCCATTATTATTCCAATCTTATTATCTGCAACCCATGC
Source organism: Haliotis asinina (assembly GCF_037392515.1). NCBI lineage: Eukaryota > Metazoa > Mollusca > Gastropoda > Lepetellida > Haliotidae > Haliotis > Haliotis asinina. The sequence continues at coordinate 53,528,351 of NC_090288.1, forward strand.
ACAATGAGTAGAATAGGCATACTTTTATTTTAGAGTAAAGATTGATGTCACTCTATGAACTCATTTTCCACAGTTTTACGGAAGTTTTTGTTAAAGTCTTAGTGTTGAAAAGGAATATTTCTTCTATATAACTATGTCATAGACAAGGTGAACTTGACGGCAAACATAGCAAAAACCATTAGCCTTTAAAACTCGGGTGGGTGATTTAGTTTTACGCGAGCCCGACCATCCGATCCCGTCAGTCGCCTGGTATGACAACCATGGATTACTGAAGATCATTCTAATCCGGAGCTTCACGGGTCTCCGATCTTGGGCCACCTATAGACAAGCTAATAGCAAAAAGCACCACTTCATGATCTGCCTCATTAATCTGCTAAGTTCTGTTGAAAGATATTTAAATGTTTTCGAGTGGTGCTTCCTTCCCTATGAGACTAAATCCGAATCGTTTCTATGGGAGACAAAATAAAATCAAAACCCAAAAATTTCAAAAAAAAAAAAAGAAGAAGAAGAAAAAAAAAGGAAATGAAAATGACAAAATTCTGTAAATAGCAAAGGGTGCCACTTGGGGAGTTTTGTCGAAAGGTTTCCAGTTTCCAGTTGAGCTCCGGAAAAAAGCCCACCCCTCCATTTAAGAATCCAAAACGTTTCCATGGACATCGAGGAAAATATGAATGACAAATATCTGTAAATAGGTAAAGGTACCACTTTAGGCCCTCTTTGTTTCATCAACCAAATTGTGTTGAAAAATATGGAACGGTTTTGAGTTTTGCTCCGTAAACTAAATGATTATAACGGACGAGGCGTCGACTGTATGCCCCCATGACATCCCGCTCGGATAATAATATCATAATGACATTAACATCCGATCTGGGTTGAAAACACCGTTTTTTAGGATTTGCTTGTGACTGTCTAGAATTGACATGACAAGGGCTATTAAGCTGAAAACCTACCGGAGACGTTTTAACGTGGAGGGAAGCCATATACACCAATTGCTCAGTCATCCCATCCAGATTGTTTTCTTGGCCTTACTAAAGTTTTTGTAAAGATATCTGGTGAACAATGGTCATAGATGCTACCATGTCGTCGGGTTTTGTAAGAGTTGGATTGAAGTGCAAATCTAGTGGGTAACTTGATATACCCAGTGTTCCAACAGCTTTGCGAAAACAAATTATCACACATTATTTTCTCTTTTTCCGATGAAAAACGTAACAGCTATTATCATGTTTCAGATGACAGGAAATATTTTCTATGAAACATTATTTGTTGATAGTAGGCAATACAGCGCAAGAATACATGATGTCACAAGTTGTGCAGTCATAGACAATAAAGGGTAGTCTTGCTTCACATGACTACTGACTAGTCAGTAGAAATATTTCAACATGACGAGGATTTCTGTAGCGCTTGACAACAGTGAAAATATATTTTTGAGCGAAAGCTTTATTCTTTCAACAAACCACGCAGAACATAGGCTTAATAATAAATAGAGATTTAGTGAGTTGATTCTTAGTTTCACGTGGGGAGGAGAACTACTGAGTCATTTAAGTACATAAAACAAACAAACAAACAAAAAAAAAAACTGTCATCAATTGACAATGCAAATGCTAAAGTTTCGTTGATATTCAATACAGGCGACAAAACCTTTTGCACATGCACAAGAAATATCAGTAGTACAATTCTTACTCTATCATATATTTGTTTCAGCAGTATTGCTGCAGATGGAGTATCGAAAATCCAGTGATTGTCACATGCGATACGGTGATAAAGCGTGCGTTTATGAGTGAGTGAGTTTAGTGTTTTCGCATTCAGCATTATTCAAGCTATGTGGCGGCGGTCCGTAAATAACTGACTCTGGATCAGACAATCCAGTGATCAACAGCATGAACATCGATCTGCGCACGTGGGAACCGATTACGTGTGTGAACCAAGTCACTGAGCCTGACCAGTCGATCCCGTTAGTCGCCTCTTCAACTGTATCGATATGGGTTAGTCGACAAGCAGAGTCGCCTGTTATGTCAAGCATGGGTTGCAGAAGGCCCGTTCTAACAAAGACCTTCACGGGTCCGTGTGTTTGTGAATCACTATGAAATACAGATGGTACCATGTGGTCGCCAAAAGATGAGCTTATCCTGCCCCACGGGTGTAACCCGTCATAAACACATGGTACGTCACTATATATGGTCGGCGTGGGTACCTCAAGAGGTACGGTAGCTAGACTATAAAAAACATTTTGATGTTCTCTGTACCTTCTATGACAAATATATAAAAATAGATCGCAGATTGTAATTTTTCGAAACGGTCGATATCTAAGCAAGAACGAAAGCTGGTTTTAAAAGGATCGGAGATTAAGGTCGTTCCACACTATAAATATCTCGGACTGATCTTTACACTCAAAGTAGCATGGACTCGAGCAACAACAAGTTAAGTTCAGCAAGCCGAGAAAGTGTGTCAGGTAATATACAAACTGCTTTATATGTGTGGTTGACTGCCTGGAAACCCGCCTGCTCTTAGCAGTGTCCTGGTGATACTCCGTGAGGGGTGGGGAGCTCGAATGACGAATCCATACTAATTTAAGATGGAATACCAAACCCCAAACAAAAAGACGAAACGCCAACTCGATAATGATGACGATGAAAAGCGACCCTCCAAATCCATTGATTACTGGCCTCGTTTTCTGATGCTTGAAACTCTTGATAATACGCCCTGAAAGCTGAATCTGTTTGCGATATCTAAAGGTATCCGGGAGACAGGTATAGCAGGAGACATTAAAGATGTGAAACGCTTGCCATGGAAATCACTCGGCCTTTTCTAAGGATTGCCCCACTTGGAAAAAGCACATGGAGATCAACAGGGCTAAGTTCACTAATTATATGAGTTTTTGCTGAAGCCAAAAGGTTGTTACAGTTAAGGGATACTAGTGAAACTTACGCCTCCATCGCCCGGAAACCATCAGATATGACCACCAAATAAAATACTTCTACAGTCATTACTTTGTCACATGCCTGTCAAACAGACTTGACACGGATAAACACAGACACTCCTAAAAACCTTTCTATTGAGCAGTCAACACAGACAGCAGAATCACTTCCTGATCAGCAGAACTTCTGTCCCGTTTCTCACCCTCGATCACAACCAGAGAAACATGAGTAACAGACAGGAAAAACAAAGATCAAGTCAAGATCAGACTCTTCAAGAACAAATCGAGCTGCTAAAGAGTCAGACAAGAGTCAAATTATGTAATACGTTTGGGTCACTGGAAGATATGGATGTGTCTGATAACGTCCATCCTCGGGCACATAGCTTGTCGCCCTCCAAGTATGTCCGGGGTAGATCCCCAATCAACCCACCATTAAGACAGTTTCTTCCAAAAATATAATACAGTGGAATTGTAGAAGATTAAGGACTAATTTTAATGAATTTCAGCTATTAGTCCAAGATTTTGCACCATCAGCTTTCTTTCTACAGGAAACGTACCTGAAACAGACAGAAACTTTTAATTTACGTCATTTTGATGAATACAATTATTTTTCCCATCCGGGTGACAGGGCCATTGGTGGATCTTCAATCCTCGTTAAACAAGATGTTATCCATAGTTCTGTAGCTCTGATGCTGTGAGACTTACTGTTCACGTTACTTTTACTCCGTGCTCTTTGTATATACCGCCTTCCTCAACACTCCACCTGTCTGATCTTCAAGGTCTCTGTGTCCAACTTCCTAAGCCATGTATCATAATGGGTGATCTCAATGGTCATAACTCGTCATGGGCTTTTACAAACACTAACTCAAAAGGTCAAATACTGGAAGATGTTATCTCCAATAATGACATGTTTATACAATGGTGATTCAAGCACTTACTTGCACTCTGCAACTGGCGTCTACTCTTCTGTGGATCTGTCTCTTGCAGACTTTTCTCTACTTAATGAATTTGATTGGCCAGTCCACAATGATCTCCGTGGAAGTGACCACTTTCCAACTATCTTATCCATCTGGCTACCCATCATATACGAGATGGAATTTTTCCAGGGCAGACTGGTCCTTATTTCAAACACTATGCACAGCTAAACTAAGACCCGAAAATCTCAATAACATAACTGATACTATTCAGTGCTTTTTGACGTTTTAAATGAAATTGCTGATGAGTGTATACCAAAGGCCTCTACAACTCCACATGTACGGAAAGCATGGTTTAATACAGATTGTAGGCAACCCAGGAGAGCGAAAAAAAGGCAGTAAAATATTTCCGCCATCGCCCAACTGTCCACAACTTAATTAAATTTAAGATACTCAATGCAAAGGCACGTCGTACCTTCAAATAAAATAAACGGCAATTTCGGAGGAACTATGCGTCCAAAATTAATTCACGTACACCAATGTCCCAGGTATGGAACATGGTTCAAAGAATTAAAAGCAAAGGTTCAAAAGCTACTGTTCACCATCTAAAAGATGGTGACAATTTAATTACTGACACGAAACTCTTGCCAAAAATTCTTTATCGGCAAATTATGTCCCTGAGTTTCAGAGATATCAGAAACAACAGGGAAAGATAAAACTTAATTTGGACTCAAATAATGGTGAACATTATAATGAAGTGTTTTCATTACATGAGCTACATACTGCTATTGACACTGAAAGTGGTGATGATAATATCCATTACCAGCTTCTGAAACACTTACCTGAACCATGCCTGATGACACTTTTAGATATATGCAATCAAATATGGACGTCTGGGGAATTTCCTCCTTCATGGCGTAATGCCATTGTAACCCCAATACCAAAGACTGGCCGGGATCATACAGATCCGTCAAACTGCAGCCCGATATCCTTGACTGGCTGTGTCTGCAAAACCATGGAGCGTATGGTGAATAATAGATTAACTTGGTATCTTGAAACCAATAACCTAATAACCAATATTCAGTGTGGTTTCAGGAAAACTCGGAGTACCCTTGATCATTTGGTACGTTTGGAATCCTTCATAAAAAATCCTTCATTGTGGATGATTTTAATATTTCCTGTCGTGGTAAAAATATGCATACTATTGAACGGCAACTGCAGTATTCTTTAAACAAAATAATAAATGGTGTCTTGAAAACGGTTTTAAATTTTCTAAATCCAAAACCAACTGTATACATTTTTGTAGAAAATATAAGCCGCATAAGGACCCAGAATTATCTTTAAATGGCACTCCCATCAAAGTTGTAAAGGAGGCCAAGTTCTTGGGTTTAATTTTCGATTCTCATTTAACCTTCTTACCACACATTAAATCCCTTAAAGCTAAATGCCTGGAGGCAATAGATTTGTTAAAGGTTGTTTCAAATTCAAAGTGGGACTTGGATCAATCTACCCTCTTACACCACTGATCCGTTCAAAACTCGATTATGGCTCCATCATATATGGTGTAACCTGTAAAAGCATCCTTCAAATTCTTGATTCTGTCCACCTCCAAGGTTTTAGACCTTGTCTTTGGTCTTTCGTAACTTCACCTATTGACAGTCTTTACGTTGAGGCCGATGAACCATCTCTTACACAACGTCGTATAAAATTATCCTTAAAATACATTATTAAATTATACTCTAATGAATCTAACCCCGCATATACCTGTGTTTAATCCACTTTATGAGGATTTCTACAAGAAGTCTTCTCTTGTTCCACCTCAAGGGCACAAAATTAAACCATTTCTTTCTTCGGGCAGCATCAAGCTGGAAAAACATAGCTCCCTTTCGTCTTCTTTCTTCTCCTCTTGGCGGTTGGTTAGGCTACAAGTCGACCTAACTTCATTTAAAATATCAGAAACTAATGAATTACAATATAAACAAGAATATCACCAATTAAAAAACAAATAAAACAATTAGAAATCCTTATTTACAGATTGTCCGAAGGACGATGGCACAGTAGCTTGTGCCACTGTCATTGGATCGAGAACAACATCTTCTAGTATTCCAGTAAACAGCTCTAGTTTTACTGCAAAAGCAAACGCCATATTAACAGCTCTTAAATAAATTCAAAGCCACACTAAACGTAAGCAGTATATAATCTCTTTCTTGCCTTCAGGCTATTAAAAATATATCTTGGAAACATCCATGTTTAATAGAAATTATTGAATTGTATGATCTTGGTACTGGCCAAAACGACATCGTCTTCTGTTGGTTGCCCAGCCATGTAGGAATCTCTGGTAACACAATGGCTGACCTTGCAACTTAAACGGCATTCAACAATTCTGTGACATCACTTCTTATTCCTTACAGTGATTTTAAAGCCACCATTAGATCTTATTTCCGTGATCTGATGCAAGAGACGTGGGACTCCCAAGTAGGTATTAAACAAATTACATGCGATAAAATCCTATATTGGTAATACCTACTTGGGTTGTCAGTCCAGTTTTGAAGAGGCCAGGTCATCATGCGACGATGTCGCATTGGTCACACAAGATACACTCACGAATATATACTAAAAGGTGAGGATCCTCCGTTTTCTATCCCTTGTGATGAAAGAATCACATTCAAGCATATCTTGCTTGACTGTTTTGAGTATTCCATCATAAGGGACAAATATTTCAATTTATTTCAATTCAAGAACAATGAAGGATCTTTTTAACAATATTAGTTCTCATTGAACATAGGGTTTTAAAAAGAATTAAACCTGCTAACTGATTTGTAAATAGATAAATATTTTATAATTGGAGGTTTAAATTAGTAACTCATTTTGTTAGTGGCTGTACCCTTAAAGGGGTTAAAGCACTGTACAATTAATAATTATTGTCCTCTTGAGAGGGTACGTAAGTCCCGATACATTTGACGTGAATTTAAGATTTCCAGGTTTTTAATCGTAGTTATTTTGTCATTTTAATGTATGGCTAATTCTCCGCATAAAAGCCAATGGCTGAAGGGATGGTGTAAATCCAGCTGGGGTCCATGTAGGTAGCAAAAGTAATGTAAGTCCGTATGGTCCCAAGTGTGGTGATCTACCTTCAGTTGTTGGCATTTAGCATTTATTGGCATTTCTATAGCCCAGTTTTATATTGTATTGTCCTCTATAGTTGAACTGTTTTAGATCTAATTACTAGTTTTACATTCTCTGTGATATCCTAGTTGGATTTGCTGTCCTTCGTTGACAGATCTTCATAACGTGCCACTACTTACTGTGTAGTTTGGTAACTAGTCGCTCTCGTCACGATATGGCTGAAATATTGCCGATGTGGCGTTAAATATTAGCTCACTCACTCACTCACAGAACTGATACCTGGGGTTTTCAACACGTTAGCAGATACACCAACCTCAGCTGAAATATTTCAAGAAAAATATATATGTACCTTAGTGGATGCAATGGTGCCGTTCTTGGAGACTGTGGAAGAAATAATCATGTGATGAAGTTTCTTACATTCTAGACCAACCTTCGTTCGCTGGTCGACTTCTAAAGTAGCTCTATATGATGTACATAGACTAAACAGTGTAAATCGTACATCATGGGCTTCAAAAGGTAACCAGATTTTATTTCAAAACGGATTTTGATACACATGAATCATGTCGGACTTCGGGAATAAAACGCTTTTTTTTAACAAAACGTATCATCGACGTAGATATTCAAAAGGAGCAAGCAGATACCAAACACAACTCTAAACTGTCTTCATACATTCATTTTAGTTTTGAATCTCGAACAGTATCTAACTCTTATGAACAGAAAAAAACGTCAAGTTTTATCAAGATTTAGGTGCGGATACTAAAGAAGGAACTTGAACGAAGCATCGGATAATATGAAGAAAAGCATCGGAGCAGATGAAGAAAGCTGTACATGTACACACTGATGCCGTTACTGAACAGATGTAGTTGGAAATGAAGTATATTTCTGACTTATATGTAGGAATTCCGAATATATGAAGAAAAGCATCGGAGTAGATAAAGAAAGCTGCACATGTACACACTGCAGCCGCTACTGAACAGATGTAGTTGGAAATGAAGTATATTTCTTACTTATATGTAGGAATATATGAAGAAAAGCATCTGAGTAGATAAAGAAAGCTCCGCGTGGTAAAAACCTGAACACGTCCAAGGCGTCATGGAAAATGGCGCTCTTAAATTTCCAATGAAAAGGACCATATGCAACCTTAGAAGACTTGATGCGAACAAAACCTGTCCTTGTCCTTTTTAGAAAAAGCCTATGAATCTATTAATATTATCAACTTTTCTGTCCGTTTTGACATCGATGTGATTGACACGATTCAGAAAAAAAACGAACCGTCACTCCTAATCTCAAATAGCAAGTTGTCCAACTTCCCACTGCTCTCAGTAGGTTTGATTTGGGTCCTTCTGATCTCTTGACGCAAATCAGGATAGTGATTGGAAGCACAGTAAACAAGTCTTTCAGAGGCACTGGGAAATGCAAATGCAGAATGATGCGGTGTTGGAGAATCTACATATTCTCCGAAAAGATATTGATGGGTTCAACTTTGTGGAAGTTCCATTCGCTGCTTGGACTGTTTGGAGGACAGGAGATGAAATTGGGCTGAACCAGCTTGTGTCAGGACAACCCATGCTCTCTTAGCTGCATTCATCTATTTATATCTGTAAATATTACAAAAATGTGTATGGACATAATCAACCTGCTGTGTAGTGTTATTAAAGTAGGATGTAATTCTCAACCCATTGACTGTATAATGCAAACGACCTTTAACTGCAATCGTCTGTATACTTCTTGTGACATACAGCATGATGCAAACATGAAACTGTTGCTCTTAAACATGACGCTTTATGTTTCATAATGCTGAATTAATTTTAAATCTGTCTCGTTTATGTTAGTAACGTTGTTTTGGACTGTTTATCTTGATTGTAATGACCGACAGACATATAACAGTATCTCTTGTTAGATTCATTTCTTAGAAAACATTACAACGATATTTTAACAATTTCTTTGTCAAAGTGCAGATGAAGTATTCAGTACTACTGTCGTTCTGGTTGTACAGTAACGTGGCAGGTATCTGTCAGAGACAGCATTGAAACAATCCTCAACAAAGGAATAGAGGCAGGCAATCATCAAAAGGATGAAAATCAGTAGTCATTACATAATGCCTCATCGTACCTTACAGTACAGAAAACATATTAAAAACCAACATTAACACATTAAATCTACATAATCGTCAATTCAAAGTGATTACACTAATCGTATCAAAGCAATGCGTTTCTTTTGATATCATACGGCGACAGTCTTTATACAGATTTCCCAAAAAAATAATGATAAAATATTGTCCTTTTTGGTTGAACGTCTTGAAATGTTAAGAGAGGATGATGCCAATTTGACGATAACATTCAAAGAAAACACTGAATGGGTTAAATAATTGATTTCTCCTGAGTATCAGGCAGTTAAGGAACATGTGAGCCAAGGCTGACAAGCGCTGGGCACTTACTAGAAGCAATTTGATACAGGCGCACGGACATTGAATACGGACAGAATAACGTCTTTGTAGAAGAAACGTGAAATATGTTGTTAATTAACATGACATATGTCAGAAGAACATACTGTGTGCCAGGAATAATAGCACCAAAAATATTAGGATTTTTTCTATAAAAAGGTAGAAAATTGGGAGTTTGCCTTCTGCTGATGTTACTGGATATATGATTGAGGCCATGAGATTATTCAGTCACCGTGGAAGTGGATACCCTTTCTAAACGTGATTCCGTTTGGGTTTAGTTTCCTTTAAAACTAATTTACTAGTGTCTAGTGCGTTTGTCAAAATCTAGTAATTCGATATATTACGTCGTCTGGACGGTTACTTTGTATCACTGTCTCACAATACATAGTTGAGAAACATTTCATTCCGTGGTACACAAGACATTTGTAAACAGAAGTTACACCCCTTCAGGGGTTCAGAACAATTTGTGAAAAATGAAAACAAACACCTTTTGAAGCTTACCGAGAAAATGATACGTGAACTACTGGACTTTCTCACTGACAAAACATTTGTTAAATATGAGATGAACATCTCCACGAGAAATGTTCCATCTTGTGGAACTGTTTCGTAAGGTGTATGCATTACAGTTCCTGCTTCGGTTTGGCAAAATCAAATGAAAACAATTTGGCCAAGAAGTCTAACTTACGCTTCCGGTACATGGATGATGAGACCTCTTTCAGATAAGTGATCGGGCCGATTCTGTGTAAACACAACAATCATTTGTTGTGGGTGTGACTCCACACGCTGCTCATACTCTATATTACCAAACCCGTTAGAGAATAGTCAATGTTCTAATCTGTCAAAAACTTAACATTGTTTTAATACTACATGACTGTGTTCTTATACTGCTTCTGCAATCTGCAGGATATTATATTCACTATTCTTAACCAATATTTAATTCATTCCGTTTGTGATTCCATAAACAAAGGAAACCTACCACATTCTTTATACGTCAATACAGTAATGGTCGGTCATGACATTAGTGATGTTGCGGATGAAGATTGGGACAACATCTGATAGGACACAGAACAAAGTGTGTTCAACACCTGTTTTTATGTCGTAGGCACATAGCCAAATCTCCACGCCAACGTCAAGAATATCTTAAAAGATACCAAAATTTCGAGGGGAAACAGTGTCATAATACAGAAACTATTCTTTCTGCAACACACAACAAAAGTCTTTTGTATAGGTTAAAACTGTGGGTTTTTTTAATGCTATCAATACGTAACCCTAGACACGATCTCATACTTGCACATTGACTAAATAATATCAAATATGTGTATTCGATTCTTGGATTTTGAAGAACAGTGATACTAAGGTATCATTCAACTCCACAAAATCGCAGATGAGTCACCACACAATGATCTATTGTTTCATGAGGCCCACTAATATTTCACTGTAACTATACTTAACCAATGATACCGAAATAGGTTCTGTTCACCCTACAAGTAATAATAGTTTGTACCTTTCGGTATGTCACTGCTAAGGCTGCAGGTGTACCTAAAGTAGGTGACAGGGCATGTTTTCCTGTAGCTGAGAAACTATATAAGAATTTATATGGCTTTCATAATCATATTTGTAGGTCGCACAGCTTTAACTGATAGGAAACTCGTACAATGAATTCACTCTACAGACAGTGCTCAGGAGGTGGTTTAATCACCACTGTAATTACCGTTAACGAATTCCCATAGAGAAGGCAAGTCTCAGAGGCGTGAGCAATTGTATGCATCATGCTGTCGCCGTAACTATATCAACTGGTGTTCTAAATCACTAATAACATTGGGTACATGACTGAAACTTTTATATCACAAATATTCTGATGAACCACTTTTAATTGATTCGGAGATAGATTTGAATATTTCAAGAAAAGAAAAGCACATACTACATTTAAGAGGTAAGTCGTGTTATCATTAGATATGCTTTAAGAATGCGAAAAGGGTGTTTTATGGAAAATATGTTTTTATAAAAGAAAGCAAGCATTATCATATGACTGAGAAATGCATAAAGAGAAATATGACTTTCCAACTTAGGACTCGCTATTCAGTTATGAATCTCTTGCTGAAAACCAGTGCTAACCAGGATCTTTACGGGTGTAGTTTTAAGAGAACACAGACACTGATTCTACTGACCGAATGAAACACACACACACACACTTTTTTATTTGTCAAATTCAAACTGGTATTGAATGTTTTAACCTTAAACGTGATGGTTTCCTTTATTGTAATCATTTGTTAATACAATATTCCTAAAACACAAAGAGTTTGGAAATGGCAATATGCTTTTTGTATCGATCGTATTGATTTCATATCATCATTCCTTTTACCATGGTCCGAAATATTCCTCAGGATACGCGCAAATGTCAGATATTGATCAATAGTATTTTCTTCCAAAACTGGACACTTATTATCGTCATACCAACGTTCCCGGCAGTCCATATGACCAAGTATAATGGGTATCCGTTCATATATAGGACATAAATACCTGCCTTTGGATATTCGTTAGACTATTCGCCCTAATACCTCAACTTGTTTCCACAACAACATCTGTCTGGTTCACCGTCTGGAGTAATGGCTCATCGCTACGTAGTGAATTAAGAGTGCAATCCTCAAGCTGGTGTGTTACTTGAAACCAACACAGGAACATTCTGTAACCACGGGCAGGTATATCAGGTGAATGTCGTATGGTTGCCGGAAGCTGGGTGAATACATACACTTGATATAATACTGTTAGAGAAAGACGCATTTCTGTCTGTGGGATATGTGTCAGCCCACACGAATCTTGTTTTGACAACATCAGGGTGACTGGAATTTGGTTCTGAGCTATTTCTGATACTTTCTATACTGGTCAAGGTCGGTATGCGATGAAAATAGTGATACTTTGGATTTGGAAAGTATGCGCGTGTGAGAGAGTCCGTAAAAGACGTTAACATTCAGACATGTTGTCTTTCTCAAATACCTGTCCTGTGATTTTGCTATAATATTATAACATTTGATACTGAGCAGTATCAGTGGAATTTCTGTGTATGACACTTGTCCATTTTAAGATATAAAATCCCTCACTGAAACTTTGTACATATAAACACACACGAATGACGTTGTAATGAATGACAATAGTGTGATCATAAAGAAAAGCGAAAACCAATGTTACAAGGAATGGAAAATATAATCTGATCTCAGACACAAGCAACGCAGATTAATTTAAGCGTAAAATATGTGTCTTTTTCAATATGTGGCTAGGTGTGTCTAAATTGCTGACAGCTGAATGGATGTAGTAAATCCAGCTAGGGCTCATGCAGTAAGCAAAACTAATGTAAGTCAAAATGGTCCCTATTGTTGTGATCAACGTTCACTTGTTGACAATCTTTAGCCCATTTTTACATTGTATTTTCGTTATCCTTACGATATGACTGAAATATTGACGATAACCTTTAACTCACTCACTGACTCATTCAACGCAGATTAAATATAAAGCATGAAGAAACAGTACACTAGATAGAAGATGATAGGTATGTGATCAGGTCTTTCACGACAAAAACGCTGTAAGGGTTGAAGACACGTTTTCTTCCCGCAGAGCAGGCAACAATGGAGTTCAATACATTCTTGTACCCGTTGGTACCTTAATCTCTGGCAAAGGGTAAAGTTCTCCTGTGTAGTCTTGTCGGAGGCTGGATGGTAAGTTAATAAAAAGGCATAGCTAAACCACAGATACGAGAGTGGAACTCTGAGTGAATGAGTAAAAGTTACAGTCACATTTGCAGTACTTCCACCATATCGTGACTTACAATGCGTGTGTATTCATGATAAATGCACAAAAGTTAAAAAAAAACAAAACAAAATAAATCAACAACAACAACAAAACAGAAAAAAAAAACAGCGACGAAACACAGTAAAATCAAGTAGAACATTACATGATTACACAGTGCCATTTAGAAAGTGGTCAAATGCAACATATGTCATATTTGGGATTTCACTTTCTTAGTAAAGTACAAATTCTAGTACTTTTGTTGGGTTGAGTCCTATTCGGGATTCGAACCAGCACCCTTAGAGTCAGGCACCTAGTCGCCAGCACACAAAGTCTGCCGCCTAGCCCGTGGAAGTTGCGGTGGCTGAGCTTCCTAGTCGGGCGACTCTGTGTTATTTCCATTCCATCGATTTGCATTCGCACAACATCGATAATTTTCGTAATCATAAGTGATTCAATGTTTTCGTGATAATAGTTACTACCACTATTTACCAAATGAGTTCGGTATTCCCAACGGGTACATACAAACTGTTACTCGCTTGCAAGCTGGGTACATTGAAAATAATAGAAGGGCGCTCAGCCAATCAGACCACTCTGGTATAATAGGTAACTATAGCAGATTCCGTAGGTAAAGAAGCTCTACAAAGTTCAGTTACCAACACTACTCTCCCTTTTTCTGACCTCAAACCTGCTATTCGACAATATATAACAGATCAGTGGCAGCAGAGCTGGGATGATCAAGCCTCAAATAAGCTTCATCCCATCAAACCCAATGGTGGACGAAATTCATTTACTGGACGCCATGATGAGGTTCTGTTTCGGTGATGTCGTATCGGCCATAGTTACTGCACACATTTCTTTCTCTTGAAAAGTGAAAATCCACCGTTTTGCATCCCATGCCATAGACCGATTCCTATCAAGCACATTTTGCTTGAATGTGTTGAGTTTTCTCATATTAGAAAGCGTTTTTATGACGATGTTCCTACTTTATATGCACTTTTAAACAAGGTTTCTAGCCACTTAATTTTAGGATATTTAGAAGAAATCAAACTATATGAAAAAATATAGCTTTTATTTGAGAGATCAATCTTTACCCTTTCATACGATACTTAACTGATCTTTTAGTGATTTTCAACATCACTGTTTATTATTTTCGGTGTGTTGTACAACGAGAGACCTTTTCTAGCCGGGAATAGCTGCAATATTGTTGATGCGGCGTTAATCAACTTTCATTAATTCATTTATTCAGCCGAACAGAAACCGACATTTATCTGAGGTAGGATGAAATTATATCTGTTCTATTTCACATGGTCAGTGAAACAGGTTAAAGAGAAATTCATTTAAGTAGAACAACTCCAAGTAACTAATCTACACCATGTACGTTTTTGATACATGTGTACTTGTCAAAATGAAAAAGCCGCAGTACCATACTGACACACAAAAAAACCCAAAACATAAGACATTTCGAAGCAGTAAAATGCAGATGCTGAAATCTGGCGTAGGACGATTTGACGGTCTTCTGCTCGTGACGTCACACGTGGACGACCCGACCTTGGGCGACCAGAAGTGGTGCCAATTTGTTATAGACGACCTCGCAAGTCATACACAGTACGACGGCTGCATCCCACCATTAACTGATCTTCCCACTTGCAACATGTAATGCACGTGCATGTTGCAATTTGACAATCGTGGCATTTAAAGTACCGTTAGAACTGTGGTTTAAATGTGTTTCTTCAATTCTTGAGGCCAATGCAAACGCGTACAAATGAAGAAAACTTCGATGCGAAGATCATGTGATCGACTGCACGTGTAAAACCTGATCTGGCACTAACGTCATTTTGCACGACGAATGAATGTGTTTGAGTGGGTTTTGCTAACGTTTTTCTAGAGTCGAAAGGTAGGGATCCCATTTCGGATACATAGATGTATCATCAGAGAAAAATTATTCATTATTTGTAGAAATTACATGTTAAGTTTCTTTTTTTGACTCAGTATATATTTGCAACGCTGGTACAAGCAACGAAATGAGTAGAAAAGTCATTTGATGTGGCACTTCCTAATCTATCAAGTCATGTTATGGCTGTGAACTCGCAGTATTCATCCTGAGCATGAATTACCCTGTTACCCCTTGCTATGACACTTATTCAGACCTTTTTGTCATCGTTATATCCTGACTAATTTGAGTTGAAATATAGATCTTGCAAGATCAGAACTCATGTACGCTGACCCATTCATTTAAATATTGAAAAACTAACGCTTGTCAGACATCACATAACTCCCTTTAAAGTTCCTGGAGATGGAATGTTTCTAAAACACGAGAATAATGGTATTGGTTCTTTTTCCATGCAACGTATCCTTGAATAACTATAACATGCCTAACATTTATTGTATCATATCGTTTACAAATTCTAAAGGATTTGTCTGCAATTTCATATAACCATATAGTGCTTTAGATGAATGCCTGGATGAGGGAATGGACTGATGATATACTGGTTTGCTAAACGACGGGTGGAAAACAATCCCATAGATCCTAATGCCAGACTTCATCCCATACGAAGTGAAGTTCGCGTAATGATTACGAATAGCTGTATTGCAAGTAAGCGGAACATATAACCCAGTCGAGTCAGCAGTAATTGTCGTAGGCCTTCCTATATATCAGACCCTGCCAGGAAATTAAATCACCACACTGTCCACATTATTCATTAAGGGCTTGCTTGTTTCCAACGATATACGTCGTTCATAAATTATTCGAGTTCGCATTCTCCCGAAGAAGAGATGTATCTATTACGATTTAATATATTTCATTTAGAAGTTTCTTTTGATATAATAAATGCTCTACAGCCAGAATAGGACAACATTTACCTATCTGAACTGAGTTTCAAATCAGTGCTTTATACGGGGCATTGATGTTAATTTTCTTCATGCTCTTTGCCCTAGGATGTATACAAAATGCATGTTTCACATATTTGATTATTCAGTATACATGTGATATATATTTAATAGATAAGTGGATTTATATAGCCCCTCGTATCAAACTCGAAGCTGTTCAGCGGCGGATACTAAAGTGTAAGGGGGAGTTATTACCACATCACCAAAGCTGCCTGTAAGACGCCAGAAGGTTAAGAGCTACATATCACGTATATCGTATCTCAGACGTATCTCAACTGACGGCTCTTGGTGCCATATACATAGTAGACTGTTTACTTTAAAATGCATAACATATAAGAATGTCATATAATGATTATGGTAGTCATGGCATATATAGCGGAGCCAAATTGACCTTGGAATCGAACACGTAGTGAAGCACCATATATTCAAAGCAGTATGTGTTGGTGGCCGATCAGTATTTATTAAACATCTCTACATTGACAAACATGACGTTGTTGTGATTGTGCCGCGTCTTTGCTTCTGGTGTACAATGAGACACTGAAATGGGTCAAGGTTCGTCTGTGATTCTTCCAGAGCAGCATAGGTTAATATTGTAAAGTGTTGAAATGTCAGTCCGTCTTTCAACATCGGAAAGAAGACAAGCAAATGCTATGATTTTGTCATAACAAGAGTATCCGTTATGTTAACGTAATATCCTCGCAATGGATATCCAGTCTAGACCTGTTTTGAAAGCGTGCCCTTGTAGCGGAGATTAATGTCACTGAGTGTATTGCTCTTGCAACTGGTATGTTATTCTATTCAGACTAATTATACTCCAACAGTAATTAAGCAGCCATAAAACGATGGACTGTCATTATTATTACTTGGCAGTGATAGGTATTGATTTGTAAACTAAAATTAATCCTATAACATTGTCTAATGCTGTAAATTAAGTTTTAATTTCGCCCTTATACATTCCTCGCTATTTTCATGTTTACGTGATAAAATGTTTACGGCTTTCACAAACAGCAATCGAGCTTATAAAATATCATATTTACGTTTAGTCTCAACTGAGTCAGATTTGAAACTTTTGTCATCGGTTGTTAAACGAGACCAAGGTAGTCAAATAAGAACCTTCATATAGAATCTCATCGATTCACAACCTGTTTGAGACAATTG
This sequence comes from Haliotis asinina, assembly GCF_037392515.1. NCBI lineage: Eukaryota > Metazoa > Mollusca > Gastropoda > Lepetellida > Haliotidae > Haliotis > Haliotis asinina. Next base: position 53,545,575 of record NC_090288.1, read on the forward strand.
TCAGTGAGTGAATTTAGTTCTACGCAGAACTCAGCAATATTCCAGCTATATGGCGGCGGTCTGTAAATAATCGAGTCTGGACCAGACAATCGGACAATCCAGTAATCAACATCACGGGCATCGATCTGCGACCTTGGGACACCCGTTAGTCGCCTCTTACGACAAGTATAGACGCCAGACAATTTACAGATTGTAATCCAAAGTGATGACAATGTAAGAGAAATGTGCATGCATGGGAAGGAACACATAACACGTCTTGGTAAGCATCAAATGACATTATTTTCGTTTCCAAACTCCTCTGATATTTTTATGCGAACAAATTCAACGACCAATGTGAAGAAAGTTATTCTAAATTTTACCATACCTTTCACCAAGCTGCACATACTTTGGCCTTATGTAACGTATTCAAGTCTGATGAAGACTGGGTCAGTGGACGGTTGTTTCAAACTAAAACATATTAATTCAGTAAAAAGGAGCCTGATGATACTTACAGGATGATAAAGCTTGTTTTCAGCTCAGCACACAACCCAGACAGCGAATGGGATTTTTCTGGTAAATGCTTCTCAACACACTATGATGAGAATGTGAGCACTGTAGTGTTCTGCATCACTCAGAACATCAGACACCAAACGGGGTACTCTCTGACAATGTCAGAGGAAGTAAATGCACCGAGAACAACCGGATCTCTGGCAAATTGGTACTGGGGACGCAAGCATGATGTATGAGGTCCGCGTCTTAGCCAGTGCTCTCCTGAATCTTGTCATTGCCTCGATGCTATGATGTAATACAGTAACTAATGATTTCACCGAATTTATTCAAACGGGACAGGCGCAGACATGGGAAGGTCTGAGGATGAGAACGGGCATCTTAGAAACAACGTCTCTTTTTTCAATTTTCCATGCCGGACTCACATGTGTGGGCCTTGACATGGATAGATCTCACAGTGAAAGTTATAAAGATGGTGATAATCGGGAAACGTACCGAGCCACACAATCGGTTAGTGTTAGTGTTAACTTAACCTGGGAAAAATATTGGAATACTTGTGCTTTCATGTGATCCCTTATTTTCTTCCTTCAGTATGTTATTACTTATAGAAGGGTTTATGTAGCCATTATCAAAGGGGTTGATTATATTCTTGTTTGATTGTAATTTATGGGTTTCCGATTTTTAAATGTTTTCAGTATTAGGTCAACTTCGAATTGCCAAAGAGAAGAAGAAAGCGGAGGGGAAGGAGATATATTTTACAGTTCAATGCTAGCAGCACAGATTAAGGTTTCATACTTAGTCCCATAGGTGGAACAAGAAAAGATAATTTTATATTGTCGAGATCCTCATAAAGAGGATCACAAACACGGTTAATTGTAGGATTTGACTCATTAGAACATGTAGTTTTGTTACAAACTGCAAGGGTAATTTTATACGTCGTTGGTTAAGGGATGCCTCATGGGCCTCAATACAGACTGTCAATAGGAGAGGTTCAAAAGGCCTTTGACAAAATCTTAGACCTTGGTAGTGAACAGAATCTAATAGTTTAGCCATAGATTGCTGTTGCAGTCTCCGCCATAGACGATGGAACCATGATCAAGTTTGGACCGGGTCAGTGATCGATATAATATGGAGGAGGGTAGCTTGATACTCTCCCAATTTAGAATTTGAAACCACTTTTAAGTCAAGTGCCTTCGGGCGTTTAGTTTTAAGGATTTAATATGTGGCAGATGTGTTAGGTATGGGTAAAATATTACACTCACGATCTTGGCCTCCTTGACAGCTTTGATGGGCGTGGCATCTAGAGATAGTCCAGGGTTTTTATGTGGTTGGTATTTACCTCACAAATGTATGCAATTAGTTTCCGATTTGGAAAATTTAAAGCCGTTTTAAAGACAACATTTATTTATCTTGTTTAAACACAACTGCATTTGCATTTCGATACTATGCATATTTTTACCACGGCAGGGTATATCGAATCATCCAAAATAACGACCAATCTACTGAATCGTCTAAAACTTCCGATAAACAATTTATCATTATACTAAAGAGTGTGACAGACAAAATACTGCCTTGTGGAATATCCAGATGCAGACTGTAATGATCAGACAGAGTAGAAACCACCCGGACTTGAAATTGTCTGTCATTTAAAAAATATCTATGAATTTAGGCAAATGGCCTCTCAAACCGAAGCCATGTAAATCTCTTAGAAAAACACCTGTAACGTGCCTTTTCAAGAAATAAAATACAGACACGGCGTTTTGTTTATTCATTACAACTTTTTTTAATCAAAGTATTCCAGTCGCATTGACTGATCGGCAGGACTTATATATTTTAACGGAAACCACATTGTATATCTGTTATAAGGTTATTTGATTACAAGTAACCTGGTATAAGAAGTGGTATCACCGATGTGAGGAGTGCAGCCTGAGCATTAGAACCAGTTATTGTGTCCGAACATGATAGTGAACCAACAGACTCTGATTGTGTATTGACCTGAGCAATATAAAATCCAAGTATTTCGAAAAAGTGGATGTTCACATGGCATATTAGTTACAGTTTGAAGGAGCCATAAACCGATGATAGCAAGGTAATCATTTTAAAACATCTGACGATAAAGGACAGCAAAACTAACTTGACTATCACACACACACACACACACACACACACACACACACACACACACACACACACACACACACACACACACACACACACACACACACACACACACATTGCGAGAACCCCACCATATTTATTCGCAATATCTGATGTATTAGTAAGTGACATGGGAGAATTTATTTTGGATACATAATTTGGTCAAGATTGGCGTTCATTCTGTTTAAAGGTTCGCCACGCTTTGGCAATTAAAAAAATTAAATGTATTTAGATCTGGCACAGTAGAATGGCGGCGGCACTAATGCTCAGCTTTCTTCCGAGCGTGTTTGAACTCATTGGTGGACCATGGCTTTCATATGTGTGGAATTGCAGACCATTTCTGAATACGCTCATCAGCTATAGTATCGAGTTCATCAGAGAATTTTTTTATGGCTACAGGAATGTTGAGATTTAAGTCTGTTACTACCCAGAGTTCGATATATATTCCTGTTAACCTTTTTGAAGTTCCATCATGTGGATGGGGTATTATCAGATGGGTTCACTGGTCTTACTATTGTTGGAAAATGGTCACCTCCACAGAGGTCATCAGGGTCTGACCATTCAAATGCATTCGATAGTTCTGGCTCTGTAAGTGACAGATCTGGCGCTGAATATGGTCCTGTGTCATGATGTAAATATGTGTTGGAACCGTCTATATGCATAGATCATTATCTAAACAGAATTCTTCCAATAGTCTACCTTTAGCATTACCAGTTGCACCACACCAGAGTGTTTGTGGCCATTTACATATCCCGACTGAAGCTCTGTGTCAGCAAAAATAAGGAGCTAGATCAGGGGATGTTTGAGATGTAGCAGGATGTGATTCTCCTGTTTGGAGAAGGAGGTGCGAACGCAAACGCTATATATATAAATGTTGTTACGCAGCTGCTCCCTCCTGCGGAAATAGAGTTTGTATCGGGTATTGTTGAAGACATTGTTCTGGATCCAGTGACAATGTCACGAGCAGGAAATGATTCTCCTGTTTGATGAAGGAGGTGCAGAAGCAAGTGCGATATATATAAATGTGGATAAGCAGCTGCTCTTGCTGCGGAAAAAGAGTTTGCATCGGGTATTTTTGAAGACATTGTTCTGGATCCAGTGACAATGTCACGAGCAGGAAATGATTCTCCTGTTTGATGAAGGAGGTGCAGAAGCAAGTGCGATATATATAAATGTGGATAAGCAGCTGCTCTTGCTGCGGAAAAAGAGTTTGCATCGGGTTTTTTTGAAGACATTGTTCTGGATCCAGTGACAATGTCACGAGCAGGAAATGATTCTCCTGTTTGATGAAGGAGGTGCAGAAGCAAGTGCGATATATATAAATGTGGATAAGCAGCTGCTCTTGCTGCGGAAAAAGAGTTTGCATCGGGTATTTTTGAAGACATTGTTCTGGATCCAGTGACAATGTCACGAGCAGGAAATGATTCTCCTGTTTGATGAAGGAGGTGCAGAAGCAAGTGCGATATATATAAATGTGGATAAGCAGCTGCTCTTGCTGCGGAAAAAGAGTTTGCATCGGGTATTTTTGAAGACATTGTTCTGGATCCAGTGACAATGTCACGAGCAGGAAATGATTCTCCTGTTTGATGAAGGAGGTGCAGAAGCAAGTGCGATATATATAAATGTGGATAAGCAGCTGCTCTTGCTGCGGAAAAAGAGTTTGCATCGGGTATTTTTGAAGACATTGTTCTGGACCCAGTGACAATGTCACGAGCAGGAAATGATTCTCCTGTTTGATGAAGGAGGTGCAGAAGCAAGTGCGATATATATAAATGTGGATAAGCAGCTGCTCTTGCTGCGGAAAAAGAGTTTGCATCGGGTATTTTTGAAGACATTGTTCTGGATCCAGTGACAATGTCACGAGCAGGAAATGATTCTCCTGTTTGATGAAGGAGGTGCAGAAGCAAGTGCGATATATATAAATGTGGATAAGCAGCTGCTCTTGCTGCGGAAAAAGAGTTTGCATCGGGTATTTTTGAAGACATTGTTCTGGATCCAGTGACAATGTCACGAGTAACTTCGCTGCAATCTTTTGATCCATATGCAGTGAAACAAATACGTATAATATTTATTTATTAATTAACAAGCATTGTCACTGAGGTGACATAATCTCCCGCCGCAAAATATATAAATTAAACTTAAGAAGTAATGAAAATGAAGGTTGTAGGTTAGAATGAAGTCAAATGTCAACAGAACCGTGATCAGCCAACCTGCACCTTCCCAAAATGAAGCTAAGGTTTAGATATGAGGAAAATACAGCGAATCCTTTGTGTGATGTCTCGCTGACACTGTGAACATGTAGGTTAACAAGCTGAAATATTCAATGTGTCCCTGTGACCCTGAAGAATACATGAAGGTCATCAAAATCGAAGGGGCCCAGAACCTTACCCGATGAAGCTTTGTGTCATGGAAACAGCAAAAGAAGAAAATTCATATTGGGGGTCTAATCTATGCACATCTATGGTTGATGCTTGAGTTTGATGAAACTACCATGTTTATTCCGCAAAGGTCGGCATCCTCATAACCACAGCCAAAGTCACGGAACTTTCCACGGAAACAAACAAACAAACAAAAATAATAATAATATAACTCATACCTGGGTCTAAACCACAAAAGGCACACCTATATATGGACCATGCGTGAGATGTATACCAAGTTTGATGAAGCTAGCATGTATAGTTTGAAATATCTGTAACGGACATAATGACATTATCATAGTCTGATTTTGATTTAAACATATTTAGTCAAGAGAATGGATTGGGTACAAGTCATTCCAACTTAGTGAACCCTCTCCTATTTACAGTGCTTACATGCAAAGGTAAAACAAACTGTAAAATACACTGCAAATAGAAAGGTATATACAAAAGGAGATTAAAAGATTTAAACTAAAGTAATAGACTGAGTGCACTAATTATTTAGATCATAAACAGTATATCAAATCATGAACCATTTGGAGTGTGATATATATTTTTGAACTTCTGTAAAAATCTGTATATTGTCTCTGTACTTAATGGTACCGCTTAGGTTATTGGTGCTCTAATGCTATAAATTTTGTGAAACATTTCTCACCTGATATTACAATACAAAGAATATTCCATATAAAAATTATGAGAATTTTCACAGGTAAATTTACAACTACATTCTGGGTTCTCAATAAGACCAATCCCAAACAGATCACTATTTAATCTAGTGTTTGAATTACGTAGTTGGGTATGAATTACGCTGACCTTCCTATTACCAAATGAAAAATATCGCCTTATCTATGCGATTTAAAACTGATCTGATGCTCTGACATATAAGGGCATATTATTCCAAAGCTGTGAAGATGATAGGGAGAATGGGTGTAGAGACTTTTGCGGGAATAGGACAGGGAAAGATCATGGATGTTTCTGAGATTATAATTTGTCCTGGATTCAACAGTTTGGGGCATAAGATTACACACGTAGGATGGAGCAGTTTTGTTGTAGATATTATCGAATAAAGACAGTTTACCACATCTTCTTCTCTTTTAGCAATTGCCAACCTGTTCCATAAACTAGAATATCTCTAGTAGCATATTTTGGTAAACCAGTAACCATCCTGGTGGTCTCACACTGAACGCTTTCAAGATCATCTGTTAAATATATGTATGTATGTGCGTGCGTGTATGCGTGCGTGCGTGCGTGCGTGCGAGATTCTAGATTTGAATCCCCAAATCCCAAATCCGTTTATAACTTCATGTTGCTCAACAGTTCTGAGTGTAGTATAATGCTTCAGTTTGTTAGTCATGTCAGAGTAACGACTGTGTTTCTTAGACATATTGTCACCGCATCATAGTGGTGTAACGACTGTGTTTCTTAGACATATTGTCAACGCATCATAGTGGTGTAACGACTTTGTTTCTTAGACATATTGTCAACGCATCATAGTGGTGTAATGACTGTGTTTCTTAGACATATTGTCAACGCATCATAGTGGTGTAACGACTTTGTTTCTTAGACATATTGTCAACGCATCATAGTGGTGTAACGACTTTGTTTCTTAGACATATTGTCAACGCATCATAGTGGTGTAATGACTGTGTTTCTTAGACATATTGTCACCGCATCATAGTGGTGTAACGACTGTGTTTCTTAGACATATTGTCAACGCATCATAGTGGTGTAACGACTTTGTTTCTTAGACATATTGTCAACGCATCATAGTGGTGTAACGACTTTGTTTCTTAGACATATTGTCACCGCATCATAGTGGTGCAACGACTTTGCTTCTTAGACATATTGTCACCGCATCATAGTGGTGTAACGACTTTGTTTCTTAGACATATTGTCAACGCATCATAGTGGTGTAACGACTTTGCTTCTTAGACATATTGTCACCGCATCATAGTGGTGTAACGACTTTGTTTCTTAGACATATTGTCAACGCATCATAGTGGTGTAACGACTTTGTTTCTTAGACATATTGTCAACGCATCATAGTGGTGTAACGACTTTGTTTCTTAGACATATTGTCAACGCATCATAGTGGTGTAACGACTTTGTTTCTTAGACATATTGTCAACGCATCATAGTGGTGTAACGACTTTGTTTCTTAGACATATTGTCAACGCATCATAGTGGTGTAACGACTTTGTTTCTTAGACATATTGTCAACGCATCATAGTGGTGTAATGACGTTGTTGACACCTTGCATCACTAATATATCAGAAACATCATCAGTGTCATGTCACACGTTATTCAAGGAAACAATGTTAAGTGAGTGAGTGGTTTGGTGGACGCCGCACTGAACAATTACGTTACGGTATGTCAGCTTGCAGGAAAGCCCACATGGATCATGAGAGTGTAAGCTGATTACTTGCTAATAGAAATCTAGCTCAGTTTGGGTGGTAAGTAGTCTAAACTGAAATCCAAAGGAACAAGGTTCGCACCAGTGATTGCCCCTTGTTACGCAGTGAAGATTATGTTTTGCAAGTACACTGTATACGAACAATATGCGGCCTAAGTATACTGTTACCTGTGCTTTCAGCACAAACAGGAAGTATCAGATTAAACATGAAATAGAACCACTTATCCAAAACTTGAAAAACCCTTAATAATTCACCAGAATATAATTTTCAATACTCCATCGGTAGCGTACATTTGTCTCAGAGCTTATCACCGAAGAATGCGACAATTTGCATACATTCAAAACATGTATTGAATATTGTATTTACCATTGCCGTTATGACCCGCTTATGTCACGTAATGGCAACGCCAAGTCACAGTGTTTGTGAACGTTATAATTACAACATTATAAAGTTACGTTGCACTATAAGAATTATTTGTAAAGGTAGTCACTGCCTGAAACACGACATGGCATGATCATGCCAAAAACACTTAACTGCTATAATTCATAACACTAACGTTAATCAGCATCGTCGCTATATCCTGCAGAAAAATGCTGATGGACAGCCCAGAAGAAGCAAGTATATGACTTCTCATAAATGTTTCCCGTTGGCTTAGATCTGTCTATATGGAGGCGGAAGGTATGCTGTCTGAAGAACTGCTGGATTTCCTTTGCTCCTAAGTATCGTCGATAGTGTCCTTTGAGTTGAGATATACCACCGAACTGAATACTTAATGCCCACTGAACCAGACGCTGCAAACAGTAAAGAAAACATAAATAGGAAGTACTCATGAGGGACTAAAGATTCTGACACGACTTCAGATGACATCCACCAGAGGACAAAAAACATCATCTACAGGCATGAATTAGAACAGGTTCTAGATGCTGATCATACCGTTATGCATTGCTGAATCACCCTATGTATAAACACCTGGGTATACTTACGACAAAGTAACATATTGTGAATTGTGATGCAATGGTAAATTGCCTTTTAGTAAGTATTGCGAATGGTGTTGCAATGTTAGAAGCCTTGTAGTAAGTAATAGGGCGTAGGGTGCATGACTGAATATGCTGAACTACCTTTAAATGATTATTATACTAGACATTTGTAGAGCGACGATATCCAGTTCCCCAGTTCAACTGCTCAAGGGCGTTTTGTTTTTCCCTCGATCACTGGATGTCCATCACAACTGCAACTTTTATCTCAAATCCATGGGCATCAAACAACTCTTGTATCCTACTAGGCGCACCAAGTAAATGTGGCTTTCCCATCCTTACGAGGTACCAATTCACAGCGAGGTGGACTGGGACACGTAGTAAATGTACTTTGTTCATGTTACGAGGTGTTTGCACGTATTCGCGTGACCACCATCTCGTCATCTACACCCGATCACAGGTGGGCTCGATACCGTCACCTCTAAGATCGCTGAATTGCTAGCATGGTGCCTTAGACAGCTCGCCCACCGCGCCCCCAATGATGATACTGAAAAAAGCAACTGCTAGCTATAAAGAATGATGCTGAAAGGTCACAGAGGGTGATAAATTTATTAATCCATGTGATGAAGGTACAGTTTGATAAAACACAAACATGGATTTATGTAAACTAAAAGAGGAAGGACACTTACGAACAACACATTGTTGACCTTCAACATACAACGTGACACATGCTAGTGTTTGCATAAAATATCTTCCATGTTGAACGATTACATTAAGATGCTCGGGGAACGTGTATCTCTATACAGAATGGAACGTTACTTATCTTATTGGCGCGGTTATTAAATCAGTGAACTTACTGTCTATTCATCAGAGTAGGTTGTGTCACTGCGCTTGTTTCCCGAGAGCCCTCTTTATATCAAGTGTTCATTTCTGACAAAACACATACAGAAAGTGTTCAGTTCTTACTTCAGTTAGTTGCTATTCCTTCAGGACACTAGGTATAACAATGTTACAAATGGAGTGGAGATAATCTGTAACGTCTATTGGCCATGTGCACACTAGGCTGAGTATAGATCATGGAATCAAGGGTTGCTTAGGTTCTACCATAGTAAAAATACATGCGTCACTGGATGAGTGTGAAGTCCTGAGGAACGCGTTCCACATGGGTAGTGATCAAATCTAATTTCAGCAGGTACACATGATATGCCGCATAATCGTTGTTACAGGATCGGCCCCGTCCACTAACAACCAACTTAACGTGGAATATATCATATATGGAGAGAGTATCTGGTTACCTTCATCCACCGAGAAATGTACCATGTAGAGATGGATAAAGGATAGTATTGGTCTTATTTCAGAACTGAAACCAGAATCAGTATTCGATGCTCTTTAACTTGCAGGAGCCATCGGGAAGTCTAATGTTTAAAGTGTTCGCTTGTTAAGACGACGACATGGCGTCGGTTTCTCACGTGGGTATAATGCGTGCAACCCATTCCCGTCATATTGCAGGAATTGTTCAGTTCTTGCTAACCACAGAGTAAAACAACTCTGTCTTTCTCCATCTTATCAGTGTGTAAACGATGCACTTTTGTCACAAAGCGGAGGTGTCTACCTCAACGTCCGCGTTGACAGGTATATTATTTAAAAGCCTGAAGTTTCATTGCACCGTGTGTTTAGGAAACGTATGTTGTGAAAAAGAACCCTGGTTTATTTTATCATCGGTCCTTCGGGGAATCTACGTGAGTTTCTGTCCTTGTTTACGAGGTGATCATCAGTGCAACAATACATGTATTTCTCCTTCGTCAATTTGAACATAATCCTAAACTGCTTGCCCAGAGGCTGTGTTTGGTCCAACGACAGGAAATATTGTCGCTTATTTTCTTTTGTTAACTCTACTTTATGCTGACGATGTTTTAACATTGAGACATTTCCTAAGTTTGTTTCGGAGACGGAAATGAGGTTCACATGTCCTGAAGGTATATCAATGTTAACGGCTCAGAAAGTAGTAGCACTTAAAAATCAATAACTACGCCATGCAGCTTTCAAAGGACTTCATTTATGTTTGGCGTAAGCACTCTTAAATTGAATAACCCAAAAGAGAAAAAGTAATTTGCTCCTTCACTGAAGATATCAAATCTGATAAAATAAAGAACATTGTTCTCTACAGGTTACCGCATCTACAAGTGCGTCTTTGCAACAGAAAAGTGATTAAGAATAATATTTCCAAACGTGATGTGAAAGTGTCAAACATAATGTTCGATGTAATTTCCTGTTGGGACTTGTACGGGTGCTTATGGAGGTGAACAATTAAGTTAGCTTCGCTACGGGTTGGAAGGAAACCTGACCTTTGTGCGACGATGATTAATATTGAGTAATAATTGATAAACTCATTATCATGATGTAGCCGGAATCGATCGGCATTTTGTCATTTTTGCATAATTATTAATATCGTTATTGTTGCTTGTAATTTTGTGGAGGTTTCGTCGAAATCATCCAATAAATGACTCTCCTAACACGTTTTTCTGGACTAAGGCATGTCGGAACAAGAGGGTTAACACTATGTGCTAATATAGACAGCTAATCTAGTGAAACATGTGAAAGTAATGTCGCAATATGGGAAAAGCTTCTTTTTCACATAAACAGCTACAATTGTTGTTACTGATATGTGAAAGTGTGAACGCTAAGTTCGGCCTAACCAGAGTTCCAGTGGTAGGTAGATAGGAGACGCAAAACACGACTTTACTGATTAGTGCAGAAATGAGCAACGCAGATATTTCAAGGTCCACAGCGACTTAGTTGGTACAGACCATGGATTCATACAAAGTAGTGTGCGGTGATATTGTATTACGAAGGACACTTTTTCAATGTCCATTTCGAAATTACACTTTGCTTCAGTATGAACGTTGGGTGACATAAAAACATAATAACATTCAAGACAGACACTATTAAAGATATAGCTACCATGGAGTCTCACTATCAACAGAAAAAGAAACAGGTAGGCAAGGCCGTCTAAAAACCATACCCACGTCTGGTGTTGCAAACGATCTGGCCCGGGGACAGAGATATCAGCTACTATATGATAGTCCCATAGGGAAAATGTACAAATGTACAAATGTAACAATGTACAAATAATATCCAATCATGTCGACCTTCGGGTGGTCTTGTTACTTATATGTTCCGAGACAGTTAATACAGATGAGACATGTTCAACACACAAAATCCTTGAGATTGCCTCTTGTGCCAGTAGACAGCGCATGCATTTCATGACAGGTGAGTCGATGGTCCGTCGTCATACCTGGCTCAGCGACTTTATTGCCTTTTATAGTCTGGTCATATTTTTTCTAAGCTTTGACCAATTTTACGAGTAACATGATTTTCTGGATAACCACTTACGCGTCCCATTGTGCAAAGGCCCCCTAATCTGTGTTACTGTATCAGATTGTTTGAGGTGTTCTACAGAGGTTGGGATCACAATATATCGCACGCTCACAGCATATGTTTGCACAGACTGTATGAAACTTTTGACTGGAATGTTACTGAGACGACTGTGGCGAACTTGTGACGTGTTTCTGTTGCGTCTTTAGACTGGATTGTTCATAACCTTTCTGGTAAAGAACGATGCCACTATTTAGGTTCCCTTTGTGTGAGTCTAGGAGAGAGTGAGGAGAGAAGAGAGATACAGGAGAGAGGGAGAGACGGGGGTGGGGATGGAGCAAGAGAGATAGAGAAAGAGAGACAAGCTACGTTAGTCGGTAAATCCATAATGCATACACACACACTAACACACACTAACACACACACACACACACACTCACTCACGCGCGCAGAGCAAACCAACTCAAGATTATAGCTGCTTTTCCTTAATTTAAAATGCAAAGACGCTGGAGTAAACTATTGCACTGACTGGTGAAAATTCATCGGTGGTGATCGGAGGATATGTTTTCTCTCTCGATTGCCAATTTCACACCGTGGTCACTTGCTTCTAATAGTAGTAATCTATATATTGTTGCAAGAGTGTGCTTTCTGTAATTTGTGTTATCATTGATTAAGTGATAGTTATCATTGAGTAAATCTGTGTGGATTGTATAGTAATCTGTACGTTGTTCCAAGAGTATTGTTCGAATGTTGCCGACACGGTGCGGGTGCAACTAAAGGCCGGTTGCTGTGTTGAGGGCCACACACACGCACTTACACTCGTGTTACGGTTAAGAATTTACCGCGACAACAATGTAAGAGATCCCCTTGTGAACCAGCAAAATAGAACAAAGACAAGTTGTTTACTTTCAAATTCTATTACTATTTTTCAACGGGAGCAAGGTATACAAAGTCACAAGTCCATATAACAATGCAGATTACAAAATTAATTCAATTTAAGAGAGACAAAATCCAAGTCAGTGGGTCACAAAATACAATATAGCAAACTCACCAAAGTCTTGGTGTGAGAGAATCAACTATGGCAGAATGTCAACACATCGATCGGTGCGACAGCAGATGATGTAGATTCAGGCGTTGACAGGATTTCAAGCGTTGGCGGTAATGTAAATGAGTATGAGTGTCGCCCTCCACACGGCAACCAGCCTATTTAAACAGTCAATTTCGGGCACAAACGAACATCGTCCACACTGTAGAAAGGTCTCGAATATGTCTCCCGGAAGTAAACATAGAAAACTAGGAGCAGATAAGTTCCGGAATGCCGGAATGCCAGAAGGTTAAAGGTGTTGACCAGGTATTAAAACGAAATGTGACCCAATGATACTTATTACTGAATTAATAACAAAAATATACAGAAAATACACTCGTAACACTCGGAATTACTTACCTCTGTCTGTCATCGACTGCTTGTCAACAACATCATCTGAATCTACATCCAACATTGATGCTTCGTGCCTGACTCTCTTAATGGAAACAAGCTTCATTTAATATATCTGATTGTAGTACCTAGATTCTGGTTAGTTAATATTTGATAGATGTGACCCATTACCTTACACGTTTGTATCAACTGCATTGTACTAGGGATCTGTATTGTGATTCATTGTAAATTACTCATTGTGTGCTCAATATATTATTGCATACTTTAGACTTGTCTGTGTTACTACTTTGCTGGTTCAAGGGGGATCTCTTATCCCTTTTGTCACAGGACTTCATTAGCTGTAACAACATTGTGGTCAGCTCTTAGTTGTACAGGGTACCAGTTGTTCGAAGCTGCTCCTGGTTGTCACTTGTGTAGTGGTGGTTTGTATGGATGCTCCTGGTTGTCCTTTGTACCGTTGATGGTCAGTACTAATAACTGTCTGCTGATTGTCAGTTCAAGTACTGACTGACTGCAATTCATCGGAATTACTTCCGTTATAGGTAAGATGTTAGTAATGCTTCTTGAGTATCGGTTATACATGGTGGCCAAGTCTCAGTAAAGCCCGCTGGATGTTCGTGTTACATAGTGACCAATCCTTAGTACAGCCTGCTGAGAGTCGGGTGTCTTTCATAGATAGTTCTGTTCAGAAGATAGCTCAGGTGATAATCATTTATTGCTTCTAATTTCACTATCATGCACTTTACTGACAATTAAAACCTCAAACCATTACTTTCTTGAAGCGACCGGTCGTTGGTATAGTGTACCAAGCGATCAGAGGACATGTCCTCCTTGTAGGTACTCTGCTGCTTTCAAATCTCGAACTATGAAGGACCTTTATTGTAATGTAAGTTTTCATTGAATTATTGCATTTTAAAAAGAATTAGATTTGTTAACTGACTTGTAATTAAACAAGTATTTTATAATTGAAAAAAAAAACCCCACACACAAAAAGTATTTTATGATTGGAAATTGAATTAGTGGATGAGATTGTTAGTGGCTCTATCCTCGAGGGTTGTTGACGTAACGTAATATTATTGTCCTCCTGAGAGGGCACGTAAGTCCCAAAACATTTGAAGTCAAATTTAATCCTCCATTTTTTAGCCGTAGCATTTCTGTCATTTTAATTTGTGTCTTATCTTGCATACACTCACCAAGAGCTGAGGGGATGGTGTAAATCCAGCTGGGGACCATGCAGGTAGCAGAAGTACTGTAAGTCCCCATGGCCCCTAGTATGGTGATCTGCCTTCAGTTGTTGGCGATATGATCTATAGCCTGTTTTTATATGGTATTGTCTGAATGTTCAAGAATGTTCCCGTCACGATATGGCTGCAATATTGCCGATGTGACGTTAAATATTAACTCACTCACTCATCTGCTGTTTTCATTACCTCATCCAGTGTTCAGTCTTTAAGAAACTTAGAGCCACGTTTTATTCGTATTATTACGATTGGCCTATCCTGTATAAGTTCAAGACCTTCTCAGCTGAAAAAATGTGCATCACAGAAATCTGTTCCAATATTAAATTGTAACGGGTATGTCGATCATGTTATTTGTAATACTGGTATTTGTAAATATATGCTCTAATACCACAGTAAATTGTTTTGAGAATACAAACCTTGAAACCTTAATAAAGCCCAGCTTGTGTTTACACCTAACGTTGAATTTACTCCAGGATAGTTTTTCTCATAGCACATTGAATTGGACTGTTGTGCTTGATATGCCTTTTAACAACAAGTGGCTAACAGAGACAGCAATTGATTATTTTAGTCGCATTTCAACTTAAATGGTGTGCCGGAATGACTACCAATAATGTGTTATTGTATGACAGCTTGCCTAATGCCCCTTGTATAGGAATTACAATCAAGTCCAAACCTTTTAAATGTTTAATGTTTCCATTTGAATAACACCTTTAGAACGTTGAAATTAACACAATGGCTTCTCATTTCAGTAGCGCTAATGTCATTTTCCTTAAAATGGGAGCATTATTAAATTTATTACATATAATAATACATAGTATCTAACGAAATCGCTGTCAATTGCTTTAGACAAAACGCGGTTCCAATGGTAACAGGATGAAGTCTTCTACAAAGCGTTGAACTTGTGGTTACTGCAGTTTTGGTACAATCAAGATCCAAACAGCTTTCGCGAAAATTACGTCTGCTTGAAGAATTCACAATCATTTAGCCAGAGAATAACGAAAGAATCGCTGTCAAGGTGAGAGGTGCAAGCCAGGTAATCAGCATTAGCCATTGAAGAGTGCGCCTTTTTTCAAGGGGTATAGTCTATGCTTACTATGTGACACGATGTTAGATACATTGGTATGTGTTTGTTATAATTGTAATGTTTCTCTCCAGACAGAATAACATTAACGCGACTTGCATATCATAACATGATTATTACAAAAGTACATGATGTCATAAATAAACTATAAATGTACATAAACTATAAACATACATATAGAAAATGCTTTTAGTTCCGCAAGGAGTCAGATGAAAATGTACGATTGATTACAGTAGTAATAAAGTTCTGTACACATTTGACAATATCATAATTTCTGGATCTGGGTAATTCTACGATACCACAAAAAGTATCATTTATGATATATCCATGTTTGAATTAAATTAATCGTTTCTTATAGAAACATAGTTGGGACAAATAAATAGATGATGAAGGGTGTCCTCGAAACGCAGCACCCTATGTACATGAAGGGTTATCTTATATAAATCATTTGACAGAACATGCATATGTTTCCAATGTTGAGATCAAACCGAAATGAACTACAATATGATGTAATCTTATTCTTGAATTCACTTGGTGATTGTTTAAATCTGAGTTCGTCCAGCAAAGATTTCCAAAGCTCAATGATTGTACTGGGGAAACATGATTTTGTCTGTGTAATCGGCATTTCTAACTGCTTCGAAAGTTCGTCATTGGTGAAACTTTATCAAGTACAGAATTTATCTGTGCAGTCTCACTTGCGTCCTTTTCAAACCAGTCTCCTAAATGGTTGTGCATGGAATAATAATTATGTTTGCATAAATAACCTTGCACTAGTTAATATCATTCACCAATATCACTAATTATATAATGTATCTCACTTTAATACAAATGTCACTACTGTCAACAACTGAGCATTTTCTCAAATCTCAAATATTCCAATAATACCATATCAATGTATTATATCTCACTTTAATACAATGGTCACGAATCGCACTAACTGAGCATTTTGTGGAAACAAACTATGGCTCATCTGGACTGAGCGTTATCAAAACACTAACTCCAGTCACCCAAATCCCACTCAAGCTATGCGAGAGATCAGTTTTCATAGAATCTGTCTCCGTTAGGGGACACCGTTTGGAGCAGACCCAGTGGGTTTAGTTGCTTCTGTTCCAGTCCTTGGACCTCTAATTTCAGTCTTCTCCTAACATGTACTGGCATTGTCGTATTCCACTGACATGTTGTAGTCCATGACTACAGTCGTTGCTGTGCGCCACTGACATGTATTGTCTGTAACAGCGATCATGCTCCACTGACACGTGGTCTGTAACTACAGTGTGTATATGTGGTTAAAATAATGCTCGTTGACGCGTTCCACTGATAGGGATGTTGCCCACAACAATCACAAAAGGGATCAAAGTTCAGCTGCCACACGGGTTCGATGTGGGAAGACATGGGATGCCCAGGTTACTCTGTCACATGGGTGCAATGTGTGAAGACACGGAAGGCCTCGGATCAGCTGCGTTCAGTTGCCAAACGGGATATTACAAAATTCAAAAAGCAACGACAAACAGTTAATCATCTGAAATATTATCCAGAAGAAAACCATATTGCTAATCTAGACAATTTTCTTCTGGATTCATATGCTGAAAGCAAAAGTTCATATTGCAAGCCTCTACGTCAACTAGCGAAACAGTCTGGCACGATTATCTGCATACCCCGTCTTAAATCTAATGGTGATCATGAAAGTCCGTCTTGTTTCTCGGATTGTTAAAAAGCTGAAAGACTGAACGAGTATTTCCAGTCTATTTCAACAGTGGATGAAAACAACGCATGTCTACCATATTTCGGTGAGCGAACAAGCGAACGTTTTGACACTTTAATTATATCCAGATATGATAACTGAAGATGTCATTAAATGTTTACACGTGAAAAAGGCATCCGGTCGTGACAGAATAAGTCATCAATTGTTGAAACACGTTGTATACTCAATACGTAACGTCTTATCTTTGTTGTTCAATATGTCCTTACAAACATGCCTGTACCCATCTGAGTGGAAAGTTGCCAATGTCATGCCTCTCTGAGCCATCTTCAGCTTCCACTTATAGACCGATATCCCTTATAAGTTGTGTTGGAAAAGTATTTGAGCGAATTGTCTTCAAACACCTCTTTGACTATTTTCATGCTAACAAACTCCTATATAAATATCAGTCTGGTTTTCAGCTAGGACATTCCACTCTACATCAGTTAATTGAAATTTACAACCCGGTTTGCTTATCAATGGATAAAAAGAAACTTTTTGTATGGTATTTTGCAATACATCAAAAGCGTTTGATCGTGTCTGGCATAGAGGAATACTGTTAAAACTTGAAAAATATGGTGTAAGCGGACAACTGCTGGGATGGTTAGCTTGTTACGTAAGTAATCGGAGTCAGAGTGTATTTGTCAATGGGTCAGTTGCTAAGCTGAGGACGCTAAGCGCTGGTGTCCCACAGGACTCAATGCTTGGTCCTTTTTTATTCATTGTTGACATTAATGGCAGTGCTGATGACTCGTCTTTGGGTTACTCTTCACCAGATAACAGGATTATTGAACAGAGTTGGGCTTAAAACTGATTACATTTGTATATGTGGTGATTTTATTGAGGATCCGTGCCCCTATCTGTTTGAATGTTCATTGTACAAACAACAGAGAGTTAACTTCATGTTATCTGTTAAGCGTATTTGCTTATCAGCTGGTATTCCAGTTGACCTCAAAAACATTTGTTAGAAGGAAGTGCAGACCTATCATCATGCGCAAATACAAATGCACTCAGGTTAGTGCATTCATTCATCTGTGAGACACAACGATTTGTATAGCATTTCTGTGTTATTGTGTATAGCTCTATCTCTTGTTCACTTCTGCTACCTAATTGTCCAAATCTGTCATCTCTAGTTGCAGGAATCTATACTATTTATGTACATACCAAGGAGAGGGTATTCTCAGTTGGAGAACTTGTTCCTCATCCTTTTCTCTGTGAATAAAATGTGTTTAAAACAAAACACGGATGTAATGTGTGGAGACACGGAAGACCTATGGATCAGCTGCCACACGGGTGCAATGTGTGAAGACACGAATTACCTTGGATCAGCTGCAACACGGGCACAATGTGTGAAGACACGGAAGACCTATGGATCAGCTGCCACACGGGTGCAATGTGTGAAGACACGAATTACCTTGGATCAGCTGCTACACGGGTGCAATGTGTGAAGACACGGAAGACCTATGGATCAGTGCAATTTGTGAAGAAGACACCGAAAGCCTAGGTTCAGCTACCACACAGGTGCAATGTGTGAAGAAGACACCGAAAGCCAAGGTTCAGCTGCCACACGGGTGCAATGACAGAATGTTCATACGCAACTGCTTCTACAGAAACCAAACCATCCCCTGTCCCATATAAGTTCACATCAATATTAAATATAGACACTGACAGACCAAATATGCATTCGTAATTATTGTCGCAATAGTTTCTTAACAAATCAATACAGGTACGTGTTTAATTCATAAATAATTTAGGCAGTGCTGCACTGTTGATATTGTTACATGCACAGACGTATACATAAAAAGAATCTCAGTTGAATATGTGTTAATATGTGTTAATATAAGAGATATGTACGTGTGCATATGTTTGTGTCTACTTTACCATTATTAACCTGTTCATGTCTACTGGAACCGTTTTCGGACACAGAATAATGAATGACATAAAGGTCTGAAAAAATAGGTGGCGACCTCACAAGTAATTGCGTTCCGATTCCCATTTCAGCTGACCGTTATACAATGAATATCAATGCGAGCCACGTCTCTATTCTATACTGAAACTGATCGTGTGTGCAGTCTCGATAGGGACGGTCAATCTATGTTTATTCGAGTCAGGTGACCTATATGTACATACGAATGTGAATCTACGTGG
Organism: Haliotis asinina; assembly: GCF_037392515.1. Taxonomy (NCBI): domain Eukaryota; kingdom Metazoa; phylum Mollusca; class Gastropoda; order Lepetellida; family Haliotidae; genus Haliotis; species Haliotis asinina. The sequence continues at coordinate 53,565,038 of NC_090288.1, forward strand.
ATATAGATGTGACACAGAGACAGCTCTCAATTGTGTCTCTTGTGATGGTTGTATTTTGGGATGGCGGTCCTTCACTCTTCTGACGGGCACGGATCAGTGGAACATTGCCAAGGCCACCATTGCCAGCATCCTAAGTGTCTATCATGAACAGTCGTTACATTGTCTCACCTGGGAGACGTCGTGTCACTATGAATTTTCTGGAACAGACAACAATACTGAGTGTAGTGAAATACTTCAGTTTGTTAGTCATTTAAGGGTTACTAACTTGCTTCTAAGACATCTTGACGAAAATCGTTTAATGATGTTGTTGAGGCCGTTCATCACTGGGTCATGAAAAGGGCCATTGGTGTCATGTCGCACAGTATCCAAGGAAACAAAATTAAGTGAGTGAGTGGTTTGGTGGACGCCACATTGAACAATTACATTACAATGTGTCAGCTTTCAGGAAAGCCCACACTGATCAAGAGAGTGTAACGTGACTACATGTTAATAGAAATCTAGCTCAGTTTGCATGGTAATTGGTCTAAATTTAAATCCGAATGAACAAGGTTCAGACCCTTACTTCCTTGTTACGGAATGAGGCCATTGTACAGTCTATGGCCTATTATATGCGTGTCAGCACAAACTTGGAAGCATTAGTATAAAATATGAAATATAAGTTCCTGTCCAAAGTTGGGGAACAATTACACGTGTCTGTGTGCTTACACTAATGACGTCCCACGGTGACCTATATACCTTGAACTGATTAAGTAAGTAAAACAGTGAGAGGAAGTAATCATCATGAAGTACAATAATCAGTGGATACTGATCACATCCCTGTACCATCGCTGAATCAACCTCAGATGTATAAAAGTGATACATTAACAAATTGTCAATGACATTGCATGGTAAAGTGAGTGACTGCGGCCTCACATGTATTTTATGCCGCTTTAAGATGTATTCCAGCAATATCTTGGCGGCAGACACGAGAAATGGGCTTCACATATTCTACCCACGTGGGGAATCCAACCCCGGTTTTCAGCGTGACGAGATGACGCTTCAGCCATTAGGCGACCCATCGCCCCTGCAGTGGTAAAGAGCAATATAGCATGACTGATCATTGCTGAACTGCGTGTAAACCTTCAACACACAACTTGAAACATGTTAGCGTTTACGCTCAATATCCTCCATGTTGAACGATTACATTAAGATGCTCGGGGAACGTGTATCTATATACAGAATGGAAGGTTACTTATCTTATTAAATAAATGGACTTATCACCTGTAGATCAGAGTAGGTTGTGTCACTGCGCCTGTTTCCACAGAGCCTTTTATAAATCAAGTTTACATATCTGACAAAACACGGACATAAATTGTTCAGTTCTCACTTCGGTTAGCTACTCTTCATACAGGACACTAGGCATAACAATGTTAGAAATGCAGTGGAGATAATCTGTGGCCATGTGCACCATCGGGAAGTCTAATGTTTAAAGTGTTCGCTTGTTAAGACGACGACATGGCGTCGGTTAATCACGTGGGTACAATGTGTGCAACCCATTGCTGGTGGCCCCGTCATCATATTGCTGGAATTGTTCAGTTCTTGCTAACAACTCATTCTTTCTCTTCAAAGCGTTAGCCTACTAAACAGATCGAGACATTAGGATTTATTTGCAAAATGGCATGCCCTGTAATAAGCTTACTCTGAATGAAGTGGCATCTATGAAACATTATTCAGTCCCATGGTAAAGGGAAAACTGCATCTGAGTATTGAATGTCAGCCCAAGCAATGATAGAACAATAATATTACATTGAGATAATTTAACAGAGTTACATTTTGATAAGCACCATGAAGATCCGGGGTAGAATAGATCTTCATCAACCCATGCTTGCAACACAAGGCGACTGTGCTTGTCGTAGGAGGCGACTAACGGGATCGGGTGGTTAGGCTTGCTGACTCGGTTGGTACATGTCATCGGTTCCCAAATACGCAGATCGATGCTCATGCTGTTGATCAATGGATTGTCTGATCCAGACCTCATTATGTACAGACCACTGCCATAGCTGGAATATTCTGGAGTGTGGCTTAAAACTAAACTCACTCACTCACTTACACACTACATTTTCATAATATTATATTTTTATTAATGTTATAGGATATTTATATAGCGAATATCCACGCAGGTAGTACATGCACAAGACGCTGGTATTCTTTCCTCCAATCATTGAATGTCAATCTCAAGGGCACGTCGTATCTAAACTCCCAGGGGGTCGTGTAACTCTTGCTGCCAATAGGCGCACCGAGTAATTGTGGCTTTCAATCCCCATGAGAAACACATTCACAGCTAGGTGTACTAGGACACGTAGTCGCTGTACTTTGTCCAAACTTATTGCAGGTTACTGTACCCGCAACTAAGAGTTTGCACGTGTTCATGTGGCCACCATCTGGTCACCCTGTCATATACCAACGAATTCGTTGGTTCTTTTAAATGCACAGGTTTGTGTACAGTGCACTACAGGTTGTGACAATACTGAAAGAGTCTGCACACAAAGTTGTGACACCCAGTCATAGGTGGGCTCGATTGCAAGGTCGCTGGATCACTAGTAAGGCACCTTAGCCAGCTCGCCCACCATGCCCCGCAGCACTCATGGGACGTCAGGTCAAATGTGCTTTGAGAGACCTTCACTGTCACAGTGTCCAAAAATTATTTTGTGATTCCTCTATTTCTGTCGCTAATGCATTATCAAATTAACATTTTAGTTACATTTGAGGCAAACAAATACATAAGCAGTAACAGTCTTTAACAAGATTTTAATTTTTTAAGAATAATATCTTATCAAAGTGTATACGATGCCATTTCACATTGATGGTAGCATGGGAGCAGGACTTCCAGAGCGGAGGTTGTCAAGTTGGATTATTTCAAAGCCTGAAGTGTCATTGCACCATGTGTTTAGGAAACGTGTGCTGTAAGAAAGAACCCGGGTTTATTTTATTGTCGGTCCTTCAGGGAATCTACGTGAGTTGTCCTTGTTTAAGAGGTGATCGTCACTAGAACAATACATGTATTTCTCCCGCGACAGTTTAAACATAATCTTAAACTGTTTGCCCAGACGCAGTGTTGGGTCCACCAACAGGAAATATTGCCTCATAGTTAGTTTCTTTTGTTAACTATACTTTATGGCGCTCATGGTGTAACTTTGAGGCATCTCCTTGGTTTGTTTTGAAGATGGAAATGAGGTTCATTTGTCCTGAAGGTGTATCACAAAGTAGTAGGGCTTGAAAATCAATAACTACGCCGTCCAATTTTCAAAGGACTTTGGCATAAGCACTCTTAAATTGAATAACCTAAAAGAGAAAAAGTAATTTCGGTCCTTCACCGAACATATCAAATCGGAATAAAAACATATATAACGTTGTTCAACAGAACATTTAGAAGTGCGTCTTTGAAAGAATAAAAGGATTTATGTATAATATTTTCAAACGTGACGTGAAAGTGTCAAACGTACTTTTCGATGTTGCTGCTGTGACTTGTACCGGTGCTTATCGAGGTGAACAAATAACTTAGTTTCGTTACGGGTTGAATAGGAAACTCTGACCTTTTAGCTACAATTATTGATATTGAGTAATAATCATCAGACTCACTGACATGATCTAGCCGGAATCGATCGACATTTTTTTTGTCAATGCATAATTATTAATGCCATCATTGTTGCTTGTAATTTTGTAGACGTTCCGTCGAGATCATCCGATGAGTGACTTTCATTACGAACAGGTTTCTGGAATAAGGCGTTTTAGAAATAGAGAGACAAGCCACGATAGTAGGTAAATCCATAACGCATACAGGCACACGCCCACGCAGAGCAACCATTTCATCATTATAGTTCTTTTATAAGTTACGTTAAAATACAAGGACGCAACATGTGGCTAGTTCTCAGTAGTACATAGCACCAGTGCATGGACGCAACATGTGGCTAGTTCTCAGTAGTACATAGCACCAGTGCATGGACGCAACATGTGGCTAGTTCTCAGTAGTACATAGCACCAGTGCATGGACGCAACATGTGGCTAGTTCTCAGTAGTACATAGCACCAGTGCATGTACTAAGTAGTTGCTACTAGGTGTCAGTTGTATGCCGTGGTTGTGCGTACAGATGCTTCTGGTTGGCGGTTATACCTGGTGGTCAGTACTAATTATTGCATGCTGCTGGGCAGTGAGACATCATGGTCAGTTCAAGTGGTAATTTATGACTGACTGCAATTCATTGGGATTTGTTCAGCGGTGCATGTTCACGCTCCATCATACGTAAGATGCTCGTAATGCTTGTTGCGCATCAGTTACACATGGGGGTCAGTTCTGAGTAAACCTTGTGGATTGTTAGCGGAACACAGAGGTCAATCCTTAGAAGACACTGCTGATAGTCTATAGGGATCTTTCAAGGACAATTCTGTTCGGAAAATTGCTTAGGTGATAATGAGGCCATATCCTCTTTGTAGGTCACCTGCGGTTACTGGCGAATTTCATTACCCCTTCCACTTATCAGTTGAAACTGAGATTATACCTGTATAAGTTCAAGTACCTTACCAAACTGAAACAATGTGTCTATATTGAAGAAACATTAAGGATTTCTTGCAATATTAAGTATTAATGTAACGTTAACTGCCATGGCGAGCATATTATTTGTAATACTGCTATTGGTAAATATATGCTTACACCGCGGTAATTGGTTTTGTTTTGAGAATAAAAAGCCTGAAACCTTGACAAAGCCCAGTTTGTTTTTACCCCCAACGTTGAATTTACTCCAGGATAAGTTTTCACAACAAATTGTACTGTTGTGCTTGACATGCCTTTTAACAACAAATGACTAACAGAGACCGCCATTCATTACTTTCTTTCTTTTACTTCTGTGGTATTTTATTTCAACTTAAATGGTGTACGGGAATGACTACCAGTAAGGTTCTATTGTTTGACAGCTTGCCTAATGCCCCTTTTACAGGGGTTACAATAAATTCCAAACCTTTGAGAAAGTTCAATGTTTGCAGTTCAATAACTCCTTTAGAACGCTGAAATTAACACAATGGTTTGTCATTTCAGGAGCGCTAATATCATTTTCCTTAAATTGGGATCATTATTGAGTTTATTGCATGTAATAATACCTAGTACCTAGCGAAATTAGTCTCATCGGTGTCAAATGTTTTAGACCAAACACGGCGTTGTGCTTCACTGACGTGGTGTCCATAACAAACGTCGTTGCCGTGCTCCACAGACATTTGGTGTCCATAACAACCGTCGTTGCCGTGCTCCACAGACATTTGGTGTCCATAACAACCGTCGTTGTCGTGTTCCACAGACATTTGGTGTCCATAACAACCGTCGTTGCCATGCTCCACAGACATTTGGTGTCCATAACAACCGTCGTTGCCATGCTCCACAGACATTTGGTGTCCATAACAACCGTCGTTGCCATGCTCCACAGACATTTGGTGTCCATAACAACCGTCGTTGCCATGCTCCACAGACATTTGGTGTCCATAACAACCGTCGTTGCCGTGCTCCACAGACATTTGGTGTCCATAACAACCGTCGTTACCGTGCTCCACAGACATTTGGTGTCCATAACAACCGCCGTTGCCATGCTTCATTGGCATGCCTTATTTTCTAAATGCCGTGTCGCCAAAGGTGCCACACATGTTATCAATGTGATATTATCTAGGAAGTAACGTTCCGGGTGCGCTTACAGCAAATGTGATTAGAAGTCACTGTAACATACTCTGCTAAATTTACAATCACGTTCAAATACAATCCAGATCGACGGTAAAATATACATGTTCACATGAAAGTCAGCTGCATGAGGTTCCGCATGCATCATCTTGGTGTTGTAATAACGACATCACGAACCGAAAATTAATAGAGAAAGACAAAAGCGTTATGACTGTCCACCGAACACCGAAGGTTGCAGGCTAGAGTGACAAAAACGACGCTACCACATCCAAAGAAATGGATTCAGATATTGTATAGCTAGTCATAGGTAGTCATAGTTATTATCACTATACCCTATCACATCCCGCCTTATCCTGGGCCCTTTTCCGGATGGCGATCGGCACTACGATTGCCGTAAGTCCATGTTGAAGTATGGGAGTTACTATCATCACAGGGCTACGATCGATTTGAGGAAATATCACATGACATTATTGTATTGAGGCAGTAATTAACTTGACTTGTTAGTGAAAGTTTCATGGACTGTACGGGACTTCTCAAAGTAATTCGTTACCTGGAGTGTGCAGCACAGTTGTTGTAATCAGTGCATGGGATGTTTCGCACGTGAGTGGAATCGATCAGCTGAGATTGTGGTAAGATGCAGAATGACACTCCACCCGGTGCTGACACATTAACTACCGCCTAAAAGGAAAGAAACACAATAATGTTAATTATTTTCGATGAAGCGAGAAACTTGTTCTGTGCTGTGTAATGTGAAAATAGAGCGAGCCATGAACCTTTAATTAAATGACAGCTGTGCCAATATTAGATATTAATCAGTCACATAGAAACATTGAAGTGGCATTTCTTCTCTGATCTTTGGCTTTCATTTAAATATTCTAGTGTACCTTATCATGTTACATCTGAAACACTTTATAGACTAAACAAATGCCAATATTAAAATGACGGATTCTTATCCTGGCAAGAGATATTGGACTAGTGTGCTGTAGTGTGTGTGAGCGTTAAAACACACCCTGACCTGAAAAGTATTGCTAAAATCCCAATCTTTATTCAGACAAGATACATGTTCCTGATGTGATATGGAAGAGACAGTGGTATCACTATCAGCATTGGCTTGTATGGCAGTGCGTTTGCTTGTAATATGACCTCTACAATACTCTTTAATCACCCATAAGAAATGTTTGCCAAGAGCAGAGACGATTGTACAATAGGATAGTGGTGGAAGCAGGTGCTGTATGGAAGGTACCGTCTATATATCTATATATCCCTTTACAGCGGCACCCGCCATAAACGATAGTTTAGCGGTCTCTTTTTACCTACAAGAACCCGGAAACGTATGGTACATCCCAAATAGAGAATTGCCATGTACTGATTGTCACCGATGCGGTAAATTTGGAAATTTATTTTTCGTTTCCTGCATAAAACATTTTGAAAGTTTTACTGAGGTCGTGCACGATGTGATACGTTCTAGGAAGAGTCGTCCCTAGTATGGTGATGTGCCTCCAGTTGCAGCTGGTTTTCCATAGCAAGTTTTTATATTGTCTTGCGTTATAGTATACGTTTTTACTAATATGGTGGTTTTGAAACTGTCTATGATAAAGATAGCTGGTGACAAAGATTCGGGAATCTGTGAAAAAGATTCAGGAAGATATCTTCTATACAATAGTAGTTTTACTGTTCATCGTAAACAGTTTTGCAGTTTCTAGTTCTATCTTTATCTAACTAATTGTTCTCGTCAAGTTACAGCTGAAATATTGCTCATGTGACGATAAACATTAACTCACCAACCCTAAGAGGAGCCGAGGATGACGGAGTATTCACAAATCTCTCTAAAAATGCGAAATATGACCACCCAAGGTAAGGAGCAGTATGAATCTTGCGGACAAATACTTACTATTAGAAACATAAAGTCATCTCTTTTATCATACAGACTGATTCTTGTCCCTCCCAATTCATAGCTCTAATTATGAAAACCTGAGACGGACTTACTTGCATATTTTGAATTCAGGTGGGTGGGAATGCTTCCTGTATTTTTTTTAGATAGATGGTACTGTTTCCTTTATTTCAAATTCAGGTGGATGGAAATACTTCCTTTATTTCTAAATCAGGTAGATGTGATTGCTCTTTTTGTTTCAAATTCAGGAGGAGGGGAATGTTTCATTTATTTCTAATTCAGGTGGATGGGAATTCTTCCTTTATTTCTAATTCAGGTAGATGGGATTGCTTCCTCTTTTCGAATTCAGGTGGATGGGAATTCTTCCTATATTTCAAATTCCGGTGGATGGGAATACGTACTTTATTTCTAATTCAGGTAGATGGTATTGCTTCCTTTCGTTTCAAATTCAAGTGGATTGGAATGTTTCATATATTTCTAATTCGGGTGGATGTGAATTCTTCCTTCATTTCTAATTCGGGTAGATGGCACTGCTTCCTTTATTTCTAACTGAGGTGGATGGGAATACTTCCTTTATTTCTAATTGAGGTGGATGGGAATTCTTCCTTTATTTCAAGTTCAGGTGGATGGAATTGCTTCCCTTATTTCAAATTAAGGTGGAAGGGAATGATTTCTGTATTTCAAATTCAGGTGGATGGGAATACTTCCTTATTTCAAATTTGTGTGGATAAATATACTTACCTTACTTCTAATTCGGGTTGACGAGAATACTTCCTTTATTTCAAATTCAGCTGGATGGGGATAGGTTGTTCCTTTCACAGATATTAGATCATGAAACACTAGTACAAAAAGTATTAAATGAACATTTTTGTGTTTTGTGTTTTGATTTTGCCGGACAGAGAAAAACATCGGATTATCCGCATGAAGGAAGAGGTCCACAGGGGGTGGAACACAATTCCCAAAGAAAAACCTGTTGCTTGTCGAAACTTTACATTTTACATGGATACTCTCAGTGACAACTGAACCTCAGCTGATAGATGCGTACCTATATCTCTACTCCACACCTTTATTGTTTATGCAAACCTTTCTCGTCACTTTATAGCTGAAATATTGCCGAGGTGAACTTTTAACTCAAACTCACTGACCACCTTCATCAACACATGACCCATGGCCCATGGATATGCAAGCTTTATCATATGGAATCTGAATCTTGGACTGCGAAGGAGAATGAGCAAATGTTTTGACAGAAAGTACCTCCTTTTCTGAGATGTAAATATTTCACTAAATTCTTAGTCTTTTAATAATCAACCCACTAGTGTGAAACACTTTCTGTAAATATCAATCTTAATAGCAATAAAGATTATGGTAAATCCGTAAGGCAATGTTTTGGTGGTAGATGTGCTAGACCCAACACAATATCACTCTTTCTAGGGTTTCTTTCTGGGTTGTGTGTTGACAACGTTTTACATATAGCTACATTTATACCCACACGTTACCTGTGTCCTTAGTAATTCATGTATTCTGACAGACCGAACTACACACGTGATATTAAATTCAATTCCCGTTGAATGTAAAAAGATAAAACCACACCTCTCAAACCAAAACACTCTCACTACTACCAGCTTTTGGAGAATTACTTTTACAGGCCATGAGATCCCTTCAGGATCCACAACCACCATGTGATACCCGAAGCCAGAAAGGACTGAAACAATAATCAACATAAATGTTGGCTTGCAGGCTTGATCGTATATTTTTCTTCACTCGCCTTAGTTACACAAAGGACGTGCGTTATTCCAAGGTCGTATATTTCAACTGTGTCTACCCGTTCGCATGGAACCATTGCTTGAATTTGTCGGTTACAGATCAGTTCATATGAAATAACTGTCTTTGTTTGTTATAGTTCTTCTCGCCTGTTATCGTGGTTGACAGACATGTTAACTATATTTTGATGCTCCACTTCGTTCATGACTTTGTCGTACGCGTCAAGGTATGTGCACAAATTAAAGAATCGCCCGACACACGTCAGCACGGCATGTATTCCTTCATCCAGAATGATTATCAATTTTGTCATGTCTGTCTGCTTTAATTTATATGATTTGTTTTAGATATTACAGATCTCATACTTGTTTTGTTGTCCAGTTTGATTATGACGAATGACTGTAGATATTTGTTGGTTCACTGAGGGATGAATCCAAGATCCAGACTGTATGAATCATTCAAGAAGAAATAAATCTTCGTTAAATATATTAAGTGTTTGCATATATGTTTAAAGTGAATCCCTCGACAAGCCATGCATTCATGCCCTCTAATTCATCTACTTAAATTATTATCAGTGGTTATCCAGTTCTCTTTCAAGAATACGAAATCAGATAATCTTACGCGCACTTAAAACTGGTTATTATAAGAGATTAGTTTCATATTTGAGACAGAAGTCAGTTGAGACAATAGACTATTTCGATGTTGTGAAATTTGAAGAAGATTAAAAATGTGAGAATCTGATACGTGAGCCACTGATCCTGAAGGCATTATATAGCTTGACTTCCACTTGTGTTGCGAAATGTCCTTGAGCGAATGTTGAATACATTCTCTGTAGCTCTAATGAATAAACTATCTGAATCCTCAATTGCATGGATCTTCAAAGACATAACCATTAGCTTGGTTGTCTTGTCTGTAAACCGTGCAGGGTCGAATCACATTTTGTTAAAACAATGACACGAAAGTGCTGACTGATTTTCGGTAGAGTTATAGTTGTTTCCGCTGCAATGTCCCTCTTAACCCAACTGGAATCTATTTCTGATAATGGTGAAGACTGTTTTGTTTTATTTGAAATGGCGACATCTTTATTTGCATGCGCTGTTTGTCGTTTCAGAATTCCAGACTCCTGTACCAGGAATGACCCCGATGGCATGTTGTTTTTCTATGCTCCCGTGTTATGTAGGTTTTACTTCAAAATAACTGATAAATTATACCACTGGAAAACATACCCCTGACTGGGCCTTAGGCACATCATCGCTCGCAGAATCTTAGTACTTTCGTGGTGGCAAGTGGTCTTGTGCATAAAGCTCAGATCACAAATCAGTTGAAGTTAAGCAACGCGGAGAGCCTTTGGGTGGGTGCGATTGGCAGCTTGACTCCCGAAAGTTTCAAGGACTTCGGTGGTGCCCCACAACGAAGCACCTGTGATAAATGTGATACATCTTATGCAAGCGATTTTGTTAAAATGACCTATGTTCACCAAGAAGAAAAGGGGTATACAGTGGGTTACGTCAAGTGACTTTTGACCTTCCAAAACCTTCTAGAACCAGCTGCGGTTATTCCGGGAAAAAAATAATAAAATTATATTTGTGTGTTTATCCGCGCTTTGAACATGACCCTTGTGTGTTTTGTTTTGACTGTGATGCTTGTGTAACCATGTGCTGATGGAACAAACTGGAAAACATGCATCCGACTGATGCATCCGACTGATGCATCCGATTGGCCACCACATCATGTAACTACAATAATCCAAAATATCCATACAGATACCTAGCAAATAGTTACAAGTAAAGTCAGAATGGTAGAGCCATTATAAAGCGACTTACTGCATTAAAATGTGCATTTTAACGCCTGTCATATGGTAAATGCGGCAAACAGTCACTCTCATATTCTCTTATAAACCTTTAGAGCGATTCAAGATTAGAATTGCTCAAGAGCTATGATGGTTGTACGACGTGGCGTGATGTTATCACACATCACGATATTAATCACTGGTTTGTGTCATCCCTATTCAAGTATTTGTAGATCTGGCACATGAAGTTGTATCATTGTTAATCAATCACACTTACTTCATACAAACAATACTTACACACAATAATACTGTAAACAACAAAACTCTTTCCACATTTATAATAATCTCATCAATCTGCAACAAAAAGAAACGATTGTTCAGTTCTCACTTTACCTTGACGATGTATCGTTTGAAGTTAGTGGGTGAATAACTTAACATTTTCGCCGCCATATCGTGACAAGAACTATATTTATTTCTATCAATACTGAAATAAATAAACTTAGAACGCAAAATCCTGTAATCGAACGACAGTATAAATAAAGTCTGTCAGAAAAGAAACGCAATTTTAATCTTCAGTTTTAGGACGATACAGCATTTGCATTATTTAAGACAGAAGTCAATCACTGCAAGGCATCTCATTGGACAAGAACGGATAAGACGCCGGATTCTTTCCCGGGGAGTGGCTCTCTACTCCTGCAGTGCAATGGCGATATGTTGCAGCGTCTGTGGGGGCGGCTGACGTTGACGTACGCGTCAATCCAGAGTATCCCACAGGTGTTCAATATGGTTTAGGTCTGGTGATTTAGGGGGCCATGGTAAGGCTATGACGTTGGAATTCTGCAGAAAGTTACACGTGCAGTATGAGGCTGGGCGTTGTCCTGTTGAAAAATCTTTGGCTCTTGGTCATAATCGGGAGAAGGTGTGGCTGTAACACGTGGTTGATGTAAAGTTGGGCTGTCAAGTTCCCTGGAACGATCAGTCTGATTTCTGGTTGTATGTGATGGCACCCCAAATTATAACGCTGTCCCAAAAAAACCTTTTCACCTGGGCGCAAAACGTTCAACACGTCTCATATACACACCCTGTCTTCCGTCGTGACGTTGCAAAAGAAAACATGATTCATCAGAAAACCAGATGCAGCCTCGATGTAGGAGACGTACAGATTGAACAACTGGTCTACAGGCACGCTTTTCGGCGACAAACGAATGAATAAAATACGACAGCATATGGGCTTTCATACACCCTACATTAACTGCCATTTTCACGATTTGCACATGCATTTGTTTTGTTTTTTTGTGAAGTCACAAGTGTCATTTCATGCGTTGTGGCGGAATAAGCAATAAAATACACTTATGCGTGGAAATGCAGTTGTTTGGATGGTAATCTTCATTAAATACACGTATAAGTTCAATACTTGTGAATAAAATGTAGTTTGGAAGCAATAATTGTATTCAAACATATTTTGATATCTGAGGACGGGTTGTGTTTCTTTTTTTGAAAGAGGTTACTAGATTATCACACCACTTAATTTAAAAGTAGTACAAAATCATAAAAATACATGACGAGAGACAAAAGTACAATATATAAACGGGCAACCTGCAACTGACGGTTGATCACCGTCGTATATTACTGATGTGATGTGGCAGCCATGCCTGTACGATTATCTGATGTTTGTAGACCATGCCGTGACCTTGGAAGGTATTACATGATGTCTAATTTTATTCAGGCAAGTTATATGTTACTGGTGTGACAAGAAAGAGGCTCAGGTATGGCACTCTGTACTCAATGCGGTATATAACACTGTGTTTTTGAATAATGTAAACTCGACCAAACCCTTTTCAGATACAATTTACAATTAAGACCATGACCAGACAATCCAGTTATTGGTACCATTGGATACGATAACAGAATCTGCCTATGAATCACTTTCAAATGGTGCAAAAACAAAGGATGATCATACCCTGTCCTATGGGTGGCACCCATCCTAAAATAAAAACATTGTCAACTGTTCACTTAAAACAAAATCGGGACCTTGTGGTACAGGCCAAAATACTGAACTGCATCGGATTTAATTTTTGTCACTGATGTCAACACTTTTCAAGTCATCCACATGTCTGCCTTATCGCTCACTGACAGCTTCACTGACGCCTCAAATGTAGACTTAAATGTAAACTTTTGCTATCAGGACATGCTCACTTGGTCTAACTGTCCAACAGTTTTGGCAACGCTGTTACTCGTTTTACTGAGGTAAATTTGCTTGGTATCCCAGATGCCTTTCATGAATGTTCCGAGTCCACATTCGCCAACGTCATGTGATATGCGATGGCATTATTGGAATTCTCTTCAAATGGCCGTTACCGTTAGTAAGTCCCTATGGTCCCTAGTATGGTGATCTGTCTTCTGTTTTCATCCACCTTTCTTTTGTATTGTGCAGGTTTTAATGCCTAAATTGTGATTTTCTGGGTGTGTCAGTGTCCTTTGTCGTCAGACTTCAATATTTTATATGATATTATCCATTGTTAACATATCGACTGTTTCATTCACGATGTGGCTGAAGTATAAATTTTAACTCATTCAATTGAACATTAAACCAGAACCACCGTCGGATTATCTTCCTCTTTCAAAACAAGCCCCATAAACATATTCATAACACATTAACTAATATTAAGTATGAACACCATATACCATCATATACCATTCAGATTATCTTCATCTTTCAAAACAAGCCTCATAAAACTATTCATAGCACATTAACTAATGTTAAATATGAGCACCATATACCATTCAGAGTCTGCAACAAAAGCGAATGCTAGAAACAAGGCTGGTAATGAAGCATATCTACTGTTTCCTTTACAATGTAGTAGTAACACATCGACAAACTCCGAGAATCCCACATGCTCGTTATTCGACCTTCGACGATGAAACCCTCTTCCCCAATCCCCCAGTGTCGGGTCTGTTAATGTATCAACATCAAGCTGCAGTAAGCTTATGTCTGTGTAAACCGGTAAGCCTCGTTGATAACTCCCAGGCAGAAACAGTCCTTATTGCAGACTTCCCTCCCGGGTTTACTGTTTCTAATCTGTCTGTATATCATTGCCACCACGAATGTTCACAAAAACCATACGCCACAAACTGTGTATCCTGCCCATGTTCGTGGTCAACTTGACACTGAGTTCCCGGTTCCCATTTGGAGATTTGTTTCATTCTGTGGCGCATTCTGACCCAGCTGAACACCATATTATGTGTAGATAGGTATCTCAACTGACACCAGTATAACTATCAGACAGTCAGGCATATCTGTAAGCTAATATGTCTCTGTAAGCCGGGTAATCAACATTGATAACAGTCTGGTAGAAACCGTCCACATCGCAGACTTCCAAGCCGGCTGTAGTGTTTCTAATCACCTGTAAACATCATGCATATATATTGTTTACAACAGTAATGCCTTTCCAATTTGTTGGCAAGGACATACAACACGAAGTGAAATATGGTGAAATTAATATCGAGATTCTGTTTTGAGATACGCTTCATTCTATTGGGTGCTTAGTTACGTGAGCTGCTAGCAACAAAGTTGATTTCTGATTTCAAACTAATTAGAAGGTACACACGGTTATTCTTTGGATTTCAGATCTGGAGGCATATACGTGAAAAAGACATAATAAGTGGAAAATCGATTATCGTTGTAAATTGTTTGACCCCCAAATTTAGATGTTGACTCCCAAAGAAAATTGGAGCGTCATCCTGACCCCCAATTAGGGGAACCCAGATACAACTGACTGGCAAAATCTATATAGGATATATTAAGTTAGTTGACAACATCCACTCGCTATCGAGGCTCTCCTTTCAGCTGAATGTTATCTTTATTACCGTTGTCATTACGTACAATACTGGTAGGCTGAGTACACTTTGTGCTGACTTTCTGTGCTACTGAAAGTTTGTCTCACACGGCAACTCGTCATTCGAATCCCGGGACGTATTAAAAAGTGCCATAAAAGAGTGTCATTTAAGAGAAAATGTCCCATGGATTTCTTTCTCATGCAGACTTTGTTGCAAAGGCATCTTTGAACACACGTGTATTATATTTGTAACTATGGTGTTTATTACTGCTCGTACCTGTAATATTCATGTTTCGTTTTGTGAATGTCACCGTGCCCTGACTCACTGGCAATTCATGTAGTCTGGTTGCCATAGGTACCAGGGCTTGGCGTTTCAAGTACTCGTTGTTGTTTGGAATCTAGTGCACGTGATCATGCTGTTACTTGACTTGGGTCATGTAGACTATCCTTGGGGATATTATGACTCTTGCGACATTACAGGACCAGATACAGACACAAAACAGGTAGGCATGCAGAAGCTAAAAGTGCTTTATGGTTCCACTTCTTTATTATACAAGGTCACAACGTTTCGAGACAGATTCTAGTCTCTTCTTCACCTCTAGTCTCTTCTTCAGGTGAAGAAGAGACTAGAATCTGTCTCGAAACGTTGTGACCTTGTATAATAAAGAAGTTGAACCATAAAGCACTTTTAGTTTGATTCCTCCAACTTCTAAATGCCTTTGAAACAACTTATGCAGAAGTTGTCTCTATGAGAGTGTGGGTTATGTAATGAGCTGAGTGGGACTAACTTTACGTTCTGAGAAGGATGAGAAGATGTCGATTGTCAGGTTATTGGTGACTCTTTGGACTAGTTTTTGTGAAAACGTGGATATGAACCTTGCAACTCAGATAAACTTTGTTTCGATTTCGTGTGAGGCGCTTCATGAAAAGACCCACACAGGAAATAATGGACTCGAGGGTTTTGAGGGCGTGTTGTTCTGTAGTGCAAACAGGACATTTGTCAATAACATGTTATTACCTTTATGGATTTTGAACCTGCCGACAATTATTTAGACTTTGGGTTTCAATAATCTAAATAATGATTACCTGAACAAAACAACGGTTTAGATTTAGGGTCTTGCGCCTTTCGATCACATGCTTGTGGTGAGGTGTGTGATATAAATGTAAATATTTTAAGCATAAGGATGTCTGTGTGCATTCTTGACCCGTTTTGTATAACTATGTGAAGTCTTTGTTCGTTTGATACTAGACGTCACACGCAGGTCTATAAATAATGGAACCTGGACGATACTGACTGGCGTAACCGGCATCGACCTTCCTAAATTGGATACGATAACATGGCCATCCTGTCCTGAAGACGCCTTCTTCAATAAGTGTGAATCGCTGAATATTCGATGTTAATCTGGATCTGGCCTTGGTCCTGGCACCACCCACGGAATGCTTTCTTATGTTCGCTTTCCCATGTCGACAGGTAGTTAACACTCTTGCAATATCGTTCTTGAGCCTTTGTGCGTTTTAGTTTTTTGTATAAATGTAAGAGAGGGTGCCAGTGGGTTTGGACATAGTGTTTGAACAATGTGTTCCAGCATTACCTATAACCCCTGCTTGTCGTTTTAGGCGACGAACGGCATCGGGTGGACTCGCGGACGTGGTTGACAACTGTCATTGTATCTCAGTTGTGCAGGTCTGTGTGCACGTCGTTGATCACACGATTGTTTGGTCTAGACTCGATTATGTATAAACCGTCACCGTATGGCTGGCATGTTGCTGAGTGTGGCGTAACACAACCAACAAAACAGCATTACAGGACACTGTGCTAATTGTTTTAAAGTTTAAGCTCGTCCTCTAGCTCAAAGGGACGTCTCTCTTATCTGAGGGGAGGTGATGTTTCCATGGACAATGATCAGGATAGGAAATTAGGCAGACATTAATGGTGCTCTGAACGTAAGGATGTCCCAGAATGAGAATTATATGGGAGTATGTGCGTAAAGCACTCAGCGTCGCGGTAGACCATGATGGCCATTACTGTTAAAATGTATCCAACCAGATGATCTTTTGTATACATGTGTGGCATTTTGAAACACTTATTTACTTGGCATTGCTAATGAAGTGTTGTGGTGCCAACACTATGTATGGCTCTGTGTGCCCTCTGTTAGACAAGCGAACATCAGTGCCAGCAAATAGTTAGTGCATCTTAAAATTCACCAAATATACAGCGTTAGTTAAAAAATAACAACCAGTCTTGACTATCGCACCTGCTAAAATATAATAAATACTACGTTCATACGCTTTTCGATGCCCCCTCGATCCGCCTTCCCCTTCCTGTCATGAAACAACAAGCAAGGTAAAGTAAACTGTTCTTGCAAAATAAAGTAATATGTTCTTGCAGCTCAAAACGATACAAATCAATAGATCCATGTGGTCTCTTTGACTGCAAGGGACGTACGTGGGTGGTCATCCGTCGAGTGGAGAACCGGTCCTTCCTGACTGTAAGTTTGACCTTGTAACGATCAGACAAAATCTGACTAGACAACTATACACTAATGACATCCTTAACCGGGTTGTCGTACCACATTTTGGTCACATTCCTCCCGAGACTTTAAGGACCACAATGCTACTCAACACTGTGCACGTACCATTGGTAATGCCCCACTTCAAGAGGCGATTGCAACTGGCCAGTCCAGATCATAGTCGCACACATTGGGAGATCATCAAGTGACAAGTCTTGATAAGATGGAACCAACGCTCCAACCAGAATGGAACAAAATATCATGTGTAACACTGCGAATGAAGAGAATGCATGATGTTCCTGCAACTGACGGAGGTTACAAGAGGTGTTGATTTTTTAAAAAGTTTTATATATCTGAATACACAACAGTTTTCGTTCTTTGCCGTTTATATTTGCCAATAAATTATTCCTCCAGGTACGTCTATCCAGATAGTAAGTTAAACTGAAATTTGGATAATTTCTTTTGCGATGGTAAATGCTGAGATATTGCTACTACAAAAACTATTGGTGATAACTTTTTAAATGTGTATTTTGTCGTCCGATCGCCACACAACAGTACCCCTACATGCAACGGTGGCGTGAAATTCGACAGTCGAGAATATCCGATAATCAAGAACCTAAAAGTCAGTTTTTTAATTTAAACACCACTGCGGGGATGTATTTCGGGAAAAGATATTTAAAATTCGCTCAGTGTCTCTGTAGTTGTTGATATGAATACAGGGGATTTCACCTACGTGTTCCTGCAGCATCTACATGTGAACTATTCCTTGTTTGCTGTGAGTATTGCTGTATCACGTATGATCTCTTCTGTGGGGGTTGCTTTATGTCCAACAGTCGAACGTATTCCCTGTAGAAGCAACAGGATCACAGGCTTCTGTGATACTTTCATACACATTTATGTTCCATTTCACAACAGTATTGACTGCCATGTGTCCGTGAGTACCGATTCCCTAGAGCACAGACCTGTCTGCGATACTACATTTCTGATGCAAAAAAGAAAAAACGACATCTGCTGGACACGCGTGTTTTATTGATATGTTACACAATATGCAAGAGTCGTGACATTGTTCAAAACTTAGGAAGGGCCGCCAGGGGTATGTCGGAATTCAGACTATGCTGTCAAAGCATCGATGATAGGTGAAGGGACATGAGAATGCTCTGGATAATCTTAGACCGTCCGACGGCAGGGGCAATATCTTTCTGGTACATTTGTAAAATAACGATTGAGTCAACAAATTTGATTTAACACTTACTTCACATATTGTTCAATTCACATACCATAGTGTAAGGCGTTTTACAGGACAAAGGTTTCCTATACGTCGTGCTACCTTTGTCCATATTTGAGCAATAATAATCATTTGTGGTAGATGATTTACTTCCCGACAAACTCGTAGAAACCAGATTGCTGGGACCGAGCCCTCTTTCCCACAAACTCGGGAATTCTATATCTTAATCTCTTGTTCAATAAAGCGGATAGGCGGTTGTCCATATTCTGCCTCATTAAGTCAGAAGTAGCCATGTCTCTTTTGCCAAGAAACTCGGAGAATCGTTTGTCAAAAACTCGTTTCCCGAGAAACTCTGCATATCTCTTAGACAAAGGGGCATCCCCTTCCGGTTTTCCCAGGAAACCAAAGGCCTGAGGAGCGGCCAGAAGGCGGGGGTCACGTGGTTCCGTGTCCTGGAAATCCCATTGGCTGTTTTCAGCCCCTGCCGATGGCCCCTCAAAACTATGTAGGTCTAAGTTTCGCTGGATAAGGGCTGAAGCCAGGTTAGCCGAAGAGGGTCTAAAGGCCTTGGGGTCTGGCCGATCTGTAACAGAATACATAGTGCAGTCTTTCTGTTTTCCGAATGGGGTGGGGGCTGGCGGTGTATTATTTACATATCAGACTGGGGAGAATTTTTGGTAAAACTGCTCACGACTCACGGTCAAATTTACAAACGTGTTCGTCACACTCATGTAACAATATCTATTAACAGTACAAAAATAGACTTTTAAAAATAAATTGGAACGTCCTTACATCATGAGGAACGTAATTTCAAAGCGCCCTGAAGAATGACATTTCGGCAATTCGTATTTGAGTAAGACTGCGACATAAAGTGTAATACATTTTGCACATAGCCTTACAAGGGAGGAGGAGCACCGGCATCAATTGTCTCTCAAAATAAGGCCGCTTTTGCAACGCCGAATTTGCATTCGCTTTATTATCATTCTCTCAGTAAGAACGCCTCACGAAACCATCAGTGGTAAAGTGCAGAGCCACACTATCAGTATTATGAATCCGGCTCAGAACCGTGTCCTTGTGAAGGGGAACTTCTCCGACCCACGAAAAGAGGGGCCTCAAAACGCTTTTCTGCCTGAATTAATCGCCGATACTGTCTAGCAGCTTCATAATAGTGAAAAGCGCTAAGCAAATCTTTCAACGTTTCCTGCTGTCTTTTTCCAATGAAGCGGGGGATATCATACCGTTTGCCGATGAAGTAGGGGGCAGGGTACATGTTTCGTTTCGAGAATTCATTTTCTGCATTTTGGGGGTAATCAGAGAACCGTTTTACGGGAATTGCGCGGTAAGACTCTTCTTGGGAAGGGATGCGGGATAAAGGACTTACAGACAGTTCTTGCATATTGGAACCGGATAGGTTGTCGAGAATATCCGCTAAACGCCGCTTGCCAACGAACATCGGGGCAGCCTTTTTGCCAACAAACATAGGTGCAGATTTCTTCCCAACAAACATCGGAACAGATTTCTTTCCCACAAACATTGGAGCGGCCTTTTTGCCCACAAAGTATGGAACAGCTCGTTTTCCAACAAAGTAAGGAACAGCCTTTTTGCCCACAAAGTAAGGAACAGCCTTTTTGCCCACAAAGTAAGGGGCAGCCTTTTTGCCCACAAAGTATGGGGCAGCCTTTTTGCCAACAAAATAAGGTGCAGCTTTTTTGCCAACAAAATAAGGTGCAGCTTTTTTGCCCACAAAGTAAGGTGCAGATTTCTTTCCCACAAAGTACGGTGCGGCCTTTTTGCCAACAAAGTATGGAGCTGATTTCTTTCCAACAAAGTAAGGGACGGCTCTTTTGCCGACAAAATAGGGAGCAGACTTCTTTCCAACAAAATAAGGTGCTGATTTCTTTCCTATAAATAAAGGCGCTGACTTTTTCCCAACAAACATTGGGGCATAAGATCTCCTATTCCATGCTAGTCTTTTCTGTTCCTGTTGAACCAATTGCTTAATTCTCTGTAGCAGTTCATCATCAAGAAGTTGTGTATAAGGCTGGCTAGAGTCCGCATTAGAGGAATCACTGCTGAGCAGGCGCTCTAGGCCCTGGTCATCCGACAACATGTAAGCATCGCGCGCTAGCCCGTCAGGCGGAGGGTTGACTACATTCCCTTGTTGCAGCGCAGCAGAATGCGGCGGCGGCGGCGAGAGCAGGCCAGAATCATGCATTGGCGGAGAGTCGGCACCTGGATGGTGAAAAGTAGCAGTCAGACAACACAATAGAACAACCAAACATGCACTACATCAAGTTTTCGTTGAATAGTTATGAAATTACGGTAGGATTTAACGTCATGTTCAATATTATTTCGCTTAGGAATATCGACGATGAAATGTGTGTGCATTTTTGTGAAGATACGCCCAAACAGTTCGTGTACACGAGCATACCGAGTCGCAGTTTAACACAAATGCATAGCATATAAACAATATAAGGACTTCCTGGGGAAACGGTGTCATAATTTAGAGTTTGTTTTCATGGAATACGGCTCAAACCACTGATCTGCTTGTTTCCGGACTGAAGCTCAAAATCAACTTGTCTTTGCATGTACTCAAATATAAATATTTTGGAATGTTTGACCAACAATAGATCTTATTGGCCATGAATTTCATGAAGTTTCTCCCCACGTTTCATTACAATGCAATTACAATAGCAATGGAATTAGTATTCCGCTTTTAGCAGCGTCTGTGATTATTTCAGTAAAGTTCTATATTATTTTAGTTCCAACTAAGAATCTGATTAAAGCATGTTTTTTAATTTATTAACAAAACCTGAAGCCTTCAGCTGAAACATAATAGTTTTCCTGAAATATCTTTGACAAAATAATATTTTCGATGAGATACAATTAAAATACTGTTTAGCGTACAGATATTTCATGCTTTTGAGTCAGCTATAGACACATACACAATATAATCACAAAAGAAGAACTGATCTCTCTCTTACTTGAAACAAAACCCATATAAATGAGATTTATTACATACTCAAAAGACAAGTTACAATACTCCAAGATGATACCCAGACTGAATAAATACTTTTATTGGATAGATTGTATTGCAAACATTCTGTCTGTTGGGTTCTTCGTGCGCCGGTAAAATAAACAAGGACAATTTAAAAGAGAATTTCTGTGTAAACGGTCTGCGATATGCAATTCTATATTTGAACCGTTCAAGTAAGTATATCAACTGAAGTACATCAGTCTTGTTAAATGGAATAAGGACTGCATGTATGGAAAAGATTTAGTTTTCGCCGGATGATCAAGCCCGGCTGTTTTCTGATGCTTACGTCATAACTTGAATTAAAAAGAAGACCTTAGACGTTTATTTATTTATTTATTTTATTTTTTGCATATCGATCTGGCCAAGTGTCGTTATAGAAATAGAAATGGGGAGGGAAAGCACGGGTCAGTCTCGTAACGTTATCACCAAACGTAGCACAGCATGGCATATATCATCCACATTTTCATCATCTTTACCATCTTCTTTCAATTTAAAAGCGCTTTACGAAACATTTTAACTGTTAATTTTCGTGAACAAGTTGCACCAACAATGACCAGAAAGGCGTACAATAGGAAAATATACAAGTAATAAACATTGACATTTGACGTCGTATGTGATGGAGTTTCAATACAAACTGAAGTTAGTGCATTTTCATTAATGCAGGAACATTTGGTCATGCACAGCCAAAGACAGTTGACCATATTGCGTCATACCTGCATCCTCGGCAAACGTCAAAACAGATCCAAGTAAAAGAATAAAACTCGATGAAATCATGCCGCACATTCCTTGGATGCCAACTGATGGAGACCCTGGAAACAAAAGAACAAAAGAAAAATGAAATACTACTACATGATGAACAGTGCCCAGGTTCATTTAATTACACCATAAGATGATACCAAGTCACATTCTAAATACATTATATTGCGTAAGCTGCAAGCACAGTTCACTTACTGAGCCATAGCCAAATCATATGTGTTAATCATCGATATTAGTCATGTGTATTCTTTGAAAATTAAGATCTGGTATATTGAACCACAGCTATGTAATGAAAGAAATGAATCCTTAATGTGTGCCAGGATCATATGTTTCATGATCCAGATAGGTCCTGATTGTAACCATTGGTTTGTTTCCAATGTCAAACTCCACAGTGCATTCACGAACGCTTTCAAAAACGTAAACCTGCACTCCTCATTACCCAGACACTTAACCAAAAGCGGCGTCGTACCCTAGTTCCTCAGTCCGTGGCACAACACAGTCACTCTCACTTATGTACAAATCTACAGGGTGCATTTAGCAACTTCAATACCACCCAATGCGGTATTTAGTACAGTTGTTTTCCAAACGACTGTGTGGAATACTGCTCGTAGGTGAAAACTGAAATTATCAGCATTTGCCAAATGCAAAGCAAAACAACATTACCTTTCCACGGAAACACCGAAACCCACATCGTTTGGAAGTACACTATGGCGCCTGCTCTAGCAAACCTTTTATACACAGTCAGACACCAATGTTTTTCTACAAATGCTCGGGAACATTTCACACCACGCCTACCAGGTGCAAATGAACCAACATGCCAAAGCATACCACACCTACGTAGATTCTCGAGATGGACTGACTCACTCTCTGGGAGGTTTACAGGGGTTTGACGCTAACAGGACAACAACCGTCAGTCAACAATCACTGAAAATATCATGCTTCTTTCGGGAATTAATTTGTTATTAGCTGAATTCTCAAGGTGGGGTAAAGTACTGTAATAAACTGTCCACCTGAGAGAGTACGTCAGACCCGAAACATTCAAAGTGATTTTAAGTTCTTCACATTTTTAATCGTAGAATAAGAGTACTTTTAATAGGTGCTAACAGCTGAGGTGATGACGTAAATCAAGCTAGTGTCCATGCAGGTAGCAAATGTAAGCCCCTAGTATGATGATCTTACTTCAATTGTAGGCAGTCAATAGCCTGTTTTATGTTGTATTGTCATTTATAGTTAAAATAATTTAGATTTAAATACCAGTCTTTTCATTTATTTCTGTGATAATATAATTGATTTACGGTCATTTACAGACAGTTCGGTACATTATATAAGTTTGTTTTTATCCATTTATAAATTTACAACTTTGTTAGTCACAATATGGCTGAAAAACTCATTCTCTCAGGAAGTATAGTGCCATATAACACCGTTCTGTAAATTTACAAAACTGGCAAAGATAACAAGTGAATGGCATTACGAGCTTGATCATCATAAATAGGAAACGATGTCATATGTAAAACTAAACGAACCCTACCATTCCATTCGTTGCCTTCGACTGGCAAGCATTGGTTGCTGAAGATCAATTCTTACCAGGTCCTTCAAGGGTTAGCGATGATATGAATAAATACTAATGATTATTCGAAGCCATTGTAATATTATTTAAACACAGTGTGTCATTTTACTTTCTTAATCCATTAGTATGGATGAAACCATACCGGGCCTGTCGCATAATGATATTTCTGCTTAATTAGCAGCCACGCTAATCAACACAGCTGGAGAAACAGAAGCTGGAATACAAGATTCATTAAGACGAGGCGGTTGGTGGAGAGTTGGTGGGTCACTGATGTACTTCTCGCTGTTATTGTGCCATATGATAGCACTCCATTTGTTTCTGAGATTGGTTACCTTCTCACGGTTTTCTGTATACGATGATATTCGTAATATGTATAAATAATATTTGTCTTTTTGCATGTAAAGAGTAAGTTGTCAACATGTGACGATTAATTTTTGAATTAATTTATAAAGTCCCTTAGTAAATAAGTGTTGAGACAAGTACCAGCTACTTATTTACACTTTTACCGATAGTTCCATATCAATGTGTAATATAGAGAATACTGCAGCAAACACAGACGTCTATCTATCTATCTATCTATCTATCTGTATATATATATATATATATATATATATATATATAGTTTCGTTTGACATTCACAAGGGAACATTGGGAATGGGAACATTTCATAATCCAGTAGATTATCTCAGCTATTGGTGAATAATCAAAACTGGTTAATCACTGGCATTGACGTTGACACTATCCGTTCACAATGAGGACGCTAGCCTTATTTCCTGGCATTTAAAAAAAACCTAATGATATCATATTCTTTTAATGAGCACAGCTTTTTATTGAGAATCTGGAGCATATCAACGTGAAACACAACATGGCCGAAGCTTTCAAAACATATTTTCCCGGAAATCAATAGAAATCTATTTAATCTGATATGGAAGAGAGACAAGAAACAACCAGCGTGTCAATCCAAAACTGTAACACAATGTAACGTGTACTCGGTGTATCAATTTCATCTTAAATCAACAAAATGTTACAAGAGTATAAAGATCGATGTTATTTTTTTCTATTCAAGCGTGCTCGAGAGCTTTGTGTCAGTGAAGGACCTCTTCATGGCGAAGATACACTGGCACACATGTCAGAGAGGTTGTCGATCATGCTTTTAGTTCGCTGCAATTGAACGTGTTTCTGTGTTAAAATGGCAGATGTGGAACGATAATCTTTCTAACTTTTCCGAATCCCTAAAGGTTAGAAAGAAAGCGACATATATTAAACGCAACTCTTGGAAGGTCACTGCAAAGGACATTTTCCTGCTGTGTAGAAAAGTGTGACTGGGCGTAAGGTGACAGCAACATCTGTTTTTTTCCAATTCACGTACTTTAGGGCTGTCTCGTTCTTCTGTTCTTGAACGAGCGTAAGTCTGGAATATAGTTTGGACTGAGATGAGCAGTTGTCTAAGAAAATCTCCCCCGAGTGTCTGTTGGTATAAAACTTCGAGGGAGATGAGTTTTAAACCCACATCTTGTATTTGATATCAGACGCTTGGGTGGGAGACTGTAAAAGGTAATGAGAACGGCGTTTTATGTAAATGTACCGGTGACAAGCTTCGATCGCAGATTAGTGAAGGCATTTGATTTAGACGTAAAAGTGACTGACGTCACAAATGTATACGAAGCATGCCAGTACATTTCAGTACAGCGATATCTGATTTCGTCACTCACGAGTATCCCCTGTAGATGCTATATCTGGACATTGACATTTTTTGTTTTCTCTTTCACAAGATAATTGGAGACGATAACATATACTACTATGATAAAACGTTCATCAACGCAGAAATTCTGCGATTTTCGACATAGCCTCAAAATGATAACTTAATAAGTATTTGTCATTTACTGGGAATAACTTGTATTGAATCGATTCATTACACTGTAAAGAATTCACATCTCAGGTGTCATATATATACTATATATTCCCTCGCCCTGTTGATCTAGTACACCCACAATAGACACTGCTTTGGTTCTACCGAGCAAGGTACGCTGTAATTCTACTTAGATTGTCTGTTATTGTCAGTGTACCACTCTCGCTAACAGGTTGCGGGAAACCTGACTCGCTGGAGGGATGACGTTTCATTAGCACGTTAGACATAGTTAGTCCTCAATAAATCAGACGTTTATTCTGGCAAACAGAGGGGCGACTGCCACTGAGAACATGACTTCTTGCAAGAACCTGACACAGGGAATTTAAAGAACAGTTCGGTTTTTGAATAACGCTAGTACTCTACTGAAATTGGTGGTTCTGTGTTTACATATTTCATGGAATTAAAACAAATAACACTTTTAGAAGGAACTGCATATTTTACTTTCATGAAGATCATTTTGTTGAAAACGTATGAGAAAGTAAATGATTTCGGTACGTAGTTGATACGATGATATCTTAAAATATTTTGGATGAAAATGGGATTTTCATGAAACAAGCAACAATCTGCACTCTTCCATTCATGTGAAGCATGACTTCAAGGTAGCGGTGAGTGTGAGGCTTAAGTTGTTATTTCCCAAACTAAACGTTTTTCATAACAACGAAAGTAATCCCTTCTATTTGAAAAATGCGACCGTTTCAGCATGAAGATAATATACAGACTGGCTTCCTAATGATGAATGCATGAAACAATTTCATGTACGTATTGACACAATTTCAGAAGACTTTGGATTAATTTGATAGGAATGACTATTCCCTCGAGAGCTTACATGGACAACATGAACATGAAGGCGAAAATAGCATTAACCAATTTTTCGAATTTTGACTTGGGCCCACGTACGAACGTTTGCAAAAAAAGTATGACATTAAAATCCGGTCTTGGTTGAAAACGTTGGTTTTTAGTGATTACTGGTGGCGGACTAAATGGAACTGACAGATAGTGGAGGGCTTCACCACGGGGTACGAAGCTGAAACCCTACTGGAGACGCTTTAATGGGAAGGGAAGCCAAGCACACCGATTGCTCAATCTCCTCATCCAACGTGTTTTCTTGGCCCTATTAAAGTTTTTGTAAAGATATCTGTTGCGCCCATATTGTATGTGACAAGCTGAACAATGGTCATAGGTCCCACCAACACGTCTGGTTCGCAAGAGTTGGATTAAATGACAAATCGGGTGGGTAATTTTGAACAGTGGTTCAAGTTTTCTGAGCAAAAGTTCTCTCTCATTAGCAAACCACTAAGTGCAAAGGCTTCATACTACATACCAAGAAACAAAGTCTTTACAGCCTTGCAGATACTCTAATCTATTAGCATTAACTTTGACACCCACAACTTGAACAGCCAAATACTAGACAACAAGGGAAAGGCTGTCACTCGTTATACAGAGCATTGTACAATGAGATATCATGCAGGATGGAATAACTAATTATCACCGTAATCATAATGCAATCCTCAGTAAGTGCAGAGAGAACACATTCAATTCTCATAACGTTACTGATGTTTGAACGTCCACTCCTTTCAAACCATGCTGTTTATAACCCCGGTGTTGTAAATTAAGAGGAAAACATGTCTGTCTTGCAAAGCACAGGGTTGTGCTTAATCCACAGTGACATTAACAGATATCATAATGGGAGGTGACTGGGGATTCGGCGATGTAGTTGACAAAGCCGGAGCTGCCACTACTAATGGTCCAGTGCTAAGGGACCTCTTATTCTCTCGACAACATAGTGGGGAAACGTACTATCACGTCAAACAATAAGTCACACTGTGTACGCTGGCTCTGAAGGATTCAGCTGCAGCTTGGAGTATTAACGGACAAAATCGTCCAATTTGGCTCCCACGGATGTAATGGATGAAGCAAAAGATAGGCGTATCCTGTCAGATTAGCTGTTTGTGCAAAATACACAACAATGCACTGCCAAGTTGGTCATATAGTGACAATGGTGTGAATCTTGATATTTTTATACATGAGAAGATCTCTGCAGACTTAGGATATCTTGAACTTGGAGTTGTTTAGTACATCTAAATTAAATTCTAATTGTATTACTTGGTTTTCCAGCACCATGCCAGGGTCAGTGGGTTACAACCAATGTTGTGAACTCCTAAGACCTCCATTACATAAGACTCGCCTCCCACATCAAGCTTACACGTTTCGACGTAACTGAGTTCCTCTTCTAGGGGGCTTACACATAATTCGCTCACAGTCTCCAGCAACCTTTTCTTGACAAAGAGGAGACTAACGGGATCGGGTAGTTACTCACCTTGACATGGTTCGTTCATGTCATCGCAGCCCATTTTCTTTGATGCATGATGTGGATCACTTGATTGTCTGGTCCATTAGTTGACAGGTCGCAGTTATAAAGCCTTTACTTTGTGGCATTTAACAGCTGAGGCTCACTGAATATTCAACATCTAAGTAATTCAGGTTGATTGACGAAAAGAATGAGTAAGTGAGTTTAGCTGCTCATTGTACTCAACTATATTCCAGCTATATGGCAGCAGTCTGTAAATAATCAACCCAGTGATCAACATCTGTGCAGTTTGGAACCGATGATATATGTCAACCGTGTCAGCTAATTATAATTATAACAGACCCCGTTGCTCGGCTTCTTACGAAAATCATGGCCTACTGAAGATCATTTCTAACCCGTACTTCCACACCTGTGTATTGATGAAAGAAGTAAACAATGTGTGTACATGGGAATGATGGCGGTTGTCATAGTGCATGAGCAATCATATTACCAGGATGGGCATTCATGAGTCTGTAAGTTTTAACAATTGTGTTGCTACATGTATCCTATGTTTTCATGTGTTTACCTACTGATCCTTAAAAACAGGAAATATATATTTACCCATAACTTGCACCTGAACATGAAAGAGTCTTGTACAGATTTCATGACACTAACACACATTAAAAGGGGGTAAGCTTAGTGCTTGGACAGTGAAAGAAATGCGGTACGTGATGAGTGTTAACTAAGACCAACCTTGCTCTGGTCTCGGTGTTTGATTTAATATGCATTCTCGTTGTAATACAAACCAACAATAGCAATTTGAAACAGTACTAGTTTGTAAAACAACTCTAATGCTAAGCTGAATAAAATTCTCAGATTAAAAAGTTCATTTGGTAAGTCAACCTATGAGCATTCGCAATCTTGATTTCACTTTAATACATTTACTTTTATGTTTAAGTAAAAATCACAGTATGTGTTTTGCAAACAGGCTATAGCATGGGTTAGTGAGTTTAGTTTTAGGCCGCACTCAGTAATATTCCAGCTATAGGGCGGCGGTCTGTAAATTATCGAGTCTGGACCACACGATAAAGTGATTAACATCTGCGCAATTGGGAACCGATGACATGCGTCAATCACGTCAGCCAGTCTGACCACCCGATCCCGTTAGTCGCGTCGTATGGCAAGCATGGGATGCTGAAGAAATATTCTACCCCGTACACGGTCGACCATAGCATGAAATATTCTTGTTGTTCATAATAGAATCCCAAGTCCTCGTGTGGAGTGTGGGCTATAATGTCTTCATAACGTTTTTTGATGGTATTAATGGGCGACTTAGCTGAGTGATGAGTTGGGCTAGGTGAATGTTGACGTCAGCTCTTCGTATAATCGAACCTGACACTGTTTCCTCTCATTTATTGACCAGCGTAATATTGCTGGAATGTTACTAAGTCGGCTGTTAAACAAAAAGCAAATAATGAAAATAGTGTAGCTTCAATGTGTCTATACTGGTAATTCACCGGTGTGAAATCAAATGTTTTCTCACTCAAATGAAATATCGATTTCTATTTTCATTTTGATAAATAAATGCATGTGTCTCTTCAGAGCAAACAGTAGACGTCAAATTATAAATGGCAAATTAACCTTCGTTCTTTCCTTCAGTGTTCTCAACGCGAAGCAAATGTAGTTCACGTCAAATGTTTAGGATATGTTTACGGGGCCATGCGACTAATACGGGGCTCTTTCAAAGTTTGTTGACAGACCTGGTCGTGATATCAGATCGATTATATTATGTCATACTACGACAGAAAATGAAATAGGGGAATTAGGGAAAGCGTCATTACCTATCATGCGTTAACGTATTTTCATCAGGAAGTTGCAAGCTGTTTTTTTACAACTCTTCTTCTAAAATACCAACAAAATATATGTATGACAGTCTCGGAAAATAAATCCTTTCATTGAAAGGAAGTGGGTTGAGTTGAAGTTTGCTTTTGGACAAATACCAACAGTCTCCGTTTCACCATGATTGACCTTTACTGGAAAAACGTTTTAGAGGATCCTAAAATCGATAAAAGGTATGAGTTACAGACGCATTACACCGTTGCTGTTAATCGGGCGCTCTAAAGGCATGGAAAAGCATTGACCTTCCGTATCAGTGAGTTAAGTATGGGGCCCCGAGAATCAGACACTGAAAGAGTTTCCACATCTTGTCCTCGTGTACTAGTTAAGATGTACAAATTCAACGCTATGCCTTACGTGGCCACTTCGTCTACTACACCCGTTCTGATTCAACTACAACTACATTTACTGACATAACTAATACTTCTACTTCCACAACTGCTATTACTTCATCATCATCATCTTTTTCTTCTTCTTCTTCTTCTTCTTCTTCTTCTTCTTCTTCTTCTTCTTCATGATGTTGATTACTGGATTGCCCGGTTCAAGTTTGATTATTCAAAGACAGCCATCATATGGCTAGAATATTGCTGAGAGTCACGTTAACTCTCAATTAATAGCATTAAATATCAGCATTAATTTGCAAGAATCAGGAAACTCATGATAAACATGCGGGCCCCTCTCGCATCCATAGCATACTGTTGTCAAAATCTCCATTGTGCTCGGTGTCCATGGTTTGGTACCTCCTGATTTCTTGAGTGACCGGGTGCTCCACTTGGGGACAGACCTTCCGAAACTTTGGGCAATGCAGAAGGCTGCAGTTTTGAAGAATCTACAGATTCTCCGAACGTCTTTGATGGGTTTGACTGGGTAGCGCTTTTCTGGAAGAAGTCCTTTCATCTGTCCGAGCAGTGTGTGGAGACAGCCCTGGATTCAGGTGATGGGCCTTACTATCCCGACTATCCCAGGACGACTCGACTTTCTCTGCTGCAGTTTATTTCTAAGCAGTAAAACATAATATAATAATAATGGCATACCAGTGGCTTTAACCACAAGGTACAACCTAGGCACACCCTAGGTACGAATATTTGCATGTCCTGGTCATCATGGAAAATGATGCTTTTTAACCTTCTTTTTGACAAGCCCATATATGGCCAGATGAATATATCCCGCCAACAAACAAGATCTGGTCCTGTTTGATAAATCTATTTGTCGGTTTGAAATTTCTTTTCACAGCGTTGTTAGAAAAAGCGAAATGTCGCGTACCAAGATGTCCGACTTGCCATTGTTCTGGGTGTAATTGATTTGTTACACCATCACCTCTTGCCGCAAAGCAGGAGGGTGCCAGGAACGCCGGAAGCACAACCCTTAAGACACATTGGGTAATGGAGAGTCAGATGTAAAAGATCGGGTATGAGTTGGCAGGGCTTTAGGAGATAAGTAATGGAGAGTCAGATGTAGAAGACTGGGTATGAGTTGGCAAGCCTTCAAGGGAGAAGTCCCATTTGCTGTCTGGGCATCGTGTAAAGGGGGCAAGGGCCCTGATGTGTTTAACCAGCCTAATTGTGCCAGGATCACCCAAACACTTTTTAGTGCCTTTATCAATACTTATTCAAGTCTGTAAGCAATAACACTGTTGAGCATTGACATATCGTAAGAATGTCAACAATAGCTTCATGACATTTCAACCCAGCCACCGTGTAAGCCCACGTATCCTTATAAGTCGTTTTTCACACACAACATTATTCAAACATGAAACTGTTGATAATGAATAAATGACGCTTTCCTTTTTATGATTGATGTTGATTCTGTACCCTTGAATAATGGTGTTTTCCGCAATTCATCTTGACTGTAAAACCGGTGGTACTTACAATACATGCCGCTTGATTCATTCGTTATATTGAAAATATTACTACTATATTTCAAGAACAATTTGTTGTCAACCTAAAATAACTTTGCTGGCTTCTGTCAAAGACAGCATTGAAAAAAAAACGCCAACAAAGGAAGAGAAGAATCCTGGCATCAAAGGTGGAAAATCAGTACTTGTCTTTGCATAATGCCTCATCATACTTTACTGTAAAGAAAACATATTTTAAAAAAGCAGATTAAATTTACATAATCGTCAATCCAAAGTGATTACTTTAAGCGTATCAAAGCCATGCGTTTCTCTTGATATCATACGGTGACAGTCTTTATACAGATTTCCTGAAATTAATGATCAAATATTGTCGTTCATGACGGAAGCTCTTGAAATATTAAGTGAGGATGATGCCAATTTGAGGATAATCTTCAAAGGAAACACTGACTGGGTTAAATATTTGATTTCATCTCAGTATTAGGCAGTAAACGAACATGCCATCCAAGGCTGGCAAACGTGGGGCACTTGCAAGAAGCAATTTGAGACAGGCGCACGGACATTTAATACGGACAGAATAACGTCTTTGTTGAAGAAACCTCCAGTATGTTGTTAATTATCATGAGAAAATTCAGAAGAACATACGGTTTTCCAGGAGCGATGTCGCAAAAGTGTTAAGTCTCTCCTCTAATTAGAATATTCGCAGTTTGTATTCTAGCATGGAAATTCCTTATCCTGGAAACTGCAAAGATATCGTTTAAAAAGATTTTTGAGGGGTTTTCGTATTTAACACCCCAGTTAGAACTATCTACACCATATCACCAACAGCACACATTTGGACATTTGACACTGTGGGAGTGACTACCTGTTGTTGCCGGAATTCCTCACGGGTATAGTTTAGTAAAATATCGTCAATAATGATAAAGAATTGGGATATCTAATGTATTATTTGGTTGCTGAATCTAATACTTAGTAGCTAATCCAGCACACAGTGAGCGGTTAGCTAGCTTTGGTTGAAATTTGCTTCGTTGCATCCGGTGATAAGGACGAAATTGGATAGGCCCATGTGTCCTCTGGAAATGCTAAATAAAGCGATATACACACATCGTGACATAAATGTAAGACAGCTTCCGAACCCGATGGGAAACTACCAGTATTATCTTCATTCCATGCTATGCCTTACCACTTTCTGAAAATAACTTTCTTTTCACGTCACTGTATGACCCACACATTCGGAGTTGTTTGTGAAAAGCTGACAAGAGTTGAATTCGCAATCACAGAAGCAAATGCCGCCCATCCCAATTTCAGGAGTGATTAAAACAGCTATGGAAATCTTGCGGTCATAAAAGGGCAGGAGCATATCGTATCCGTTCTGTGAAACAAAAACAAATCGTGTCATCTCACAAATGCCCTTTCGACAAGTGACAGCTTTACAGATTATAATACGATAGATTATAAGTAACTCTGGAAATCAGATATGGGCAGATATAGGTCTAACTATCTGGCAGATTCAGTAATTTCGAAGTAAAATGAAGAACTAGAGATAGCATTTAGCCCCATGTATTTATTCCAAAATCTCAGATGCGTCGGTGCATATAGAATGAACTTGTGTTCATGACGTCACTGCAAGTAATAATTACCCGATTTTCCCCAAAGAGCAACCGACAAGTAGTAATAGCTTGTAACTGTTGTGGGTCATCGGTAAGGCTGCATTTATAACACTTTGTTCCAAAGTAGGTGCTAAGCATGTATTGATGTAGCTTGGTGTTTATTGGGCTTTCATAATCATACTTGAAAACAAAATGTTATTGAGCCTGAAGGCCGCACGGCTATAACTGACATGAAGCCCGAGCAGTGAACTCACTTTACAGACTCTGTTCACCAGGTGGTTTAATCACCTGACCGTAATTACCTTTATCATATTGCCAGAGTGGACGCAACTCTCAGAGGAGTGACCATTTGCAGGCATCATACTGTGACCGTAGCTATAACCACCTGGGTTTTAGAATACCGTCAATAGGCCATACACTACTTGCAAGACCATAATTTCAAAATCACATATCGAATTCATCTGAATCGGAGATCGATATGAATAACTTATAAAACAGAAGGTGTCATCGGTAGATACGCTGTGTGAAAGAGTAGGAAATAAAAATGATGTATTCGTATAAAAAGATACGTATTTAAAAGTGAATATTTGACGTTTCAATATAGATTTCCAAATTCATCTTATGAATGTCGGTTTATATATTGCAGACTGCAGACTACATCGTTCTGCACTGAAAATAGACTGTTGGCGTTACTGAGGTCCTGGTAACTGATGTTGATAACAAAAAAATAAAGTAAGAAAAGTGAAAAAGAACAATTCCTAAACGACAAGATTGTTTCTGTGTTTATGCTGGAATACAGAGACCTCCTGAAATAAGATACTGGCGTCCTCGAAACTTTCAATTTGATTAAATCAAATACCTGTAACATCATGATAGGCGGTGGGAACTGAACCATTCCTGATGCTTTTCAAACAGATATAGCACTATGGCCCTGGAGACGGGAAAGTAAGATAGAACCTCAGTACAATTAAAATCTTATCTCCATATGAGGGGTAAAAGGTTGTGGAAAGAGGTATTTCTAGGGGCTTAGCTGAAAGTGCATCTGTGTAGATTAGTAGACAGTACAAGAGTCTGTAGACGGATAGTTGTCCGCATTTCCCCGTCAATTATCAAAGCGCTTGGATAATCACCAGTACGATAGTATGGTAGAAGGGCTACGTTCCATAACACGAACTATTTTGGTTACTCTCGCGTGGGGCTAATTGTGAGACTAATGGCTAGTTGAACCTGTGGGGCGGGAATGAAGCAGAGGGACGCAATGACATACTTTAGAGTGCGTCAAGTAGTTTCGATAACAGGTGCACGGTTGGTATCATATACTTAGGTCCTTCTTTATCCAAGTGATAAAGGGTGTTTCAGTATGCAAGGTCACATAGAACAGCACTAAATTTCTCTCAGACCGAGTGAATCGGAATATGAGGTTAACATTATTTTACATGTCGAAGGACAGCGCTTATCCGGGAGCACGTACATTTTTCATTAAGGTTCCTACCAAGTTACATAAATCCTTTTGGAAATATATGTTATGACAATTAAATAATATGTCTAGCTGTGGAATTGTGATGTTTTTGAGCGATATTTAGTTCTATACAAACACAATGTGACACGTGATGCCACTTTGATATCAACAAAGTTGCATCGTTCCTTTTGGACAGATATGTCATGTCAGTTAAATAATAACTATATCTGTGTTATATTAGGTCTTTTTTAACAGTACTGTGGAATATAAAGGGCTGCTTTTACTCGTAATGCCACTGTGATATACGTAGTACAATATCGGCCAATGCATTAATAAAATCCGCATATCTTCATTGATCAATGAGCAAGTCAGTTTGCTCTATTGTTAGTTTTGTTAAAGCAGTATTCCAAGGATATCAGGACTTTTCGTGGTGGACAGGGATTCGAGCCAACGATCAGAGGTTTCAGTAATGCCGAAATGATTCATGGATCAACGCCAAACACCTGTACTAACAATACCAGTGACTCCTATTTGTAGTAAATACAATACTAGTGACACCGACCGAGCTTATCAACTGTCCCACATGTTACTTTGATTAATCAGTCTGTAAGGGTTAACGTGAGTGTTTTATAGCCCATGTATCTGCCGTGACCCTAAATCCTATGTATTAAGTATCCATTTGTACGCATTCAAAAGCTACATACACAACGGTACAAAGGAGAAATACCTTTCACCTAATGTATCAGTAAATCCCCTTCACGGAGATTAATCATACCTTTGAATAGGATCCAATGCCATTATATCCATAACATGAGCTTTGAGAAGAACTGAATATATTTGGGTTGTCAAAATCTGAAACGATTCGCAGAACTTGGACTGGACATTTACATGATCATATTCGCATGCATATCAATCCATCAAGATTCAGATTAGCCAGCATGTCGGCAGAACTGTAATTATTATAATTCTTGTTATCACAGTATCATGAAGGCCGTTATGACAACACAGTTATAATAGCAATGAAACACATCGATCATTGTATCAGCAATATCATTGGCATCTTACTTGAAGTCTAAACATCTGAACCAATTCCACATAAGCATTACAAATAAAACAGTTCAATAGTCATACTCCAATAATTCTGTGCCCCCATATTCCCCAAGTGATTGCATCCTGCTCATCGGTTGCACCCGTCATGAACAAACGCAAAGGCCAGCTGTTTGCAGAAACATCGTTTCCTGGTTCAAAGGTGGCAAGCTGTAAAGTGACACGGTTAAACTGGCTACCCTACTGTTGTGATATCTCAACCCAAGACAGTTGACCTCAAAAGTCAGCCGCAGTTGCATGACTTATGTTCTTGTCTCAGAGTCAACCGCATAAACAATGTCTTGATATAATAATTGTTGAACGTGACTGATTAACCCCCCAACTTTCATTATATTACGATTAACAGGGCACATATAACTTTGTGCCCCACATGGTCACCTCCGTCTTTGTGTATCTAAAGTATTGTACATGAAATCATATGTCGTTGGGCACCGCGTGTTCGATCCATGTTTCATCTCTACTGACGTGTACCCAGAGCGTCCATGATGCAAGAATTTGACATTAAAGAGTTAAAAGTCCTGGCAAATACAACACATCCCCATTTACCCCCATTTTACACGCAACTGCACTACCATGCTTTATTATGCAATAGCTCATTTGCAATTCACGTGAAATGCATGTGTTCCCCATGTAATGAACAAACACGGACTTTTCAGCATTTGTGATGATACTTCCCGAACGCCTCTACTGCAATAAACATAGTTTTACAGGTCTCACTTCAAAATATTGCATGTAGTTTGGGGAATGGAAGTTCCCTCAAGTGTATTCAACCATGGTCTACATACATGTAACATGAAATTGGTAATCAGTCATTGCCAGAGGTAGACAAAGGTATCCCATTTGATTTTAAATGAACTATGCGTTCACTCGGTCGCACAAAGGTATATCTCATTCATCCCTATCCTTTAAAACTGCACGGCCTTGCACGATCAATTAAACAATTCTCTTTATACCATTACTTTTCCATTCTCTTTTCAAAGTCTTTTAAACGGTTTTGCTCGATATGTTAACAGCAAATGTGTTCTTTTGTTTCGGCAGTCGAGGAGTTTCAAATGACGAAACGGTCGTGGCATATTAGCATTGGCCGGCAATATCCACGCAGTATTTTAACCCTGGGCAACGGAAGCTCATACATTCACCTCAAATTGATCCCGTATCTTTTTTCTAAGCTTCTTGACTAGGAATCCTGTTTGATTGGGGCATAGGAGTAAACATCCATTTGACAAGTTCAAACAAATCCACAGTAGATAGATGAACGGTTATATTAGAGGAATATTCTCAACAAACAACGGACGTGCTCTGATAGGAAGATAGATGGAACGTTGAATTAATCACTAAGGTAAATGGTGATGTGGAGACTGCGTATTGCGATAGGAACTTGGAGGGACGTGCTACTCTCATTACGTATTTCTGACTTGTCTTCGATCGCAGTCAATCATCATCCGGTCGTCAGCCACTGAAGTTGATAGACCAGCCTCCATAATATGACTATCGTCGCCCACACATGTTATGCCGAATAAGATGCCAGTAAACAAGCGCTCTATAGAAATATATGGTAGTGTTTTGGGGTTATTTTTTTCTGAATACGGATTTTGGTTGTTAAAAATAAATGCTAATGAATTTATATCTTGCAGCTGCGTTGTGAGATATTTCAAATGTGTAGATCAGTTCAGCTTAATCATTGTGTTTACTTGATGTACAAGTCCCGTGATCATCTTCTGTAAATGCTCAATATAATTAAAATATGAGATTAATACACAGGATACGGGATTTGATCCCACCTTGCTTGCACTTTGTGATATGTAAATGGTTGCATGTTAACTTTTAGTTTCGTCTCTACCTTTTCAAATATGTTGTTCTTTACTTTGCAAAGTTCTGATAAGCTAGCGTTCAGATCATAATCCCGTTGACAAAGCACCGATGTGCAGCCATATACCACATCTACGCCTGTTGATTTCGTGGTGGATGGATACTCTGTCCACTTATCTACATATCTCCTCAAGGACTTAACCAAATAGACCTACAGTCATTCAGAAACCTGACCAATAAAAAAATCCATTGATCTGTTTTGAAAACGATCTTGTATTGTAAAGTCCAGAAAAAATATAAATTTGCCCTTTCAATAGAATCATTGCGACTTAAACGTCAATCCCTTCAAAGAAATCCATTTGATGAAGGCGGTAATTAAGAGACGAAACCAAATCTATTTGATACTGTGGAACAAACATCTAATCATTTACACCCGAGCAATTGGTACCTAATTTATACATGACTCAACATAACTGTGAAAGGAATTTACAATGCGGTTTTGTTTATGACCGTTTGAATTTCACATTAAAACGCCCAGTAGCTGGTACACGGCAGTCTTTATTGCCATGATGGTTTCCTGAAGAGACTGTACATTCACAGGTGATCAATGTAGGCTGCCAGGAGTAATCAAGAAACAGGCAATGCATTTCCATGACAGAATTGTGAACAAATCTTCAAGATAAAGGGTCTTTGTAGTCAGTTGCATT
This sequence comes from Haliotis asinina, assembly GCF_037392515.1. NCBI lineage: Eukaryota > Metazoa > Mollusca > Gastropoda > Lepetellida > Haliotidae > Haliotis > Haliotis asinina. Next base: position 53,603,737 of record NC_090288.1, read on the forward strand.
AACACTGAATCGACACTGAGGGAGTGAACGAAACCCAAGGAAACACTGATGATGTCTCTTTGTTCTGGAGGAAAATCAAGGATGGAAAGTTTCCAACGAGTCATGGGAAATATATTGACACATGTTATCAATGCTCCCAGACTCTGCAGGGAACCTTTATGACAATGCTGCCAGAATCATTAGTCGAGAGTGAGACGGAAATGTCTAAATTAATGGAAAAAGCATGTAATTATGGCATAAAAACCATGCCGTTTTTCATTTAAAAAGTGCTGTTTGCGAGCATAACACCGTATAGAAGTATAGAAAAGGGATGCTGGTGACATATTCCTCTCATGGGGTTAAAATGCGTCTTGGGTTGACACTTGATTTCATTTCAATGCTCCGGTTCTCAATATTGTCAATCATGTGATGCAATTACAGGAGTCAAACCCTCACTGGAAGGTGAAAATACTATGGGTTAAATCAGTGATATTTTGTTTGCCTTCAAAGTATCAACGTGTTGATAATGGAAAGGAACAGGTATCAATCAATGTCTTCTTAAATTTTAACAAACGCGTGGGAGAATATAACTTAAAACGAACGATCAAATCGTGTTTATATAAACAGCCCTTAAGGTACGGCGCTGAGGTTAATGTGGCGATGACAAAGATTCTTTCATACACATACACATAAGACGTTAAAGTGGATAATTTACAGAGATAAAGAATTACTACAATGGACCTTCGCTTCAGGGGATTGACATTTGGCTGCTTTGAAAGCCAAATAGACTATCCACTTATCCAATTTCTATGATTCCAAAGATTTAGAGTTTCCTAAAATTAACATGTTTGTTTTTCAGATGGACTATTTAGTAAAGGACACATTTCAAACATCACTTTATTTTTTTTTCTCCAAACAATGTGCTATTCTAGCGAGAATACCATGTCCTCCATTAGGCTGAATGTATTATCTGCTGGGGTTATGTTAAATGCTGGTTTCTGAGCCTGAGAACTACTTGAGGTGTACCGGGTTCAAACTGAACGCCCCAAAGCTGTGCTTTTGGTATAATTTGTTGATTGCCCGTGATCATTTCCTTGGTAGGGAGCATACCAGTGTATCCGGGTTTCATAATATCAATCATTGGCTATTTCAGCCCAGATTCGACGTGTGGAGGAATAATACTTTGTGTCGAATTAAATACCTCGAGTCGCTCCGTCGCTACCTGTCTCAACCTCCATTTGAAAGTCCACCACCTAACAACTGCACCATTGTCTGCCTACAACTTATTCTGTAATCATCAATATGTCCATACCAGTATCAACCTCTCTCTCTACAACCTCCTTCTATAATTATCTATTATTTCCCAGCATCCCGTTTATACCAATGACAACATCTGTCAACAGCCTCCATCTGATAATAAATCCCTCTCTCCGTCCACATTTTTCACCAACGTTTACATTTGACGTAAATTCTGTGTCTTGAATATTAAATACCTCTCGTCACCAGGTGACTGATGGTACAACATGGATCATTGGCTGGTTTTCTTCCGTCATAAGGTAAGCATGATCCATGACGAAACATGCAGTCATGTTGTAATAAATGGTATAACAGGGAGTGTCACCTTGAAATATACGATGATCACTGCAAGGAATTGCCTTCAGGGGTATCTATGATCCAAATACAGCAACAAAAGTACACGAAACCTCGCCTGCAAATCTTTGGTATATTTTGCCGTTGAAGATCCTCATTGATATTGTTTTCAAAAGCATTTGTCTGTGGCAGCATTAAATCGACAGGGTCGCGGACTTGGTTGAAACATGTCATTGTATCACAATTGCTTAGACAAGCAAAATTTCAATCACGGAACTATCTGACGCAGGCGTGATTATTTTCAGATCGAAGTCTTGTTGCCGGGAGACTGTAGCATGACACATCAAACTGTGGCATGTTATATATTAATTCAGTGGTAAATGGTAGGTCTGTCGTTGTATCCCTTAGTCCCTGGTATGGTGATCTACATTCAGTCGTTGGCTATCTATAGCCCTTTTTTCTATTGCATTGGCTGCTTTAATCACGAGAATGTTTTACTTTGCCATGCCAGTTCTATATCCATATCTGTGATACCCTAGTATTTTTACTGTCCGTCGTGACAGGTTTCATTCTTCAAAATGTTTCCATTTTTCATACATAATTTTTTTTTGTCCCGATATGGCTGAGGTATTGCCGATGTGACGTTAAATATTAACTCACTCACTCACACACTCACTCACTCTGTCGTTGTCTAATGTGTTATACACCATCTTGTAATCATGAGATCTTTAACGTCAGTCGGCTTGTGACAAATATCTTACACCAATCACATGATCTTACACATACGTCTCATACTGCAAACCCCGTGATTATAAATAAGTTTGTCCTTGTTAGATAGTTCTGTACGTGTCTGGTCCGTTCACGATGCTATTACATGTGACGTATACGTCCACTCAACATCTATTCTCATGGGCAACAATGAATAGAATAAGGATTAAACTACTCATGATCTCTTTTCTAATTAATTTATTAGTCATACACGACATATTACACTAACAACAGATGTCATTATTCCAGTCATAAACAACTTGAAACATAGGTGATGCATGTTTTCTTCCCCCATGAGATGCATGCGTCATGCTCCATCCATGGGACGCGTCATGAACAATTTTCAAATGTAGTGAGTGAGTGAGTGAGTGAGTTAATATTTGACGTCACATCGGCAATGTTGCAGCCATACCGTGACGAGAACATTCTTGAAAAAAGGAATTTATATATATGGTTAGAAACCTGTCAGCGAAGGACAGTAAAACAACTAGGGTATCACAATAAGAATTAAAACTAGCGTGAAAAGTTAAAACTAATATCACTATTCAGACAATACAATATAAAAACAGGCTATGGATCACCAACTACTGAAGGTAGATCACCATACTAGAGGCCATGGGGACTTTCAGTACTTCTGCTACCTGCATGGTCCCTAGCTGGATTTACACCATCCCTTCAGCCACACATTAAAATGACAGAAATACTACGGCTAAAAAGTGGAGGATTAAATTTGAGTTCAAATGTTTTAGGACATACGTACCATTTTCAAATGTAACTCGCCCAGCAAAAAGAAACCCAAGAGCAGCGTATCGCATAAATCTGGGTGTATACATATATTAGAAAACTGCTGGGTCATGGGTATACGTGATACGTTTTCTCGAGAAAATACATGGTTGCGATTCACTCCACTGGGGTTTATATGCTCACTACACTCATAGCAAAGCTACCTCACGAACGTTAGTATCAAAATGTCGGTTCCACGTGCTCGCTGGGTTTCAATGACAGCTAACTTAACACCAATGGAAACAAAACGAAAGTATATGCAAACAAACATGGTTTCACGATTTGCAATTTCATTTCATGACATACGTACGTACACACTGAAACAGATGCAGTGCGAATGTAATTCTGCTAAAGTAGTGAGTAAAATGTGAAGGACCGTCAACACTGCAATGGGATGAAGCTTAGGTATACGGTTGACTGCAGTGGCCCTAGGCAGAAGAATCAATAACATGCAGAGTTTCTTTCAAATATTTCAACATTTGTGGACTCCGAGGTTACTGAACGGGTTAGGTGTCTGACCGATTAGGTGTACTGGCGATTAGGTGCCTGACTCGGAGGATGTGGGGTCGAATCCAGCATAACGCAACAACAGTAATAGAATCTGTACTTCAATGTGAATTCCCAATTATCACCTATGTTAGATTCCTATATTCGCCAGTATGAGGTTCTCAGAATTTCGTTAGAAATTACTGATATTTTCAGATATGTATGCTATCTTTCCCTAAGGAAACTATTTTAAATTTTGGAAAAGCTACTGGTTGTAGGTGTAACAGATTGAAATACAAAATTCTTCAGAAACAAATCTTTGATCACCGGGTCCTTTACAAAGGAAAACGAACATAATCTTGCTCTCGACTAAACTACGGACCTAAGAATACTTTGTGGACTGGGACACTGAATGAATACGTGCCAACAAAATAACAGGTAGGGATACACAGTTCGATAACTATCAAATGCTGTTTTATACAACATATGAACTAAAGGCACAACAATCTGTATGCAAGTGTAGTTCATGTGACTGGGACCACTTCATATGAACAGTTGAGAAAGTGTCTGAACTTTCGTTACAGACAATAAACTATTAACAAAATTCAAAGTCAACATGTCATCCTCGAATATGTCCATCTTTAGCCACACTATCTTAACGCGAAATCTCTTTCTCTATTGGGTTATTTCAATTTTCCCACACAAACGCAGTATTAATTACAAGCCAGAATACAATGAATCCCTTCTTGGCCAAAGTCCAACAGAACATGTGACACTCTCTGTTTGAGGTACTGCTCGCACGCATCCAATAAAGAAAAGGCGATGTCACTGTAAAGATTCATAGCAAGTCATAACTGATTACATCCCACAATCTCAGTATTGTTAACATCCAAAGTCGCGGAAATATATATTTCACGTTGATGGTGTCACCAAAATCGGTTTTACGCTATGTACAAGTTGTACACGTTGAAAATGAGCAAAACTGAAACAGCTTCTCTCTCTTACAGGTTTTATGTCTCAGAGAATATGAGTGGCTACGCTGAATAACCATTTGTCTGACAATTCGTGTTTCAGAAGCCGACTTTAAGGCTGATTAATATTACTTTTACGTCTTACGGTGGGCTTTGCCATTTACAACACACGTCGCCTCCCTCAGGTTTACTTTACGTGTTGAATAATTAATGTCCAAGCTGTTGTAAATTTGCAGTAATGAAGGATACGAGGCACGCGCTATGTTTCAGATTAAATGATGGCAGGAAATTCTGTTGATGGTGTCGCTGGTCCTGGTGAGCAATCCGTTACGGTTGGCATTTCATTTGACCATAAATAAAATATTGAAGAACGGGCTATGTAGTAATTTTAGGCTTGGTGTAGACTCAAGCGACAAAACACTATCAGCAGTCGTAAAACTCCTTTGCAAAAAGCACACACATCGGTAGAACTCTGAATTCATAAACCTGAGAATACTGAGGATCCATCCTCCACCGAAGCGTATTTCAGTTGGTGTAACATGAGAAAAAACGCGGGTAATTGTGTATGGGGAGAGGGACAGCATTTTCTGCCTCGTCGGTAAGCATGCTTTCTTAAATCACTGAAAGGAGGTGATGGATTTGAATATTTGCGAAAACTGAAATCCACCAACCTTGGAAAGGTAAAGACGAAGAAAAGACATGATTAGATCGCAGACACCACATAGTCCATTACCATTTTATAGCTTTCTACTAAGTAAATACTGGACGAAACATCTTCACCTTATATCCGTTACACAAATGGTTGTCAGTAACAATGAATTAATAAAACATTAAAAGAAATGTTACGCGAATCTTGACTATTTCCCAGGCAGGGAGATAAAAGCTTACGATCAGTACATTAATTTGCCTGACACATGAGTCGAGGTGAGCGATATATACCATCAACCACAGTAAAGAGAGGGGAGTATATGCTAATATATGTTGCTTCTCATAAGTCAGTTTAAGTGAAAAAGGAAAGGAATTACATTGAGGAAGGGTGTACTATTCTGGCATCCAGTTCCACCGTTGCTTCAAGATGAACGTAACTTCCACAAATAAATCATTATCACTATCATGACTATACCGGAAGTACTGCAATACATGACTGGCAAATTTTGAAATAATAGACACTGCCCTAAAACGGGCTTTGTACATACATCTACACAGATATTTGCCTGTATGTGTGAGGGAAGTTTACCACGACCAACGGACAATCAGGCTGCATGTTCGCTGTGAAAAAAATCAACCATTAGCGATGTGGCTGCCTCGTAGCGTTTATCTTGGTATTTCGTAGTGTTCATTACTAAAACCCGATCGATGGTCAGGTTAACGCCGCTTTATGACAACGGACGTGTACACGTGGTGTAAAGGACGATCTCAGGCTTACATTCATCGCTGCTGTATTTTGTTCCTGGGCGCATCATATACATCAAGTCCGGGGACATATTTAAGCACAATTTCAAAGAAAATGCATTTGTGTTAACGTCTTTCTTAATGCGAAGAACGTCTGTTGCTGTTTAATCTTCGCTGATATACGTTTATGGTTATTCTTCGGGTTATTTCCATGTTTTCGACACTACTGCCATGGGAATTGAACAATTATTCTACACAAGTATAATAAAACTTCCATACCTTAGCTATTGAACCTTTGATGGTACAAATACCAATTATGCTGGAAAACATCGGAAACTTTACTTCGTGTTACAGTTTGACACAAAAGCTACAATAATCGAGTAAGAACATCATTTCTACTGGACACTACCAGAAAGGATCGATATGTTTAATATAGAACCAGTATCTCACTGCAACTCAAGTCATTCAGTTGGATGAAAAGTGTCATCCATCAGTGACGCACACACTTCAACGCGATCTATTAACGACATGATTTCTTTGCGACAAAATGTTATTTCTGTACCGACGACCATACCCGCACAACCAACATGCAATAACAACTTAAAGTTTGATCAAAGTTTCAGCTAAAGAAATAAAAATACAGCACATCAACTGTACTTACTGGAGAGAGAGAAAAAGTGTCCTTTAGCCTTTCCGTTCCCAGACCTAAGTGGATTTTGTCGACTGCCTCTTTCACCTATCTGATGTTATAAGATTTCAGCGTTCCAGTCTCAAAGGCTTGCCTTCTCTGTATCATAGCTTTTATAGCGCGCTACCTGGCAGTGTCGCAGGAACTGATCACGTGATCATGTGGGCCACAATGATGGGATTGACGCTCAGTAAGGGGGAAACAAACACGAGGGGGGGGGGAGACATGGACCGGCAACGGAAGGATAATGTGTGGGATTTTCGATGTTGTACAAATTGTATTAGACGCAAAATGAAAGCAAACAGAAGGCTAATAAAAATGTCCTATCTCCATGATCGCTTCAGATTTGGAGTCGAAGGAAGTGGTTGATTCGATTACGATTGGAAAGAGTGACCGCTCGCGATCATGTTGCGTTTTTCTTAATCACCTATCGGAAACAATACCTTCATTTTTTCTGCATTAATATGGAATTCTGATCGAACTTCATTTGATTTTACACACTCAGTCGAGTCTTGTCTATGGAGACCGGCCTTCTGATTGTCAGAAAAGAAGATTTTGACATATTGAACTGGCAAAGAGGACTCGGTGAGAAACGTTGGTATGACAACTTGACAGAAAGACACTACCAATAGGGCGAATTGGAGAAGCTCTTGGGCATAGAGCAGCCCGGATTAACTCAAATACGTTTCTGATGGCTTGCAGTGGTGTGTAGGGACCGTCGACTCAGACTGCGGTCTCAGTACGATCGAAAACAGCCCATAAGAAGTCTGTTTGAATTTGGTTCTTGAGAGGCATGTATTTCTGTTTGAACTGGACAACCTTTCAAACATGTCACGCATTTTCCAATGTCTTTGTCTTTCCGTCACTGACTCCAATAAAGTTATCATGAACTTGAGAACGAAGTTGATGATCAATTATAGTCACAAAAATAAATTGTGAAAACATAAATATGAGCTTATATTATGCTTCTAAAGGTGAAACTGACGCTAGAGAAGTGCAGGTATACGTTTCTTGACAGACATATACGTTACATGTTCTAAATCCGCCTACGAGGCCTGTACTTTACGATGGTCTTTGGAAACATTATCATCAAGGTATGGAGTACCAGTATCGATTTCTAAATTACCATTTTCACTCGTCTGTTTCCACAAGGTGACATGCGTACTGTTTAGTGACAACTGGAACAGTTTTACATGGACATTGAAAGTACATTAGAACTGTGTGTGTTCAAATTGTTCGTATTCTCTTAAATAGGATAGTAAGGGTAGGATTATCCTTCTAATTAGGAAAAACTGAAATATGAGACGAAAACGTGCGAAATCATATTCCGCACAGACAATGCTAACCGTGCTACGAAGAGTTAGTAGAGATTAGTGACGATATCGAAACTGAGGATTTAATCCTTCATCAGATTTAAGAGAGTATGTGATAATTCCTGACTCTTAAACATGTTTTGGAACTGGTCGTTCTATTGTAAATATTGGTGAAATCCTGTCGTAAATATGTCCTTAGCTCCTATATTCAGGACACCAGACATAACCATTCATTTTTCTGACTGCTCCCAAGGATGTAGGTGCGTTTAAATGGATTCTGAACTTTACACACATAGTGCTTGAAAAAATACAGACTTAATTCATGGTATTAAAAGGGGGTTACCTGATTAATGGTATTGTCTTGTGGTAAATGTATTACGAATTCTCGAATGTTATTAATTATCCATATTCAGTATTTCAAATTCTTACCGTTTTTAATGTTGTGGCATGCAATAATTAATATGGTATACATGAGTCGTGCTATACGCTCGCAGTATTGGTTCTCCTTGGACATGTACGGTGTTAGCTTTCCGGTTGTGTTTCAACTGTTCATGAACACCGCAAGTATCACGTATGAATTGAATTCTCTCCACATTAAGACTCTTTACGTGCTCATGGCGATTTCCTAATTCTTTACCCACTTTCACAATGGTTACAAAAAAGTGCAAGTTTATATCTTAGTATCTCATTAATACAAGACCTCATTTAAGCTTGTACAGTGTTCGTCCATCGTAATGGGTACAGTATTTTATTTGGAATAAAATAGTGATCATTAGCATGTTAGATAGAAATATATAAGTGCAGAACAGCAAAGTGAAGAAACTTTGGCCCGTTATGCCTCAAACCTAACGTTCTGTCGAAGAGTCATATCGGCAATATTTCAGATATATCGTGACTTAAAAAAAGTATAGTATTTAAAAGAAAATTATAAACACTTTTTAACGAATGACACATTTCAACTAGACTATGACAGATATAACTTTAAAACTAGTAATTACATCTAAAACAGTTTAATTATAGAAGACATCTGTGTGATTGATGTAATACCTTCTGTAGAGCAAGGTCAAAGAGGCAATGTACATGTGTGACTGTCCATTGCTGGAATGACAGCAATAATGTAATTATTGATGTAATCAATGAAATATAGATGCCGTTCCATGTTAACACTATGAAAATACGCCAAGGTGGTGTAGTCTTAATAACACTATCGATCTGTTTCAATATACATTTCAATACCACAGAAACTACAACACGCGCTACGTTGTAAACGTAACATCATACATCAAGGACACAGTACCAAAGATATGATGGTATTAATCTACTATAGTTCATGTGATATGAGGTACGTCATGTGACACTGCTTGATAAAGTCACGTTGTTGTCGGTTACTATACCATGTGCACTTTTCTGTTCCTTTCTGAAGAGCTTCAGCCGCTCCTGGTTTTGTTCTTTTCTGCTGTTCCGTTCTGATCAATTAGTCATTAGGGCTTTGTCTCTCTTATTGACTTCCTAGACATTAGATGGGACGGGATTAGAGATGGACTGTGTGAGCTGACACGGGAATAAACATGAAATAATCGCGATAATATGGAGTGAGTTTGTGGCGTGCTGTCGTTAGACATATTGATAATATTGTAAGGACGGCAATCGCGGCGTGCATGTCAGCCCGCGGTTCAGTGTAGCGACTCACTTCACCTACACCCACAGAAATGGTGGGATATGGTTTTGTCAGCACACCTGACCCTGTCACGGGAATGTGTTTAATTTAACACAGGTCATCGCATATTTGAGAGGTATTACTAATCAACTGCCAGAAGAACGTATTCGAAGTCTATACCGCTGTTCAGTGTAGCGACTCGTCTCCTACACCCACAGAAATGATGGAATGTGGTGTTGTTAGCTCACCTGACCACGCCACGATAGTGTCTTTAATGTTGCACAGGTCATTGTATATTTGAGAGGCATTACTATGTAACTGCTGAAATGACACAGAAGAACATTATATGAAAATAAGTGTATTTTTGTAACCTCGGCAACCCCTGTTTCCCGTTCTATCCCCATCTGAATGGGCCCGAAAAATGCCGAGCGGGCCAATTTCATATTTCATGTCCCCCCAACTCCCCCCATGTTTAAATGAATTAGCTGAATGTGAACCTGGCGTCTTGCATTCTGTTTGTAATGGGAGGAGGCGGTGGGGACAGCAGGGGACCCCACGTATACGCACATAACTGATAAGTACATATCAGGTTTGCATTAGACTGGGTATTTGAAGTCTTTCCATAATTATTTCAAGGGCGCGTAGCATTACAATTGATTACATTTCCGATGTCATTACTGCTACCCGGATTTATTTCCATAGCAGGTATAAACATACAATGTCCCATGCTCTTTGACAAGATGGTCGAGTCGATTTACTTCTCGAAATAAGCTGTGAAATAAAATACTTCACGCGAGAGCGTCACAGCACAAACATGCTGTGCACTTCAAACCCGTGTTGAATGGAAGGCAGGTGATACCACTATTGAAAGGTAATAACGCATTTTGTCCGCGTGGGTTGTGAGAGTTTAGGACAGTGGGGATCACATGTTTTCCCGTGGGTTGTGCGTGATTAGGGTAGTGAAGAGCACACGATTTCCAATGGGTAAGTGAGGACTGTTCTGGCTTAGACACAGGGTGCACGTTTCCCAATGAGTATGGGCTGTTCTGGTTTATGCATCGGTTGCACTTGTTATATATTGGGTAAATTCAGACTGGTCGTGGGTGATTAGGACAGTGAGGAGCGCATGTGTTCTAATGAGCAACGAGGGTAGCATGTTTTCCAATCAGAAAGTGTAGGTTTTGCGGCGTATGCGAATCTAACTCTTTGAGGTAGTGGGGTGATGGGAAATTTATTCGATCAATCCAGTGAAGGCGTGGGGGAATCTGTTGTGCCTTTGATGAGTTAGTGACACGCTGATGAGTTTCGAAGGTGAGTTATAACTCAATCACATGTGATACCGCGCTATCGACACTAAGTTTGTTTGAACTTTGGTTGGTGAATACATGGCGCGAAGAGCAAGGTGATAGGACCCTTTCCATGTGTGCGACCAGTGACCACCATATTCGACATGTACAATGTTTTGTAGAATTGTCAGTTACGTTTCATATAGAACAAAATTCATATCAACCTGACAGAACATCGCACATAATAAGAAAATTCCCTGTGGACAGTGTTTAGATTGTGTTCAGAAACTTTAAGTTGAGTCTCACCGTCAGTTCTGCAACAATAGGTAAACATATCCATATCCCATACTGTTTAAATATAATTTTTACATGAAATGATGTATTGTAAAACAAATGCTTAAAACTCACATGCAACTTAAAACACAACTTTGCAGATTCTGATACCTTATGGTATGAACATACCGAAATAAATCATCAAAAAAGTCACTTCAACCTGTAAAGTTGATAAAAACGCGATGAAAAAAAGCCTGCGAAATCGGAGTTCAAACGATTCACTAAATTTCCCCCAGCGCTGGGGGAGAGAGTGGTTTCAACAGCTGTACTGCGCTGCGCCCACAACGCATGCGCAGTGAATAGGTTCGCGGAACTTGAAACAGTATGCATGCCGGGAGTATGGGCTCGTGAGCAGTTGTCTAATCATGGTTGTGTACACAAACAAGTAAATAATCTACTCGTTACATAAAAAAAAGAAAAAACACTTGTTGACTGTGATAAGCAGTCTCTGTAAAGGAGAAAGCTCAATGTCTGGTTTATTGACACCTATATGTCTGCCTGTCTCTCCGCTAAAGACAATATGCAATACACAGCTTCAATCCTTGACCACATGCAATTTGAACTTAATACTTATCAGGGTAAACGCCATAAACAAAATAAATAGATTTGTGACTCGTACACCCGAGTCCTGTCTCTGCCACATTATGTATTTAGGCAGGTGTGATACTTGTACACATGCCGTTTTGTATGTCTGTGGGTTGCAAACAAACTACATCCATTTTTCTCGGATGACTGGATCTGACGGAAACTGGTGCAAACTCTTGTTAGTTTCAAGTCCTGTTTTGTACTTGGACGAATGGCAGTTTTCAGCCACGCAGTAGTTCACCATCTCTACTGAGGTGATTTTCTATTGGATAAAACGCAAATTCAGAGAATATGTATTTTCAAAACCCAACATCTCTATATACATTCTTTATGGATAACGACTTCTTCTCGTGTATATGATTTTGTCTGACAACGGTATATGAACCCATAATGAACGACGCATCAAGTACAATAAAGGAAGTTATTATCCATAAAGAATCTTACTTTCTTATGACTCGCCATACTTCTAAAATGCCAATCAAACAGATCATGTTTCTGTACACACAATGAGCCCTCAGCGTATCAGCAAATGAGCCAGCCAATCGGAAGCCGTCGCTACACTTGAGTGCACCCCCACCCGCTATGACTGGGTTCGGTCTCCCGAGGGCTTCGTTTCGACGGAAGTAAGCTCAAGTACAAAATATTGCACTTTTGAATCGCGATTGTACGCTTATTATTTTGTTTATTTATGTTTTACAAGCAGCAATGTATATTATATGTCATGAATAAGTGATAATTGTGTTTTAATTATGTTTGATATTTTGGTTGCATGTGACCTTTAACGTTGAAAAGAGTTTTCTTTTAAGGTCAATAAATGAAACTTGTCGAATTCTTAACAGTGAGTGAGTGTGTGAGTTTAGTTTTACGCCGCACTCAGCAATATTACAGCCATATGGAGGCGGTCTGTAAATAATCGAGTCTGGACCAGACAATCCAGTGATCAACAACATGAGCATCGATCTGCGCAATTGGGAACCCGGTGACATGTGCCAACCAAGTCAGCAAGCGTTAGTCGCCTCTTACGACAAGCATAGTCGCCTGTTATGGCAAGCATGGGTTGCTGAAGGCCTATTCTACCCCGAAATCTTCATAGGTACGAATTCTTAACAAAACTTTAGGCCACAACGCAGCTGTCCTCATGCACGATATTTGCATATGCTATTCAGCAATTTCATGCATGATCCTCGTGCAGTTCATCTGCACACGTTTAGCAGTTGGTTCCCCCAGATGGAGAAGTTCACCTTCGATGTAACCATGCACACGCACGCACACACATGGGTTACCTCTTCTGGTCAACCGAGGTTACGTAGCAGTCATGGTGTGCGTGTCCGCGCGCGTGCGCGCGCGCGCGTGTGTGTGTGTGTGTGTGGATCACAGGTGTTGAAGTATGTTATGCCATACTGGCATCATCCGACACTTATACAATTTGTGACATATGAAGATTCGGGTTAGCGCCCTTCAGTGACCCATGCTAGTCGCAAGAGTCGACGAACGGGATGGGGTCGTCAGACTCGCTAACGTGCTTGACACATGTCATCGTTACGCAGATCGATGATCATGCTGTTTTTTTTCCACTGGAAAGGCTGACCCAGACTCGATTATTTACAGTTCACAGACTCATAGCTGGAATACTGCTGAGTGCGGCGTAAAACTAAATAGGAAAGATACGAACTATTTGCAGAAAAGTTGAGGATTTTGGCCGGACACCATCCACTTTTTTCTTGTATAATTGCATTTCCTTGTGAATGTAGAGAAACTATACGCGATAATCCAGGAACCCAGCATACAGTTTTTTTCAGTCACGGCACTTTGCCGTGCAGACGTGTCCTTTTGGCGTGAGGCACTAGCCAGTCCCGGGTTCGAATCCCAGGTTTCTCTTATTATGACGATTGGTTCGTCGGCACCATTCCCGAGGACGACGCCGTCTTCCGTATATGAAGTGTAGAGCACACGTTAGAGTCGGGTTAATCCTGCATAAACATGAAGTGTGATTATTGGTTTGTACGTATTCCCCAGGAGAATTCTTCAATGACCAATGCTTGTCGTAAGAGGCGCTAACTTGGCTTGAGTAACACATGTCACCGCGTCCCAAATACGTCAGCCAATGCTCGTGTTGTTGATCACTGAAATGTCTGGACCAGATTCGAATATTTACAGACCGTCGCCACATAGCTGGAATATTGCTATGTGCGGTGTAAACCTACACTCACTCACAGGTTTAGTTGTTGTTGTCAATGTGCATCAACTTGTGTCGTTCCCCGTCATTAGCCTGCCATGTATATCACAGTGCCATTTACAAAAAACCTCACCCGAGAGAAACAATAAGAAGGAGAGGGTAGATCTACAGTCACAGAAATATGAATATAAGACTTATAATGCACTGTGTTATTACGGTATTAACATGTGTTATTACGGTATTAACTACCAATTAATTATTAACTCTCGGAAGCAAGGTTGCACACATCATAATATTTATCTTCAAACTAGAAATGATCATTGAAGCCGGGTCTTCAAGCGCAAAACATTAATTGGAAAGAACCACAGTTTCTAGCAACTTCGCTCATTTCGTGCTCATAAGCCTCCGACAAATACAATTTCTGACCATCTAAATGGCATGAAATTCACGCAAAAATAAAGATCTTTTCGATCCGACAAGCAAAACATCACAAGTACAAAAACTATTTTTGGCAATGCTCATTAAACCTTAATCCGCAGTTGCATATGAGCTTGTGAACAGGGATGTTTGTTGAAATATTAAGAATCTTATAACGTGCATTTAGGAAAAAGTTTAATGGACGATTTCAAATTTTCAGTTGACGCTCATGATTTCCCCGCGGTCAGTTGTTTCCGTTATTATCAGCGTTCATTTCCTTGGGTGGTAAGCGATACATTACAGACTATTTCGTGTTGAAAAGTAATAATATTTTCGATGAAACGCTCTCACCTGTCGAGGGAACGCTAATCACAGGGTCTCATGACTTCACATATCAAAAATACAAGATTAGTTTGAAAACAGGATTCTCGCAAACGTATTCGTACCCTCAAAGTTAATGAGGGAATTCGCTGAGAATTCAGAGAATATATATGTAATAATAAGATATAAGATCTGGCACCTGTTCAATCCATGGTTTTTCAAAGTAAAACATTCTTCACACGTTAATGGGAACAGGTTGCCCACTGTTCCAAGGCAAGACATTTAGCTGTGTAGAGATTTATCCTGTAAGCTCGAGACACCAATCACCACGTGCATTCACGTCGTTGATCATGTAAGTCAAGCCCCATATTTTACTGCGTGCGGAAGAGTAAGGTAAGGTTTTACACTATGTGCATCATTAATCCAGACATTAAGCTATGGCGAAGAGTCTTGACCGGGGCTTAGAACGATTGAAACTAATTTTTGTACACTTTCAGAATAATTTGTTTGCATTAAATGCTAAACGAACACATACTCGAAATTATTATTAATCGTTGTGAATTTCTAGTCCGGCGTGGGTGACGATACGACTATCGTATTATATGTAGTCATGTTGCATTTCCTTCAGTATATTATAAAATTGTTAAAAAGAACGTAATATGTCTTAGTTCAGTGGTGGTTTTCGTACTATATATAGTCATGTTGCATTTCCTTCTGTATATTATAAAATTCTAAAATAGAACGTAATATATCTTAGTTCAGTGGAATTCCACTGTGATCAGAATTACCACCTTGTTGTATTTTCTTAAGACTTCTCGGCTGGATATCATGCTGACACCAAGAAGCGTCAAACAAGATTAGAAGACGTAAGGCACGGGAGTTTGAAATACAGTTGTATTTGGTTCCGCTCTAAACATATAAACCGTAATATTCAGGACTCTAAGACAACGCACGATAGCAAAGCATCCTACTGTCAATCTGTCGTTTCCATATATATTGATTTTCGGATTTGTATATCATTACGATACATTTCCTGCACCGTTTGTATTCCTGTTGGTGGTTGTAAGGGAATAAACCGTATCTGTTTCTCATTCGTGATCAAGTAACCTTGTAAACACGACAACTTGAGGTTTAATACAATAGACGATGCCAATAAGAAGTAGGCCATCGCACCAACTATAAGACTCGCTTGCGTTTTAAGAACGTAAGAAGTTATATTAATCAATAAAGCTTCTCTGCAGAAATCACATTGGAAATGCAACAAACAGTACAGCTTTGGAACACATACTCACACATACGCGCTGTTAACGTTGTGACACAAAGTGAATAAATCAGTGTAATCAGTGGTGGTTATCCACCTTAGAGGATTGCAATGTACACAAAGCGGGAAAAAATGCAAAAAAGTAAGACATGATCAATCACTGCGAATCATATAGGACATCGGGTGTTCCTGGAAAGGTCCTTTACAACTGGGTAAGCAATGCAAGTGGACACCGTCGTCATCATCCAAATTCACAACTCTCGAATAACCACATGCAGAATAGTTTGATTTTGTGCTTGTCGTTTAACGCCGCACTCGGCAATATCCCAGCTGTATGGCGGCGTTCTGTAAACAATCGAGTCACACAATCCAATGATCAACAGCATGAACATCGTTCTACGCAACTGGGATACCATGACATGTGAAAAGCAAGTCAACGAACCTGACCCTCCGATGAGTACACCAGTCATGGGTTGTTAAAGATCTATTCTATCCCGGATCTTTACAGGTCATATACAGATTCTACACATGTGAAACCTATGATGTGAACGTGAACCATTCTTCTACCCGTGAAGGTCCGGAGCAGAATAGGCCTTCATCAACCCATGCTTGCCATAACAGGCGACTATGCTTGTCGTAATAGGCGACTAACGGGATCGGGTGGTCAGGCTCGCTGACTTCGTTGACACATGTCACCGGGTTCCCAATTGTGCAGATCGATGCTCATGCTGTTGGTCACTGGATTGTCTGGTCCAGACTTGATTATTTACAGACCGCCGCAATATGGCTGGAATATTGCGGCGTAAAACTAAACTCACTCACTGAACCATTCTTAAGACGTTTGGGAGAGCATGTTGCTCCACTTGTATATTTCAACTCAAGGCAGTTAACTGTGTAAATGGGAGTTCTGTTTGTGCGACGCACTCATTTGACTGCTGGAATAACCGATGTCAGCATCATACCTTTAATAAATGTATCAGATCGATACTCAAGCCGTCGATGTAACGAGCTCAGCCTCTTCGCAGTGAAAACAAGCAAAAAAAAAAGAAAAAAACCCCCAACAACAACAAAAAACAGACGCCTATGTGACGAATGTTTACAAATAATGAAGGACCAACACAACAAACATTTATTTCTTCTGATATAGAATTAATCCTCAAGATTGTGTCCCGGACTTCTGTAAACCTGTTTATATGGTCGTTACGTAAACACTGGTTTGCTGGTGTTTTTTTCATATTGTGCAACACTTAAAATGGTTATAATACAGGGGGACGTTATATTTGCTTTTAATACTTGTCTGACATATGTCACCTCTGTACGGGAAGAAAACTTGGTGGATATCAATGCAGAGAGTCAACCGGTTATTCTGGAGGACTTCTACTTACGTATATGTGGATTTAAGACACCACTAAAATTCTATATCACCATAAATTTATTTTACCAAATGAATAAAATAAAATAGGTTTTGTTATCTTACGTTCATAACAGAATAAACACCAAACGGTTCAAAGTTACACAGTTACGCTATTGCTAAAGATTAATCCGTAAGCTGCAAGTCAGAGTTGCGAAGTCCCCATAGATCGAGTTGATCACCAGTCTTGGAATAATAAGCCAGAAACAGGAGAACCTCCTTTCTCAGATCGCACCAAAATCAGAACTTTAGCGGCGATCTATATATAACTGTATGTGCAAAAATAGCTGGATGAAATTAGTTACGAAACTAATCATAACATAAGAGGCTGACACTGGGAAGTGTATTTTAGATAGGTACGTTTACACCAGCCTTTGCTGAGATCATCAATGGTAAGTATCTGTCGTGCTTGAGGATTTACGGACATTAGCTTCAAACAAATCTACCGAATGTTTTATACCAGATCGGTTTGGATTGGTTTATTTGTGCTATATTCGTAAAAGCCTTAGCCTTCACATTCACTTTCGATTCCCCCTGTGGGCAGAGCGTTTAACAGCATTGGCATGTTGATCAAATCGGCACAAAAAACTCACTCGCTGAATGTTTATTTCAAAACATGCTAATTCATTCAGATTAAAACTTTCAAGTGTAATGGAAGCGACGTTCCTGTAATACTATCCTTCACGACAACATCCCATATCTAATGCCTAGACGAGAAGGTTTAGTATCCTCCGTAATTCAAATGCTGGAAATTGGTTCGTGATATACGTTAACGGTAATGCACGTTTATGCACGGCTAATATGACTCTATTACAGAGCGTTACAATCAGCACACACGTCAGCTGGAATAACCACCACACGCTGTAGAGAGGACATTGCTGCCAATTCAATCAGTGGCATTGTCCAGGCATTATCTCATTTGCTCAGCAGGTCCTCTCAATTCTTTGTCCGAGCACCTGGTGCGAGCATCGTGCTCGCTACGCATCTTCTCCTCATGCTCCAAGTATGTCTCCCTGCTGACCAGTTGAAATGCTCCTAATTACCCCTTTGCAACTCCAACAGATAATAGCACAACTGTCCATCCATATTAATTTCAACAGTTCATAGACATCAACAACACGGTGAATGGAATTGGGAAGAGGTAGGGTGTGGAGGAGTTGAATTGATAGCTATCAGTTATGGATGTTTTGCTACAGGGTACTTGTTTATGACATATGAAATGGAATGTATCAAGTGAAACAAAAGGACAGGCACACAAGGACACGTAGACTGCATAACAATGCAAACATTACAATCGCGCATTTGTGCGGGTGGATAACGTTGTTGCAATTTCTCAAAATTTGCCAATCAAACAGGAAATGCCCTATAAATAGTGCCAAGACATGATTGTTGAATATATATTGAATTGACTTTGACTACAGTTGCATATACGTCAATATACCTGCCACCAACAACTATTGTCATTTCAGTTTGCTCTCGTTAAAAGCATTTTACTCCGCGTGCCTTTATGAAAGGGTATAGAGAATATTTTATCCATCCAATAATTGAAATCTTGAAGCACAATGTTATTTATGCCTGCGAAACACTGTTCATACTTTAGTAGTACCGTTCTGAACTAATAATGACCATGATACTGCATTTCCTAACCTTCTCTAAAACATCAGTGAGAATCGTCATTTCTACAAGACTGTTGATGGCAGTTAAGCCTCCGATTGTCGACTTATTTTAGACGTTGCATGATGAAGCATCGCCTCAATCCTTCTAACAATCTTTCCACTATAACCTTCTTATATACAAGCTTATCACATATACCTTAAAAACTGATGTACTGACCTATACAGCCGTGCTTATAATTAACGTTTAGTATAATTCCGCAGAGAATGTAAGTATGTAACGTCAGAGAGCGGTATCGCGTTGGATTGTAAAATTTAGGTGTAAAACGTAGCATTAGTATCTCGGCTCCTAGATAGGTTTGCAGCAATTCTTGCAAAGGGGCGATTGACAAGGGTTAAACTAGGTTCATTAAGCTGACTACATAATTAAGTCCATGGATGAGGTGCTCATATTGCTTATGTTTATCATAACCTTGTAGTATGTAGTTTTGCTGGTGTGTATGTCTGTCAGTGAATGGTACTGTTGCCAAGAGAACCTCACATAGTGAAGTGTTTCAGCTGAAAGATCAACTGGAGGAAGCAGGTGGTTAGCCTTAGCAAGTGTATTTCACAACACTCATACGTCATTGACGCCTAACGCACTCTTCATGTGTGAAATACTTCCGCTTTGTTTGTGATGATAATCATCTATGAGGTCCAAGTCATCGACATCGAATTCCTTAGTTAAGAAGGAATTACATGTTGTTTTCCTTTAATATACATGTACATAGAAAGTACATTCCTAAAATTCAGTATTTATCACATGGGAGCTTTTACTTTATGACATCAGACAACTATGTAAAAAGTATCCATGACCAAATGTTGCAAGGAATGTAAATGTTGTTAACGTTTTACCCAACATACCTATCATATTTCATTCCTGGTTGTTCATTCTATGTAGTTAGAGAAGCCCAGATGCAGATGAAAAAATGTGCAGAATGGTATTATTCCTTTGTAATCTTTTACGTAGTGATTATTGCTTTATGATGGCGATACAATTGGAATGTTATTTACCGATTTTACTTTATTCGAGTCAATCCACAGAATGACTGAGTGACTTGATATTTCAGTCACATCGGCAATATTTCAGCCATATCGTGACTAAATCAAGGTCATTACATTAACTGGTAATTAAAGTAAACTATAGGACTTACACTAACTCTTCAGCTATTGACGATTGTACAAAAAATAACCAAATTTATAATCACATCCATCCATACGCCCACAGCGTAAAGTGCTCATATAATGATCTATTACTGGTCTTCAATCAGTAAGGAAAGGGAGCGATACAGTTACAATTTGTCGCCACTTCGGCAATATTTCAGTCATTCAGTCAGTAAGTAAAGACATAGTAATTAATGATATAATGTGAAGACCTGTCGGCGGAGGACAGTAAAACCAAGTAGTATATCACAGTAACAACAAATAAACCTGCAAATGAAGACAATATAGTGTAGACGAAGGCTAAAGATCGCCAATAGCCAAAGGTAGACCGCCACTCTAGGGTCCATGGGGACTTAAAGCACCTTTGCCACCTGCATGGACCCTAGCTGGATTTTCACCATCCCCTCAGCCGCTGGCGATTGTAGGAAAGCCATTTCGAAAGAACAAATATACTATCTTTAAAATGAGGTAATCAAACTAAACTAACTGAATTATGAAAGTTATGTACCCTCTCAGGAAGACAATAATTTTACGATAATTTAGCCCCATTTGAGGATACGGCCACTAACTATACCAGTTGCTAATCAATACTACCAAATCATTAAAATACATCTATCTTCAGCACATATTAATCAAAATTCAATCATCAAATCAATACCTTTTAAAAACCCAATAATTAAATGAGAACTAACAGTGGTAAAAAGATCCTTAACAGTTTTGACACTGAAATATTTATCCCTTGTGGTAGAGAATTCAACGCAGTCAAGCAGGACGTGCTTGGCCATGACTTTTGACGGGTATGCATATGTATATCTTGTGCGACCAATGAGGTGTCGTCGCATGACGACCACTTCAAATCTGGACTGACAACCCAAGTAGCTATACCCAGTGTAGGGTTCTGTTTCATGTAGTTTATTTATACCTACTTGGGTGTCTCACTTCTGCATCAGACCACGGGTGTAAGCTGTAATGCTCGGTTTGAAGTCAGAATAAGGAATAAGAAGTTGTGTCACAGATTTGTTGAGTGCTGCCTTTGCAGCAAGATCGGCCAGTGTATTCCCAGAAATGCCAGCGTGGTATTGGCCAATAGCAAGATCATTATATTGGTCAGTAATTTCAGTTTTAATGCTGATGTTTAATCGCCTGGAGACAAGAAGGAGGGTCTGAATATGTTGCTTATATTTAGGGTTTCTTTGAGTATATTTACGAGCCGTTAATATAGCGTTTGCTTCTGCTGTGAAAATAGAACTACTATCAAGAAGATATTGTTCCTGATCCAGTGACAGTGGCACAAGCTACTGCGCCACCGTCCTTGGACCCGACTGTAAATAAGGATTTGTAATTGTTATATTTGCTTTTTAATTGATGATATTCTTGTTTATATTGTAAGTCATTTGTTTCTGACTTTTTAAATGCAGTTAATGTTAGGGCAACTTGTGACCTAACCAATTGCCAAAAAAGAGAAGAGAGAAGACGGGAAGGAGATATATTATCCAGCTCAATGCCGGCAGCAGTAATGAAAGGCTAATTCTCAGTCCAAGAGGCGGAACAAGGGAAGATTTCTTGTTGTCGAAATCTTTATAAAGAGGATTAAAGACACAGTGGAATGCAGGATTAGACTCGTCAGAATAGAGTTTCGTAATGTATTGTAAAGCTAGTTTTATACGTCGTTGAGTTAGAGAAGGCTCATCTGCCTCAACGTAGAGACTGTCAACAGGAGAGGTTCTAAAAGACCCAAGACAGTCTTAGGCCGTGGTGGTGGACAGAATCAAGTTTTAGGCTACTGTTGCAGGCTCCACCACACACGATGGTGCCATAATCAAATTTAGATCATACCAATGATCCATATAGGTGAAGGAGGGTAGTATGATCCACTCCCCACTTTGAACTGGTGACAAACTTTAACAAATCAAGTGCTCTCAAGCATTCAACTTTGAGAGATTTAATACGTGGCAATGTTAAATGGGGAATAAAAAATTAGACCCAAGAACATGGCCTCCTTTACAACAATTTTGATGGGTGTGCCATTTATAGGTAGTTCTAGGTCCTTATGGGGTTTATATTTTCTACAAAACTGTATACAATTCGATTTCGATTAAGAAAATGTAAAGCCATTTTCAAGAGACCATTATTTATTTTATTTGAACATAACTGCCACGACAAGAAATATTGCAATCATCCACAAATAAAGACCCATCAAATGAATCAGTTAAAACTTTCGATAAATTATTTATCTTGGTACTGAAAAATGTGACAGACAAAATACTGCCTTCAGGAACAAAACCTGATCCTGATTGTAATGATCAGACAAGGTAGAACTAAACCGGACTTGAAACTGTTTGTCATAAACTGAGGCAAACAGTCTCGCCATCCAAAGCCATGTAAATGGTTTAAAATGTCATATTTCCAGGCTGGTTATATGCCTTTTCTAGACAGAAAAGGACAGACACATCGTGTTGTTTATTAATTAGAACGTTCTTAACACTTGATTCCAAACACACTAGGTGATGGACAGTACTTCTATTTTTTACGGAAACCACATTGTATATCTGTTTTAAGGTTATTTGTTTCCAAGTACGAAACAAGTCGATTATTTAGCATGCGTTCCATGGTTTTGCAAACACAGCTAGTTAGTGAAGTCGGTCAATAGTCGGAGGGATCCGTGTGATAACGTCCAGGTTTCGATATTGATACTAGTATAGCGTCCGGGCATGCAGAGGGAATTTTCCCTGACGTCCAAATATCATCAAAAATATATAGGAGAGTCTCTAAACAGGATTCTGGTAAGTGCTTCAGGAGTTGATAAGGCATGTTGTCAGCTCCTGTAGCAGTATCATGAGCTCGATCAAGAGCAGTATGGAGTTCATTAATAGAAAATGTTTAATTATAATCTTCCCCTTATGTTTGAACTGAAGTCAACAGTTTTCTTTTCTTGTTTTTTATATTGTTGGAATTTAGGCACATAATTAAATAAGGAAGGGTCTTTAGCAAGAGTTTCAACCAGTTTATTCGCAATATCTGATTTATCGGTAATTGATCTCCATGTTTAAGATTATGGACACTGGATTTAGTACCCTTACCTTGAATTTTCTGGACCATGTTCAATACCTTGGACATGGGTGTCCGAAAATTTATTTTGGATACATAATTTTGCTAAGATTGGCGTTTAATCTAAGACACGTCGCGCTTTATCATTTAAAATTTTGATTTTTTTTAAATTATTCACCGAGGGATGAAATAATGTTCTGCTTTTTCCCTTGCCCTCCTAGCTTGTTTGAATTCATCGTGGAACCATGGTCTCCCGACATCAGGGACGTCAATAAAACGACCAGGTTTAAGTTTTGCAGCACATAAATCATTATCTGAAAAAAGGTCCCCCAGTTCTTTACCTTTAGCATTTGTATCTGCACCACTCCAGAGTGGATTATGGTCATTTAAATCTCCCATGATAATGCAGGGTTTGGAGAATTGGTCATGTAGAAGTTGAAGAAATGTTGAAGGAGGGAAAACGCAACATGTAAATAAATTCTCCCTGCAACAGCCTGCAGATTAGTGAAATGTGAAACAGGGCTATGGATGACTTTCTGTTTGATTAATTTAGGTTGGAATATTCTCCAGTGGCACTATCGCCCGGAGGGGAAAAACAATCATATGCATGAAGATGACGAATGTCAAATGCATCTGTCTCTTACAGATATGTCTCCTGGAGACAGGTCGCTTAAGGTGTAAAATCATGGACTAAAAGTTGTGAGTCATTTAAATAATTCCTCAGTCCTCTGCAGTTCCACTGTACAATGGTATTGGAATAAAGTATCTTTTGGGGAGATTTATTAGGGATCTACCCATGCACTTTTTTGGAGGGCGACAAGCTATGTGCCCTTGAAGGAAAATTTTGGGAAACACCCATATCCTCCAGTGAACCATATTTATTATAGGGCGTAATTTGAGTATCTTTGATACTCGGTCGCTGTGATGTTTTGAAGAAGACTCTAGTCTTGGTTTAGGTTTACTGTAACAGTTACTGACCTGTTTGATATTTGCACATGGTTGAGATGATGATTTCTTCCGTGCTGCAGATGAAGCGTGATTACCCATTGATTCAGACTGGAATTGAGATGTGCTTGGAATTATTGCAGCTGTTTGTGTGGATTGTTCCAGTGAAAACTTCTCAGGAGTGTCAGTTTTCACCCATGTCAACTTCTGGCCTAACTAACTGCCAAAGAGGAGGAGAAAGCAAAAGCGAAGGGGATACAGTCTCCAGTTCAATGCCGGTAGCAGAAATGAACTGTTTAATTCTGTGTCCAAGAGGCGGAACAAGAGAAGACTTCTTGTTGTGTAAGTCCTCATAAAGGGGCTTGAAGACACAGTTATATACATGGTTAGATTCGTAATAGGGTATAACTTAGTAATATACAGGGGTGCAACCCACGGCAAACAGGCTGCCCAATTTAGTCGCTTCTTATGACCAGCTAAGTCCCCATGGTCCCCAGTGTGGTGATCTATCTTCTGTTGTTTGCGATCTATAGCCTGTTTTTATATCCATATAGTAATACCGATTTTAACTTTCCAAGCTAGTTTTAATGCTAATTGTGATATTCTAGTTGTTTTACTGTCCTTCGTTGACAGGTTTTGTAATATACATATATTCCATTTCAGTGTTAAATGTTCTCGTCATGATATGGCTGAAATATTGCCGATGTGACGTTAAATATTAACTCACTCACTCCTGTCAACAGTCACTGCAGCACTAGTACAAGCCTTATATCTTACTTCAATGAACATTGAAGGATTTCTTATAGCATGAAATACTACTGTATCAAGAAACATTTTGAACGAAATATACTTCTCATAATATTCGGGGAACTGTACTTGAAATTGAGAGCTATATGGGATTGAATCAATATTGATACAATAATATTGGATGTTTTGAGAATGCATCACCACATGGGTTTTCATTCAAAGCAAAGCTGTTCGTTCAGTCATCCCCATTGTTAGATGACCGGCGTATGACATGAAAATTTGACGTTTACAATTTTCAGTCAGTAGTGTGTGATTTGACCCTGAAAACCCTGACCATGCACAGATGCAAGAAAATTATCTGAAAAAATATAGTCTACAGTGATTAATCGACCTGCCTGACAAACGTTAAGATTCACAATGACACCCCATGCACGTGTAGGAGGCGCCCACGTTGTGCACGTGCTTCCCATGCATTGTGTTTGTGTGAATGTCATTGTAACGTTCAATGGTTTCTCTTTCTACCAGACTTCACAAGTTCAGGTTCCCCTATTTATTTTGAAGAGTATAGAATCGATTGACAAATTTTCATTAAAATGTTGTTATTTTATGATTGATAGTTTATATTAGTAACTGAGACTGATGGTGGCTGTATCTTGAAAGGGGATTAAATTACTGAAAAATTCTTGTCCTGCCGATAGGACACGTAAGTCCCAAAACATTGTCAATTGAAACCTACCACATTATTTAATGGTAGGGTATGTGATAATTTAAATTATGGCCAGATTCGCCTATAGCCGCAAACATATGTGGGGATGGTGTACTAGGGTCCATGCGGGAAGCAAACTTACTGTTAGTCCTCATGGTGCCTAGTTTGGTGGTCTTCATCCAGCTGTTGGTAATCTATAGCCTGTTTCAATGTTGAATTGTGTTTTTTTGAAATCTAATTTTAGAGAGAGATGTTACTCTTTTAATTCTTGATACTGTGATATTCTAGTTGGTTTACTGCCCTCCGCTGACAGTTTCATTCTCATTCTTTTTAAGTTAACTGCTTTTATTATGACTATAACTTTGAAAGTCACAATATGGCTCAAATATTGCCAATGTGACTGTAAATTTGAACTCACTTTACCTGTGCATTCTGAATTACAACCCACACCATTAAATATAATCTGAGACAAAATCTGAGTTATTTGTGAATCGACAGATGCGGGTAATAATTTAGGAGTCAAAACAGAACCCCCAGCACGACTTGCTGACCTAACCCCATAGTCGCCTCTTACGATAAGCATGAGTTACGGATCCAAACGGATCTTCACGGGTTTAGATTTGAGGCGGTTATTATTCGAAATGACAATATACTTTTACCTCTTTGTCCTCAATATTGTTCTGCGCTGTGAATTCTCAAGTTCACATCATAGTATTGCCCTTTCCGGCATTGCAGGTTCGTGAGTCACATCTAACAGCAGGTATAACCCTGGACGATGCGAGGCGTGCATTGGGACATTGTGAGCAGCCCGAGCCAAACATGTGTGGTTTTCTCCTTCAGTTCAGTTTATTGTATTCCCGACCACAGGCCCATATACAAATAAATAAAGTGTCATACATATATACATTGGTAATGGAAATGTAACACATTTGGCATATATAGTTTACATTTGGTCTTTTACCTTTTCGTATCTAATAGAAATGGCGTGTTTACAAAATTTACATAAGTTCCACAATGTTTCACTTTTACAATCAGACATAAGTCTACAAAACATTACAAGATTACAATTCTGGATGTATATCTGAGGAATATATTGTTGTCTATTTTTATTATACAGTGGGCATTTTAAAGTAACGTGGAATTCATCTCCGTTTTCATTTAAGTTGCAAAGTTTAAAAATCCTATCCTCTTTAGGTATATTTTATTTCTACGTCCTATATCTGCCTGCAATTGGGCGCCTCCAGTTCTTAGTAAAACTGAGTATCGCCTCATTGCTGGAAGTTGAAAATTTGTAACATATGTTTCTGGGAGTATGGTGTGTTTATATAAAGAATAGTTGTCGTATCTAGACTATCGGTTAAAACTGAATGCCACTCTTGTATGGAAACATCTTTAAGCCTCATCTTTATCAGATTCAAAAATAATTGGCAATGGCCAACCTCTTGATATATCCATGCATATCCAAGACCCAGCTTGAATAGTGATTCTCTAATAAATGATACCCAGCTAACTCTTTTCTGTATGTCTAAACAAAATAAATATTGTAAGCGTTTTGGGGAAGTCTATTATCTGACATTTGAAGTAGTGATGCATCTAGTAAACGTTTCTACATAGACTGGGAATCTGCCATAATCACCAGTAACCATTGTATTTGGTGTATTATTTGGAACTACTAAGAGTCTTTTGCTGGCTGTTGTTTGTATTCGTTCTAAAACATCAAACTTCTTGTAGCCCCACAATTCTGCGCCGTACACAAAAATAGGTTTTATCTTCCTATCGAATATTTTAAAATACAGCTCGTAAGACAGATTGCCTAGCGCTTTCATTGACCTCAGTAGTTCATATAGCGCAGCTTTACCCTTAATGCAGACACTTTGTACAGAATATTGCATGTTTAGATTATATGCAAACAGGACACCAAGATATTTGTACTGTGGAACTATTTTAACTAAGTCATTTCCAAAGTACCATTTTTCATATTTTCGTAGACCATCATGTTTTCTAAACACCACATTATTAGTTTTTTTTGTAAATTTACTTGCAGTTTCCATTTTATACAATAAGCATTCAAGGTAGCAAGGTGTTTTGTGGACCAATAACTGTATCTGAAAAAAGTATTATGTCATCCGCAAAAAGTAAAATAAGTAGTTCTATATATTCCGGGAAAAGTTGAATCCCCCTGTGACCAGTAGACTAAAGGGTACATATTAATTCGTTTATATATAGGAAAAACAACAAAGGGCTCAACACACACCCTTGGCGTAGTCCTCTGGACGATTCAAATACCTCTGAGAAAGAATCGTTAGACTTTACTAGTAAATATTTTTAACTCTTTCACAGATATAGCCTGTAAAGCATCCAGAATGTTTCCTGATAATCCTATCTTATTTAATAACCTAAGTAAGCGTCGTCTATCAATGGCGTCAAATGCTTTACGAAAATCTATAAATGCTACATAGAATCTGCCTTTCCGTTTAGATAAATGTCTCTGGATAAGAGCATTTAATACAAAAATATTGTCTGTTGTTGAATAACCGTCTCGAAAACCTGTCTGTTCTTCCGATATTTATACAAATTGTTTTACCCATGTCGTCAATATCTGGTTAAGAATCGATGTATATATCTTCCCAAGTACACTCATTAAGGTTATTCCCCTATAGTTGTCAGGATTCATCCTATCACCAGATTTATAAATAGGTAATACTATGCCCATTGACCACTGAGGTGGAAACAAACCATTCTTAAATATATGGTTAAACAACATTTGCAAATATAGGTTAATATGCTGTTTTCCCTCTTTGAAAAATTCACCAATCAACTGGTCGAGTCCGGCAGTCTTACCTCTCTTGAGTCTATCTATTGCCTTGTTTATTTCCTGCTCTCTGATATCAACATTGATATCAGCCGTTATCTTACGACGAGTTTCTTCATTTAAAACAGAAAGACTTTTCAGGGTAATCTTGTTCCGAAGATTCCGTTTCAACGTACAATGCAGAAAAGTAGTCAAACCGTTTCTCAGTACTAATATTACACACAGTACGGGAAATATCCCGAAGCTTCTTAAAACTACGCCAAAAGTGCGTAGTCCTTTTTTGCATATCGTTAAGAGACTGTGAGATTCTACGCCTGTAATCATTCTGTTTCTTTCTTATCATAGATTTATTTCTGTTTCTTGTGGCTCTATATAAATTAAATGTAAACTTTTCTCCCGACTTGTTACTACGTAGTCTGCGTAATGCCTGCCTCTCCTCCCGCCTGCAGCCCCCATCAAACTATTTGCCTCTATGTCGTCTGCCAGAACTACCTCTGCTGAACTCAACCTGGAAACATTTCGCCGCTTTGTTTATAGTACCTGTGAATAAATCGATAGATTCCTTTGTGTTTTCAGGTATCATATTTTCTACATATTTGACTGCATTGGTGCTGTCATCTGAACCCAAGTTTGTTACAAATATTTCTTTCTTATCAGTACCCCAGACGTGCTTGTTGAATGTTGAACTACTTTCATCCTTGCATACATTTGCATTAAAAACACACAATAAAGGTAAGTGGCATGATTCCGATCTATTCACAACATTAAAGTCATGTACACGGTCACTAATATCTAAAAATATCAGCAGTAATCAGACGCGCACCCGTATTGCCGAAGAAGGTCATTGCGCCAACATGTGTAATACTATCATTTCCATAGCGACCATTAGCACTCCTAAGAACACTTAACACTCGTATTAGATTTGGAATAAGTTAATCAACTTACATGCATTGATAGCGTTGCAGAATTATGGGGAAAAAAGGTAGGGGTGGGGTGGGTGATAACAGGAGATACACCGAATATTTGCTGAATACTTTGCACTGACAAAGGGGATAGAATTTGGGACTTATGTTGAAACAAACAGATAATTTGAATATATGAAGTTTCAAAGAAACGTAATGTAATGATTTAGTTTGTGACAATAAGCATCGTCTTTGATACTCCAGTAGTTTCACTCCCCCTTACCGAATACAACGCTTATATAGATTTGAGCTGAAATGAAGTTAACTGTGATGAGCTCGTGCGTGCACGTAAGCGTATAACAATGCCACGTCACGCTGCTAACCGAAAGCGAGAAATTAAATCACCAATACCCTTTCATGGCAAATATTCTATCGACTAGATCACCTATTTTATGAAACACAGTATGGCGTAAAATATGATTAATTAAATTTTAATATACACCATAGTGTCATGACTGCACGGTAAGCGTCATCACTACAAAGGGGCCACATGTGCAACAGGATTCGCTCGTATTTCAACACCTGGTATCATCAGTATTCAGTGTCCTAGAATTGTACAAATGACTTCTAACAGGTGAGGAAAAAGATGTCTGTAGCTTGGCTGTCTGACATGAATGAATGAAATTTGAAAAAAGGACTCTCTACACATCAATTACATGTCACCATATCCTATTGAGAGTCCGTTGATTTCTGTGTTGAGTCAAGTGACTGTTCGAACATGAACATATTCCTGTTGAGCATTGATCTAGTCATCATTTTCTGTAACAACATAATGTGTTTATAGTCAGCATTCACGTCAGAGTAGCCAGTAAATTCCTCTTGTAGCCTCAGTGTGACTCACCTTACTAGTTACCCGTGAAGGTCCCGGGGTAGAATAGGTCTTCAGCAACCCATGCTTGCCATAAAAGGCGACTATGCTTGTCGTAAGAGGCGACTAACGGGATCGGGTCAGGCTTGCTGACTTGGTTGGCACATATCATCGGTTCCCAATTGCGCAGATCGATGCTCATGTTGTTGATCACTGGATTGTCTGGTCCAGACTCGATATTTACAGACCGCCGCCATATAGCTGCGGCGTAAAACTAAACTCACTCCCTCACTCACCTTACTAGTTTCAGACTAGTTTTTTTTTGTTTTTTTTCTTTTTTTTGAAAATCGCCAATGGCTAAAGAGATGTGCAAATGCAGCTAGAGTCCAAGCAGGTAGCAAAAGCACTGTAATGTCCCGCAGTCCCTTGGATGGTGATCTTCCTTCAGTTGTTGGCAATCTATAGCCTGTTTCAATATGGCATCGTTTGTATAGTTTAATGTAATTACCGGTTAATGTAATCAACTTGATTTAGTCACGATAAGGCTGAAATATTGCCAATGTGGCTTAAACAAACAATCGGTAATAATATAATAATATTCTAACGGTATTGCCACCTGAAACTGACAGTGAAAGTTAGATATAAAAAGAGTATGGGAAAAAGTAAAGAGAGATTGCAAAAGAATATTACCATTTTGCGCAGTTTTACTTCTGCATCTGTGCATCTCAAGGTACAGAGAACGAACAACCAAGAATGAAATATGACAGGTGTGTTGGATGAAAAAGCATTCTTTGCAACATAAGGTTATGGATATTTTTACACAGTTGTCTGTGTCATAACATAAACGATCCCATGTGAAAAATTATTGAATTCCTGGAACGTGCCCTCTATGCACATTGTGAGAAATAATCCTCTTAAACTAGAAAATTCGTAGTGGATGTTTTCGACCTCATAGATGACTGTCATCAATAACAAAATAGGACGTTTTTCACACATGGAGTGTGAGTTAGACGTCAACTACGCGTGAGTGTTGTGAAATATACTTGCTAAGGCCCCACCTGATCGTTTAGTTGAGGTTCCCTTGGCAACAGTACCATTGACTGCCAGCCGCACCCGCAGCCACACACACCAGCAAAAATCGCTAGGTTATCATAAACATATACAACATGCAATAACCCTGGACTTAGTTTTGGACTTAATGATTCAAGTTTAACCCCTGTCAACGGCCCTTTCTAAGAATTGCTGCAAAGCGTGTTCACTTATAGATGGGCCTGGATGAAAATGGTAATTTTGTAACCTACACTCCAATGCGACGCTGCTCTCTCACGTCACATTACCCTGACGGAATTGTACTTTCAACGTTGCTACTAAAGCTAATACCCACATTTCACTGGGCTACCACCTAGCGGACCAGAACTTGGTATTTTTGCAAACCGAAGGCAATTTCCTCTCAATACTTCGCAACAGGGTCCATATGTGGTTACGATTATGGTTGATTATGATAATGATTATGATTCTGGTCTCCGTTACTAAAGCGAATGAGGTACACTGTGGTTGCAAGAATTCTCATTCTCGTGTCACGAGTAAAATACACGTTAAAGTTTCATTGTACCCTGTGTAGAATTATGTAATGAGATCATCATTATTAGTTTAGAGGCTTGTAGAGAATTAATGTCAACGCTGAAAACATGCCCTTTTCGGGTAGACCGGTTCCTATGGGTCATGATCACGTTGACTGCACGATTACCAGGCATGTTTACCCACAAAACCATACAGGTATTATCTAATATAACAATCATATGTACTATTTCTTACATTTGAAGACAGATCCCTCGCATTGTGAAATAAAATTAGGTTCCACGGATCATCTTGTTCAGAGGCATAACATCGTCAAAATATATTTCCGTAATATTCGGAAATTTCAGCAAACTTAGCCTTAATTGTACAAATCCGAAAATGTCAGAAGGATGTGTCTATGATTAAAGGAAATGTGATCTGTGGAATCTTCCTCGAAGGAACATGCTGGAAATTGTGAAATTCTAGACCGGAGGTTCTGGAATTCCGAATTCAGTCCGGAGGCTGTGAAATACTGACAGTCAGGAACGTTGCTGGCTTGACCGTCATACTTCTAATCACATTTCGTTACAGACAAAGTTCATTCAATCAGTCTAGATAGATATACATGTAAATGTGAAACAGATAAGACGGTTTAACTGCTCTGTATTATTTCTGATGTCCATAAATCAGAGAAAGCAAATTATCTACTCGCTCTGTATCTTTAAGTATGGGCGATATAGAACGAAATAAGATCAACCACATACTTGAAACTTTACTTAAACTTCTCGACCAAATGTATGTGAAATAGGTTACCATTCAGAGCAGTGATAGCTGCTAGATAGACCACAATTTTGCAGGGTGGTTTCTCAGAAACACCAGATAGCATTTGTTTTCATTTTTGATAAATCGTCCTCAAACTCGACACAATAGAGACCCAACAAAGTCTCAGTAAATACCATATATAGACTCACGATAATGAAACGGGCAAGAAAATGGTAAAACGTCTGTGAATTGATTTCATTTAATTAGCCATGACACTGGGCGTCCCCACCCTTATATGAATTCAGTTGGAGCTATGTTGAAGAGTTGTTTGCTGATGAGAAAGGACAGAGGACAGGCCAGATGCTTGTTGACTATGGGGAGTTTCCTCTGCTCTACAGATGGATGGATTTTGGATTTTAACACCACACCTTGCATTTGTATTTAGATCATCGTTTCTTGATGAAAGCAGCGTCAGTATATGGATACATACTTTCTAAGTATCCTGTGGGATATTGTTCTCGAGGCATATTAACGTTTGAGATATTGAAAAATCATTTTCTTCGCATAAAATTGTTTGCGTCCTAAGTATACATTCATGATGATACGTGCTGAATTTCGTCAACCCCTTTCCCATGTACTGACGTGTTCCAAATGATTTGTATTCACTCACTACCACACATTGCTTTGAAAGTATTTTGTGTATTTAACTGCGGGTTGACACTTGATAAAAAAAAACAAAACGAAACAAACAATCAACCAAAAAAAAGTAAGTGTTGCACATCTACGGATTCGTCGCATATGGTACTAAACAGGGTACTAAACATGAATAT
The DNA here is from genome assembly GCF_037392515.1 of Haliotis asinina. Taxonomy (NCBI): domain Eukaryota; kingdom Metazoa; phylum Mollusca; class Gastropoda; order Lepetellida; family Haliotidae; genus Haliotis; species Haliotis asinina. Next base: position 53,637,147 of record NC_090288.1, read on the forward strand.
AAGGATTGTGATTTTGAATGTTTCCAAGAGCACTTGCCACGTTTACCTCCAGTTTATCACCTAGAATAAATGGTCTCGTCTTTGGGTTTGTATAATTGTTCCTATAAATATACCACAATCGTATAAGTATTCTAATGAGTCTGACCTAACATGTAGTTGTAGTTTAATTGTCTTTATGTGGACCTGTACAATAATACATCTTTTGTGCCTCTTGGAATAACAATTAAACATACCGTTTCTGCTGCTAACATTCTCGACAACTTTCTTCTCCTACAAAAACTCATAAAAACCTACATGTAAACAGTTTATAAAAGATTCAAATTACTTTTCTTGCCCTTAGTCTATGTAAACATGTCAAGTAAACATGTGCACATAATCAAGTTGTTGAAATGGAAAATGATATTGCTACTTGCCAATGTGACTTTGGCTGGTTACCAAGCTATGTTTGTTTGTTGCTTAAATTTGCACACAGCATCATTACAGCCTTGTCTGTGAATATTCGAGTCTGCAAGGAGACAATGATCATAGTTATACGTAACTGATGTAAGATGCCATATTGTATGAATCGGTAGGAAATGATTGTGAACTGTGATTGGTGGTGGCCCTGCGCCCAGAGCAGCTTGTAGCAATAATCTATCAATATCACGGCGGGTAAACACCAGACATGGGCTTCACACATTGTACCCAGTGTGGGCAATCCAACCCGGGTCATGACGAGCAAACGCTTTATAACCACTAGGATAGCCCAAAGACTTCTAAATGTTAATGAATATACACTGTTCCCCAAATGAAACGCATATGTGCCGTGGAAGGAAACATCGCTGAAGGCCGCCTGGAACGTGAGGAGTCAGAGTCTGCAGTTACCTGGCATTTCAACGTTCATCAGAACGCCATATATCGCCTTTCGGATCGTTTCCGGCGGGTCAGTTCCGCTCAAGATTGTCAGAGAAGCGCGTTACCACCCAAGGATCTTCAGAGGAGATATTGAAAACACCGCGTATACCGTCGGAGAAATTAACGTATAGCCCCTAACTGCGTCTAACCGCCAGACAGAATCAGTCGGACAGTGTCATGGTGTGGGGTGAGATATCACGCGCAAAAAGATCGGATTTAGTGGTGGTTCGTGGAAATTTGACAAGAAGTCAGCACTAAAGAAGTCCTTACGCGTCACATGCTTTTGATTATAGAGCGACTGAGGGAGTTGTTCCTGCTACTTCACATACACCATACCTCCGCTACCTTACGTCATTATCTTGCCTTCCCGATAATCAGATCTAAACTTGATAGAACACCTATAGAAATCAATCGGCGTGTACGTCAACAAATCAAACACTCCTCAAACACTTCAGCAACTGGCCACCGTATTGCAAAAGGATTGAGGAAGAATTTCACAACAACGACTTTGTCGTCTAATCCAGTCTGTGCCGAGACAATGCTGAACAGTAATTGCTGCGAACTGTGGCCATATAAAGTATTGACTTTGACGCCATCTCGTGGTCCCAAGTTATAAGAAACACAACCATAATGGCTGCTGTTGTGTTGGCGCATAGACTTGTAAATCTTCCACGTTTTTAGCGTTGAAATTACAAGAAATAATTGCTCTTAAACTTAATAAATGCAATATAATCTTCTAAGAATGGCCTATTCGTGTATTTTTAGACTAGTGTACAGATCTGAACAGATTGCTTGCGGCTGGGCCTTCAAAGGGTGTTGTGTACCATAAAACAATTGTCCCCCCCTGGGAGGGTACGTACGTTTGATGTCATGAATACTGATATTTTTCATTCCCTGTGATGTAATTTGCAGAACATCGGCACGCAAATGGTAAAGGACTGAAGGCATGGCGTAAGTCCAGCTAGGATCCACGCAGGTAGCAAAAGTCGTAATGGTTCCTATAGTCCGCTTGGCTCAAAAGCGGACCGATGAATTGCAATGTAACTTGAAAACGAATAAGCATAACATATTTGATGAAACGCTGATCATTGGAGTGCAGAGAAGGCACGTTGAGAGGGACGAAGTGCCGACAGAGTTATTTATTCAGTAACCTGCGCTCTGCTGTGCTGTCTCCATGCTTTCTCGCACACCTGGCTGTCTCTTTCTCTGCACTACTCCCTCGTAACAAATAGTGATCGGTGTCAATATTTTAAGGATAGTTTAACACGCTAAAAGTCAGTTTTTTTTATTTTAAGGAAAAATATTCTGCAAAAACGTCACAGAGTTGGTATGATATTCTGATTATGATTAGAGTTTCATTGAGTCTATTATGTATATTAGTCTTCGAGCTAGACTGCTATTCATCGGTCCGTTTTTGAGCCAAACGGACTATAGTGTGACTACAGTTTTTACATTCTACTGTTCTCTATAGTGATGTAGTCTTTTTGGTAACATGCTAGACATTGAAACTTTTACTGTCTCCTGACTTCATTTTTTGTATGTTGTATTTCAAGGTGTACATTCTTTTCTGTTATATTTCCGTAAATGTGACTTTATTAACGTAACACGATGTGCAATCAGTCTGAGATATTAACGGAACATAATGTTTGCTAAAGTATTTAACTTTACCTTTAACTTGATGTGTACTCATGTTCTGATAATCTTGCACGCGTTAAACTTAGAGTGCAAACCTTCGCTGTCCCATTTAACTAACTATATGGTACCCCCCGCCATGATATTGCTGGAATATTGTTAAAAGCGGCATAAAGCCCAATTCACTTACGCACTACAATTTTTCCTATCTTCATCTCCCCCTGAGGGCAAGATCACTAACAATCTCAGTTCACAATCATTTCCTACCGATTTATACAATATGTATTCGTATCCCATGGATCGATGTTCATGCAGTTGATCCCTGGGCTGTCTGGTTCACAGACAGCCTTTGTGCAACGTTAAGCAACAACAAACATGGCTTGGAATCCAGCAGAAGACAAAGTCATATTGGCAAGTAGCAATATCAGTTTTCATTTCGACAACTTGATTAAATGCGGATGTTTATTTGACATGCTGACATGACTTAAAGGCAGGAAGGGTAATCTGAAAATCTTATACAGTGTTTAGATTTAGGCTGTTTATTAGTATATACAAGATGAGATAAAATGGCATTTACTTTTGGCTTTGAAAACGAAACTTTTGTCTATTAATCATGACGAAATTGTTCCGAATCCAGGCATAGTGCCACTAGCAACAGCACCATCGTCCTTCGATCCATTTTTAAATATGCATTTGACCGTATCATAAGTGTGTCTAAATTGATTATATTTTCGTTTGTGGATGGTAGATTTGTTTCAGACTTGTAAATTTTGAGATCTACTTCCTGTTTCGCAAATTCGCATTGAGGAGGAGAAAGTCGTCCGATGTTAGCCCAATGTTGTTAGCAGCAGAAATGTTTAATTCTTACTCCAGGACGCACAAAAAGAGTTGTATTATTGTATAGATCCACAAACGGGATTGTAACACGAAATTATGTTGGGTTTGACTCATTAGAATACGTGTTCGGTTGTGATATATACCACAAACAAAAAGTATGGGAACTCTCTTAAAATTTGATAGTCACAAATTAACTAAAACGTGGTGAAGTCATGTATACTTCAATACACTTGAAAATACACTTCACTTTTAACGAACGGATTACATGTACAAGAAATTGTGAGCATTTTGTATTTCCAATGGAAACTATAGTTATTTCATGATTTAATATTTTTATCTAATTTTTACTTTATCAGTTTCTGACAAACATGCTCTGACGATTATTCGTTCATTTCTCCTTTCTTGACAAGTAGATGCTACTGTTTCTGTCGTCTCAGTTTGAAGTGAGAAGTGAGAATTTAACTATGTGTGTATGTTATATGTCCGTTAACACTATTATATGCATATTGAGCACCCCACTGACACGCCAATAGCTCCTGATATTTTTACATCGTTCTAATGGCGTGTCTAGACCAACATGACCACGCTGCCGTGTAATATTATCCCGTTTTAAGGCTGTGCTTTACGTTACAATGTATTAAGTTACATCACGGCCCGTCAACGTGGGATGGGGTCCGTAGACGTTCAACACTTACGTAGGTTTTTAAACCAGTCTCAAACCGCCGTGAAATACACGAAATATTTTCAAAGCGTCGATAGGCCACCTCACTCATCATATGAAAGGATATATGGTAATGATTACTCATAAGAGTGAATACAAATCATGTAGGATACGCCATTATTTGACAAACTGTTTGACAGAATTCAGCATGTAGTTATCATGGATATGAACTTAGAAAGAGTACAATTTCATGCGAAGAAAACCATATTTCGACAACTCAAGAGTTAATCTACAACTACAGTAAGAATGAAGATTTTATGGATATCAACTTCTTTATGAGAGAACACAACGTTTCGGAGTTAATGCTTACTCCTTCATCAGGTGATTGAGAAAGGGATACAGAGGTGTATTATATATACAGGTAAAACAATAACAAAGTAACAAGTGGAATGAGTTAACGAAAGCTAGTATAAACAAGCACTTGATAGGAAGCCGATAGTTAAGATAACAATGATGGAAGCCAACGGTAATGCATTTGATTGGATATGTTTACATAACATGATTGGGGATAAGGATGGAAGCCAATGGTGATACATTACGCATGATAGGATGATGTACATAACACACGATAGGGGGTGAGCATGTTTACATGAGGGTTGGTGATGTACAAACATAAGTATGTACTCGGGTAGATAGGCTATACATGAATTACATAGATAGAATGTACACAGGTAGATGAGATTAATTTATCAATAAGTCCCAGGCACTTGGTAGGTACACTCCTTGGTCGCGGTTGATGGCTGGTTTCTGTCTCCGGATCTCGATGGCCTCTTGCAGTTTCCTTTGGCGCCAGTTGTTGTTGTTGGTAGATAGTATGCTAGTGTCCTCCCATCGAATTGAGTGTTCAGGGTTCTTGAGAATATGTTCAGAGATGGCCGATTTCTGGTCGAGTTTCCTGACTGAGGTCTGATGTTCCTTCATTCTGGTGTTGATAGGTCTCAGCGTTTCTCCAATGTATAGGTCGCCACAGTTGCAAGGGATCTGGTAGATGCATCCTCTCGGGTTAGGGTGTTCACAGCTGGGTCCTTTACCGTTGGCTTTTAGGTAGGTCTTGATGGTCTTGCCACTGGAGAAGGTGACATCGATGCTGGCTTTGGTCTTGATGAGGCGTGATATTTGATGACTGATGGGGCCAAAGTAGGGTATGGTTACTCTGATGGGTGATGGAGAAGGTTTGGGGCGGGGTTCTCGGTCCTTAAGGGTCTTGTTGATGGTGGCTGTGACGAGCTGGGGAGGGTACCCGTTGAGTGTGGTGAATGTCTTTCTGAGGTGGTCCAGTTCATTGTTTAGGGCATCGGGGTGGCAGAGGGCTTTGGCACGTCTGGTAAGGGTGGCGATGATAGCTTGCTTGATCTGAGGGTGGTGGCAGGAGTTGTAGTGGATGTACTGGTCGGTGTGCGTCGGCTTGCGGTATACTGAGGTTCTAAGTCCATCGTCTGTGGTGTGGAGGGATACATCAAGGAAGGGCAGGTGTTGGTTGGTCTCGGTCTCCATGGTGAACTTGATTCTTGGATGTTGGTCGTTGAGGTGGTTGAGGAGCTCATTGGGGTCGTTGTCATAGGCGATGGTGGTGAAGGTGTCGTCGACTTTGCGGTACCAACAGAGGGGCTGGAACGGAGCTGTGGAGAGGGCTGCTTCCTCGAAGGAGGTCATGAAGATTTCTGTAATGAGAGGAGAAAGAGGTGAGCCCATGGGGAGACCGTGGATCTGCTTGTATATCTTACCATTGAATGTGAAGTAGGAGGTGTCAAAGCAGCTGCGGGCGAGGTTGATGATGCTGTCTATGGTGAGCTGGGTGTCCAAGTCATCTATCCGGTTGGCTAACTTGCTGCGAAGGATGTCCAGGGCTTCTTCTAGTGGGATGTTGGTGAAGAGGTCCACGACGTCGTAGCTGACCATGGTGCCTGTGGGGTTGGATTCTTTCAGCTGGTTGACAAAGGATGAAGAGTCGCTGATGTAGGACTTGCCATCTTTGCCAAGTGGAGCGAGGAGACGTGTGAGGAACTGGGCGGTGTTGTAGAAAACTGAACCTCTTGAGCAGACTAGGATCCGGGCTTTGGGCGGGTTCTTGTGGATCTTGATGGTGGCTCTTCCGTATGGGGCTTGGGAGTTGATAGGGTTCAGCTGGTTGAAGATGATGTCGTTGATTTCTCTCTTCTCATGGAGGTCCTTCAGGGTTTTCTTGTGTTGTCTTTCCAGTCTGGCCGTCGGATCTTTCTTGATATTGAGGTAGGTGGTGGTGTCTGAGAGGCTGTTGTTGACGAGCTGGAGGAATTCCGGGGTGTCCATGATGACTGCTGCTTTGCCCTTGTCAGCTTCGGTGATGGTGATGCTGTCATCCTTCTTGAGTTCGGTGATGGCCTGTCTCTCTTGGTGCGTGAGGTTGGGGCGGGGCTTGGGAGCTTGCTTGATGGTGTCTATAATCTGGTGTCGGAGGTAGTCTACGTTGCCATTGGGAGCCAGTTGTTGAAGTCCACTTTCAATGCTGGTGATGAAGGCATCTGTGTTGATCTTGGCGGCGACTGGGACATACTTCAGGCCTTTAGCAAGGAGGGATGTCTGAGATGGTGTGAGAGGCTTGCTGCTGAGGTTGATGACTGTCTTGAGGTTGGTGTTGTTGTTGTCAGTTTCGGGAATGTTGGAGGTGGAAGGACGTTGTAACTGGGTGAACTTGGTGATGTGGGTAGTTTTTCACCACACTCAACGGGTACCCTCCCCAGCTCGTCACAGCCACCATCAACAAGACCCTTAAGGACCGAGAACCCCGCCCCAAACCTTCTCCATCACCCATCAGAGTAACCATACCCTACTTTGGCCCCATCAGTCATCAAATATCACGCCTCATCAAGACCAAAGCCAGCATCGATGTCACCTTCTCCAGTGGCAAGACCATCAAGACCTACCTAAAAGCCAACGGTAAAGGACCCAGCTGTGAACACCCTAACCCGAGAGGATGCATCTACCAGATCCCTTGCAACTGTGGCGACCTATACATTGGAGAAACGCTGAGACCTATCAACACCAGAATGAAGGAACATCAGACCTCAGTCAGGAAACTCGACCAGAAATCGGCCATCTCTGAACATATTCTCAAGAACCCTGAACACTCAATTCGATGGGAGGACACTAGCATACTATCTACCAACAACAACAACTGGCGCCAAAGGAAACTGCAAGAGGCCATCGAGATCCGGAGACAGAAACCAGCCATCAACCGCGACCAAGGAGTGTACCTACCAAGTGCCTGGGACTTATTGATAAATTAATCTCATCTACCTGTGTACATTCTATCTATGTAATTCATGTATAGCCTATCTACCCGAGTACATACTTATGTTTGTACATCACCAACCCTCATGTAAACATGCTCACCCCCTATCGTGTGTTATGTACATCATCCTATCATGCGTAATGTATCACCATTGGCTTCCATCCTTATCCCCAATCATGTTATGTAAACATATCCAATCAAATGCATTACCGTTGGCTTCCATCATTGTTATCTTAACTATCGGCTTCCTATCAAGTGCTTGTTTATACTAGCTTTCGTTAACTCATTCCACTTGTTACTTTGTTATTGTTTTACCTGTATATATAATACACCTCTGTATCCCTTTCTCAATCACCTGATGAAGGAGTAAGCATTAACTCCGAAACGTTGTGTTCTCTCATAAAGAAGTTGATATCCATAAAATCTTCATTCTTATGTATTTACACTTCTAAATGACATTCAAAGACTTTACAACTACAGTATTCTACAGGATACTTTGAAAGTATGTATCCGTAGACTGAGGCTTCTTTTATCAAGAAACGATTATCTATGTACACAGTGTGATGTTACAGTCCACATTCCTCCCATCTGTAGAGCAGAGAAAACTCCCCCTAGTCACTGAGCATCTGGCCCGTCCTTTCTTCATTAGCAAACAACGCTGCAACATTGCTCCAACTGAATTCGTATGAGGGTGCGAACGCTCGGTGTTATATCCGATTATACGAAATAAACGTTTTACCCTTCTTTTTTCGATATTTTGTATGTACTTAGATCCTTCTTTTTTTCGACATTTTGTATGTACTTAGATCCAGATTTACTGACACCTCTATCATGTTGAATCTCTATTGTGACCACTTTGAGGACATTTTTTTTTTCAAAAATGAAAACAGATGCTACTGACATACATCTGCGCAAATGTGGTCTATCTAACCCTCCCGGTACCAGAACTGGGCTTTTTTCTCTGAATGGCAGATTATATACATTTAATTTCGGAGAAGGTTTAACGAAAGGTTCAGGTATGTGGAATGATCTTATATCGTTCTGTATCGCCAATACTGAATGATACATAGCGAATAGATCATTTGCTGTCTCTGATTTACCCACTGAGATTAGAAATTATACAGAGTAGTTAAACCGTCTCATCTGTTTCACATTTACATGTAGATCTATCCAGACTGATTGAATGGGCGAACTTTATCTGTAACGGTGTGTGATGAGAAGAATCAATTTCAAGCAAGCAACTTTCCTGTCAATATTCCAGATCTTCGGGACTTTAGGGTATATAATTTCACAGTTTCCTGCATGTGTATACTAAGATGGTTCCAAAGATCTGGTAAGGTCAGTGTATTTGCATCATTGATATAGTCTTGATATGATTTGGTCTCAATCGCACAATTAATACTAATTTTGTTGATATTTCTGAAGATAACGGATATATATTTTGATATTGTCCGTCTGAACAAGATAATCCGTGGAACCTATCTTTATGTTTAACAATGTGCAGGGTCTGTCTTCAAATGTAATAAATGGAACATATGATGAATATTAGATAATATTACTAATTCTTGCATTCTTTCGCGGGTGTAAAAGCCTGTTAACCGAGCGGTAAACATGGGCTTGACCCATCGTAACCAACTGTGCGAAAAGAACATTTTCTGAACTAATGATCTCATCACATAATTCTAGACAGAACGCAATCAAACTTCAACGTGTATTTTAACTAACACGAGAACAATATCCAATCAACCACGATTAACTCCCGACACATCCCAAACATGGAGCCGACAAGCTAATTGCCCCATAAAGCAGAGCCGTCAAAGCCACGTATCCGTAACATGCCAGACATTTATTGCCAGGAAATAACCTTTGTCCAGAGTTCTAAGATCTTCCATAGATTCAAGTGCATCATGTGTATAGCATACATATGGATCTTTGATTCGTATACCATTAACATTGATGACAGTGTACGACAAATTCTGATCGATGACCACTAAACAATGTTCCTACCTTTGTGGCCCTGCACTTGTTTTACTCGAATTGTTTTCGTCTAAAGCATCGGGGCAAACATGTGTAGTCTTGTACGAACAATACATGCAATTACGCGTTATCACGTCCTAATGTGGTTATAAGTGTTAGCCCTATGAACCCAGCATTCTCTTGTCTATCGAACTAATTTATGCAGGTGATTCCATCTGGAGCCTCTTATGGTCCAAGTTAGGTTAGTTGTGAAAATCTGGGTTAGAATTGGTATTCAGCAACCAATGCTTGTCGTAAAAGGCTACGAACGGGAAAGGGTGGTCAGGCTCGCTGACGTACTTGACACATATCATCGTATCCCACCTGCATATACCAATGCGTATGCTGTTGATCAGTGGATTGCCTGGTCCAGATTCAATTATTTACAGACCGCCGTCATATAGGTGGAATATTGCTGAATACTGCGTAAAGCAAAGACTAAAACCAAACCAAAAATCCAACGTTTCACAGTGACAACATGCTCGGTATGAGAACGATGGAACATACTTTGTTATTACACATGCTCGGTATGAGAACGATGGAACATACTTTGTTATTACACATGCTCGGTATGAGAACGATGGAACATACTTTGTTATTACTCATGCTCGGTATGAGAACGATGGAAGATACTTTGTTATTACACATGCTCGGTATGAGAACGATGGAACATATATTGATATTACATATGTTTGTGGGATTAGTACCTAATTAGATACATCTTTCTGTCCATAATATCCAGTATCATCTGAAACATAGTGTTTCCACCAGAACCATACATTTCTCATCATATATTGTTACAATATTGTCTTCTACAGAGTAAAAACTGATTTTGTAGAAGTAACTTTCTTACACCATGGGAAAATAAAGTTCTGCTTCAGCGTTTCCATCTTTCAGAAGTTTTAGGTTCGATCGATTTGTCTCTCGCAAATGATGAAATACCTTCAGTCATTAAACCTTTAACAGTTCAAAGGGAAAAAAGTCAGCTTAGGTGCCACCGGTGTTTACAAGCTTCATCGTTCATTGGAAGTGATCGATCTCTCTACGTTAGCAATTTACTCAGCTATAGAGGATAGCTGTGTGTGGATCCCTGATAGACTCGGGATACCGACAGGATTCTTTTGTTCTCTGTTTGCTATTTTTCTACAGCAATTAGTCATACTGCTAACCCATGTAGGCGTCTGTTATAGTAATACGTACAACAAATGGTACTGTATTGAAAATTTAACGGAGATATATAGAGTCTTACGCTGAAACAAAGCTCCATAAAACGTATGTACAATGAACCTCTCAGCGCACGTAAACATTAGTGTTTCCACGGTGGCTCAAATTGTTATTAGCGATAAGTAGAAACATTAGATTCATCAATGTCTGACATGTGTCTCTGTTCAGGTATGCCATCTTGGCTGCATGTCAGCTCGTCCTCGTTGAGGCGTTAATTGAAGTGTAATTGCCGCAGTTTAGCATATTGGGTGACGGCAAAGCACGGAAATGAAAACTCCATGTCATCAAACAATCGACATGTATATTTTATGAGTTCGTCCAGTTCAGTCTTCACGGACTCAGTTATGATTATGAATCTAAATCCACATGCCAACTGGTTATTAATGAGTTTGGCATCAACTGAGACATTATCGAGTTCAGTGAATGGGCGCTAGGGTAGTCTTTGTGGTGAACGCATTCGATCGTCACGCCGACGATTCTGGTTGCAAAAGTGAAGCGCATTTTCGGTGTCTCCCGCCGTGGTATTGTTGGAATGTTGGTAAAAGAGGTGTAAAACACCTCCCTCACAACTTTCAGTTAGTGTAGGAAATATCTACACAATAAAGTTTTACTTTGAAAGACGTAATACAACTCTAAATTTGTCTATCATCAGTTTGATTGGTTATAAGAAAGGTTCTATATTTTATGGATGGCAACTCATTCAGTATGTAATGATGCAACATTGCGGTATAGTTTTTATACCTTAGTCAAGCAACGATGCAGTTTTTCAGCACAGAACAGACAAGATGAAGGTATGCATTAGAGGGATTAACAACAGCAACAACAACAATGAATAATGGTAATAATCGAGTAACAACGTTAATAAGGCTAAATATACATAACTGATAGGTTTAATTATACCAGATTCACTTTGAGTCAGGACCGACGTTTTCAGTCGATAGGCGCAGACAACTGTCGTCATGAAGGACGTACTGCTTCAGAATCATGTTTTCGCACTGTCGGTGATGGAAAATCAACCAGGACTGGTGGTTCTATTCCACCCTAGCGCAGCCTAGCACAAACCCAAAACATGCACGTAAATACTCTTCACAATATAATGGCTTTTCACCCCAACTGTAACTGGCATATTCCCAATAACCTGACCATAATGCAGGTTACAGAACACCCGGTGTTTTACAGTGTCGTTTCAGGATGTCACTTACTACAAATGGGAAATAACGGATATGTGTTCTCAGGGAATTATGTATCTGAGTGACACATGTTTGTCTCGGTGTTTTCGGGACGCCTACGTGCACGTCTCGCCGCAACCGTGATTGTAGCAACAGTGACAGGTGACACCAGAAATGAACTTGGTCTCACATGGAGTTTCTCAAGTACAATCTGTGACAGACTTCGTGTAAAATAGAAACTGACAATAGACATTGTGGACGTAGAGTATTGTCTTGATGAGCATCGACTTAAAAAGATATAATGTAATGAAACTACTACAATTTGCATGTGCACATTGCCATTACTAACACCCGCTAATCAAGATCCTGAGTGCGTTCGTGAGCGCGTTCTCGATGGATTTCTTGTGGGTCTTCTTGGAAAATGTTTTGAGTAGCTTTTTGAAGCTGTTGAGGTAGCTCTGTAATTTTTGAGTGAGTTCTTGAATGAGTTAGCTCTCCGCTTAGGAACTGTCTCTCTTATATCAGTGGTTGTTCGTTTCTTGTCAGCCGGTAATCACTTTGGTAAAGTATAAAAACCAGAGTGTCTTACTGACAATCTTAAGAGGCGACTAACGGATGGTCAGGCTCTCGGACGTGGTTGACACATGCTATCGTGTCTCAGTTGCACACATCGATGCTCAGGCAGTTGACTATTGGATTGTTTGAAGCAGACTCGATTCTTTACTAACAGATGACTGACTTGATCTAACTGGACTATTGCTGAGAAACAAACATTCTGACAGATCAGTAAGATACTAAGACAAATCAGCGTAAATGTAGGATTGGGGTGTCTTTGCCTGCTATGTGGAAATAGTCGTGGAATCCCATAATCCCATAAACCTACGCTACCCTGAAGACCTTTGTCTTTGTGGGTTATTACTCACTCCTGCTGTTCTAGTGTGGCAGGTGAGAATTTTCACACCAGGCCGTACGACAGTTACCCGTGAAGATTCGGAGTCGTGGCTAACGGGATCGGGTTGTCGGGCTTGCTGACTTTGTTAACTCATGCTATTGTATCCCAATTGCATATAACGATGGTCATGGTGTTGTTCACTGAACTGTCTGATCCACACTCAATAGCTAGTGCAATTTCTGCGTAAAACTATACTCTCTCATTCATCCCACGATAGTCCAAAGGTGTATATCATGCCGGCAAACGAATGTGGCTCAGCCCGGTAAGTAAAACGGAACATGACAGGTTTTTAAAAATAGGCCCATGCAGGTAGCAAAGGTACTGTAAGTTCCCATGGTCTCTAGTATGGTGAACTAAATTCAGTTTTTGGTGATCTATAGCCCCTGTATTTTATTGTACTGTCCTCTTTAATTATACTATTTTAGATTCACATGCTAGTTTTATGTTCATATCTGTGATAATCTAGTATTTTTTACTGTATTTCGATGGCAGTTTTTTCACGTTCTAAATTTATCAATTTTAATATTGATATACATGATTATATTGTTCTCGTCTCGATATGGCTGCAATAGTGCCGATGTGACGCTAAATATTGCGTATATTAAATAAATCACGTACCAGACATGTACTTGTGAAATACAAAATTAATACATCTCAACGTAGTTAAACGCGGTGTTAAAACTGCACACTCATCAGTGCCATGTTTAGGTACAGTTTCTCTTTGTTACCCGTAATTACGAAATACCAAGAGTAACTATTTTCATGCACATTGCAATTTGAAAAAACAGTTGTAAAGGCAACTCTCACTTGGCTTTATTTCACATCAGTTCAATCACTTACCATTCTTGTCGAATACAAAATGTTTCCGAAATGATATGCATTCCTTACTTATGTAAGGTGTCAGGCTTTTATGTCGCATTGCGTGGCAATATGGAAAGTGTTGTTTCGCATTTACCCGCTGAGGCCGTTATATATTAAGAATGTTTAAAGTCTTTGAATATCCCACCTTTCGAGATAAATATCAAACTATTTATGCGCTTTGGTGAATATGAAAGGTATCAAGAGACGTGTAAATCTGCACCTGTCCTTCAACTGAGCGCAACGTTTGATGCTTGACAAGTCATCACGTCTATATTCACCAGCGAGACTTCATTACCAACTCGTATGATATATGTCGTCGCCTTCCTCTTCATGGTTTCTTCATTCGATCAGAAATGGTGCACGAACTATGGCCTTTTCTCCAACAGCTTGCCGCGTCGTACATTTCGAAGCAATATTAATGTGATAAAGCCAAATCACAAGTGTCATAATCTAATATATCTTTATATGTATCTGCAAGATTTCTTAACGGAGGCCAAATCACTGTCTCCTGTCTCCGGGCAAATAATAAAGCCGAATATATCCCGAGGTTTTTACGCAGCAGATGATTTAATTATTGAATCGTCATGTAGATGTGACGTTTGAAGGCAACATGGACTTAATATATATTTTCTTAATGTAATTGCATGGCAATACGGACGTAGGTCAATCGGGCAAAGTGTGTCCGCCTTGGTCCTGTCCGTACCTCTTATATCAAACGCGAACAAGTTACATCGAGTTTATACTTTTTGCTATATGCCTACAATTTTGAATTTAGCTGGATCGCCAGTGTTTATGATTCACTTGAAATTAGTTAGACAGTTACCGCTGATTATATTAAGGGGAATGTAATAAAAACATGTCTACTTCTTATTGAATGTTACATTGTCAATGTCTTTACAAAAACAAAAGCAAATATGTTTGTTGTTGTCTTAAAAGCAACTAACAACTGCCCTCATCTCAGAAAGTGCGCGCGTGTATATGTTAAGCCTAGCCTCGACAAGGCTCGGTCGTGAGGTCATAATGCAGCGATTTCCCTGTTTATGGCGAATTCATCTACATCTACATGTCTGTTCCGTTATTCTCTCAAAACTCAGATTCATTATTCTTCATAATATATAAGATAGTAGCTTACAAATAACAAAAATACTTCATTTTCAAATGCGTTAAAAAACGTGATTCGGTAATTTCGATAGGTCTCTAAGATAGCTTTTGTTGGCAGTAGAGTTTCTTGAAGGACATATTTGACCTTTTTGAGTATTTAGCGTTCAGAGATTGAGGTCGCAGTTGGAGGAAAGCTTAACATCTAAGCATGTAGAGAAACGCTTCTCCAACACATTTTGAAACAAAATAGACATTGTTCGTCTTCATGTGTAATGCTCAACTATCGACCTGTCTCAATTGGTACTTTATGGTTATTTGCCTTGAACTTAAAATTGGGTAACACATACTTTTGGGATGGCATCTTAATTCACCAACAAAGGTACTAAGTGTATGTTGTGTCAAACTCCCAAGAGTTTAGCGAAGAGAAAATGTTGGATGCAGCGATGTTGCGAAAATGTTAGAGCAGAATTGAAGAAAGATACCATTCCAGCAAAGTTTAAAAAGGAGAAGTGTGAAGGACATGATTGTCGACGGGAACCAATCTGATTGTATTCACAAACCTTCGTGAACAGTTCGCGAGATGGTGACATGTTCAGGAAGTCATTTGTTAACAAGCCATATAGCACATGCGCATGTTAATAAGACCTATAGTGAAATAAGACCAATTCATTTCTCATTTCATTTAAATATCCATACCTTTATATCCATACATACATTTTGAATACTCATAATTACCTCAAGTACATACATTCGGTTATAATATTGCCAGTTTAATTTCTATAATTTGGTTTTAAATAGAATTTGAGCCTGCCTCTCTTAGATATAGCAGCCCATGATATAAACTATATGATGGACGCTTGGAGAAGATTTAATAGAGTACTTATCGCAACTAAGATCGTTGCATTTATCAATAAAGTATAACGACGGTTTGAACGGCAGTCATATCTGAACCGACCATCATTGAACACGCTAGACGATATGAATTAGTAAATAACAATTACATGTACATAAAACACTTGAAACATGAGAATATTTTGCTACATGTAAGCTTGATTACGTTGGTTATTCTGATTATTAGTAGCAAATGACTATGCGCGCATGGAGCCACACGTGTATTGGTCGAATAATAAAGCCAGATATATCTCGACATTAGAATTCAGCAGCTTGTTGTGACGTTTGGTCAGTGAGGTCCTTAATTTCAAATTCTATACACATATATAAAACTGCAAGAAAACTGAAAGCTGATAATAAGTCTCCCCTTCTCACAATTTGTCCGGTGACCGTCAAAGTACAGGAATATCCTTACATTGCGATTGTTGGTTGGAAGCCACATTAGGAAGATGGGCCAGAAAATCCAACACGAAAGCCTATTTACTGACATTGCTTGCACCTAAACTATATGTAATTTTCTTTCACAACAGTGTGAATGTCTCTAAAACATTATATGTTACAGTGACTCATATGGAACATGATGGCGGCTGCGCTGTGGTTCATTACGCATAATACTAATCACTAGATTGTTTGATCCAGGCTTGATTATTTACAGACCGTAGTTACTTCTCCTAAATGTTGCTAAGTGATAAACAGCTATGCAAATATCGTCTTACTGAAACTAGTTGCACGAAGCACGAAGCATACCTGTTTTTTCCTGACGTATATTGGACCAGTGAAAGTCCGGGATGGAATGGACCTTCAGCAACCCATGCTTGTCTTGAAAGACAGCAATGCTTGTCGTAAGAGGCGACTAACGGGGTCGGGTGGTCAGGCTCACTGACTTGGTTGACACATGTCATCAGTTCCCATTTGCGCAGATCGATGTCCATGCTGTTGATCACTGGATTGCATAACAATGTGACAATACTAACATACGTACTCTAAAACACTCGAAGGGATGTATTGATTTTCTTCCTGACGGTAATGATTCTATTACAACATACAGGTTTGAAACCAAGTATGTGATATTCTTGTATTTTACTGCTCATAGACGACAGGTTGATATGGTGTATTTTTATATTAGTTTAGTTTAAAGATTGTTCTTTAACTCATTCACTCAGTCATTGATACCCACTGATCTACACCTTTGAATCAACCTTAAACCGCCAGTTACTACCTTTCAGCAGGTTTGTCAGCTTCCTAGGTTGTGATAAAAACATTTCATTCTTCTGCCACATGCAGTTACTGATAAGGGGCCATGTGGCCTTCAGTCTTTCACTTGGTGACTGTTAAACCTTTTACATGCATTTCCAGTACATTAAGTCATTCTGCGTTTGTGATAGCATGTGCGATTAATTTCGTCGAGGAAAATAAACAGATTGAGAGATATATTATCGAAATAAAATTGCTGATTCATGTATTCCAGAATATAACAATACAATATTCTTATTAGACAAGTGCCCCCTACTAGATTGACCCCTACAGTGCCTGACATTTGACAAGTTGTACGTTTCTCCCAAGTGGGCGAATTTGCGATTGAACCCCTGTCCAAACAAGAAGCTGTCTGAGGTATCATGACTTTCTTATTTCAAAGAATTCCCAGAGATAGGTTTTGTAAATAAGCAAGCTGACAATGAAACACTTTAACCTTTTAATATACGCGACATTACTCAGATCACTGACTGCAACTTGCCAGATGTTTAAACATTTGCCAGTGTCATGTCGAAACGTTGAGAAACGAATATACTGACAGTGTTACACATTGTTGCCCACTTCCCGAAGCTGCATAGCTATCTAATTAACGAACCTGCAGTGTCAAAGTACGACAGTGAATCTCAACAGCCGCCACAGAAAATGTGACGATGAAACTGTAAGCGACATCCGGGAACCGCTGCTCGCATGTATCATTCATAGTCAGTTCACGGCTACTTACAAGATGCTTTTATTCAGCCTAAACGTGGAATAGTGCTACATTAAATGCAACGCCATAAACGAGCAAAAGCACATATACGCTAATGCCCCTCTCATTTAGCCAGCGATGGACCAGTGAGAAAACACACATACGTTGCGTGAAATGATCGTAGATTACTCTGAGCAGGACATGATGACATTTCGAACTTCATGTAGGGATTTTGTGACAAAAAAAAACAAGGGAAAACTTCAACCTTATCTCTGTGAAACTTTTGTTCCAACCGATGGTAACCATAGATGCAAATGCATATGTCTTCACACATCAGCTATTTTTGCTGGAAAAGTAATGTGTGTAAGGTTGATAGAGCAGATGTTGAATCGCCCTGCTATAAACACCACCTTTATTTTCTAAATTTAATAATCGAGTGTTTTGTTTTTTTGCGAGACAGTTATTACTTTCTCCACGAAAGTTGTTTATGACATCTTGAGGTACATTCAAAACAACAGAAGAGCGCTTAGCCAATCAGAAAACGACATTTTTTTGTGAGGTGTGATAAACGTGCACCAAAAGTGTTAAACGATTCATTTAATGAAAAAATAAAAATAATCATGTGTATTATTAAAAAGTATTTACAGTTATCTTAAATACCAGCAGTAAATAATGTTTCGATAAAGGATCCAAAATTAAAAATCAATCTAAAACTGACTGCATTCATTTTAGTCGGAAAAATACACCCCACATGGTCCCCAGTCTCCAACTGTACAACGCCATCTCCAGTACTGAATTTGATTACAGTTCTAATATTAATTATTTAACAACGATTTAATAATAATAAATTCTGTTCATCCACAAGGACTAAGACTTTGCCATGGAGTCTTCAGATAATCTCCCATTTCTTGGTTATATGTACGGGCTGATGAGCCGTCGCTAAACTGCCCCATCTGAAAAATATCTCTACAGTATATTGCTACTTTTTCAGGTAAGTCCAATAGTACGTGACATAGTGTTTCTTATTCCTTTCTAAGGGTAACTCCAAAATCAACTACCATCACTTGGAAAAGCTTATTGCAGTTAATAAGACCAGAGGCTCACCTAACATAAGCTAATTTGAAGAAATCTGAAACAAGCCAACTTAGATGCCCAACAGCAATATAATGGGTGAAAAAAAATACTTATGAAACAAATTTTCTCTACAGGCCTTGACCTCTGACAAACATTCGATATTTGTTCAGATTCAGTTTCTTGCCTTCGGGCACCTTAAAGTGTCACTCGGAGTCATCATATCATCCTCGATATTTTAGATTTTTACAATGATCTTTCTACTGGCCAAATTCATATCGTGTTTTCTGGTTGCCAGGTCATTTAGACATAGCAGTTAATGTAAAATCCAATACTAAGGCTCAGACGCCACTTGGCAAACCTTTATCGCCACTCCTTATCCTATACAAAAGCTAAACATTAAAGAAACCACGCATTCGGAAATTATCAACAGAATAACTATAGCGAGACGGGCAGGGCGAGCTGTGACAAGGTTTGAAGCATTTGCTGCTAATTCTTGGAGATGGTGCAGTCTGCAGTTACTTCAAAAATTGCTAATAAACTGGCTAAATCAGGAGCATGTGTAAAGCTGGCATACTAAAGAACCATAGCACTTTCAAACCGCTAGTTGCTATACCACCATCTGGAACATTTCCATCATCATCGTTGCAGATTGTTTGACCATGAACTGACAACTGCATCTTCACTTCCATCCCAAGACATGTCGTCTTTACCACTACACTGTACTAGAATGTTTAAGAGTTTTGTTCCACCCCTTCAGTATGTTCAGTGGAACCACATTGACACAGGCAGTACCTTTCAGGGCCCCGTTTTTGAAAGCGATCGTGGGGCTACGCCAGTCGTGACTCCCATACTTTAACATAGACTTACGACAGTCGTGACTCCCATACTTTAACATAGACTTACGACAGTCGTGACTCCCATACTTTAACATAGACTTACGATAGTCGTAACTCCCATACTTTAACATAGACTTACGATAGTCGTAACTCCCATACTTTAACATAGACTTACGACAGTCGTGACTCCCATACTTTAACATAGACTTACGATAGTCGTAACTCCCATACTTTAACATAGACTTACGACAGTCGTAACTCCCATGCTTTAACATAGACTTACGATAGTCGTAACTCCCATGCTTAAACATAGACTTACGAATGCCGTAGCGCTACGATCGCATTTAGGAACGGGGCCCAGGTCTGAGTAACATATTTCTGGATTGCGGTTGTAACTATATTGATTAAAGATATCATTTAAGAATGAATTTGAAGTAAATGGAATTATTAGCTGAATCTTGAATGCTATGTTATCTAAATAGATAAATGGTATTTTAAACATGGTAGTTTAATTAACAAATGCGATTATTAGTGGCTATGCCCTCAAAGGGTGTTAAAGCATCGCACCATTACTGTTCTCCTGAGGGGGTACGTAAGTCCCGAAACGTTTACAGTAAACTTTAAACTTACAGGATTCAAAAAACAAATCGGCTAAATTTTTCCTACTATCGCCAGAGGTTGGAGGGCTGCTAAAAATCGAGCTAGGATCCATGCAGGTAGCAAGGGCAGTGGAAGTCCCCATGATACCTAGTATGGTGATCTACCTTTAGTTGTTGGCGACCTAGAACCTGCTGATTATATTGTATTGTCTTTGTAAATGAAATATTTTTGCATCCACATGGTAGTGTCAGACACCGTCTGTGATAATTGAAGATGTTTTACTTTTTTTTGATGACTGAAATTATGTATGTAATAATTTTCACCTCCTTATATAGCTGAAATATTGCCGAGATGACATTAAAGTTTTACTCACTCACTCACTCACTCATTCCGCATGGCGGCTTTTGTTGGACTTTTAGTAATATGCCATTAATTATACCTGGACGTCCACAATATTTCTTATCTTGAAGGAGGTTTCTCAGTACCACTACTTTCAATGTGAATATATCGGTCAAATATATTATTAAAGTTACGGACAATTACATCCTGAAATGTTTATCTCATTTGTTAGTTCATGATGTATACACACAGTCACCAACTTGACAATGTAACATGTAACGGACGTCTTTAAAGCGTAACGTTCACTTTGGGTGACTTGTCTGAAAATGTCACCACAAATTGTCCAGAGGGCATAGATAAGACCAACGCCCATTTCTCTGTTCACATACTATGTACATGCACCAAACGTCACAGTTTTATAACACTGTTGTAATACTGGAGGAATCATGAGGTGTTTGAAAAATATATTCGAGTACGTTGGCATAATGGCTATTACTGGAACAGTGTTTATAGATTCACCAATAATGTACACAGTAATAACTTCATGCTATCGAGGATTAATACAAAGACACATGTAACATGCTTTGTCCTTCTTATTTTCACACTTCACATAGTATCGTCCAAATACACAGTATCATATGTGTGTTCCCGTGCGGCATTTGTCTCATAAAGGTTTTAGGTAAGTGGTTTGTTTGGTGAAGTGAAAACATTTCTTGCAGTACAGATTTACAGGCCATTGTGACATGGACCACTTCCTCAAAATACACGTTAGTCCATTTTACATTGTATTGTCCTCTGTAACTGAACTGTTTTAGATATAATTACTAGTTTTACATCTGTCTAGTGGTTTTACTGTTCTTCGGCAATAGGGTTTTAGTTTATTTCTTGACATACAATGTAATCAGTAATTGTTCTCGTCTTCATATGGACGCTAAGTATTACCTCACTCACTCACTCAAAATCCATGTATGACACACTCTCCGAATTACACTTCAAAGACAATACGTGAATATCCTATCAAGTATTGCAGCATCTTCCTATTTCCAAAGTCATTATAGCATCTAAACTCACAAATAACACGTTTGTTAATTAATATTGACAGGTGAGGTGATAGGTAAATTACAACATTAAGTTTTGACACTTTTGAAAGATGCTTAGATTGCATTAAATCAGTTATGGCATGACACTAATGAAATCTATGCTTGAAAAGACAGAAACATTTTTATACCGCCTTTATTCTGATCCAACTCTACAACCCCAAATCCATATTGAATCAAACTATCTCCACTCCATGGAAACAAGTAACCCAGCATCACAGAGGCTTTTAACACTGACCACCGCCACATAGCTGGAATATCACCAAGAAACTAATCAACCTTTAGCATTACATAACATTGTCATTTGTAAATGAACTGGTCCTCACCATCACGTGAAGCACTTCACCTAGAGCAGTGACGTTATTGTTAACTTGTGCAATTTCAGGAAGCTTTTACAGCTTTTGTTTGTTTGTTTGCTTGCTTTCTGACCATGTATTTGAATGGTGGGGTGGTTATTACTATTTAAAACGTACCTCTTATGTCTTACCATGTCTAAAGAATAATGGAACAACGTCGACTCATTGTTCCATACATAAGGACAAAAAATATTACACTAAATGTAGAAATGTTTGAGATATTTACCGATTTTCCCTAATAGACATTAGCACGGTTGGGTGTTACCAAAATGATCGTATACCGATGTTTTGTGATATACTTTGGCGTACTGCAATATGTATTGCAATACATTATGAAAGTGGAACACATGGTTTAAGGTCATGAAATTACTGTTTCATTTCTTTTGAAACAATGCCACTAGCCAGTTAGGAATCAGGTGTGATTGTAGGAGAGATCAAATGAACATGTTTCTGAATGCTTTGCTCTAATGTTTGGAACTCGAGAAAAAGCGTCTGCAGCAGGGTCCACCATTTCGGTTTGTTTATCCCCACAACAAGTGCCCCACCAATCTATTTTCTTTAATTCACATGGTTTAAAATTCATGCTAGTACAATCACATGACCAATAAACATTTTCGAAACTAAAAATATGCGGTTTAAACAGTATTTATTCAAAAAAAAGAAAAGACATCAGAAAGACAGCAGAGAACCCACAAAAAGGAATGGCAAACAGATCGAACAAGGCCTGTATTGATGCCTCTCCCAAGGGAAACAGCTTAAACGAATTAAACACGATTAAGAGATTGTAAAAGGATGTATAATTCAATGAGGCAATTTTCAAAACCAAGAAAACGAGTTTATGTGTTATTTAACCATACGTTTGGAGTTGAATTATGAAATGACAAATGGATGTAAGAAGTAATTCTGCATGAATATTGGATACGTTATCTTTGCCACAGATTCTTTCTTCAAAAGAGAATCTATTGCGGTAGAAGTACTGGTTATATTATGTCTGATATGACGAAATACAGGGCAAAAAGTGAAGTACGGGGTATCTTCTGTTAAAAAGCCACATTGGTATGAACTGTTTTCTTTTTATGTCTTTCGAAATGGTATAAGTTTAAAGCACTACACCCAGTCTCAGTTTGGACATGATAATTTGGAAAAAGCGCGTGGCAATAATTAAAGTATTTATAGCTCTGAAAATGAGAGTGTAATAAGTAAGATATAATTTAAATTTATACAATAACTCTGCCGATTTACATATTCGTCCAGATTATTGTAGCCTTGTATGACTAATGGAAGAAGAGAGTGTTATAGTGTTAAACTCGTCTAGTTGTTTTTGTTCTGGCTGTCTTGAGTATCTTTGGCATTATGAAGGAAATAGTGAGTATTTTTGCCCACTTCTTGTGGAGCTTATCTTGTTAAGTACTCTGGCGTTAAACATGTACCATCTTATAAAAAATAAACCATTTATGATTCTTTCTCCTTTGAAAGAGAGATGGCATACATGTTTCTTCGTCATTTGTTTAATGACTGATACCCATGATGGCCTCGCTTAAGGTACGATGAGCATCAAGGTGTAATCTTTCTAGTACTGATCCTTGTTCTTGGGATCAGTTGTCCCAAATGAAGTCACAGTATTCAAAGACAGGAAGGAGGAATGATATATACAGTCTTTCTGTTTAGTTTATTAGTTCACATTTAAGATTCCAAAAGCAATATATTATAGGACTAGCTTCTTTACTTGATATTCGATTTGCATATTCTATATACCATTGCTTTGAAATCGTAGCCCTAAATGTTTATGATAGTCATCCATCATTAAATCTGTTTTCGCTCTAGGTATTGCCTTTCAGTGAATAACGTTGTCTCTGGTTTGGGGGGACTAAACGACACCTGCAATTCATTTCTTCACTCAGACAGATTAGCAAGATCACTGTTCAACATTCTTGGTGCATCGGTGGGGTTACGTATGATTATGTAAAGGGAGGTATCATCAGCAAATAAAAGTATGTTGCTTGATACCAATAAGTGATTCATTTATCTAAACAAGGAACATAAGAGGACCCAATACGGAGTGTATTAATATATAATGATATAGAGGAAATACGAATATTATTAGTAGTTTGGCTACATCACAAAAATGGCAGATCGTATCGGGTGAACCGGTTTGCGAAATATAGTACTGTGAAGCTCGTATGGCAATATAACGGTTAAGCGGTATTATCGGCCACGTCCACAAATTTATCATTGTCGTACTTTAAAACGAACTTCTAAGCTACAACTAAATCGAGAAAGTGTTAACTTTAACAAGTAAAAGATAAGGTTCTAATTTTAAATAAATAAATAAATAAATAAATAAATAAATAAATAAATAAATAAATAAATAAACATGAGATGCTACTAGAATGCGCACGTAAAGCATGTTCTTCATCCAGTATATACCAGTCGGCGGCAGGATGATGTGCTGTGAACGAGCCTAGCACATTGAGGTATACTAGTATATTTCAAAATTGCACTTTGTGCATTATGAACTGATAAAAATCATGACATTAGTACTAAACATTAACTTGACACGGCAAGACGTAGACTTTCGGAAAACGGGAAATCAGCTTCATTAATCCTTTTGTGCACATTACCATGGCCACACATGAGTTTAACTGTTTGTTTCCAAATCGTCTTCCAGAGGCATCATGCAATAACAACTACAAGACCCAGACTTTCTTAATCTAAAAATATCTGTAGAGATAGACTGAAACCCATGAACATTAACCATGTAAATTATTTTTTATTAACCAGATGTTTAATCCCATACTCTACATATTAGATTCTAAAAGTGAATAAATTTATCCACTTTTCCACATTTCACAAATGGAAAGGGAGCAATATCGTCATATCGCAATGTCGCTGTATCGCCAAATCGCATTTTCGCTGTATCGCTGTGTCGCTATATCGCAATGTCGCTGTATCGCTTTATCGCAATATCGCTGTATCGCCATATCGTGTCTCTATATCGCAATGTCGCCTTTTCGCGTTATCGCAATGTCGCTGTATCGCCATATCGTGTCTCTATATCGCAATGTCGCCTTTTCGCGTTATCGCCATATCGCAATGTCGCCCAGTGTTATCGCCATTTCGTGTCGGGATATCGCCATTTCGTGTCGTGATATCGCCATTTCGTGTCGGGTTATCGCCATTTCGTGTCTTGTTATCGCCATTTCGTGTCGTGTTATCGCTATATCGTGTCAGGTTTTCGCTATTTCGTTTTCTGGCCGTATCGCAATATCGCTATATCGTGTCGGCGTATCGCAATGTCATGTCGTGCTATCGCTTTGTCGCAATGTCGCCTTGATTTTACAGGGCGATAAAGCGATGGCCCGAATCAGCCACCATAGAAAGCCGACGTTCAATAAATAGAAGCATTCAGGCTTATGAGCATCTGTGGAAGATTTCGGTATCCATGGGTTGAAGCACTTGACCTCAACCAGTTTGGGTTCATACCTCTCCATTAAGTGGAACTGACAATATCATATGTGCAACAGTGAACATGTGGCTTACGAGATCGCAGCATAAGCACAGGTACAGTTACTTCGAGATGGTAGTGGTAAAATGCCCATTACACGGTCTAAATATATATCTACACACACTTCACTTGTGTCATTTTCCGCATTTTGTCATACAACTGTGTTACATCACATGTTGGTTTTACTCCAAGTTAATTTCCTGTGAACTTCTTAGTTTCGAGTGCATAATCATCACGAAGCACGAGGCATCGAGAGCTGCAGTCACATAGCAACATACAAAATCCTCTCTGAAACATACAATATCCTCTCTGAGACCTTACCTATATCACAAAGTATTTATAGTTTGACAGTATGCAGGCAAGCAACTAGTTGTGATACTTTTAATTAAACACTATAAACATATTTTAACATTTTGCAGTGTTTATCCTCCTTGCAACACTGTAACACATAAGCCAAAAACAGAAATTAATGTAGACACGCAGGCAGGGGGACTAACATATTGTTTCTCAATGAAGAGAGCCCTACCTGCTGTCTTAGGTTAATGGTATAGTTATCAGTTAAGGTGGCCCAATGACATCATCGTTTAGTTATTAAAATGTTTTAACACGCAACAGATGTGTACTTTCTGCTTGAAAACACGTTGCAATCATAAAGACGATATTAGGGTATTGTTTCATAATATCCGTAAACATTCAGTGAATAAGTATTCTGTTATCAGAAAAAGTATGAAAATATTATCTGTTATCATACTACGTATGAAATAAATAAAGATGTCCTTATGAAATCAACATTTTAATGAAATAAATACTCTAATGTGATGTTAAAACATGCATATTTATAACGAGGATATTAAACAAATATATGATATCTGATATAAATACATGCAGTGGATTAGGATTCTCACTGTGTTGCAATTGTGGAAATGATGAAAGTGTGAACAAATCCCATCGCACTTGCTGAAATAAAAATATGTTACCAGATCGCACTTGTTATCGCACAGCAACGCGTTTTGCGGGGTGTATTAAAATGCACCCCATCCGTCCGTGCACATTTATATTTTCCGGAGCAGAATTTTAAAACCATTCAATATTTCTTCACCAAACATGGCACATAGATAGATCTGGTGTATTAGTGCCTTTTGGTAGTTTGTGTATTCTTAATAAAATATTTTTGACGTGTCCATGGCAACATGTGTGACTTAGACTGAAATTGATGGTAATGCTTTTTTCCGGAGCAGAACTCTAAAACCGTTTGCTGTTTCTTCACTAAACTTGACACACAGATAGTAGTGTTGTGGTGTACTGGTGCCTTGTGATAGTTTTGGAATAAAATGTTTTTGGCGTTTCCATCGCAACAAGTTTGACTTGGACTGAAATATTGGTGGGTGTGCTCTTTTTAGGACCAGAACTCTAAAAGCGTTCACTATTTCTTCACCAAACTTGGCACATTGATTGATCTGGTGGTGCACTGATGCCTTTTATGGAAGTTCTGGAATTCTGAATATAATATTTTTTTGCATTTCCATGGCAACAAGTTTGACTTTGAATGAAACTGGTGAGTGAGTTTTTCCGTACCATAACTTCAAAACCGTTTACTATTTCTTCACCAATTTTGGCACATAGATAGATCTGGTGGTGCTCTGAAGTCTTTTGGTAGTTTTGGAATTCTGGATAAAATATTTTCAATACTCTCTTTCCACTTTGCCGAAACATTTGGCATAATCATAACTAGGAGGCATATTCACGAGGAGTAATTTACCGTTGCGGGGGATATTGATGACTGTGTCTTCTTGTTGAAATACTGAATGTGTGACCCCATCGCACTTGCTGAAAGAAGAAATGTGTGACCCATTACACATGTTGAAATGAGATATGTGTTGCCCCACTGAACTTGTTGCAAGTACAAATGAGTGACCCCATAGTTGTCTGTGCCAGAGAAATCCTACCTTGCCATTCCAATCCCAAATTCACTTGCCCGTGGTCAAACCTGCACGGAACTCTTTTGTTGATGGAAATAATCGTTCTGTTTATCCGCTGAACTGGCTGATTCCCATGTGTGTTTCATCACTATTTCTGAGAAACTAAACCCAAGCTCTACGTCGTTCTCTAGGGTTGGGTTGAGAGAATGACACAAGGGATGTTGAATCAGCGGCATTCGACATATCGAAACTTTATGGATAGGCTAATCGTGTAGTCTGTATTATCAATGCAAATGGAACCTTTGATAATAAGTTTTGAGTAAAAGTTAAGTTAATGGATAAGGTCGACATTTCAGCTATTTGCTGCAGCAACCGATAGACAAAAGACAGAAGCGTATGAATCCACACATAGAAAGGGGAACCAAATCGTTAAACGGAGCCATATCTACGATGACAGAAATTGCCAACAAGTAAATCACTTTGAATGATACTTAGTTTGAAAGATATCTGTCAGCACCTTCTTAGTTGGTCGTCCTTAGTGCAACTCTCTGCCATCTGAATTAAGAAAAGCCAACTCCAAAAATCTTTTTCATGTGTCTCTTTGAAAATCGCCTCTTCCGTCTTCCGCGCTGTATTACTAGCTGCTTAGGAAATCAAATATCATCATTATTATTATCATTCATTACTAACACAGGTCGTAACATCCGTATAGCAACAAAGACGAGGCTAACGCAGAAGGTTGAGATCAGCCTGATAAAGATTCACTAGAGGAATGCAGCTTTATTTTACGAAAATATATTTCACACGATACTGTTCCATCAACGTCAGTGTTCTTGATGCTACCGAGAGTCTTTGTCTGCGGTCGTGTACTTCTTAACCATGGCCTTTAGATGCGTCACACACTCCGTCAAATGATCCACCGCGTTCAGGTAGTCGTTGTTAAACGTAAACACGACCCCAGCGAGTTGCGACACTTGGGTGTGGACGGATCAGTCGATTACACTACGTTTAAGCACGGCATCAGACACCCATCTCCATTTGGATGTAACCGACACCAGAACACCGGAATCGACTGATCGCGAACGTGCCTTTTGTCAAACCACCCACCCTCGCTTCGACACACGCTGAATGGGAAGATAGATCAACTTCAACCTTTTGAAGAAGACGACCGGACTAAGGTATTAGGCTGGCCATATTGTCAGCAAACTTCGACCGAGTAAGAAGGATGTTTACTGTGGTCGTTAAGGCTGACAAAAGAGAGCCATGTTTGCCGATGAGAAATCAATCAGGACAATAGCAGCGGTGTTTTAGATAGGCCTCAGTAGAGGCTACAACTGTGGCGCTTGCTTGAGGTTAAGATTGGACTCCTTAGCAATATGCCCACCACCAACTCAGGGATCAAGTGTTTTAAACCCAAGAGTACGTTGTCGAGAAAGGTTGATATGACGTGATGTTTTTTTCCCGTTATATGTCACTTTGTCGTGGTTCCTTAACGGTGACCAATATTTTGTGAGAAAACATACAGTTTTCTCACTTTGTTGAGGGAGTGAAAACAATTAATCATCGTTCCGCCAGGACTCCATCGGGCCATATAATCAATACGATGGCGATATCTGTCGCAATATGATAGCTTGGAAACTCGCAAAATTTATGTAAAATATTTACTTAGTATAAAGGTTTTGGGCTGATGCTTCGTGTGACTGCATGGCAAATACGTTTCACAATGATTATTACGGCCTCGGGTGACATTCGCGCATTAATAGTTATTTGATTAACGACGAATCAGCTATGAATCAGCCGCAGATTCTGTGGAAATTTAGCATGTTTTCAGCATGTACAACACTTTAAGTGTAAAATTGAGTACGGCGTCATCTGCAAAGGGAACCGCCTGAACAGATACTATGGTTGTTAATGTATCGCTTCTAGGCAAGAGTGGGTCGTTTTGTATCCTCCTATTTACATGGGTAATGTTATGTAACTGACTCATGTTTTGATAGTTGTGATTATAACTGTGTTACAAAACAGATACATAAATACTGCAATGGAAGCTCAAACGTGTCCTAATACAGCCTTGTGTCGGCTTCATTTGGAGAAGCGCGGTCATACGGACGACGCTTTCCCTTGCTAAATATGCGTAATGTTAGCAAACGAGGGTTGAAATACTGCAGCTGTTGCTAGAAACATAATATTATACTGGATGGATGTGAGGGCTATGTGAAAAAATAAATGGAAAGGTTTCAGCTGTGCGGTAATGTAAAAACATAAATATCATAAGGGACATTGATGGTCGATGCTTAAATGTGGCCTTTGATGGAAACATATGAATTTAGCTGTGGATGGAGGATAGGTATGTGTATGAATGTTCTTATACTAGAATCTGTTCATGGACGTTAGCATTGTGTACATTCTACTATTGAATGAACACGAATTTGGGTGATTCTTGCCATTGAAGGAAGTCGAAAGAATTTTGCCAAGGAATGAATGAATATGAAGTAATAGACGTAGTGTTAAACGAAAGAATTAAGGATTGTTGCCGGGCATTGAAATGTTCTCGAGTGTGGTATAGAAAGATGCCCATGATTGAAGAAGTGAAGGAATGTTGACTTTAAATACAAGGAGCGTGTAAATGTTGTTTTTGATGGAAGCAGTGTAGGATTGTTGTCTTTGATGAAAGGTAGTCTGTGAATGATGAGTAGTTCAGGATTGTTGCACTTAATGGAAATTCTGAATGGTGCCTTTGAATGTAAGTGTTGCAAGATGGTGTTGTGGGTGGGAGGAGTGTAAGATTGCTAACCTAGATGAAGGGAGTATAGGAATGTTGACCCAGATGAAGGGAGGATGGGGATATTGCCTTTGGTGAGGGTAGTGTAGACGTTGTGCCTCGGGTGTGAGTAGAGTTCAAATGTAGCCTTTGGATCCAAGTAGTTTGCAATGCTGCAAGTCGTAAAATATGTGTGGAAACAGTTTAGGAATATTGTGGTGAATGCACGTAAATAAGACATGTTGCCTGAGATGAAAGCATTGTAGGAATGCTGCTTTTGGTAACAGTAGTGTATATTAATGTTGCCGTGGTAGCAAGTATTGAAGGAATGTTCCACCGGAAATGCAAGCAGCGTGTGAATGGTGTCGTGGATGGTTCTACAGAAGAAATCATCCTTTAGATGCAGGTGGTGAAGGAATGTTGCCTGTGAACATAAGGGTTGTCTGAATGTTAGTTTTAAATACAAGCGAAGGAATCTTGCTATGAATACAAGCCCTACAGGAAGATTGCTATGGATTCAAGCTGTGTTTGGATGCTGGCTTTGTATATAGTTATGTAGAGGTGTTGCTTTGAATGCAAGTAGTGTAGTATTGTTTTATGGGCGATCTTTTTGAATTTATCTTCCCTGCACTAATCCTCTAGGTGAGCTGATCAGGACGGTCGAACCTTAAACTGACAGCGCATGTCGTATGCGCGATGTGAGCCGTACGTGTTATCATTACACTTAGAGGCAGTTATCCAGTATAGCCTTCACCTTCACCGGTAACGTTCACGCCGGTGCATGGACAGAATATCTTTTCCCTTTTACGATGATATATCAAGTGTTATGTCCTAAAATATTTATTCCATGATTCTATGACACACCTTGGATAGGCATGACTGCTTACTTTGCAAGTATAAATCGCGAAATGGCAGTTGGAAGCGAAGCGGTGGATCCACATCAGCTGATCGTTTTCAGGTCATGTTTTGTCGTTTTGTTGACGTTTTGCAATCGGTTATTTAAGTCTGGCACTAGACGTCTCAGTATCATACATTTGGAAATGTACTGTATTTTCAGTGTATATGTACTCAAATAATTTTAATATTACGGCCGATATGGCTGCATTCATGGAATTTACAACGGCGGGAGCTGCTGCAGTGCGCGAAAGTCTTTTCATGTGAATTTCATCGGGTCGTTCATGATAGGATTAGGATTTTGGACATCACAGATATTTAGCAGGTACAGAAGAAAGTGATAAACAATGGTCAAGTAATTATAAAATAACAGTAGCCGACGAATTATGTCAATCATCGCCTACATGTAGCCAACTTTCAAATTCGATAAACATGGGCATAACTAAAATCTACCTTTTTATGTCTGTAACGGTTTGTGATGCATGAAATATAAATTCACAGCAAATAATACAGAAAGATATTGCAAATTTCTGCAATGACTGCATTTTAAGTATCAACAATTAAGGGTATAAATTAACATGTTTTGTTTTTCTTAAGTTTTAATAAAGGAAATGATATTAAAATATTAATTCATTAAATATACTATTTCAGACACAGAAGAAGCAAAGCTACATATTCAAGGGCACTTTACAATTCTATTTTCATTACACAACTAAACAATACATATATTCATACTGATAATAAATTTCAATCTGTAATCTAATAAATGGTACCGGTATGTGTTGTCAGCATCAAATGGTTTACATTTTCCTGTAGTGTCTACATACATCTTGTCTTCACAATGATCAGATTGTTATAATAGTCATGAAAAAGATCACGTTTTATTTTTAGAGCTCGCTCTTACGTTATGTTGGATTGAATTGATTTTTCAAATTCTAACACAAATATATCAATAAAGTCAATATCTTTTCACACTTTATATTGTATCTGCACTGTACAATGTTGTAATTCCATCTGATTCTTTGTATGCTGGTGCGTCTGTACTTTTATGTTACATTACACATGCATGACTTTATTCAGTCATTGTACATTGTACTGTTGAATTTGTACGAATACATATAAATGCATAAATATATCTTCATATAATAATTGTGGGGTTAAATTTGATTTCACATCATCTAAAACATATATTTGATAATAAACACATTTTCTGTGTTAATCCCTAACAAACAGACATAACCTAAAATTTTCTTTAGGAACTGTTGAATGAAAATCAGAAAGTTAGATTGTTAAAGTTAGATAGTAAATTGTCTGTCATGGGAACTTAAGGTTACCAAAACAAGAAAAATATGAAATATATTTCTATCATACATATCCGCTTGGGCGGTCAGAATTATATGTTGTTCGTTGAGAGAAATCTCTGTAAATGACTGTTTATATTAAGAGCTTTAAATGGGGTTAAACTTTTGTAAGAAATGAATCAATAAATTCACATATATAACATGACTCACAATACTGCCTGGTGGACATATTTTTCAAGGGGGAAATATTTTATTTCAAGCTATGATGACGTGTTTCTGATGCAACCAACTAACTGCTTGGATAATAGGTGTATGGCACTTGTATATGCAAACCTAAAAATATACAGTAGTGTCAGAATTTAAAAAAACAAAATGGATTCAGATGAGTGAGGAACTGCTGTTCAAAACGTAATATCTATGTTTCTAAGTAACTGTTACTTTCTATACAGAATTTCGTCAATTGTCAGGGATGTGTAATAATCATAAGTTTTTGATAAAGAACTTCCAGGGGATGCTCGTTCGCGGGAGGTGAAGCCCCGATTGTTTTTTTACACTGAATCGATGGTTATATAGGAAGTATTTGTAAGATTCTAATGCGGTTAAATAGTTAAAGAATTATCGTTGGGAACAACATAACGGCTGATAACATATAAAAAAGAATTGTCATTACTTCACCGATGCTACGACACGCGAGACTTGCTCCGTCTCGTGTTCTGTCGTAGGAAATGTCAATATACTAGACTTTTCATGGCGTTTTCCCCGTTATCTTCTATCGTGTCAGTTCGTACTGCATTTGGAAATTAAACAACGGATGCCTTTCTAAACTAAACATCAAAGCAAAACTTGCGTCAGGTAATGGCTTTTCGTCGTAAACGAGAATTTTTTCAGTTCAGGGGAAACACGGCAACGTGTAAGCTGGGTTCTCTCTTTACATGTAGCAAGTTGTCTCAGCGCACATTGACTCGGGAACTAGACCGGCAGCGAGAAGTTGGACCGTCGCTTATATCATTTCAGAAGGAGAGTTATCGCCCCTCCCAGCTAAAAGATGGAAGGATTGTATGAATGTTGCTGTGGATGGACATAACGGAGTGAGGAAGGCTTATCATATTACCCACGACAGACATCGACATTTCCTATTTATTAAGATTCGGAGACTCAAACATATTTAGCACCTCTCGGTCATATGGAAACAGCATATACAAATAAGATGTCACAGAGTAATGTCGACAAATAAATCACCTACGGTGGCGCTGCTGCCCACGGTGACATCGACAAATATGAAGTGAGACAGAAGTAAAGATCTTCTAGGCCAAGAATTACATGTGAAATATTGGTCATGATCTGTAGCTTTACATGTTTTGATTTGTGAAACAAAGTCATATCTAGTTAGTCACGGAGCAGGTCTAGGGATGCCACCTGTAACCAAGACTGTGAAGATTGTAGTTAAGGAAAACGCAGTGGCGAGAAACCGATTGTCACATGTGCCATGCTGCCGGAGGAAGTGTGTAAAGTTCTGCTTTGTGGCCATGGCTTTACGGACGTTTGGATAGCACACGCCAGTTGGATGACATTCGGAAAAGACGCCAGAGACTAGGACGGGATTACCTATGACATATGCCACATTCCGGAATTCAAACTGCATTGGGCAATTGTCTCCAGAGGATTACGGCCTTGAAAGGCAATAAAACAGTAATATCCGGTTATCTTTTTAAATAGATGCTTTGAAATGCATGTATGTACAATATATCTATATGCCTATTTTACTTAGCTAGTGGAGATCGTCTGTGACGGTGACTTTCCTGTTATTCTTTGTACTCTTGAGCCGGATATTTATTTCTATATCGACAAATCAAAATAAGACAATGACATATTAGTCCCTCTTAGCTCAGTTTATTAAAGGTGTGGGAGATGTTTGACTGTATAAAGGGAGCACGTGTTGCTAACTGGCGGGCGCTTTACATGGGTCATTACGCGAATTACTTGCAGGGGACAAATGTTCACGATATACCGGTAGTCGGAATTAAACAGTCGACTCTGCAGACATTTATGGTGGTTATGGAAAAAAGATTTGTTATTTGTATCATAATGAATCACTATCCAAGAGGTAATTGCTGAACGGTGAACACTTCTATCGATGGCACCCTTTTTACATTTACAGACAGAAAGTCACCCGAAAAACTACGGCAACAAGTACAACATGTTAACATAAGGAATTACATCGAACATTGTTTTGGCCTTTGTGTCAAGTTTGGTACCATCATTTATCGTTTAAGCATTGCGTTTTGAAAGCGTTAGTGTGGCCTTGAATGTTTTACCCTGTTCAAGAAGCTATTGCGGAAGAGCTTTTGGTTTAGTTTGTGACTTTTAAAAACGGTATGGCTATTGTACATATCTCTTCGCGATATCTAATGCAGCAGGTTCTATTATACACATGTATTTCGTCATGATATCTAAAGCAGTATGTGTTATGATTATCTCTTTTCGATGTCGAATGAAACATATCTCCTCGTGATATCTAATGCATCGGTGTGTGTTATGATTATCGCTTTGTGATATCAAGCGCAGCAGTATGCGTTATATTTATCTCTTCACGACATCTTATGCATAAGTGTGTGTTATAACTGTCACGTCACGATATCTAGTGCAACAGTGTGTGTTTTAATTATCTCTCCACGGTACCTAATGCATCTACAGCACCTTGTACGTCAGGGCCACGGGGCTAGGTCACTGAATCTTTCGAAATTAATATTGATGATCATGTGTAAGGCATTCCACATTATTTAATAATATAATAAAGTATATATATTTTTTGTATAGCGCACTTATCAACGGAACAAGTACATGCTGAAGGCGATGATGTATTTCCGACGATCATTGGATGTTAGTCTTAACGGCACATTGTATTATCAAGCTCAGTATCCTGAAGATCATAAATCCTTGAAGCCACTAGGCGGACCAAGGTCTTGCGGCTTGCCCATCCTTACGAGGTACCCATTCACAGCTGGGTGTACTGGGACACATAGTCCATGAAACAGTGATACGAAATATGTCCGATGCAGCTCCTGCTTTGACTTGTACCATACGTCCCTTTGTGTTGTCCTGTGAACACTGGAGGAACTTACTGATTCATAACGCATGCTCACGATGTAGTCTGAATTGTACCATCGACTCTGCTTTTCGCGGAGATTTCTGATGGATCTGGACCCATGAAGAGCCATGCTTTTTGACAGAGGCAACTAAGGTGATAGGGTGTCGTCACATCTCAGCTGCTTAAATCGATGTTCATGCTGTTGATCGCTTGAATGTTTTGTCCAGACGCGATTGTTTACAGGTTGTTGCCACTTGACTTAAATACTGCTAAGTGGAGTGTTAAACGTCAAATAAACTATCTGATGGATGTAGATGGGATTTTGTCAGTTTGTTTGTAAATGTAGCCTTTAGCACATTAATGTCTATATCCTGTGAGATGGGTGTAGCGTAGTGGTTCGAGCGATTGCTCGTCACGCCGAGGACACGGATTCGATTCCCCACACAGGTACAATGCATGGAACTCACCTGGTGTCCCCGCCATGATTTTGCTGACATATTGCTAAAACGGCGTAAAATATGCGTCACTCGCTCACTGCTTATATCAGTTAACGATAAGGTGACTTTTCAATGTATATTTAGGGATGAGATCAACTGTAACTGTGTTGTGATTTACTGCTGGTGGGACCCCTCATCACATAGCTGTGTATCTCAAACTGATGGCATTGCTTGTCGATGTAATTGAGATTGAGATTGTGTCCGTGTAATCCCGAGTAATGAGATCGTGTGTCTGAGTATCTCATGGCGATGAGATTGCTTGTCAACATAATATTCGAGATTCTGTGTCTTACTTCTATAATTCAAAGTGATGACTCTCTATCACAGAAAGACAAAGGTTCCTGCCTATGAAACTCCAGCTGATAAGACTCCGTTTCTGTGTAATCTGGTGATGGCTCTCCAGTGTATATGTTCCTCTAATGCTGACATCATGCCTGTACAACCACCCGTGATGAAAACCTGTGTCCACACCACAACTCACAGGGGCGAGGCCATATGATTTACTAACCAATTGTGGCGAGGTCCCCGCTTTGTATCCCCTATTCACGTGAGATTCGAGACCCATTTAAACTATCGAATAAAATTCAAACAGTCCTGTAATAACCTGGTTAAGATTCCATCCCCAAAGCTTCAAAATTGAGAAATTGCATTTCATAAACGCCTAGTGAAGTGTTAAAAGATGAAAACTGTGAAACCCAACTGATATATTCCATTATTCACATAGCCGTGGAATCGTCGGCGGAGGCATTCAATGTATGTGTGACATCTATTGAACCAGTCTGCAGTGTTCAGACAGATAGTATTTCGACCTATTGGTTTCAGTCTCTCAGACCAATACGTTATGGTGTAGTCATTTCCTATGTAAACGTATTGCATGATATTTGATCTGATCCGTCAGATGGATCCACAGATATTTCAGATGTGAAATGAAGTTGATCGTCTACTTCACCGGGCCAAGACTTTTAAAGCGCTCGTAAAATGCTTATATGTACCACTTCCCGAGTTACTCCCTTCAGTTCGTAGGACAATCTAGATGCAGATCCAAATGAAAACAGTGATGAAGGCAAGTTTAATCGTTTTGTATAGCATGTACTTTGTATGTTAGCATCATAATTCTCACCTGGCACATATCAAAATTTCATAGAGGAAACTTCTTTATGGGGATTACAGTATCATATTTTGCCAGCCGCGTCATATGAAATGACTTTAGAATAATGTACTTGCTGATTCCTGCCTGGCTCTCGACATTATTGGGTACGGCTGATTGGTCGGCTGAGAGTAGGATGATGTGTCTGTGGGGTGTTCATGCTTAACTGCGGTATGATATCACAGTGAGCCAGCACTACTACACCAGCTAGTACTAGCAGCCATACACACACCCAAGCACGTCGTCATACGTCGTCATACGTCTCACTTCATCTCATCTCATCACACCTCCTCATCATAAAGAAGTTGGCATACATGAAAAGAAGTTGGCATACATGAAAGAAAGTGTTTCCCATTATAACGAAGGTGACACCCATAAACCACTTTTTCTTAAACACCTGTCTTTCTTCCTTTTAAATTAAAATCAAGTGAGTTAGGGATACAACGTCTGGAATTGCCACAGCGGCAGTCATCGTGCCTTGCATTCTATCACCGGGTCTCTTGTGGCTGAAGTTAAACGTTGCTTTACAGTGAAGACACGTTGGCTCACGTTGAAAACTAGAGGTTTTTTCCAAATTACTTTTCTGTGGGTCACATGACTGATCTTGAAGTCAAAGCAATAACAAATGCCTTATAATGAAGACTAACGGTTTCCACTTTTACATTATCCTGAAGACAGCCTGCTGTACAATGGATCATCCTCTTACGTAAAGTAAAAGAGGGGTCCTACATATAATCGTGAAGACACCACGGTGAGAAATGTCTTGTCGTGACGACAGTTTGGTGTTACATCTTGCGTCATAGGGTTCATATTGAATACAATATCGTCCCACAAATCCAAACATCAAGGAAATCTGATGTTGTATGACAGAGTTTGACAATCCCATTTTTGTGTGTCATTGGTGATTTTTGGACGACACTCTAGACCCATATTTCCGATAGTCAAGACAATCTGGTGTCATATGTCCTATGTTACTTTGGTGTAAATATGAAAGAGCCGCATGAACGATTCTGATTCTATGGGTTGTATCTGCGTTATTACTGGTTGTCCAGAACCAAGTGGGATGAAAGCCTGAATTGATATGGGCAAAAGATGCTTTACTATGGCTACGGGTAGATCTGGAATCATAAGTGTATGTCACTTAAAGTTTCAGGTGAGCGAGTGAGTGAGGAGTGAGACTTACATTGTTACCAGAACGAAAATGTCGGGAACTGGACTTTCAAACTGTAACGTTTTGATAACCAATGTTCCAAATATGGAATGTAATATGTAATGATTTGGGACGGTTGCTCCAATTTCCAAGACTGCCTAGTTTCGTCATCATCTTACTTCCAAACAGGTGTACGACGCGTTTTGAACATCCGAGATAGGATAAATCTTTAGTAATACATGACTGTCGTTAGAGGTGACTAACGGGAACGTGTGGTCAGAGCATAGGCCGATGCTCATGATGTTGATCACTTGATTGTCTGGTCCAGACTCGATTATTTACAGACCGCTGCCATATAGCTGAATGTGACGTAAAACTTAACTTACTCTCTCGCTCACCATCATGCGTGTTGGCTTCGGGAGAGAAGGTAAAGCATTTAAAATTGCCTAGACAGGGTCCTCTCCACTGTAAGCAGTAACATCGAAACGTCTTTGAAATATGTTTCTTGGTGGCGTTACACATACTCATACACGTAGCAAACCAGAGTGCGTTGTCAGCCAAACATTTCCAAGAGTCAAGGACAACAATACACCACGGGCAGAATTCTGAAACTAATGGTCTATGTCTTAGTCTTTATCTGCAGTCTATATCGACAGGCACGCATCTTGCCATTTTCTTAAGACCGTTTCAAGACAGCCAGTGTAATTAGTCTCCTATTACTGGACAAATATATTCAGTTATATTTGCATTGTTAATCAACTAACCGTATCTTCAACGTAGAGGATAAAAAGCGCCAAGACAGCAATGTTCGAGGACTGGTAGATGGTCTTTAGCTTGACACAAAATTCCTGTGACTCATAAGTGCTTAAAAGAAACAAAACACGTACACCTGAAAGTGAGCCAGACTGCAGGTTTTAGGATGTATGCCTATTTTAGTACAAAACCCCTGAAACCTCGTATCGATTTCGAAAATGTTTGGAACACAACATATCAGTCATCTGCTATTGATGTTTTTATTGGTCTTCCAGAGCGAGGTCTGTACTTAAGTCTATAAGTGACCTGGAACCTGTCCTTCAGTATGTGAATGACAGGGTAAGACAAATAAAGACAGTAGCAACACTTCCTTTGGACT
Organism: Haliotis asinina; assembly: GCF_037392515.1. NCBI lineage: Eukaryota > Metazoa > Mollusca > Gastropoda > Lepetellida > Haliotidae > Haliotis > Haliotis asinina. Next base: position 53,676,354 of record NC_090288.1, read on the forward strand.
TACCACCCTATAACCATGCAATGGTGCTTCTTCTGTGGTGGGCGTTTAACGGCCTGCGTTGTGGAATGGTGAAGAGGTTGCGAGGCTTCAATACTGTCTGTAGCTTCTTTAACAGGAACCGTTGCCACACGGAAGTCTTCCACATGCAATAGTCTGTTGTGTTTGGGTGTTTGAATCAAACAAGGCACTGGTGTGTTTCAGCACCCTCGTTTTTCTTGCTGTTTTTGACTGTTTCATTTCACTCAAACTCGACGAACATTGAATCAGTTTCATCACCGCAAGTTCCAATATGTCGAGGTGAGTGAGTTGGTTTATTGAAGATTTTCACAATATTCAAGTGCCCATTCAGTTCACACCAAGTCACATTTACATTAGAGTATAAATGTTCTCACCTGGTTTTAGTTTGTACTGACTTTCAACTTTTAAGGTGTTCCCTACTTTTTGTTTGTAGCACACAACAGGCTGTTTGACTGAACTGCGCATTTCTGTACATCACATATGTGCTCGTTACTGGATATGTTACACAAATGCAGCATGGATATGAAGTTATCTCATGAAACAACGTTTACCATAATAAGAATGAGTAATGATAGAGCAAATGCACTATCCCAAGAAAGAATGACAACGTCTCCAGGAAATTGATTTAAGACAACGCACGTACCTTGCAATCCCGTCTAACGGTATGAAGGAACAGATATCAAGCAACATGTCATAGAAAGGTGAAGACGTACATTGCCCGTTGGATGTTGTCCGAAGTAGCTGTTGCGGCAGTGATGACCGCAAACCTGCATGTACTGTATAAGGCTGTATGTTTGACCTTGAGGAAGTGTGCCCCATTTATCTTACAGGGAGTGAGACATAAGCTTCTGGAGCGCCGGTTGCCGTTCATATCCGCTTCGGACGGCGTCATTACTCAAATACTGCAGGGAAAGCCATGGAAGGTCTGTTATGTTCTCATCCTGCAATCCTGCAGATACTGAAGAAAGTTTTGTACCGTTTCAGGTCAAGCGTCGTTGTGTTACTCAGACCCTGTAAATAGTCCCGCATTTATCCCTTCCCCTACGCCCCCATCCCACCCCACGCTGCCAACACACACACACACACACACACACACACACACACACACACACACACACACACACACACACACACACACACACACACACACACACACACACACACACACTTCCAACCACACATACATACCTTGACAATCCCATTTTAGTTATAAACTAGTGCTAAAAAAACCGTCCCACCTAAAATATTACATGAAAATTCAAAAAAGTAAAAATTAAGTGATAAAACCATATTGATCCATCCCACACATGGATAAGCGAATACTCTTCTTAAAACAAATGTGAAATAAGGGAACGAACCTCACAAACACCGCGAGAAGTGAAAAAACGCAATTTCTGATGTGGCACGAAATGCACGTGCATGATGACGGCATAAAACAGTGTGCGGGACACGTTAGCAGCGCAGTCGACAGAAGAACTATGCCACGTTTGAGCCAGATAGAAAGAGAGAGAGCTGTGGGAATGGCGCAACAGGGAGCCAACAACGCCGTCATTGCAAGAACCTTCGTCTGTTCCCGAAAAACTGTGACGAGACTTATGCAGCGTTTGAGGCAGACAGGCAGTACATCAGACAGACCTAGGAGTGGTCGCCCACGTGTCACAACGCTAGCTGAGGACCGCCACATCAGGACAATTCATCTGAGAAATCGTTTTGTGACGGCGACGTCAACGGCAACGACGGCACTAGGTCACCACATCAGTCGACACACAGTGTACCGACCACTAAGGGAACGTGGTATTCGATCACGTCGCCCCTACCGTGGTGTGCACCGCACTCTTCAACACCGACGTCGTCGACTGAGATGGGCTAGGCGAGTTTTCCGATGGCAGATACGTGATTGGCAGCGTGTGATGTTCACGGACGCGAGTAGGTTTTCTCTGTATACTAATGACGGCCGGGCTTGTGTTGACAGACGTGTCGGTGAACGTTTAGCACCAAACTGTGTTCAGGAAGCCAGACCGTTTGGAGCCGGTAGTGTGATGGTGTGGGGAGGGATCTGCGGTGATCTCAAAACGCCACTTGTGACGATTCATGGCAACCTGAATGCACGAAGATACAGAGACAAGGTTTTGCGACCAGTTGTGATTCCATTTATCCGGCAACAGCCACGTGGTATTGTCTTCCAGCACGAGAACGCAAGACCCCATACAGCAAGACTCACAAACGACTTCCTTGAAAAAAGTCAGAACGCCAACGTCGTTGTGTTGCCATGGCCAGCGATGTCCCCGGACATGAATCCGATCGAGCACCCATGGGACTACCTGTCGGCATGTCAGAAGACGCCCAGCGCCACCAACCACCCTTCAAGAACTGGAACAATGTCTTGGCGAGGATTGGCAACGTATCACGCCTAACGTCATTCGACGTCTTACGTCATCAATGTGTCGACGTGTTGTGCCTGCATTGATGCCAATGGTGGTCACACTCCATATTGATTTCCTTTATTTGATGATTTTTTGCGGTAATCTTGCCTTGTGAATATGTGCAAAAGTGCAGACTATGACCTCTCGTGTTTTCAAGGTCAATTCAGTGGTACCTGCGGCTTTCGATGGCATGAAATTGTGGACATTTGCAGAACTTAATATTCTATTGAAATTGAATAGATGTTCATTTATCTTTGCTTTTGTTTTCTTTTCACATTTGGTCAAACCAAGTGGGACGTTTCTTTTGAGCACTAGTTTAAATAAAGTTATGAATAATATTGAATTCATTCAGCTTAATCTAAGGTTTTAAGACAAGATTGTTCTGTACCGCACCAAGCGCGTGAAAATGATACAATGTGCTAGTCAGCGTGACGTGTGAAGTGAGACATGATCTCTATGTAGTTAGAATGATTATTAACTGCCAGACTGTATCACACTCATAAAGGTAAGGTTTGAATGATTCGATTTGTCTGACAATTGCTACGCGTCTGATCCCTCTAATACAGTCTGGATGTATTAGCATTTATATCTGAATCTAACCACTGTTCTGTCTACCTACTGCCAGGTTCAGTGGACTATCTATTTTGTGCACAAATACGTTTCACTTCAGTGAAGACATGACATTCGATATCCATTGGTGTGGAAAAGGGTGAATGAGTTGGTTTATTGCAGAAGCTTTTTAGAATGTACAAACTATTTGAGGATGCATCAACTCAGGGCAAGTAACACCTGGCACAATGCAAGTAAACGTTTGGCTAAGGGTGGCAAGTTTGGCACTGAAGACCCAGGTGACACTGGGCGTGCGTGCGTGTGTGTTGGGGAGGGTGTGGGGAGGGCAAATTCTACTACACTTGGAAACACTGTCTTCATTGAGTCTACAGATTTTTTTCTGACTTGACTAGGATAGGTTTAATGAAAACGAAAGTGATCAATTGCACTGACCTATCTCATATTTGGCTGGGGTTTCATTTTATTACAATTGTTACATGAACCGTTGGCAATATTCACGACTAGACTGAGACAATAATCGTGGGTAGAGCCAACGATAAACACACAAACTGCAGGTTTCAATTAACAATAGATAGTGGTGATCATATAATAAAGTGGTTGCTTGGCGCTGCCATACGTCACAACTGATGACCGTGACATTTACGATGCTGTGTTTATATGTATAATTACACCATGACCTTTACTAAACTCTTGGCTCACACCTTCCTTCTTGGAGTGATGAAATCCATATCATGTCACCTACCCTCACAAGCACGAGTAATACTGGTATGATGAAATCCAAATGGTTTTATATGGTCAAACAGAAACCAGACGAAATGTTAATGTTCTATTTTCTGACTTTCAGTTTAATAAATACACAGAATGTATTTTATTGTTGAAGGGGTTACCATTGAACTACCAGTATTCTGTTGTATCTCAACGGTATTTTTAAAGACGGTCAGATATATCGAGAAGCATGGGTTGTATTTATTCAGCATAAGGTAAAATACTTTTATCTTATCTCACACATAAATATAGTTTTCTGATATTGCAATGTACTCCGCTGCCAATGTCAACTCATTTGGTACTTCGTGGTAGTACTTCTATATCTCGAATAACATTGAATCACGAATGATGCATGGAAATTACCGATGTTTTGCAAATGCAAATCGATGGCAGGTAGATACCGAGTTTTCGTGTGTCGTCTGCAAAATCTAGCGATGACTACGAAAAGATTTGCCTTGCATTCCAATAAATACATTTTGATAAAACGTTCAAATGTATTCCTCTGAATAGTAAGAAGGGGAATTACACCACGGCGATGTTACTAACGGAATACCCGCGGGAAAACATCAAGAAGCAAGATTCGAATCGTTTGATTCACACAAATCGGCTGAACAGTACGATCCGATACCCATGCTCCAAACAGTTCAAAAGTAACATTGAGGTGTTTGGTAAGATAAAAACGTTGTTCACTGGTCCCTCGGGGCCTTTGGATTGATGTACCCTCGATGCTTGTTTTTGTTCCACTCGCCGTTTGTGGTTGTTTGGCGATGCCTTCGGGCTCAAGGAACGTAAACAAACATCGAGGATACATCAACCCATGCCCCCTTTGTGACCTTAAACTACATCCTGTATTCAGACATTGCCCATTGTCAATATCGCCTCCATGCACCATATATGTATGGATCATTTCATATGCCACAATAACAATGTTACGTTTTCCTTATTCATTCCACTTGTCGAATATCGGCAACTAACCGCAAAACGTCTGATGCTATTTCTTGTGAAATATGTCAGACATGAGATCACAGCGCGGGAAGGTGGACCCATCAATGACAGAATGTAATCTTTCATCCCAAATACTGACATACTCCTACAACTCTGAAACTGAGCAGACTCACAGTGGGCTATGTTTTGTAACTTAAATGCATTGTTTCAAACCATGTTTTATTGTTCTAAAGGTGTAAGGAAACTTATTATTCTGAAAAAATAAATCCTCTGCACGTTCTACCTCACACATTCTAAGCACTGGTCAACGGTCAGTTAGAATTGCTATCATTAATCATTGTTTATCTTTTGCTTCACAGAAATAGCTGTACCGCCTCCGAAAGTGAATATTTAATATTAAACACAAAACATCTGATGTTTGTGTTGGTGCTAATAGTCGTCTAACAGGGGGTGCATAGATGCTTCTTTTTGTAGTTCCCGTTAATGAGTTTGAAAACTGGCATTGGATATGCGATCAAATGTTTGATAACTCCTGCCTTTTGCCAGGAGTAAAGTCGCCCCGACTCTTGACTCACAGGTTCCTTATGCGGGTAATGAAATCCGTATTGTGCTACAAGCTTAAGTGATCTTGGTATCATAAAGTCCCACCTTCATTTCTTCCGACCCTTGAAGATGCAGGGTAGAATAGGCCTTCAGCAACCCACGTTTGCCATAAAAGGCGACTTTGCTTGTCGTAAGTGGCGATTAACGGGATTGGTTAGTCAGGCTCGTTGACTTGGTTGACATGTCATCGGTTCCCAATTGCGTAGATCGATACTCATGCTGTTGATCACTGCATTGTCTGGTGCAGACTTGATTATTTACCGACCGCCGCCATATAGTTGGAATATTGCTGAATGTGGCGTCAAACTAAACTGACTCACTCACCATTTCTTCCGATTTCTTCCACACAAGGACAGATTTAAGCAGGAGTGTTCCGATCGAGTGTGGCATATATGAAAGAGACATACACACATGGGGTATGGAAATTCAAAAGCCAGGCAGACGAAGGAAGCAATGCACACAAGATTCATTTATACTGCATCATTCCATTCCATGCAACAATGCCAGTGGTAATCTTATCATTGATTAAATCAAGTCTGATTGTGATGAAATAGGGTCGAATTGTCATAGCTACAAAATGTCTCAGCAAATTTTGCAAATTGGTCTGGGGTGTAGTTGAGATGTCCCAATTTATTTAAAGTGACTGAATATATGTCATATATGCATAGCTTTTGTCAGCTCTGATAATTTTCATATAAACGTTATGCATAAAGTTGCATCAGTCTATTAATGGAATAGGTATCAGAAATGCTACTTCCGAAAAAATTCTGTATGAAGAACATAATTTCAAAGTTAGTATCAGATACCCAGTTTAACTACTATCATACGCAAAAGTCTGACTCCAGACTGACCAGTCCCTGTTTTATCCCCTTGAATCATAAAGGCACTACATCTATCATTGACGGCACTCATGGGATTCAAAATGTCTAGTCAGTGAATGAGTTTAGTTTTACGCCACACTCAACGGCATTCCAGCTATAAGGCGGCGGTCTGTAAATAGTGAAGTTTAGACCAGACAACCCAGTGATCAGCAACATGGGCATCGATTTACGTAATTGCGATATCTGTCAACCAAGTCAGCGAGCCTGAACACCCGGTAACGTTAGTCACATCTTACGACAAGCATAGTCGGCATTATGGCAAGTGGATTACTTTTCTACCCCGGATCTTCCCAAGTTTCAAAATGTCTTACTGTGTCAATGGACGATGAACATATTAAATAGACGATGGTTGTTAACATACCACATAGTTTCCATTACAATTACAAGAATTCCAGTGTAATTTAACAGTGTGTTAGACAGCAGCCTCAGATTGCCCTACAGACATGTACAGAGGCAGGGAATATGTTTATTCAGTATAAGGTCAAAGGCACATACAACACATACGGCATACAATATTCATGCACTGTTTCTGCAAGATTAGATATCCCTTTCAATGTCTAAACCGGTTATTCGGAAATGGCTCCGCTTCCATATCAATGCGCGATGTTCAAGGGTCAATTCGTATGCCACAATAACAACGTTACGGTATCCTTTTCCAATCCACTTGCTGGAGAAGGGGAACAAAATGCAAAACGTCTGAAGTTACTTCTTATGAAAAGTGTCAGTCATAAGATCACAGAGCGGTGAAGTGGACCCTTCTATGACAGGATCTTATCTTTCGCCCAAACCACCCAGAGCGTCTACAGATTCAGATCAGGCTATGTTTTGTTGACACGCTTTATTACAAACAAGGTTTTATTGTTTTTCTTGTGAGACAGTTTCTTACTTTAAACATACCTCAATGCTTTTATTTCCTGTCGTGCCTCACACATTCCGGTCTTTAGTCAATGGTCTGGTAGAATTGCCTCCATTATTCTTCTGATGCTTCTCATATGCATTCATATACCGTCCCCGTCAAGCGGAAGGTTGAAACCTTATGTGAATACTGATTTTAGCGGTAGGAGAGTCTGCTGTTAATACTGATTTTCAATGGATACAATTTCATGTGCAGGTTGGGTTTTTTGTGATCCTTATGTAACTGTGCACCCTACGTACATCAACACAATACAATACAACTAGATATTTGTATAGCGCCGATATCCAGTTAGTTCAACTGCTCAAGGGCGCTTCGTTTTTCCCTCGATCATTGGAAGTCCATCACAACGACACATAGTATTTTCAATCCCAACTCCCAGGGGGCCATACAACTCTTGCAGCCTACCAGGCGCATCAGGTTAATGTGGCTTTCCCATCCTTACGAGGTACCCATTCATAGCTGGGTGGACTGGGACAGATAGTCACAGTACTTTGTCCATGTTTGCTGCACGTTGCTGTACCCGCAACTAGGTGTTTGCATGTATTCGTGTGGCCACCATCTGGTCATCTACCAACGGATTCGTGGGCCCCTTTAAGTGCACGGGGTTGTGTACTGCACACTAGGGGTTGTGACAACACTGAAAGAGTTAAGAATGAAGATTTTATGGATATCAACTTCTTTATATGAGAACACAACGTGTTCTCATATAAAGAAGTTGATATCCATAAAATCTTTATTCTTATGCATTTCACTTCTAAATGCCCTTCAAAGACTTGACTGAAAGAGTTTGCACACAAAGTTGACTCCAAGGTTCTTTACACCCGGTCACAGGTGGGCTCGATTCCTGCACCTCCAAGCTCGCTGGATTAGTAACCTGGCGCCTTAGACAGCTCGCCCACCGCGTCGCCATCCCGATATATGAGCGCAACTGTCTCTCAACCGTGTGCATATTTTTATCTCGACATGATACATTAAAGTCATCAACAAAATAATTACCTACCAACACAGTCATTTAACATAAATACAATATATATATATATATATATATATATATATAATAGCTGTTTCTCTTCAGACTGAACAACGGTATACATAGTTACCTATGTAAAATTATGACAGTATTTAGTATGGCAGCATTCAGTTCATGTGTTGAGATGACTTTATTGTAGTACTCGTAGTACTTGTAGTACATTTCAGCCTGTTTAATGTTTTGAAATATTGGTGTATGATTTTATGAGGAGGAATGTTGAACTAAAGTATCTCCAGATTTTATGGCAATATCACATTCACCAGTTGGTATTGTGTTCCCATTCTTTCAGAATGCTTGAATGTACGATGTACCTTCGTATGTAGTATTGTAAAACGATGTAAGGTGTGCTTAATATTTCTCTGCTTTTTTCCTCGCTTTCTTAGCATTAGGTTTACAATCTGCATGTAACCACGACTTCCTTCTTGTGGAGTTGTAGAGTCTTTTGATATACACTCGTCAGCTAATACGTTTGAAACGTCAGGAAATACCTGAATGGGATCAACAATATCGCTGAAACATTCGGGTCTTAGTTAGATGCACAATAAGTCTGCAATACGGACCAGTCTTGGAATAATGGATAAGTTCTGATAGTAGCTTTGGAAAGTGGTCACTTCGACAGTGGACATTGTAAAGAACTGACTAATCAAATACATTACATGTACATATGCCTAGATTATAGTCTGCTAACGATACGTGAAGAGAAGAGTAGGTGCCGGTTGCAGGATGCAGATAAGTGCTTGACATCATTGTATATATTCCACTCAATGCTGGGGATAACATCATCCAGTATTTTACCTATAGTGTTAGTATTTGTACCACACTGGAGTGGATTATGGCCATTGATGTCACCCATTACGGTGCAGTGTTTCGGAAGTTAATCATAGAGAGCTTGCAGATCAGACAGGTAAAGTGTTGAAGAAGGTGAAAACAATTGTGAGCATATTGTAAAGGCAACATGATGAATGTGTTTCGATGCACCAGCTTGGATATTAGTTGCAAGTATTACAGGGCTGTGAATAACCTTCTGCTTAACAAAGGTTGACTATTCAGCAGTGGCACTATCACCCTGAGAAATAATTATGTGCGTCTTACTGACGTAGATAATAAGCCTTTCTGTTTCAGACAAGTTTCCACGAGATGGAATGTTGACGGTGCCAGATGTTGGACGTACTGCTGTAACTCATTAGATTTTGTCCTTAATGCTCCACTATTCCACTGTACTCAATAATTTTGGAATACATTATCATTTTGCTGTATTAATTGGGTATCTACCCCGCTTTGACCATCGGATGGTTGTTATCGGATATATCCATATCCCCCATTGATCCAAATTTATTAACACTTTTATCTTATCTTCTGACCCTTGAGGAGCTCGACTTGGTATCGAAAGTTCTTTTCTCGTTTTGTTTGTTTTACTGTTTCTTTTTCATTCTTCCTTTCTCATATAAACGTATGTTCCAAGAGTACTTTATGTACTGGTGTAGTAACCTTCAGCAAAGTTAAAGAGCTTCCAGTGTCAGCTATACGTAGTCGACCGACGTAAGCCATTGATTTTGGGGACAATGCAGGTTCCCATTCCGGGTAGGTTTGTTTGTGAGTTTGCTTGTTTTGCAACGCCGCAATCAGCAACATTCCAGCTAAAGAACATCAGGGTTCTTACTGATCTTCAGTAATCCAGCTAGTCGTAAGAGGCAACTAACGGGATTGGCTGGTCAGGTTTGCTGACGTGGTTGACTCATGTCATCGCATCCAGATTTGTTAAGACATGATTATATAAAGACATATGAGTGGCAAAATGCAGATTGCAGCAAACAACATAAAAATATACAAACAAATACAGTCCAGCAAAAATAGGAAACTTGGCAGTCGTATATCATAAACGGGCAATATCTCAAATGCAACTCATATGCCCTTGTATTGTTTTTTTACGTTTCAGATTTTGATCAATATTAATACACTATATGACTTGTCGAACTATTTTTACTGTCACATATCACGAATACCTTATGGCATTCAAGAAAATGTCAGAAAAAGAAAATTAGATAACTTTCCTAAAGGACCACGACGTTAGTACCACAGGTAACACGAGACCATGTCGACGTATACCAGCAGTACATTCAAGGAACCAGGTTGAAGCAATGCTACACCGTCCATTGCCGTCGGAATAGTTGGGATTTATGTTCAGATTTTGACATTTCAGGTAATGAAATTGTCATCTTGAAACGGGTGATGTATTAATTTTGAATATGATATGCAAGTGGATTTTTTTAGCGAACTGCGACACTTAATGATATGTATATGATCGCAATGGGCTATGTTCGCAATGGGTTATGTATTTCATAGGATTAACATTCGATGCCATAGCATCGAGATTCGAACCTTGTTGTTTGAATTTGCCTTGTAGATTAATACGATAAGTAAACGCCTCGAGTGATATTTTACAAAGATGATTAAATGAATCGATTGCAGCCCACCGCTTTGACTGATGTCCAAAAAGGACATTACCAAAGATTGTTCCCAAAACCAGTAAAACACGGTATCATGTAGATAGTTGTATTGTCACAAGATATGAATTAACAACATCTATTTGAAAGCTCTGCAAAGATTGAAACGTATCTTGCATATAAAGAGGACACGGTTGATGTCATTATAATATTGCCTTGGCTGTGTTTCACGATGGTGTGACGAAAGTGTCAGGAGGGCAGCTGTCACGCGTAAAATATTGATATGTACGTTCATGTACTTAGGACCACTTATCACAGAATAGTTCTCACTTGAAGGGCATTGCGTAAGACCCATGAAGATTCAGGTTATATTTAGAACTGGACTTCATCAAGCCATACCTGTCTTAAGAGGCGACCAACGGGATCGGGTGGTCAGACTCGATGACGTGGTTGGCATATGTCTTATCTCAACTAAGTAGATCGATCTTCATGCAGTTAATCACTGTTTTGTCTGTCAGACTTTATTATTTACAGACCGCCGCCATATAAATGGAATGTTGCTGAGAGCTGAGTTAATAAAGGCAGGCCTGCTTGCAGAGATATGATTCTGAAACCATAGTCCAGCAAGTATATATTTATGGATTATCAATGAGGCTATAACATACGTTAATATCGCCAAAACGTTCGTCGAGCCATTTCGACTTTCTGACAACAGTAATAAGGCAAAGGGTGGTGATGAGACAGAACCAATAATGCTATCTGAATATTAATACGATATTCAAAGATTACTGAAATGGATCTTGATAATGTTGACGGGTCTGAGACACTATGTTCGTTTGAGTACTACAATTCTTATGAATGTCAAGCACGGTGGTATTGAATTTGATCACTAGTGAGTCATTAAGAGACATCGTGGTAAGCGGCGAACGGGGATATGTATCATATTTGTTTCTGATTTGTGTGTGTATGTGTGAGTGTATGTGTGTGTGTGTGCGTGACTGCGGAAGTGGCCATTGCTACAGTTTAAGCACTGGAAGAAACCTCGAAAGCATGATTACATACTCTTCGTCTGAAGGCGGTGGCTAGCACAATACATCATAATAATTACATTGATATATGTGCAAAGGTCAGAGGCATACTCACGGAGACACTTTCTAATGACAAAAAGCATTGTAAAAAGTATGAGTTTTTAGAGTGGTTTAGTTGAAAAATGATGATGTATTTATGCTCAGATATATTCAGTAAATTCATGTATCTCTGTTGCATAGGCAGCCCTCATCTCTAAGACGAATGTATCAATTACTCGAACCTGGACCACATAATCCTGTGACTGATCTTGACAGCAGTGACACGTGCCGTTGGTGTGGTATAACCCGCACTCATATCGTATAACCCGCACTTAACTGTGTCAGTGAGTCTGACACATTATAGCTTAGATGCAATCAATAAAATCAACACGATTAAAACACAGTTATCGTTTATTCGTGACATATATTGTGTATTTCTGATTATGAAAACACTCCAACAAATTAACAAAATTATCAGCGTAAATCCAAATCAATAGTGCAATATTTTGTACTTAGGTTTACTACCATTGAAACGAAGCACCCGGGATACCAAACCCAGTCAGAGCGGGTGGGCTTGCACTTAAATGTACCGAAGTGAATCGTTTGATTCGGGACTTCGTGTATACTCAAAAGGGTAACCCATGACAAAACGTAAAACCTTGATTCGTTGAATTTAGTCTGGGATTTGAACCTGAGTTACTACTTCAAAGAACCCAGTGCATCACACGACAGTATCTCTCTCTCTCTCTCTCTCTCACACACACACACACACACACACACACACACACACACACACACACACACACACACTTTCTAGAGACTTTCTTATGCATTGCCTAGTTAAATAAATGGCGTTACTGCTTTGCATTCACGGGGTTTCGTATTACAGGATGATAACGGCGCTAACACGATTGGAACGATCCTATTGCTATTACTATACCAGTACTTGGTGGAATGGAACGCCAGAACAACTTGCTCAGATCTGGATTTAGTAGTTACAGTCGATCCGTTGCCTTTACAGTCCAAGTCTTGTACATCCAGATCTTTGCGCGACAGTAAGACGGATTGGTATTATACATACCATTACAGCTATGATGGTAATCTCCTGGGACTGAGGTACGAATTCTTTAAAACTACCTGTTGCATGTATGTAAAAGGCAATGGCGGGATCCAATTTTCTTTTGCCCAAACCAAGTCCTATAATATATCCAAAAGTTTAAGGACTCCTGGTTTGATATTTGATATATTTACAGTTGCTGATGCTAATACAACTGACCCCACAACTTAATGTACCGACATGATCATTCTCACGATTTGACAATTGTGAGCTCATTCGGCTTGAGTGGCACGAATGCGTATCTATAGTATGTACAAATAAATTGTTTTGGCCAACCTCTGTCCACTCACAAAGTAACACGGCTGTAATCAAATGTTGCCATAAGTTTCGTGTGGCACCAAATCGGGTTGAATCTTCTGTAAAGACATACTGTCTACATTTGGTAGTATGATATGTTTAACTCCTATACGGTTAAAAAAGACGTCGAAAAACTTCCATTATCATCGGAACTTGCTGTTGAATGCAACAGATTAAACAGCCATGTACATAACCAGTTACTGGTGACAATGGGCATGGTGTTTAAATGAATATCGGTGTGGAATACATCCATTCATCAAGCTTAGAAGTATCTTTTCCAAAGAGAAAATACTCAACATAGCCTGGTCATTGGTTATCAGTTTCCTTCTCACTATTTGGATTTATCTAGACTTTTAATATTGATGAACATAAATGGTGAAACTGTATTAGTCAGCTGCTTTATTGTGAGGAGGAAGACGTTTCGAAATATATTTGTACTTCTTCATCCAGTGAATCACAAACATGGTAGCTGATACCTATGCATGGGAAACAACATCAATGATGGATAATCCTAGGCCAAATCAAACAATATGATACATGTAGCCTTATCACCCACACTGCATGCCTTGACCATGTTGAACACCAGTGCTTGTCACCGTCCATGGGACAGAGTGATCAATACTCATTCGTATTTGAACATGTGGACACTGTTTCAACATTGAACTGAACCCAGTCTCTTGTAGTAACTGATACAACCTTAGTCTAGTTCCATATCAAAAAGATTTTGGAGGGTGTGTGGTGTCAGACCAATTATTGGATAACACGTTTACTGCTGCTGAGAGATCCTAAAAGATAGGAACGTTTCTAGCATTTGGTCTAAGACTAAGCACCGGTGGCACTTAACGCGTGAAGCCACCGGTTATTTAGCGGAGACTGGTAATGGCACTGGACTAAACGATGCCGGGGTAATTATTTGAGGCGTAAATAGTCATGTCAGGTAGCCAGGAACTGACAGGTATTAGACAAGGAGGGTAATAGCTCTGATTCCTGATAGTGAAAACATGTAAGCCAGCAAGGATGATTAAATTAACAAGATATGGAAGCCAATTATTAATACGTCCCATGCATTTGGCAGGTATGTTTCCTGGTTACGCTTAATTGCTAATTGGGAATCTCTTGATGTAGCTCCTCTGACGTAGAGTGAGTGAGTGAGTTTAGTTTTAAGCCGTACTCAGCAATATTCCAGCTATATGACAGCAGTCTGTGAATAATCGAGTCTGGACCAGAAAATCCAGTGAGCAACAACATGAGCATCGATCAAGTGGGAAACGATGACATGTGGCAAACACGTTAGCGAGCCTGAAAACCCGATCCCGTTAGTAGCCTCTTACGACAAGCATAGTCGCCTTTTATGGCAAGCATGGGTTGCTGTAAGCCTATTCTACCCTGGGACCTTCACGGATCCCTTTGACGTAGAGCGTGTAGGACGATGGTAGATTTCCATCAGAAAACCATTCACATCTCTACGTTCAACGAAGATTAGCTGCCGAAAACATCAACATCCTTGCAATAGCTTGAAGACACTTTCTTTCTCATTCCTTCCATAGTTTTGTTTCGCAGTTCAACCTGCATGCCCAATTATGCTTGCACCAGAAAATTTAGTGACTGGTATTAAGTTCAACAATCAAGTCGTTTTTGGAAGGTATTTTACCACCAGATTTATTAATCGCAGGACCACGATAAAGTAATAGACCAATCCAACTCAGGATACCCCAAGTGGCGATACCAAACGTCTAGATGTAAGTCTGTAATGACACAAACATAAAAAAAATAACAACATGTAAAAACAACGGCAAACATGAACACAAGCAATTGATATTCCCTTTATTATCAAAACAAGTAACATGTTTAGACTATGCAATGATTCAGAGTAAGTGTGTTTCATAATTATCTTATATCTGCACCCACCTACGTATCTGTGTCAACAGTGCGACACTGTGCAGACATCCATTGTAGGTTTAGATGGCTTACCAAACACGCTGTTTATTCTAAGCCTACACACATTTTCCGAGTGGTATGAAGCTATTTTGGCATGCTTAAGCTTGTAT
Source organism: Haliotis asinina (assembly GCF_037392515.1). NCBI lineage: Eukaryota > Metazoa > Mollusca > Gastropoda > Lepetellida > Haliotidae > Haliotis > Haliotis asinina. The sequence continues at coordinate 53,691,478 of NC_090288.1, forward strand.
TACGTCTCTCTCATGCAAGACAATCGCATTTTCCTTTGACCGGTGTTAACCAGAACCATTTATTCCTTTAAAATAACTGTTTGTTCTTTATTTATTCGCCAGTCGATTTCAACCTCAGTCTGATATGTGTACGTTAAAGACGTCGGTATAAGTCCATCTTTCGGCAAACAAATGTTTTAAACTTACAAACTGTATTAAAAGCTTAGCTGATCTGAACTCATTCTTCTCAAATGGACATGATTATTCAAATCGCCATGTCAGTATGCATTTGTTCTCAATGAATCTTCATTCCTCTGAATCAAACTAACATTGCTCTCAAAGGATATGTTACTTAACATGTATAAAGATAAAATTCATGGTAAACTGAACCCCGCCATGGGCGTAGTGTGTGCATTATCATGAAAACAAATATATATGATACTGCCATCATAAAGTGGATTGCGGCATCATATTGCACAAATTGCGCTATTCCCTGATCAAGCTAACGTTGATAAAACCGTTGGACCAGAAGAAGTGGGCCGAAAAAGTCAATAACAAGAGTTATATGACGGGTAGATGTAAGCCCTTCTTATAGGCCACGTGGTCACACGACAGCTTTGACGCTCAGCCATGTCAACCTCGGCACGCCGCGAGAGGTTGATATAACTATCCACGTACTTCCCGCAACGAAAAATAGATTTGGATATGCCATCAGTGAACACGCTCTGCGTTCGTCATATGGAAGGCGATAGAGATGGCTTCCTCCATGTGACTGTGCTGGTTTTGAGTTACCTCCCATCTGTATCAAAATGACAAAGCCACGAACATTCATGACTGTGTCAGAAGAGGACATAAATATATCGAGTCTCTCCTATATCAGAGAAAAACATGTATTCAATACTTTTGTCATATGAAAATAATTATTGAATTCAGTTCGGCTGATCCCATGGTTTATTGAGATCGGCCTCGGTGAATAGGTCAATAAATGATTGGATCAAACTCGCTAGACGTCAATAATTATATATTACCTCCTTGGGCAACCATCACACCACATCTAGTCATTCGCAGGGAAAGCTGTTAGAACACTATAACTGACAGTCGATGGCATTGGTCCGCTGGTACTATTCTAAGCTCATGTATGATTCATCTGGGCCCTTATTCTCGAAACCTTCGTATTCCTAAGAATTCTTACCTTTGATCGTAAGAATGTGCTTACGCAGTTCGTAGAGCTACGAACGTCTCTAAGTAAGCCTGCTCTCGCAACTGTCTTCTCAGCTCCCCAAAATTGCGTTCGATCAGGTAATCTATGACATTTAGGTAAGGCAGAACAGCGCGGGTCACAACGTTGTTAGGTTGTAATGTCTGGCAAGGACCATGTAACTGTAAGATTGGCAGGACTGGTTCAAAACCTGGTCCGAAAATCCTCCTAAGCAGCAATCAGTCTGAGTCGCCGGTTAGCACAATGCTGCACCAAAAGTTGTCAACTTCAAGAAAACAAGCTGAAAAACCCCAAACCCAAACCTGACAGCGACAAAGTGCAAAGTGAAACGTGACTCTTCCCAGAGGACAATGCCGCTTCACTGCCTCTGATTAAATCCTACAATCTGTTCACCTATCCTAAACGCGAAGGACTGTGACACTCTTCGTTTGTTGACACTCTTCGTCCGAAAAAATTCGACTGGTGGAGGTCGCAACCTACATATTGGTAAATGCAGCTTTGCATTGATGAATTCGAACTTTTTAATTCAATAGTGTAATCAAAATACACGAATTCATTGTAGCATGAATTTTATGACAGCTGCCCCGAAGATTGATAATTTGTATCATTGAGATAAAAGCATTACTTACTTTTAGAGAAGGGTTGCCTGATATAGTGCATTTAACAGTTTTCGGCTGCTTTTTACCTTCCTGCGTATGTAACACCCATGATTGTTCTATATCAATATGCCATTAACATGTAACTACATGTAATAGCTACTGTTCACTGTCAATTTGCTGTTGGTCGGTTTCATTGCTCCATGTATGGCATCGGAGCCTTCTAGGTTGGGTACGCAGTGATACACTTCCAATGGAAATAGAACGTGGTAGACTTTCTCGTTCAGAGACACCACCTGCGGACAGGCGTTGTCTTCGCTGTAGCAGTCAGGCTGCAGGCTGTCGAAGACGAAGTCAATATTTTAGTTAGCTGGTCTTATTTTTCTGATCTTCGGTATGATTTGTTCAGAACACTGGTATCTTACACCCACAGTTTGCTCAGCTGCAAGTTACATCTCTCCTACAAACAGAAAAGCAAATCACATTGTTAATCCGCTGGCCGGTTTAGTTAGCTGCATGTATCAGCGTAGGTTATATCATCCGAATAACATTTTTGATCCTTGTGTTTTTTTTTTTGTGTTTTTTTTTTTTAAATATGTGAGATACGCCACGATGTTTTAATATAATATTTTATACACGCTATTCATATGTGCACATTGTCTAGTTTGTCTCACTGGCCATATGGCCTAGTTTTGTATTTTGCTATGCTCATTTGCCACTGCCATTTTTGTCGTACGTTCACGTGGCACATAAATAAACTGTTTTGTCTGTCGGAAGAGGCGACTAACGGGATCTGCTGGATAGACTCGCTGACTTGGTAGACACGTATCCCAAATGCAGAGCTCGATTCTCATTATGTTGATCACACTGGATTGTCTGGTCCTGGCTCCACTGATTACAGGATACCGATAAGTACCTGGAATATGACTGAGTGCGGCGTCAACCAGCAATCAGTTAATACGTAACAATCTGCCGTGTTCTTTGGTGACTTTCAGATGCTATGTTTCCATATCCCATTAATCACTATTTATACACCATTTCTCTTGAAAACGTTTTCCTGCACATTCATCTACCAGTACTTTGAAGTTCTCAGCAATAAGGACACAGGATTTCAGAAGGATCCCTTGTATTAAGATCTGATGTTCTTTGAAGTATCGTATGACATTTAATGTGGCACGAAATGGAGATTTTTTTATTCTTAAAACAAAAATCGTAATAGATACAAATATATCATTCTACTGTCATTCATTGTACCGTCTGATTTGCAGGGCATGATTACATTACATCCAATGTAATGACATTACTTCACAACCAAATCTATTTAGAAGTTTGACGATGAAGATAATCGAACTCTCAACATACAATCCATAATCTAACCGGTCTATATATTCAACGAGACAGTTTGATGCTGAGGATTTAGCAATGATATAAATTCTGATATATATACTTTTTGTACCATGTTTGCTGATATGTCCCGGTATACTGATTGATGACGCCACATGTTATTTACACTGACGCATGCTATTTGATTTGTGATTTCAACAACAGTCTTTAAGAAACGTGCACATATTTGACGAAAAGGTTAGGCCAAGTGTGCACGTTTTGACACGCACACATACTTATATATATACACACACACATATATATATATTGGTGCTGCAGGTGTTTATGTATTGCCCGCATTGTTAAAGAATTAAAGGACATGTACTGATACGGTAAGTTATATTCAGCAATACACAAACAAAATGTGTAGCAAAATAATGGAGCAATAACATTGTTTAAACTGTTTCAATATAATGAATAACGCAAAATGGCTGTTCCAGGTTTAAAAGCCTTCTTGGCTTGGTCATATTGCTGATTACCCCACGTCCGGTGGGGTAAGATGGCCTTACCATGTCCCGGATGTCTTCAATGATTTTAGTGATGGTACTAGTGTTCATCTTTATTGTGAAGGTACAGAGTGCGGCAGTGAGCTCGCCAAGCAAGGATGAATCCTATGGAGAAGAAAACCCATGTGTGTGGATTCGAATCGAGGCATATAGAAGTTGGTGTTTAAATATGAGACACAAGATTTTATAGGTCAGTTTCTTCTTTCTTGTAAGCAAAACGCGTCTGGGGTTTCCTTGCCCCTTCATCAGGCGAACGCTGGCTAACAGATATACGGGGTGTATATACTAGTCATGTACATACTGACAGCATGTAATTACAATAAACAGGTGACTTTGACAGGAAAGAAAATTGATATACACAAGAAGATACCGGTATGATGATTTAGAGAAGATTAAGTGGGTGACAGAAACAAGTTAGATCTAATTAATGTACAAGTTTGAGTTTTACGAAGCTCTCAGCAATATTCCAACTATATGAAAGCGGTCTGTAAATTATCGAGCCTGGACCAGACAGTCCAGTGATTAACACCATGAGCACCGATCTGCGCAATTTGGGAACCGATGACATGTCTCAACCAAGTCAGCGAGCCTGACCACCCGATCCCGTTCGTCGCCTCTTATGACAAGTACAGTCGCCTTTTATGGCAAGCATGAGTTGCTGAAGGCCTATTCTACCCCGGACCTTCACGGGTCCCACAATAGTTTAGCGTAAACTGACAAAAGGCGGTTTGGATTCGACAGTCAGTCAGCATGCATGTCAATAATTCCCCTTACATTCCTTTCAGGTTTATCAACGCTGATACTGAGATGCAATCTTATCTCGCCCTCTTGTTCCCTGAGACAACATAATTGTACATCAGGTAAATAGTGGGGAGTTCATTTACTCTTACATATGCATATGGATTTAAATAAACAAAACTGACAGCACAATGTATGTACTGTTAATATTTGAACCTTTGCATGATACACGATAAAGACGTTTCATAAATAAATAAATAATAAATAATTACTTCAAACCCATACATATATCCAGGCATGAGAAATGTACTCTCAAGATACTGGATTCATCTTGCACCTTTCAATGAGTATATCGTTGAAATGACGTTTTTGCTACAAATGGCTTTCGGTTAACCAAGATCTCTTTCCCTGTCGTTCCACATCTTGTCTTTCCAGAGCTTGTTTGGCTACGAACTGATTTCACGCTTAAACATGGATAAGATTTGTAGGTGTAACGACATGAATATTTGGCTAATTCACCACGTACTAAGGGTGTTCATTTCCTTTGATATATTTCCAGCTGCCGAGAACCTCATATTTTGTTTTCGATTGAACGTATTGTAGTTTGAACGTAAGTAGCTTTGTTGTAATAAAATAACACATGCAATCTCATTATTTGAGAATTTGCAGTGATGAATGTTACATGTGGCCTTCACGGCACAAAAGTGGTTTTATACTGGAACTATGTTTGCTTCCAGTCGCACACAATAGTTCCTACGGTCCTATTTATGGTTGCTATCAATTTCTACCCTTTTGTATACTGTTATCAACAGATAGTTTACTATTTTGATCATGAATTAGTTCGAAAAAAATACGTCAAAATGTAGTTGTCTTACTGTCATCCGAAGGCATTATGTTATGAATTATACTTACGTTATTCTTGATGTATTACTTTTTGTCGTGACCATTTTGCTGAAATATTGTGTGATCAGAAATGTTAAGTCACTCATTCACATAAACCTGGTATGAGTGTTGAAGATGATGAAACATGTCACACACTGCTGGTCGTAATGTAATTGTTTTACACGAAAAGTGTCAAAAGAAAGATAAGAATGAAGATTTTATGGATATCAAATTCTTTACTATTATCACATTATTTGTGTTCTCATAATAAAGAAGTTGATATCCATAAAATCTTCATTCTTATGTATTTCACTTCTAAATGCCCTTCAAAGACTTGAAAAGAAAGATAATAGTTACGTTTCTCAAAACGCTGGGTTATGCCGTTCTTGTAAAGCTTGACACTTCGCACTTATGCCACAGGGCACGTAGTGATAAAATGTTGTTAACAACCACTTGAACCGTTCCTGATGTCTAAGAGGCACTTTGAAACATGTACATCTCCGGGCAAGACGAATAAGCATGCAAATCGCGGCCGAAAAAGTCCACACCAAGAGAGGAACCTACAGCAATACCGAGAAAGTAGACTAAGTATAACTGCTCATTTAAATTCATATCCCACCGTAAGAATGAACTTCGGTCGAAAGATGTAAACAATGTATGACATTTTTTGTTATGCTTGTCTCAGATCTGTCTTATGATAGCTTCTTCCTCCGTCCATACATACAGTGTTGTAAAGTTTACCATTTCTTGTTGGATTCATAATTTATAACGATACGATACTGGTTTTGGTCAGTAAAACATTAATAGTATTGCAAGGTTTGGGAATCGGAAGTGACGGCTACATTCAAGGGAATTAGTTACAGCTATATTCTCGATTTACTTCGATTACTAGCGATATAATGAAGGTATCCCGATCTGAGGTACTCATACACGTTATTCTGCCACATGTGTCGCAAAGAAAAGGAAACGTAACATGCTCAGATACTTATCGAGCATTTGGTTGCACAGAGCTACAGTCCGGAGATGTGTGCGAGTTTTACTTGTATGCGAGTGTGTGTGTCTGAGTGTCTAAGTGTGTTGCTTGTACCCCTATGGCTGCAAGCTGGCCTTTTTATACCATTACTGCACAAGTACTACATTGTATCGTATTTCGCATTTTGGGAATTAGATTTGTATAAGAACAACTCAGTGTGTTACATGTGTGTTTGAATGGTCGCCCGATCTAAGAGAGCACAAAGCAATTGTTCCGTGAGACACTCACAGTGGGATAAAGTTACAGACACGCCTCATTAGCACTTTCTGGCTTACACGTTTGATCATTACGCACAACCTTTAAGTAAGTAAGTGAGTGAGTGAGTGAGTGAGTGAGTGAGTGAGTGAGTGAGTGAGTGAGTGAGTGAGTGAGTGAGTGAGTGAGTGAGTGAGTAAGTAAGTAAGTAAGCAAACAAGCAAGTGGTTCGCCATCGATTCGGTACAGACACATGTGTACTACCTTTATAGAAAAACTGCACTGACATCGATATAGTACAACGAAATCTTGGAAGAATCATTCCTGGAGACGGTGTGTGTAGCTGAATTTGACTTCCCCTACGATTTATGGAACAACACAAGAAACCGATTCCTCCAACGACATCCTGTATGACGACATGCGATGAAAGGTTCGGAGTTGGAATAAAACTGAGCAACACACATGAGTAACACTTACAGTGTTATCACATGGAAAATGAGGGGAATGTTTTGATTCTGAAGTAATTGCGAATGCCCACAACTAGACATGGAGCCTGCATATTAAAGAAATACTTTGTGTTGTTTTCAAATCCATCTTAATCTTCAAATCAGAAACAGACACATTCCGTCAGATGACATTACCAAATGACAAAGGTCAAGAAAACAGGCAAAACATGTCACATCCAGTATGTTATTAACGGAACAACTGACCAACTCAGCTCTTCCCGTTTGATCACTGTCACAGAGATCCATACGTTCTGCTACACATTTGTCAAGTTAGAAATATGGCGTTGTTTCCGCACCGGACACGACGCTCTTCATTTACACGAATCTATGGATTCTGTCCGTCACTTCGATTTATCAGACTTACTTAATCCCATGTCGGACTCAATGTATCACTGCCTTAAGAAAGCCTGGTTGGAAGCTAATTAACACGGACAGAGAAAAACATCCTGGAACTACCATCACCATGAGTAGAGATCATAGATTTGGATTGTATTAATACAAGTTACCATGTTTCTGCAGATATGCTTTGCACATCCAATTATTCATCAGTAACAAAATTAGCAGGAGAGCAGTTAGCAGTTATAAATATATTAAAGTAGCAAAAATGGTTAATATTGTTTAAATCAGCACGGAGTTTAACACCAAGGAGGATGTCTGGAAACAGAACAGTGATCATAGTTAATTATCATAGTTAATGCTAGGTGTTACTGCATTTCAGCAGCATCAATGGTTGAGTGAGAGAGCGGTTTAGCAGGCGCTCTAAATAGTACTTCCTCTAAATCTTGGCGAGCAAACTTCCCGTGAGAGGCAGACCCGAAGTGTATCCTGGTCTCAGACGGTTTCCAGTTTATTGATACTGATGAGCAGTTGCGTGATGCTGACAAACCTACCTGGACGAACATGAATTGAACCCAAGACTTCGCATTTCTGACAAGTCGTTGAGCACAACGGGACGATAGAATAGCCTACTGGTTCCCTTTCACACATTTCTCACAATTTTAAAATGTTCATGAGCAATTTGGTAACACGTGATTATACAGAATCTGTGATTTTCTTCAGTGTGTACATTATCGACAGTTAACCGATTCTGACGCATGCATTCAAGGGAAGTACCAGCTGAAGGTGATATTCATCATTTGGATCAAACATGTTATACCAGTTGATCCTTATACAGACTATTGATTACCAAAGAATTTTCTTTTGGCAAACTTTCTTAACTTCAAATTTTAGAATTCATACCACAGGACGTACTTTAGTACAGTACAACCATAAATGTAAGCACATTGTTTCCATTTTATAAATACTAAGCATGATTTTACAGTAGAATAGAAACTATGTAGAGTGGGAGTATTATGAATGGCCTCAATTCATAACATTTGTCACTGATTTCCTTTGCTCAAGATGCTGTGTGCCAATCTTTTGTCTTGTTTTCAACACAGATTGATGTCGCTGGTTATCAGTTGTTTCAAAGGCATTTAGAAGTTGGAGGAATCAAACTAAAAGTGCTTTATGGTTCAACTTCTTTATTATACAAGGTCACAACGTTTCGAGACAGATTCTAGTGAAAGATTCGGCATCCCTCGTACAGCAACTGAGAAACACCAGTGACACAAAAAAAGTTAGTCAGCTACGACGTGGTAGACCTATTTACCAATATACCCATCAAAGAAGCCATTCACATCCTATCTACTAGACTGGAAACATCTCTACCAGACCTAGACACCAAACGCACAGCCCAAAGCATCGTCGGTCTCGTAAGTAAATGCTTCGAGACTTCATATTTCAACTGGAATGGCCAGCTCTACCAACAGATCCATAGATTGCCAGTGGGATCCCCTCTATCTCCACTACTGACAGAAATATACATGATTGCCTTTGAAGAAACTGCCCTAAAAACTGCACCATTCACCCCAAAGCATTGGTTCCGCAAAGTAGATGATGTCCTAGCTCTCTTGGACGACAACCAAGATCCAGAGGCCCTGCTGCAACACTTGAATTCCCAACACCCAAGAATTCAGTTTACAATGGAAGAAGAGACACACCAACAGCTTCCCTTCCTGGACATTCTTCTCCACCGATGCCAACAATCCATTGCCACCAGTGTTTACCGTAAACAAACACATACGGATCAGTATATTCATCACCAGTCCAACCATCATCCCCAGATCAAGAAAGGCATAGTAGCTACCCTGGCACGAAGAGCAAAAGCGGTCTGCAGCCGAGACAGCCTCCACAGCGAATTAAAACACCTGGAATCAACCTTCCAAGACCTTAACGAGTACCCACCCCATCTAGTCAGCAACACCATCACCAAGACCCTGAAAGAAACTCCCAAGTCAACTAAACCAGAACCTTCCCCCATCAGAATTAACATACCATACAATGGCCAGATAAGTCATCGCATCAGCCGTCTCATCAAGAAAACAACAGGAATAGTCGTCACCTTCCGTAGTGACACCAACCTGAAAACGCTACTATCAGCGAATGGACGTGGGCCAACAACACCTAAATGCAACAACCCAGCAGGATGCATCTACCAGATCCAATGCAGTTGTAAAGAGACATATATTGGCGAAACTGGTCGACCACTGGCTATCAGGTTAAAAGAACACAAAACATCAGTTCAAAATTTGGATCAGAAGTCTGCTGTATGTGAACACATCATGCACAACCCAAATCACAAGATTGTTTGGGACAACACCAGGACATTAGTTAGGAACGCCAATGACTTAAAAAAACGGAAGCTCCTAGAAGCCATTGCAATCAAGCGGAACAATCCCTCAATCAACAGAGACGGAGGTGTTTACTTACCCAATGCATGGAACCACCTTATCCTCAGTGACTAATCTTTATCCAAACATCTTTACCTGTAACTCGTTAACCTAATCAACACAAGCCTGCACACCAATCAGTTGAAGCCTGTACATAAGTTGAAGCCTGTACACCTACCAATCGAAGCCTGTACATCAATTAATAGAAACCTGTATATCTTGTTACCCATTGTTATCCGTCTACTGTTATGTGTATATATACTGCAACCCTTTAGTTTTACCCTCACTTCACCTGAAGAAGACACTAGAATCTGTCTCGAAACGTTGTGACCTTGTATAATAAAGAAGTTGAACCACAAAGCACTTTTAGCTGGTTATCAGTCTCATATATATTTTAAACGGTAAGCTAACACCGATCCCAAAATGATAAACAACAACAACAACAAAACTGGCATCACAATAATAGAATTGATCGCCCTGTGCTTACCAGTGTCCTAGTGATGTTTTGTGATCGATGAAGTAAGGTAAAACGTGCAATTTCATTTCAATTTCGACTGAACATTGACTGTATCCGATCAGGCAGACCTTTACCGCATTTACAAAAGAAAATATTCACTACATAACACCCGTATCGCTGCCTCAGTCAATGCATAGACTTTTCTGACGTGAGAGTTGAACGCGATCAGGTAGGAACCTTGGGTACCGTGACTTCGGAATCCTCATCAGAAGCTATTTAATAGATTACCATCTGTCCCGAACCCAGGTGATGTTTGTGACCAATCTGCAGCCTACAAGATGGAAGCAATATCTCCTATTTTTGATCAATCGGTTTTGTGGGATTTTTTTGCCTCCTACTGTCAAACCATTTATGGGCAATATTCTGTGAATTGGTCCCAATGGTGAAGAGAAAACACTCAGTGCACCCGTGGCATGGCTTCATGCATACTTTCTCTGCTGATTTGATTACGTTACTATTGTCAGTTAGGATAGCTTTAATAGCTGCAAGTATGAAAATAGAGCAATGCATAATAATGAACATAAAGGTATTTCCAATGCCATGGCTTCTGTCGTCTAACGCATCGGATTCGAAGCTCATACGCATGCTTCTTCACACACAGCGAGGATGCAATGAGGTTCGGCCTCGTGGAAACCTTCTATGATGGTCGCAAGAGACAACCAAACAGAACGTGATCATACCGACTGAGTAGATCGTTGCTCACCATATCGTTATCTAGAATATCTAGAAATATCTAGAATGTATCGTTATTTATTAGACACCACATTGTGATGGAATATAGTTTAGTGCGGCGTTAGAAACAAACACATGTATCAGGGGTGCAACAAGATTACAGCATTAAAGGTCATATAAAACATTAATCGTGTATGTTCGACATGCTGATAACGTTATCAGATTTCACGCATCAGTTAAAACATAATTTGATGCAATTCCCTCTGGCTATCTGATAGTGATTGATGAAACAATCGTACAGTGAAATGCTATTTGCAGATCATTATTGCGATTATGGCTTACATGTTGCATTGACTTTCATGATTGGAAACTATTCCTCGCGAAGGGAAAATGCAATGGACAAGATGTACATGTAGCAGGTCGACTGCGACGTTGTCATGACTGTCCCTGTTGATGGAGAAGAAATGTTGGAACACTTCTATTCTGCATTACTTTGCTCCGTATATGTTAGAAAGATCATTATCTCATCTAACCAAAGTATAATATCATTGCCATTTGTGCTTGATAGAAAACATGTGACACTTTCTGAAACGACGATATTTAACGCCCCCTTATGTGTTTATACCGTGGCGATATCTGCTTTAAACTTGGTTCGGGCTGAATTAACTATATATCCAAGCTGCGCCGATAGCTAACAACATTCTCCAAAGTAAATACACTATTACATGATGCTTACACGACTCTTTGGTGTACCAATAATTAACGTTTATAAGGAACACATTTTAATCATTGACAAATTATCATTGCAGTAGGTGCGTCGTTTCGGTACAAGTAGTAGTCAATCCGTATAATGTGTTCTTCTTTATCACACTAGGAATACACATGTGACGTTGCATGTTAGTTCAGTTTCAAAATGCCTTTGAAGAATTTTATCACTTAAACTTCGAAACGCCACAGAAAGAAGAAAATATTTAACGCGTATGATTTATAATTCAAGAAATACAAATTTTAATGTTTTGCTGCCACAGCACTTAAACTGGTTTGTGAGAAGAGTCGTGGATGAATTATACCGGAAAAACTTGTCTGAGCCGTAGAGTGAAGTGCCAGGAGTGCCAGCATAGATGAGATCATGGTGTTTCACCAGACATCAGAAACACTTGTGCTGAGATCACCGTTACATGCATCTTACAAAATGTGTAATTCAGTAAGGTGGACGGTGACACTATTGACAGAGAGAATGAGAGTATAATGTGCACACAAAGGGTATTCTTGCTGATACATGGGCAATATAATGAACAGAATGACAGGTAAGTTGAATGTTTGTCGAGAATAACTGCCTTCGGCCTGTCAAAAGTTTTCTAAACTTTTCAATGTATGACACATTTCCTCTGCAGAGACATGAGATTTCCATGGGGACGCCTATGTTTTCACTTACTGAAGTTTCGCTTTCTGTGTAAGTGTTCAACACAGTGTATACTTGAAAAAGTTGGGAATCTTCGTGTACTGCAACGAAATCGTACTGGTAATGGACAGGAGTATAAATATGATACGTCGTGAAAAGGTGTTAAGTGTTGAACTATTTGTGTTTAATGCCAGCATAATCAATATAGATATTAATATTGGCAATAGACAGCGCGATACACGCCCTTGTTTTAAACACACCCGCAAGGTGCGCCTTAAAGGTGGTCGATGGATGATTGCCGTCGATGACAAGATGGACTCCGTTTCATATTGGCTAGTAAGCGGCTGATCGACCGCTGGTAGGAACTCAGTTGATAGTTGCAAGATGTCACCAGTTGACAGTTTTCAAGATCGTCAGCTAGTTGTCCCAAAGGGATTGCCGAGAAGGTAAGAAGTCATTTGACGGTTGCTTAAACCCTATTATTGGACCTGGCCAATACGTGCTCACCGAGGGAATGCTGTGATGGTATAACCCAATTGGAGGTTGCTAGATGTCCACATGGTGATCACAGCCTGCTGCTTTATTACTCGTAGATTGACGTTAAATGGTCACGCTGTTGTTTGCGTTGTTCTGTAGGTGTACGAGGACGATTGCTATGAAGTCACTTATTGATCTCTGGATTGTGACGAAGCAGAAGCTGTAAGACCATCGAATGGTGGTCACCAGTCATTTCCGAGATGGTCAAGGAGTAATCACAAGGTCGTTCCGTGGTGATCACTAAACTACATCGTGATGGACACTGGGAGTTTTATAAATAGTCTCTATACGGAACAAAAGTGATAGCACCCGTGAACGGCCATCTCCTCGTGGTGGGTGCTGGGTACCGCCAAGAGCCGTTCACCCCCCTTGTGGACCCAGGAGGATATTTGGTCCACAACCCGTCTGCCGAGGGTTGCGGAACTGTGTCGACGGAGAAAGGGATCCTGGTGGTTGAGGGCAATAGGGGCTTGTAACTGTGTTCCTGTTGCACAATACACCACTTTGGCCCTGACTTCGCCTAGACGGGTGGTTGAATGGGCCCGGTTCAACCAATCGGCTGGTCATGCCAAGTCCTATGCATGGAATATATATATATTATTTGAACTTGGAGTTTTACTTTTGGTCTTGGCCTATTTGTTCATCAAGCTTTCCTGATTTTCAAATGCATTTTTGAAGTTCTGAACTTTGCCTAGAGTCCTATGCCCAGAAGGCGATGGCTCATCGGCCAATCTGGTGGAATTATTAATCTTTTCATTTTTCTGCTGGAGTATATCATCCGGGTATCCTTTTTGCTGCAAGCCGGAGGCCCGCTTGTTTTGGCATTGTCCTTGTGATACTCCGTGGTGGGTGGGGAGCTTGGATGATGAACCATATTACAACAACCATGGCTTATGAAATTCCATCCAAAACAACATAACGTCCACTTCAGAATTACCCTGTTGATACTGACCACAGACCGTCTGCATCGATTGAGTATTGGCCGCGTTTCGTTGTGATTGAGACTCCTAACAAGACACCGTTAAAGCTGAACCCCTTTGCTGTATCCAAGGGTATTCATGGTATTGCTGGGGATGTTAAAAACATAAGACGCTTACGTTCGGGTGCGCTGCTAGTTGAATGTGGGAAAAAGCAACAAGCAACCAACATGATGAACATTAAATCTTTCGTGGGCATTCAGGTCACGGTTTCTGCACACAAAACCTTGAACACAAGTAAAGGCATCGTGAGAGATCGTGATCGATTGCTTGATGATATGTCGGACGTTGATATAGCATCAGAAATGAAGGATCAAGGTGTGCTTTATGTCAAGCGCTTTTCAACTCGAAGAAACAGTGAAACCATCAAAACCAATACGTATCTGTTTACTTTTCCATGTCCAAATGACAGGAGATACTCTAACCAACCTTAAGAGGTGTACTCATGTGGAATGTTTAACCTGCGATTAGCCTAACCAACGAAGGCATTACCACCCGTGCACCGTTCATATGTCTATAAAACAGGCGAAGACATTTTTTGTCGGATGACATACCAGTCAAATGGAATTCAGAATCAAAAACGACCTGACAAATGTTCAAAGAAATTGATTTATCTGATAATATTGATAACACCTGTCGAACAAAACCACCCTGAAAATCAAAATATACATTGTGTGGCATGATTTGAAACCTCTGGTGATGATAATGCCCGTTCCTGGATGACAATGCCCACGACTGACCTGCAAGGTCACCTGATCTTCGTCCCACTGGACATGCTTAGGGCATTATTGGAACTCGTGTTTACGGTCTCCATGTTCACCCAAGACTCTGTATGAACTTAAACAGGCGTTACAGGGAGAATGGCTAAACATTACACACAACAGGAACTTTACGGGGTCACTAGGTTAATACAAAGACGTGAAGAAATGTGCATTCGTGCTTATGATGGTCATACGCGTTACTGAACACTCTTCGCTGTTGAAAACTTTTAATGTTAACACTTTGCTCCATCAAAGTAGCACATTTTGCATCACTGTTTCACAGGTATATGCTTTGATGATTTTTAAGTCTATCATTGCTGTGTGTCATTTTATTTTGTGAATCGTGTGTACTTATGTTTCACCTTTCTATTGTATAATTCCATGATTGGCAATTTTAATAAATGAAAATGTAAAGGAACTATAAATTCATGTGGCTTAACGTTTGATAACCTATCACTATAGAAATCAATACACAATATATATGGGCTAAAGTCGCCAGCAGCAACACTTCATAATTCAATTAATTCTTACAGTTCCTTGCAAGTGCTTTATGTGTGATGATGGCAGCAGACCCATGAGGTGATCGACAGATTTTGTATACGACTTACGAAGTTTCTTTTGAATCATCCAGATCTTGAAACTGCTTCCATAAGCACACTAAGTGATGCTCAGGGCGCCCGTCCGTGCACATTTATATTTTCCGGAGGGAAACTCTAAAACCGTTCAATATTTCGTACCAAACTTAACACATACTGCTAGACACATATTAGATGATCCTGCGCACTAAACGCATTTGTGACACGAAAGGCGGTACAGCGAATTGGGCGAGTACACTTGGCCGCTACAGGTAGCTTGACGATTATGCACGTGCAATACATGCTAACCGTGACATGAAATCAACACCGCTTATTCCTTCGAATGATAAGACTGCAATTTTAGACATAAGATACTGATATTCCACGCTAACCTTTAGCTGAGACGAACATAAATAGATGATTGGGGCATTGACAAGCATTTTAGATATTGAACAATTTTGTTTTGAAAAAAACAGGAAAATGTCATTTGCTTCGTGAAATGGATCGGTGGTCCTAAACATATTTGCTCAGTCTATTGTGTTGATTCAATTTGTTGGGATTGTACCTGTTCCCAAATCGAGTGTCCTATAACAATTCATGCGTGAAACGAACGGGGAAAATGAACTTCTCGATATTTATCAGACAACCCTCTTGTTTCAAGTGGATCGTTCTGTGGGGCGTTCCCAAGTATGCAAATTGGGGTCATTTGCCAAGTCGTGGTGCCTTTGATAGTTTCGGAGCTCTGAATAAAATGTTTTTGGCGTTTCCATTGCAACAAGTTTGAGTTCGACTGAAATTGGAGGTAATGCGGGGGATATTGATCACTGTGTGATCTTGTCCAATTAGCATTGCTTGTCTCCAACTGCTTGGCCATTGTCATTACTTATCAGCAGGAATTCACTACAACCTCCTCTTGCCATATCACTTTGTTGCAACAAGCGTACTTTTATAGCTATATGGGTTTTTTTTCACTCATTTGATGGAGGACTAGGACCGCACGTCGTGTTCCTTAAAATATAGACGTTACCATTCACACATCATCTCTCACTTATCTACCACCTCCAAATGCCGTGCGGTGATTGTGAGACTTTTCAAAAACACACTGTGTCGTCATCAAATGTTAATATTCACTGTAACTGGTGATATACAGTTCTTGACATTGGAAACAAGCCCCAATAAAAATGTTAAGCAAGTAGTAGATGTGCCTACACCATCTTTTGGATATTAATCATTCTGTCTTCACCAAATGTACATGCGAGTGTGAGGAAAGCCCGAAGTGATTCAGGCCAAAGACTTTTACTACTTTCGTAAATCGCGAACCCAAGGGACATCATTGGCTTATCTGAGATTCGAACAATCTAAGTAATGTAGACACATTTAAGTAACGCAGCACCACCGGCGCCTTAGACAGTTCAAAGAACTGTGATACGGCAGTGTCTCCAGCGGGCATTCTTAAAGTAAAAGACAATGTACCACCACTTCATCATATTCAACATATTAAGAGGAACAGTCCCGATCCAGGGAGGTTAACAGAATTATCGTGTAGAAAATCGTGTGAAGGCAGCACTGTCATAATTTATATGGCACTGCAACAAATCTAATTTTCCACTACTTCCCCACAAACATCCTAAAAGAAAAACAAATTAATTAGAAACGTACACACTCAAAATACAGAACTGGTTGACATCAAAGTACACAAGTATCTTTTTCTTCAACCTTTGAACACCATCAGCAGATAGGGCGCAAGAGTTATTGCGTATCTCATTAAATTTGCATCCCAAAATGTGAAAAACAACATGTTTGTTCGTAATTGTTAAAACGCAAATAAGTATATATTTCTGTTCCTAATAAGGACTTTAAACAATGTATGTCCCCACCATATGTGGCCATTGTCGTTCTCAGGGGAGACCATGAACTTTTGTTTTTACAGTCAGTGGAGATTTCTGTATTACTGGAAGCCTAAAAGTAATGTCTGTCTTTTGACATTGTATTGCTCTACCGTTTGTTTTTTAAGTGTGTTACAGAATTATTTTCCCGTCAATGCTGTGGACGGTATATTACATAATTAACTTCACGACAGTATTATAGCTAGTATATCACTGACCTACCTTCCCGTCAGTATTTTATCTAGTGTATCTTAACTGCCTTCCCGTATATATTAGGTTGTTAAAATACTGACTTACTTTTCCGTAATTACCTGTATTATCAGTGGGCAGTATCTTAACTTACTATCAGGCCAGTATCATCAGACAAGTGTGGGCGTCAATATGCACACACAAAGGCAAGTCATCTTGTCAAATGGAACACAAACACGATATAACATAGCGATTGGCATATCTCGCAGTATCTGTTGTTGGTCAAGATCGTCTGCGTCCTCTCCACTGGAACATGTATAATATCTAGCTATTGACGTCATAATGCCAGTCTAGTGTCTAAACAAATTGACAGATTGTGAATGGGGTGGGCTGGTCATTGATAGGTTCTGTCAGGAAGGTTGGCCCTCTAGGGTACACCGATTAGGTTATGAAAAATTGATTACTTTACCATAGGTGAAGACCTATTCGGCGTCTATCTATTTATGAATTACCCGGTCGCAGAACATATCACTACCCACAGACGTTCTCGCGCGCTGTAATGCATGTATTCCTGGTCGTGTAATAGTGATTGTTAAATATATGTTTAGGTCACTGCCAGATGTGGTGTGTGCTGAAAACACAGTAATGGTATCTATAGAAAAAATATCAGAAATAAACATTTCATGTTTCAGCAGTGCATGGAATTAATATTTGTGTAGTGTTTTCAAGCATAACACCAGCCCGGTCGGAGACCCGCCAGATGTGATCTGAAACGAGTAACACATCCTGTAGACGCACTGTGTCCAGATGGGCGGGATACAGATAGCACTAACACTACTGGAGATGCGGAGATTATAGTGAAATCGCACAGTACGAGGGCACAGCAAACATCCTGCTGGATACACGGTATTGGAGCAGGACTGTAGCTGAGGGAAAACTCCCTATCACATTTCCATTTAAAGTAAGCCCTATGATAAACTACACAAAGGGAACGTAAGTGCATATTATATAGTGTTGTTTTACGTATAGGTGATGGGTTTCCAATACATTACTAATCACTTTGCGAGGTTACTTACAAGGGTCTTACTTCTGAACCTTTGTGACTGCCGTGTGTAAATACTATCATACCATAGCATTCTGCAGTACTGAGGTCAAAGGTCGATGTCAATCATTCGTAATCAAGTCATATCGTTCTGTTTGATAAATGACTAGGATAGTCCAGTGTGGATGGAAGGACCGTGACAAAGAACATATAACACGTATCTTATCATAGTATTAATTGAGCATATATTATACTACCAGTAATGTTGCACAGCACAGTCCACTCAAACTAGTAGTCCAGTCATGTTTTGATAATGGAACTATAAAAATAAGAAGAAGAGGTATTTATTCATTATTTGGCAATCGTTCAGTTTGGTGAGCACACACAATTGGCAAGGCAACCATCAGATCACAGGAACAATAATAATGATACTGATTCATGTGCATGTTAATTATAGGTTCGTTTCAACGTCGTTTCAACTGCCATACCTAACACAGACTGATCGTGACCAACCTTGAAATCCTGTAAAAGAAACAAGGATGCGGTTTGCTATGCTTGTCCATGAAAGGTTCCTTGTTTTCATATAGTGATCGTGACCAAAGTGTCATGGTCTACTGTGTATTGGTGGAATACCTCCAAAGATGTCCATCACAGGTTGCCATTTTCAAATTTTGAACCATACATACGTTAAATTTGCTTAATACATGAATTAGCACCACTTGTTCACAAGAAGGAAAAACGCAAAAACGGGAAGTATTGAATTTTAGGTCACAATACGCCCACACAGATTGGTGGAAATAATGTTCAGGATAAATAAAGGGCAATTTGATGATTCAACTTGTTTTTCAGCAGATGTGAGGACTGCTTCGAGACACTACTACCGAGACATCTGTGTTAAATGCCACACATACACGACCTTGAGGAGGCGCTGGGATCCTGTCTGCAGTGCGCAGACACTCAACTGCAACCATAGACCGGTTCTATATGTGTGCTATTTCCGTGAAGCAACGAAAGGGAAGCCATTAGTGAGGAGAGCGGGGGTCCATGTTGTTTTGTAGAGGACTTGAAAAGAGTAGCCTTGGTTAACCCAATAAAGGAAATTTATTCCTTCGGTACGTATGTCAGTCTAGGTATACGTTTTAGTTCGCTGTTAACACGAATGGTGTATTAATCTCAACGTAACATCAACAAATATCCTTTCTCTTACAGCTACACCCATTCAAACAAAAATCCGAAATAATTACTTGAGATTCATTGTAAGGACATTCATGTAAAAAGGGCGCCCGTGTACGAGAATAACAGTCTATGTCTTACACAAACACATCTAAGTACGCGCACGCAGACAATCGCAAACACACGCATACCCATACCAGTAAGCAAAAATAATGTTTTCGTTTTCCTAGTGTTTTGCGTTTAGATCTCTGGCTGCACCTTATATTTTAATCAAACCCGTCATAAACTAATGCCTGGTCCTAGAACACCGCTAAAGAGTGAGCGAGTTACGTTTTAACGTCACATCGGCAATATTGCTGCCATGTAGTGACGCGAAATGTTGTAGATACACAATATAATACAAGTAGTTAAAGAACCAGTCATCGAGTGACTGTCAAATAACCAGAGTATCACAAAAAAGTGTTAAAACTAGCTAGCATGTATATGTAAACATGGGCTATTGATCACTAACAACTGAAGGTAGATCATCATTCTAGGGGCCATGGGGACTTATAGTAAAACACTGTAAAAAATAGAATCTGATAAACTTTTGTGTTTTGGCCTCCTTAACCATTACAGCCAAAAGACTAGGGTTAAGTGGAACACCAAATTCATGCTTAAAAAGCCCAAAAACTAAAAAAAAGCAAACAAAAAACTATAAAAAACCCAAAGACAAATAAGCAATAAGGACCCCAACTTATGGTTTAATAACACTGAGCAATTACAAGTTGCCAAAACGGCGCCTGCTTCACTCCCGCCCGCCAACAGCACCGCGTGTAAATACATGCATTCTCGGAATCTGTCTATATATGATTATGAAATAGCCTGGGTTTCTGAGGAGTAATCCGTTCGTCATTGGTCTGAATCGCCTCGGCTCATGGTGTCTTATCCGTCAGCAAACTTTTTGTGATCTTCGTTTTCACCAGATTAGTTTGAACATGTTCCATCGTTCGCATTCTGTCTTCTGCGCTGCACAGAGGCACGAACTATCCACCATGTTCAAGGATGCAAATTTGATGCCATTTTTTGATTGAAGATTGACAACGTCATACGTTATTCATAAACAAAAATCTTATGCGCTTTTTATAAACAAAATTGATGTTAACTATGAACTAAGAGCAGTGAATAATACTCTTCAAACACTGAACAACAATTTAACAGACACTGGAACTAACATAAGAATGAAGATTTTATGGATATCAACTTCTTTATGAGAGAACACAACGTTTCGGAGTTAATGCTTACTCCTTCATCAGGTGATTGGGAAAGGGATACAGAGGTGTATTTATATGTACAGGTAAAACAATAACAAAGTAACAAGTGGAATGAGTTAACGAAAGCTGGTATAAACAAGCACTGATAGGAAGCCGATAGTTAAGATAACAATGATGGAAGCCAATGGTAATGCATTACAGTTGATTGGATATGTTTACATAACACAGATACGGGGTAAGGACGATGTACATGATTGGGGATAAGGATGGAAGCCAATGGTGATACATTACGCATGATAGGATGATGTACATAACACACGATAGGGGTGAGCATGTTTACATGAGGGTTGATGATGTACAAACACAAGTAGGTAAGGATGTACTCGGGTAGATTGGCTATACATGAATTACATAGATAGAATGTACACAGGTAGATGAGATTAATTTATCAATAAGTCCCAGGCACTTGGTAGGTACACTCCTTGGTCGCGGTTGATGGCTGGTTTCTGTCTCCGGATCTCGATGGCCTCTTGCAGTTTCCTTTGGCGCCAGTTGTTGTTGTTGATAGATAGTATCCTAGTGTCCTCCCATCGAATTGAGTGTTCAGGGTTCTTGAGAATGTGTTCAGAGATGGCCGATTTCTGGTCGAGTTTGCTGACTGGGGTCTGATGTTCCTTCATTCTGGTGTTGATTGGTCTCAGCGTTTCTCCAATGTATAGGTCGCCACAGTTGCAAGGGATCTCGTAGATGCATCCTCTCGGGTTAGGGTGTTCACAGCTGGGTCCTTTACCGTTGGCTTTTAGGTAGGTCTTGATGGTCTTGCCACTGGAGAAGGTGACATCGATGCTGGCTTTGGTCTTGATGAGGTGTGATATTTGATGACTGATGGGGCCAAGGTAGGGTATGGTTACTCTGATGGGTGATGGAGAAGGTTTGGGGCGGGGTTCTCGGTCCTTAAGGGTCTTGTTGATGGTGGCTGTGACGAGCTGGGGAGGGTAACCGTTGAGTGTGGTGAATGTCTTTCTGAGGTGGTCCAGTTCATTGTTTAGGGCATCGGGGTGGCAGAGGGCTTTGGCACGTCTGGTAAGGGTGGCGATGATAGCAAGACCATCAAGACACCCTAACCCGAGAGGATGCATCTACCAGATCCCTTGCAACTGTGGCGACCTATACATTGGAGAAACGCTGAGACCAATCAACACCAGAATGAAGGAACATCAGACCTCAGTCAGCAAACTCGACCAGAAATCGGCCATCTCTGAACACATTCTCAAGAACCCTGAACACTCAATTCGATGGGAGGACACTAGGATACTATCTATCAACAACAACAACAACTGGCGCCAAAGGAAACTGCAAGAGGCCATCGAGATCCGGAGACAGAAACCAGCCATCAACCGCGACCAAGGAGTGTACCTACCAAGTGCCTGGGACTTATTGATAAATTAATCTCATCTACCTGTGTACATTCTATCTATGTAATTCATGTATAGCCAATCTACCCGAGTACATCCTTACCTACTTGTGTTTGTACATCATCACCCCTCATGTAAACATGCTCACCCCCTATCGTGTGTTATGTACATCATCCTATCATGCGTAATGTATCACCATTGGCTTCCATCCTTATCCCCAATCATGTACATAGTCCTTACCCCGTATCTGTGTTATGTAAACATATCCAATCAACTGTAATGCATTACCATTGGCTTCCATCATTGTTATCTTAACTATCGGCTTCCTATCAGTGCTTGTTTATATTAGCTTTCGTTAACTCATTCCACTTGTTACTTTGTTATTGTTTTACCTGTACATATAAATACACCTCTGTATCCCTTTCCCAATCACCTGATGAAGGAGTAAGCATTAACTCCGAAACGTTGTGTTCTCTCATAAAGAAGTTGATATCCATAAAATCTTCATTCTTATGTATTTTCACTTCTAAATGACATTCAAAGACTGGAACTAACACTTGTACATTTACATCCAATAATAGTCTAAACGCGGACATATCTCCCGTTACTTCAACACTCAGAAAGGAATATGTCTGTCTGGTTTTATCAAAAGCTTTGAAATCTTATATAATGTAAGGAGTAGAAAAAATTACCAGACATTCATTTTAAAATGAAAATCCCAAGTTATCAAATGATCGAGTATCAATATCCCTCTTGTGATATATATGTAGACAGTGATAGGAAGACATACACATAACAGTTCCAGGCAAGGTAGACTTAATCTTGAAGTCGACCAGACGAAACTGAATCACGTAACTCAATAAGATTGTATAACAAATATCAGTCAGTGGTTAAAACATGTTCTTTGAGGTCTGCCGTGAAAAAACAACAACAAAAATTTACTAAGTGAAGATTTATTCAACAAATTATGCAAGGGCTTAAAGGTTACAATTCCAATGCTGAGGTTGCGATACAAACTGATTAGAAAGGGATCGTCCTCTCCAGAGTGACTGTGTGGAAAAGCTTTTAACCTTATACGTATTGACATCCCTTTGAGAGCTTGAAGATCGGAATAGTAAAACTGTAGTGCCTATGTGATTTTACATGTGACATACATATACACCTGTGAGAATTTGCCTCCGTAAATGCTACTGATATCCTTCACGTACTATATTTCTTTCCATGATTTATGTACTTTCTCTACCTCGTTCATCATAAAAATCGTACTATAACAAGCTAGTGCTTACGGAAAGTTATCTGAGAAAACAGTGCTCTCTTGTGGTGTGCCGCAAGGTTCAGTACTGGGTCCTGTTCTGTTTCCTATCTATGTCAATCATCTCAAAAACGTCACTGATAAGTTTGGCACTCCTCACCTCTCATATGCTGATGATGTGAAACTGATGAATAATTTCAATTAAGACTCCTTACCTAGTACCCTTCAGCAGATTGAAACATGCACATCTGAAATAAAATCATGGATGATTGAAAGGAAACTAAGACGAAATGACGAGAAAACCGAAGTATTGCTAGTGGGAAGACTGCAACACATTGACAAGGCAGAGGTGGAACAAGTGACGATTGCCTCTGCTTGTATCCCCCTCAAGACAGGTCAACGATCTCGGAATGCAGCTGCAGTCGGATCTATCCATGTCCTCACAAGTTGAATATCTGTGTAAGATCTGCTACCAACATCTTCGTACCATCGGAATAATCCGGAGGTACATCACCAAGCAGAGTGCACATACTTTAGTTAGATGTCTCTTTATTTCCCGCCTTGACTATAGCAATAGCCTCCTCATGGGTCTCTCTAAATAACACATACGAAGACTCCAGAAGGTTCAGAATACTGCAGCCAGAATTATTTCGTTATCTTCTAAATGTGACCACATATCTCCTGCGCTAAAATCTCCACATTGGCTCCCCGTTCCATACTGGATAGAGTTCAAAGTCCTGTGCATCGTCTCCAAGTGTCTCAACGATCTTGCTCCTTCATATCTATCATCCCTGTTAACCAAGTATGTCCCGTCCACTACTCTTCGTTCCCGGAATCAGCAGCTGCTGATAGTTCCCCCAGTTCTCCTCTATTCCAGCGGAAAGAAAAGTGGCTCCACTCCTATGGAACTCTTTGCCACTCCATATAAAATTTCTGAAAGTATAGATTCTTTCAAGAAAACTCTTAAGACTTTTTTCTTCACTAAAGCCTTCCAGTGACTCTTCTTTTCTCCATATACTTAAGTTCCCAGTGCCATGAGCATGCATTCGTGGGTGGACACTGGTTCTTTATAAATATTCCTATTATTACTATAACGGGAAGGCAGTGAAATGATAGGCTACATACTGATGGAAAGATAAGTCAGTATTATAACAAACCAACGCTTACGAGAAGATAGTTAAGTAATACACTAGATATGATACTGACGGGAAGGTATGTCAGAAGATATGACGTGAAGGTATGTCAGTATTATGACAGACAAACACGTACGGGAAGACAGTTAAGAAACACACTAGATATGATAGTGACGGGAAGGTATGTCAGTATCATGACAGACAAACACGTATGGGAAGACAGTTACGTAATACACTAGATATGATACTGACGGAAGGTATGTCAGAAGATATGACGTGAAGGTATGTCAGTATTATAACAGATAAACACGTACGGGAAGGCAGTTAAGAAATACACCAGATATGATAGTGACGGGAAGGTATGTCAGAAGATATGACGTGAAGGTATGTCAGTATTATGACAGACAAGCACGTAAGGGAAGGCAGTTAAGTAATACACTAGATATGATACTGACAGGAAGGTATGTCAGAAGATATGACGTGAAGGTATGTCATTATTATGACAGACAAACACGTAAGGGAAGGCAGTTACGTAGTATACCAGGTGTAATACTGACTGAAAGATACGTCAGTAATGTACCTGCGATAATACTGTTGTGAAAGAAAAAGGACTCGTGTGTGTTTGCGTTGGTGTCAACGGTTCAATACTTTGGGCAGTACGTTTATAAATAATTTGTTTTACGGTTTGGATGTGGGAGGGAAATATAGAGAAATTACATTTGTTGCACTCCCATATATGAAGGTGGAGACACCTTCATGCTGCCTTCAAATCATCTGCGTTAATAATATGTTATGTACAAGGTTTCATATTTCTGATTAACCACTCAGAATTTCCTTGCTAGTATGTTAAACATGGGAAGTTCAATCTATCTATGTATCTATGTATCTATCTATCTATCTATCTATCTATCTATCTATCTATCTATCTACACACATGTATGTATGTGCGTGTGTGCGTGCGTGCATGTGCGTGTGTGTATTATTTTTTCTTCTTTAGAAAGGCGCCCTGGAGACCTGCTGTCGGAATATGAGTGAGTGAGTGAGTTTAGTTTTACGCCGCACTTAGCAATATTACAGCTATATGGCGGCGGTATGTAAATAATCGAGTCTGGACCAGACAATCCGGTGATCAACAACATGAACATCGATCTGCTCAATTGGGAACCGATGACATGTGTCAACCAAGTCAGCGAGTCTGACCACCCGATCCCGTTAGTCGCCTCTTACGACAATATTATCTAAGAGATGTTACAATTGACTTAAATAGTCTGAAGTGTTGTGCGGAGTTCGTCTTTTAGGTCTTCATTGTTCCAATCCAAGATTCGCCCCCAGCATAAACCTGATGGTAGGTTTATGAGAAAAAGTCAAAGACCTGAATTGTGTCGGGTTTTCCTCCAACTAATACGCACATTTGACGACGATAGTATGAGTAATGCACAAAAGCTGTTCACTGCAAATCTCTTACTTACTTAAAATTTTGGGTTAACATAGCCGCAGTGTCAACTTTATATCACCAATTATTCACACTGAACACTCACATGTGATGTCGTCACAATGTCTTGTGGAAAAAATCTTAAAATACTTGAACTGCATTTAGTAGAGGTACACAGGTGGGAGATAAAATATGGATGGATGCTTCTACATTTTCAGGAACATACATTCTTACTCCTTCATCAGATGCAATAGGCAAAATTGGATCAACCCAGGGATTAATAATGAGAAAATGGCGGCACTTTACAGCGGAAGCTCGAGGTTAACGAAGATAGGTAATGACAATTAACAAATAGAAGCCAGGAATTAATAACAAGCCATGTATGTTATGTCATGTGTGTTAAGCATGTATGTCATGTATGTTTCCGATGAACTGGAAAGAAGCAATGATAGTGAACAAAATGAGTCTCTAGTTCCACGCAGACACATTCCCTGGTCACGTTTGGTTGTCTCGATCTTATTTCTTGTTGATGTAACCTGCCGGCAATATTGGAATGTAGATGTTTTCTGTTCACAGTGCTCTGATGTTCTATGTATCTGGTGCTGAGGCGTCTGGGGTGGTTGAGGTAGGGGTGAGGGTGGGGTGGGGGGTCCTCACAGATATATATATATATATATGTGTGTGTGTGTGTCTGTGTGTGTGTCTGTGTGTGTCTGTGTGTGTTTGAACATACTGGGGTTGACTTGATGCTGGAGAAGGTAATTTGGCTATTATTGGTTCCTCTCTCACTCTTCCCTACCCCACTACACACACATACACACACAATGCCTGTTCTAAATTCGCTTATTCCAGACATAATGGCGGCTCTAGATGCCATCGGGCATCACATAGTGTGCTTATGCAAGCAGTTTCAAGATAAACAGAATCTGGATGATTCCTTAGAAACACCTTGCAGTACGTCGTAGACGAACTCTGTCTGGAGATGTAACGCTCTGTGACAGTACCTTCGATCAACTCGTGGGACAGCTCTCATCACATCTAAGGGACTTGCCAGGAATTGCTGAGACACTGAATCATGACAAATATTTTGCCTCAGACAAATATTCCCGCTATCATGTACGTAGACATATAAATCAACATGTGTCGATCTCACTTCTGCTGCTCCCTCTACCTCAGTTTCATGCTGTTGGTGAAATATTTACTTCCTGTAAATCTTATGTAATAACCAGCTGTACTTACTCATTTAGGCATAGTATCACTGGCGTGTTGGTCAAACTGTAGTAACGTCACGCCCACAGTGAAGGTGGCGTCTGTCCCATACAACTCACTTCACAGAACTCTCAATCTCAATATGATCGATCTTCGCGTCCCAAATTGTCATACTCGAATGTAGGTGACCACAGAAAATTCTAGGATGGCGAGAATATATATAAATGAGACGCATATAAATACCCATACATTTTTATGTCTATCTCTGATATATTTCATACAATATGTACGTCCGCCCTAATGCATGGATTTCGGAGTTAACTTCTGCCATATGGTGTGCCGCAGACTGACTGACTGCTATATGTGAGAACTAACCCCATAAGACGTTATGTCAGTATGGTTCGACCTGACTGTCTCGCCAGCGCGTTATGCAACTGGCTATAGAAGTACAGTTGATCCTAGCCGTACAAAGACAGTGACGATTAGACTGTACAGAAAGAGACAGAGGTCTGCAGGGGTGTTCACCAATGACAGCTTCAGTCCTTATCGAGATGCCACCTTCTCCAGCAGCTTCGTTCGTTCGTTCGTTCGTTCGAGAGAGAGAGAGAGAGAGAGAGAGGTGGGTATGATGTAGAGGTGGGTAGGATGTTATTGTTTGCTTCATGTCACCTGCTACTGGAAATTGCGTAGTTGATACTCATGATGTTTATCACTGTATCGCCTGGTCCAGACACGATTATTTAGAGATTGCCACAATATAGCTGGAATTTTTCTGAGCTAGAATCCCAGATTCCGTACTGCTACGGAATGTATTTTAACGTAAGTATACAATAAGCGGGGTAACTGTTTTCGTACTTTTCGGAAACGTTGCATTTGTTAATACATGTAACTGTCATCAGCAGGCAATCACTTTTGTTACGTGTAGAGCCCATTTATAAAACT
This sequence comes from Haliotis asinina, assembly GCF_037392515.1. Lineage (NCBI taxonomy): Eukaryota > Metazoa > Mollusca > Gastropoda > Lepetellida > Haliotidae > Haliotis > Haliotis asinina. The sequence continues at coordinate 53,719,653 of NC_090288.1, forward strand.
CCCAGTGGCCATCACGTTGTAGTTTAGTGATCACCACGGGACTACCTTGTGATTACTCCTTGACCATCTCGGAAATGACTGGTGACGACCATACGTCGGTCTTACAACTTCTGGTTCGTCACAACCCAGAGATCAGTAAGAGACTATATAGCAATCGTCTTTCTTACACCTTATGAACAACTCGCAACAATACAATGACCATTAAATGTAAATCTTGGAGAAAGCAAACAACAAGCTATGACCATCTAGTAAACTTGAATTGGGTTCCTACCCTTTCAGCCTTCCCTTTGACAGCATGTATTGGCCAGGTCAAATAATAGGGTTTAAGCAACCGTCAAATGACTTCTCACCTTCTCGGTGATCCCTTTGAGACAATTAGCTGACGATCTAGCATCAGGTCAGCTGGTGACACCAAGCAACCACCAGTTGAGTTCCCATCAGCAGTTGATCACATAGTGACCACTTACTGATCAATGTGCAACGGAGCGTACCTCATGACCGTCGACAATCATCCATCGACCAACTTTACTGCACAACTCGTCAGTGTGTTAATTGCAGGGGCAGGGATGAGTCGTGCATCACCCTGTCTGTTGCCAATATTAATATCTATATTGATTATGTTGGCATTTAACACAAATCATTCAACACAAAACACATTATCACGCCGTGTAATATTTGTGCTCCTGTCTGTTACCAGTACATACAGCATACGAAGATTCCCAGCCTCTTCAAGCATACACTGTGTTGAACACTTATGCAGAAGGTGAAACTTCTGTAAGTGAAAACATAGACGTCCCCATGGAAATTCCCTGTCTCTGCTGATGAAATATGTCATACACTGAAAAGTTTAGAAAACTTTTGACAGCCCAAGGCAGTTATTCTCGACAAACAATAAACTTACCTGTCACTCTGTTCATTATATTGTATCAGCAAGAATACCCTTTGTGTACACAATCTACTCTCTCCCTCGTTGTCTTTACTGTCACTGTCCATCTTGGCAAATTACACATTTTGTAATATGCATGAAAGGGTGATCTCAACACAAGTGTTTCTGATGTCTGGTGAAAGACCATGACCTCATCCATGCCGCCATTCTCATGGCTCTTCACTCTACGGCTCAGACTACGAATTATTCAGGTATAATTCATCATCGACGTTTCTCACTGACAATTAAAATGCAATGTCAGCAATATATGTGCAGCACATACATTATACCGTATGCGTTAAAAAGTTTCGTATTTAAGTGGCAGGGAGAATTCAGAGGTTTGGATTTCTTGAAAGGCAATTTACGTTTGGCGAAATGTAATGAGTGATGTTTTCATGGTGTGATGGAGAGGATCACAATTTATGGATATATAACATCTTTTACCTAAATGTTGCGCCTATTGCAATGGGATCTTGACAATACTTAAAATGTCAATATTTAAAGTTAATAATTGTAACACCAAATAGTCATGTCAACAGCACAGAATAAGAGTGTACTTTGACAGATGGTACTTTAGTCCTAACTACGTTTCATATAGATCTCGCTGCGTAATAATTACATTGTGATACAAGGGACGTTAGCCATCGTTATTTCAGAAAGTGTTTCATTGCTTTCTGTACGCATTACGTTGGTTAGATGAGAATATCGTCTTTCTAATATATACCGAGCAAATTGTTTTAAGAGAATAAAAGTGCTTCAACATTTCATGTCCATTAACAGGAACAGTCATGACATCGTCGCATGGGCCTGCTACATGTACATCTTGTCCATTGCATTTTCCCTTCGCGAGGAATAGTTTCCAATCATGAAAGTCAATCCAACATGTAAGCCATAATCGCAATAATGATCTGCAAAAAGCATTTCACTGTACGACTGTTTCACGAATCACCATCAGATAGCCAGAGGGAATTGCATCAAATTATGTTTTAACTGATGCGTGAAATCTGATAACGTTATCAGCATGTCGAACATACACGATTAATGTTTTATATGACCTTTAACGCTGTAATCTTGTTGCACCCCTGATACATGTGTTTGTTTCTAACGCCGCACTAAACTATATTCCATCCAAATACGGTGTCTAATAAATGATGAGACATTCAAGAGAACGATATGTTGAGCAACGATCCACTCAGGCGGTGTAGTCGCTGTCAGTCAAGATCAATTTGAAAGTCATATCAGTTTCGTATTTGAAAACGTTAAACGACGCTATCCTTTTTTCATATTTACTACTCAATACGGTGTCGCAGCTGAAAATAGTAATGTCTTCAAAGTTTAGAAAGTATGCACGAAACCATGGCACGGAAGAAATGGTTTCTGTTAGCCCATTCGCAGAATATTATCCATAAATGGTTAAACAGTTGGCCAACAAAAATTGGCACAAAACAGCTTGCAGAAATGTTCCCCTTTCCGGAATAGAAGACGTGGGATGCTTCCAATATTTGTGTCCAACAATGCTTACAAAAATCCGCTGGGTTTTGGTACTGGTGGTGAACTAACTGCTCCTGATCAGGATTCCGCAGCCATAGTACCAGTGTAGTTACCTGATTGCCCTTAACCCTCTCGTTGGGACTGAGTCTGCCATACGGCTTAATGCGGACAGTTTTGTGAACATTTTCTTTTGTAAATGAGTTGGGCAGTCTTCCTGATCTTGGATTGTCCTCTTGTCTCTCTCTTTCCCTCTTGAAACGTTCCATCCGCTTCATAGCGTCAGTGGAAGGAGCATCCCATAAAGAGGACACCATGTCCGGAGGGATCACTGTTGATAACTTTGTCCAGTTGCTAATACTTCATGGCAGCATGGAAGCCACTTTTGTCCAATGTCATCACCGGAAAATAGACAGGCAATCAGATGCCAAGAGGGATTTAGTTGTGTATGCTTCAAATACAACCACATGTGTGCAGTAGGTTTCGTACGCCTTGTATACAAACTGTACTCGATAAAGTAAACATTCAGTCAAAACTGAAGTGACAATATGCGTGTTTTAACGAGAGACAAGTGAAAACACAGTGTAGGTAATAGCGAAACTTATGCATGATATACATCAACAAGATGATTATTCCATTTCTCTATTCTATTTCTACCCCGGGACAACATACATGTTTTTGTATAGTTTGTTTTCATTTTGGGATGAATCTAAGTCAAATTACCATTTATAATATACACAAAAGTGAAAAACAACAATATCATTCCTTTCTTAACATAACTTAAATATTCGTCACACAACTGGTCACTGGTCAGTGCAGCTTCAGCAACAGTGACGAGTGAAAATTATTATGAATTAAATCAAAACTATTACAGTCATTAATAACATGGCCGTTCTACTGCATTTCCATTCTGTTGTGAATATCGAGTTTTTTTCCTTTGGGAGGGGTGGGGTGGGGGGTGGGGGGCGTTCAATGCTAAATATTTCTAAAATGGGAAGAATGAGAAATAGAAATGAGAATCTATATATTTATGATTCTACTATAGTAGATCCTGTGATATGAATTCTAAAGTTTGAAGACATCTGCTATAAAATGTTATCCAAATAATTAGTGTCACTGTCAGCTGGTATCGCCCTTACAGTTCACACATTTGCAATATTTGGCAACAGAAATAACACATTCTGAACGTATACATATTACGAAACCTTACAGCTGTGATATGAAAGCCTTTCGTATAAACTGTATTTGATGTCAGCAGTCGAATAATAATTTCTGTGAAATATAAATATCACTTGCGGTCGACAGCGGAGAAGGTTGATATTGTAAAAGACAGAAATACATCTCAAGTTTCAAAATTAAGGTCTAACAAAAAGTAAACCGGAACAGACTACAAAACCACATTATGTCCAAATGTACAGCTGTTACTTAAACGCATATATTATATCATCATTAATCGTTATGGAGACAAATGTTTCGCAGCCGTCTTAGTCTCCCCATTTGGAAGTGCATAGCAAATAAGTGAATATGGTTTAACGCCTCTATTAGCAATATTCCAGCAATGTCACAGGGGGAACACATAAAATGTGTTTAACATTGTACCAATGTGGGGACCCGAACCTGGGTTTTCGGCAGCGCGACAGGTGAACGTTGTAATCACTAGACTAACCCACCGCCCTGCTCTGAATGATAGCGTCTGTCGGTTATGTAAGAAAGCAAAGGTCTTGGACTTCATGTTCGCACAGATAGGTTTGCCATCATTATCCACCGGTTTAGATAAAGTAGAAACCGTCTGAAACCAGGATACATTCCGTGATATAAACGGAATACCGTGTAAAGCGGTGTTATATCCACCTCACTAAACCATTATTGCTACGGACATTTATCAGCACATGACTGGTACCAACTGGTGAACATTATCACTGTTCAAGTTTCCAATTACACATACTATATCTTCTTGCCTGTCAACATGCTGATTAAAACAGCGCCGAAAACAGCATTCACCAGTTCTGTTATTTTAACTTATATACAACGCCATCTCCTACTACTCTTGCTACTAATGGTGAGTGTAACAAAATATGAATAATTGGATGACAAATAATATCTATTTTTTATCGATACAATGCAAATCTGTGATCTCTGCTCATAGTGATGGTAGTTCCAGGATGTTTTTCTCTGTCCGCGTTAATTAGCTTTCAACCAGGCTTTCTTAAGGCAGTGATACATTGAGTCCGACATGGGATTAAGTAAGTCTGATAAATCGAAGTGACGTACACAGTCCATAGATTCGTGTAAATGAAGAGCGTCGTGTCCGGTGCGGAAACAACGCCATATTTCTAACTTGACAAATGTGTAGCAGAACGTATGGATCTCTGTGACAGTGATCAAACGGGAACAGCTGAGTTGGTCAGTTGTTCCGTTAATAACATACTAGATATGACATGTTTTGCCTGTTTTCTTGACCTTTGTCATTTGGTAATGTCATCTGACGGAATGTGTCTGTTTCTGATTTGAAGAATAAGATGGGTTTGATAACAACACAAAGTATTTCTTTAATATGCAGGCTCCATATTTCCGTGTTGTGGGTATAGGGAATTACTTCAGCATCGACTCATGTCCTTCATCTTCCTCAGCATCGACCACACATAAGGTGTTACTTTTGCTTTACAGAAACTGCAAAATTTCCACTGCATCTCGTCATACATGGTGTCCTTGGGTGAAGTTGAAATTGGTCTCTTGTCTTGTTTCATTTATCTCGAGGGAAGTTACGTCCTGTAGTCACTCCCGTCTTCAGGAATGATTTTGCGACGACTTCTTTGGGTTATATTGATGTCAGTGTACGTTTTCTACAAACGTAGCACACATGGATTTGTGACGCATCGATAACGTATCACGCCACAGCGATCGGTATTATACCCAAATCAGGATAGATTAATGATGGTTGTAAACCTCAAGTGACAGTGGTTTCAGGCCAGACATAGTGTGAAAGTGCTAATGAGCCTCATTTGTAACTTGATTTCACTATCAGTGCATCACTGAACAATGGGTTTGGAGCCCCTAAGATCGTTAGACCGCCCACTCGCGCATACAGTTAACAAACAGCGTTGTTCACAGAAAAGTATAAGACAAATATGTCCTAAAATACACAAGATGATAATTGCAGTACTGGTGCAATAATAGTATGAAAAGGTCAACTTAGAGCCGTATAAGAGTACAAGCAGCACAGAGAGGAGAGAGAGAGAGAAAGGGGGAGGACACGAACACGCGGAGACAGATACACACACACGGAGACAGACACATACACAGACACATACACTTGCATGCAAGTAAATAAATGCATTTCACCTTCACTCACTGTAGCTCAGTGCAACTGTTGTGTAGGTGTTTGGTAAATACATATGCCATTTCTTTGCGACACACGTGGTAGAGCAACGTGTATGAATACATCTACTGTATTAGTATTGAAATACGTCGATGGATTGGGATACCTTGATTAAACCATAACTACTAATCACCAAAGTAATGTAGCTGTGATTGATTCTCGTGGATCTACGTCAAGACATAACGTCAGCTGGTGTTTGAAGTAATTTCTGGACGACGTCAGATACGTGGGAGCCATATGCAGGCGCCACCTCCTATTCCTAAACCTTGCAAAATAAGGTTCATGTGTACTGACAAAACAAGAAACAGTGCTTTCTCGTTATAAATAATTGAATAAATCCCAAGAAACATATTGTAAATTTCATTACACTGTATGTAAACACACAGAAAGAAACTTTCATACGACAGTTCTGTGACATGCACTATACCAAACGCCATGCAGTGTTCTGGTCTTAAGTTAATTCTTACAACGGATTACAAGCTTAAATCAGTAGTTATACTACTCTGCCAGTTTGGCTATAGTTCCCTGTCAAAGTGTGGAGCTTTTCAGCAACGATTTGCATACGTCTCTGTGGAGTATTCGAACTTGTTTGGAGATTTACATTGTTTCTGAATATTTCGACATCTTGACATGTCAGAAACATTTCAAGGTAATCTTAACTACGTTGTATCACAGCATGTCCTGGTGCATAAGTACTGGTTAGTTTAGAGACAAGGGCTTTGCAAGGGCTCCATCACCTCTTATTTCAAGAAATGTGAAATAGTTTCTTTTTCTTTGACATTTTCTCGTAAAGAAGTTTGCATTACCGCAAGCAGAAGGTGACGACTTCAACGCCTGTAATAACCATTCCAGGTTTATGTCAATGAGTGAGCTAAGTGAGTTAAGTGAGTTGACATTTTAGGTCACGCAATATTTCAAGCATATCGTTACAACAGAAACTAATAAGAACAATATGTGTATAATTTACAACAAAAACGCCATCGGAGGATAGTAAACCAATATTATTATCACATGTATTTTGTGAGCAAGTCAATTTGTAACTATCAGTGACAAACACATTATAAAATGGGTTAGAAATCAATACGTTTGACTACCTATAACAGGGACCTATTGGGTGTGAATAGAAGAGAGCATGTTTCCAGCACAAAGGCTTCTGTTTGTCGTGAATACCACCACTTTTAATCATAATGATTGCAAAGCTCTTCCCCACGAAATAATGATAGACTCAGTGTATGTGTCATATTATTGATAGTTCTCACACACCGGTAAGATAACTGGTATATGTGAGATACCTGGTATCACACACATGTGTGAGATCGGTTTCTAATCCCGTGACTGGCTACTCCATAGTGATGACGGACTACTTTCCTGATAAAAATTCATTGATAAGTTTCTCGTGCTTCAACCGAATGCAAACCCGAATGTCCAGTATTTTAAACATCTGTATAGCTGTCACCTACCTTAATTGTGTGATTGCATTGTAAAAGTGTACCAGTATTTATGAAATAAACCGAACTTAGTTCAGATAGTAACATGTATGATAATCTATTTTGTTTTCCTGTGTCGTCTGCTACCGTAGTTACTGCAGATTATGTATAGTCACGACTTCAAAATGGCTTCAACAATAAGCAACATCTGTGTAAACGATTACGTGAAGATCGATGGTAAAGACAAAGGGCGTGTTATCTCTATTGTGGCTGCTCTTGGAACATACGAAATGTACACCATTAGAACTTATACAGGAGCGATGCGACAGGTTTCAAGGTATCGTGTTGCGAAAATACCTGACACGGTAACGTCAGTGTCTGGGGAGATCGATTTAACTACTGACTTAATTGATGAGCTGATGAAGAATGATTTTTTTCACCGATGAACCTGGTGCTTGTAACGATACGGATCGACCCCAAACCGTATATGGTCATTCGGAAATTGGCAAATTCGTTCGTGACAATCAGAACAGGAACACACAACTTAAAACAATGTACATGAGGCGGTTGCAAGGGCTCATGATTGCAAATGGCGACAGGCGTCATATCGAGTCCATTCAACCAGCAGAACACTTTGTGTACATTTAGGACAATTGGGACTTTGAAATTAGGCCTGTCAAGCTTTTTCATAACTTTCCAATGCACTCATAGTCACAACAGCTTGTCACATAACATCATGCAAAACGTTTTTAATGCAGACAATCATAAAGACAAAGAGAAAGGATTCTCTGATAAAGTGTGAAGGGTTATACGTTTTGTTGGTGCAAATGTTTTTAAAAAAAACTACGTAATTTGTCATGTGAAAATAATGCTTTGGTACCGGAGTTGAGTGAAAGAATTGAGTTGAAACCCCATGATAAATCATCCATGCTTTGGAACATATAAAACAATGACTCCACAGTTTGCAAAATAATTATGCTTAATGACAATCGATGTCAACGCAAAACAAATGTCATTCTCGGCCTCCATGTAATGCATTTGAAAAACTTTGACGTGAATTACTTTTACTTTATGATAATATGACCTTTTAACATAACATTCACGATAAGAGTTTATTAGGAAGTCTGGTTCTGTGAATATTATCTTAAGAGTCGCTTTTGTGTACGCTCGTTTCGTTCTCTGCTGAAGAAGTGCATTGTGACAACGTCATTGAACTTTTCCAAGCCCTGCTAGGTAAACTTGATAATATTGTCATGGTGTTTTACCAGTTCTGATACATGGTGAATATACCGTGTTATATCTCGACACTGGTATACTTCGACACAATTTCTGAGCCTTGTCAGATATCTCATCCGGCAATGGTGACTGGCTTTTCGACATTTTGTCAAGGTCCTTATGCGCTCGGAACTTGTCAAGGAATGTAAGTTTCTCTGGACCTTCTAAGTCTCTGAATTCAAGTCATTTTGAGTCTCTATTAACGGTACGTTCAAATGGAATCCCGCACTGCTGCAAAACATGCTCTAACCGGGCAATATGCTTCAACTCTGTTTTGTCTAGGCAATTAAAGGTACAATGCTGTGCAATATTGTCAAGTTCTGCAATCAAGAGATTAAAAAGCTTATCTGTGACTCTAAGGAAAAGGTGCAAATGATCTATTTCTACATAAGATGGTGGAATGCACGGGAAGAAAGGTGGCTTAGTTATTGAGTAACGTTTTTAGTTTTCCTTGCGCCCATTACTTGTAGAAGTTGCATACTCAAGTCGTGCTCCGCAGGTTTCATCCTGCAAAGACCAGTTTTGTTTAAAGTCCATCATATCCTTCTTGTTACATCTACAATACACACAAACATGCATAGCTGCAATCGACGAGATTCCCACAGCTGTCAATAGAAAGTTATAATCTCCTCCAAGAAATATTTCAGTTTTGATGATACGCCCCTCAACATGCAGTCATTCAGTTCGTGTATTTCTGCTATAAGATCGGCTAACGTAGCTTTGATTTCGGTGTAGTTTTCGTTTATCCTAGAAATGCTCAACGGATAAGTAGTATGGTTTGAAAACCCCTCGCTCACTAAATTGAAAGCAAAAGTAAAAACAGTTATACGCTTTCCTACTCTTGTTCCATCCCCTGAAACTTTAATTTTCACCGCGTTTTCAGGCAATAGAGTTGCATATTTGGAGACATTCTGATCTGAGACACGCTTTAATATTTCTCTAAGTGACTGCTGCACACCCTTCCCATCAGGAGTGACCGTGATATTGTACGCGGAGTTCATCTTAGAAATCACATTGTGACAGTGTAACTGCGGTGTAACTCATGGTACGCTCTCTGAGATATTTTGAAGGAGTCCAAGATGTATGTTAATGTTTTTAAAACATCAATTTCACTCTCTGTGATGCCACTGGTATCCCCAGTTTCATCTTGTTCGAGAGTATGAATTACTTTTTTCTTCCCGTTTCTTTCTACAGCAACAGTTACAATCCTACCTCCCTGAACCTTTAAATCACTGATTCCTGATTTTATGACATCTTCGTCACATTTTCGCTTCTTTCTGTTGTACGAATTAGAACAGTCTTTCAGAGCTTTCCTCTTTTTTGGTGAATGATACTTAGCAATAACTGATTGACAGTGTTCTAGTTTCTTCTCGCTGGTTTCCAATTTATTTTTAAGGATCAATTCATCTTTGTCCCTTTTCTTAACATAATCAACAAAGTTTTCCTCAACAGTCTTTAACTGATTTTCCTTTTCTGCGCTAGCAGACTTCAGGTTTTCAACATTCAACATCTTCTCGCTGGTTTCCAATTTATTTTTAAGGATCAATTCATCTTTGTCCCTTTTCTTAACATAATCAACAAAGTTTTCCTCAACAGTCTTTAACTGATTTTCCTTTTCTGCGCTAGCAGACTTCAGGTTTTCAACATTCTGTAAAGACTGGTGTTTTTCTATCATAACAAACCAGGAATGCTTTGATGATGACAATTTTCCTTATACCTCTGAAACTGAGAACCACTTTTTACTCTGGCAGAAAGTCCACCTTTCCTTAATCTAAACAATTCATTCCGTAAACTGCTTAAATCTTTGTCAGAAGCTCTGAAGATCAAACCAAGCTTATCTTCAAGAACTATTTTGAACTCTTTAACAGTATCTATGGTCAAAGACTTTGACCAAAATTTCTCTGTAAGAAGAATTTGAAACAGTGCTAACTTAGATATAACCACCATTCTGACATTTGTGTCCCAAGAGAAAACAGTATAAACAACTTTCATATAAAACGGAGGAAACACCTTTCCTAACAAAAACTACCAAGGTATGTCATCTATGAATAAATTCTCCTCCTCAGGACAGAGTCAATAATGTTATCTCAAGACCAACCTCTAGCCTAAATATAAACTCAGCATGAAACACATGTTTAAACCTAACCTGTATCTCTGATACTTTACAAACAAAAACCACCAAAGTATGTCATCTATGAATAACATCACCTCCTCAGGACTGATCCATTAATGTTATCTCAAGACAGGTGCCAAACTCTGGCCTCAGTATGAACACAGCATGAAACGCACGCTGAAAACAGACCCATATCACAGATACCGGTACTCTACAAACAACTGTAGAACTGTCTGTAATATATAAACAGTCTCTAGTTTATAATACATCATCATTCAGGAGATTCTGGAAGATGCCTTTATTCCCAGCAACATTTACAAATGTAAACACCATGACTTGTGGTTTTGTCATGAAATGTGGTTCCACGTGATCTGGAAACAATATGTAATCCTTTATGGGTTTTGGTGTTTTCTTGATAAACCGCACGGTTTGCGACTTAATGAACACGTCACCGGCTTCGTTAAGAATCCGATAGTCCCAGCCTACGCCTAGTATGCGATCAAGGTCTGATCTACGCCTGATTGTGTACAGTTTTTTACTTTGTTATTTTGTGGGTTTCGCCGTTGCCAGCCAACATCTCGTATTCAGCATCATTTGTTTGAAGCCTGATTGATATTTTCGAATCACTTATCACTGTCGGCAAGAGCTGCTCCTTAAGCTGTACTTTCAAGCTTGTAAGAAAGCTGCTTTCAAGAGGATACATACGACACGATTCATTGCATCGTTTTACTTCATCAAACTTCCTCGGCCTCCTGACATTTTGTACCTTACAGGAATAGGAGGATACAGGAGTGATATGTACCAGGTAAAATCCCTCGTCCCAGTAGGGAGTCTCCGACGAACATCTTGAAACTGTATCATCCCTGAAACTGTATCGAGTTAAATGATTTGAAGTCCTGTCATAAACGAAAGGATAGTTTGGTTTAAATTCATGACACAGGTCAGGACTGAATAACAGTATTGTAGAGTTACCTTCTAGAATCCAGCCAATATAAACAGGATTTCACCCAAATAGGCGCCCCTCTAACAGATTGAAGTCCGTAGGTCTTGGGCGTACAATGTTGCAAAATGCCGAAAGGTTGCAAATGTCAACTTACACCGGTTTGCAAAGCGGTACCGTAACCTACATATAGAACGTCCTAACTTTCCTTTCCGACAGCCCCAATTTATGAACTATGTTACGGCATCGTACTCTGTGGACCAAAGGTATCAAAATCTGAAATGAAAATATTCTGACTCCGTATTGAACAGAAATGACAGCGTCTTTGTTTTCACACATATCAGCCTGATGCCTCCCAGGAATGTGATTTGAAAAAATCATACTTAGATTTCAGGCTTGTTTAAGCCCAGATCGAAACCTATTTGAAACCTATGATTGTTTGTAATTTCCGTAATACGTTGTAGGGAGAAAAAACACTCCACATACTCACCAACAAGAACTGACTTCTTCGCCATTTGGGCGGTTAATTCGTCTACGTGCAATATTACGCCGTCAATGTCAGGAGAAAGCGAAGGAGACTAAGGGACATAACTCTAAATGTTTCTGCCTTACAATTCTGTAAAATTCCGCCATATGGTGGTAATGTCGAGTGCCGGGAAAGCAAGCAGTCTGTTTCAACGAAGAGTAGTCTCCCTTCAAATGTAAGCGTAACCTCCGCAATGTCACAGTCCAGCACAAAGGTTACGTTGAATGACAAACTTTCCTCAACATTTTCAGCTCCGGTGTAAGGCGGGACATTCAGCAGTATCTTTTACGAAAGTGCAAGTCCCCTTTTGCGAAAAAATCCAAACTATTCCCCGATGTCGACTGTGTACAAATTGAATGAGCGTAACCTTGCACATGTTGTAATTTCATACTGGAGAGAGAACCACTTCCAGCTGCAAAGTCATGGTCTTTAAGTGTTTAATAAAAGTTGTTTGATTTTTTCTTGTTTGCATAATCGCTGTCGCCTTGAAATGCACATGTATGACTGATTCTTTCTTGAGGAGGGTTACAAATGTATCTGGAGTTAGTAGTCTGGCCAGTGACGTCACTCTTTCATGACGTTGCGCCATGTATCAGTGTGCCACTACAGTCACAGAAAGGCCGAAATATACATCGAGTTGATCCAAAGTAGTAAGAGTTTAGGTGTGTAAGAAACAGATTACCCTACTCGTGTCTGTCAGATACCATTTATCTTACAACGCGTTGTTTCAAAGCGTATCTAACGAGCGAAAGCGAGTTGGATACGCTTTGAATCAACTCGTTGTAAGATAAATGGTATCTGACAGACACTCGTTTAGTAATCTCTATTTCATCATAGGTTTTAGTGAAATATGAGATGAGTCACCTAACCTGAAGGAAAAACGTTATTTGTTTGCCTGATTATATCTTATTTTTAATGTGTGTATTTGTGCTCCTGTCTGCGCGTGCGTGCGTTCATGCGTACATGCGTGTGCGTTTGTGTTTACCTAAGGTTTCATTTTTCGCAGACTATAATGCACGTCCTTTCTTAGAATGAACTTTCTTAATATATTGGAATGAATCTCAAGTAATCACTGATGTTTTGCTTGATATTGGCATTTGCTTTAAGAGTTGCCTAAACCATGTACCTAGAGAGTATACCTATTGATCCTGGAAAGGCACCAGTTTCCTTTATTATTCTTTTTAAATCCTACATACACGCTAGCACATACACTCACACCTCCATCCCACCCCTCCCCTCCCCTTTCCTCACTAAAGGTTTTCCTTTCTTCACTCGAAGGAAATACAACACACACAGAACCGTTCTTAGGTTGTAGTTGAGTGTCTGCGTCATGTAGACAGGATCCCATCGCATCCACCAACACCATGTATGTATGGCAATAACGCAGACTCCCTAGTAGTGGCGTCTGGAAACCATTTTGAAACTTGCTTAAAAACAAGCTGCATCATCAAATTGTTATTTATCCTTCGCATCATTTTTGTGTGGGAGTTTTGCGACCCTTTATCTAATGTTTCCCAATATGTTTTGTTCTTTTTTGGTAGAACCAGCGTTAATTCATGCATTAACGATGAGCACGTTTAGCTCACTTATGTTTGTTATTACACAATGTCATTTAGAAGGTGGCCAAATGTAACATATGTTATATTTCAGTTCTTAGTACTTTCTTGAGTTGAGTCTCATCCGGCATTTATGAGTTCTGGCTGTGTTTTGTGCATGTGAATTATTTGCATAGTGTCTGACCACACCCATGACACATGCAATCACAAACACTCACACACATAACAATAAACAAACGAAACGTTGTTGGGTTCCAAAGACAAAAATGTAACGAACGTTTCTTCTTTTTCTGAGTAGTGGACGTATCTGACATTTTATCAACTCCATAATAATGTATTGGCTTTGCCAGTAAATTAAAATACATTCTTTCTCACAATCGTTCAACTGTTTCCTGTGTAAACTGTAGGCCATGATCATGAAATATCTTAGGTCCCTGAGCCGTATTTCGTTAGTGATAACTGCGAATCCTCTCACACGTAATCAGTTATCATTTTTCGTGTGACCTTTGGTTTCAGCTAATCAGTCTATGTCATGTTCCATTGTTGGCAATGTGTCATGACAAAACCTTGATACTCGTGTAATCAAGCTCAGTTTTCAAGGATGCAAATTTGATGCCAGTAGGTACTGTTGGTTGACAACAGTACATCTTTTGAAAAAAAATCCATTTCAGTTACGAAATAGGAGTAGTTAATGATGTTATTCAAAGATTGAAGCAAAATTTAACGGCAGATTGAATAATAACTTCATATTCACATACAATTAGGGATTTTACTCGGACACGAATCTCCTAATACATAAAAAACCCGAAAGGAATATGGCGGTCCGGTGGTAGTAAAAGAAATTATCAATAAACATTTCGCCAAATGGATACAATGTGGGCAGACATTTCTGGTGAAATCTTAAAAAAATAAAAAGCGTGCCAGACATTCAGCTTAAAATTGAAAACCCAAGTAATGAAATGATCGCACGTCACTGACCTATTTGTGAGGTTCTCCGAGCGTTGGTGTTGATTTCAAAGCATCAAATACCTTATACATTATCAAAAAACAAACGCATAGACGAGATGTATTTTCAAACATGCATGGCTCGTCCTCAAACAGACTTTAGCACGTGAAATTTTACACCAGTTTAGAATAAGGTAATGTCTATATAACCAAGTGGATACTTTCAGATAACGTAGACGCTGAGCGCGATGGTGACGACGTAGCACGACTCCGACGTCGGATTTCCCGACTCTCGGGCAAATCTCTTTCAACCTGTTCCGTACAGTTTGACCGGATATTCTCTGAAGTCCAGGCACTCTGGGTGCTGTGCACTCACCCGTGGCAGAACGATCATGCATCTGTAGTACCCGGATGTACAGATCTTGGGCTTCAGTGGTAACTCGAGGTCTTCCTGCACGGGGATGGTCATTTGTTATACTTGTTTGGTTGCAACGTGCTGCAAGCCATGATATCTTGCTCAGACTCAAAATCAACAGGAAGGTGATTTCTTTTGCGTTCTGGCGATGCCTTTCCAATACAAATCGCCTATGCGTTTCTTTTTATGGGATAGTATATTACATTTCATTACCAATGTTAAGCACATACGCAAAGTACTCTGTGATGAAGTTCCATGCGTGTAGATCTGATTCGAAGTGGCTGAAACGTCGAAGTTACAGTACAAGCAAGTAAGGGTTGTAAATTAGTAGATTTAGTAGAAAACTCTCTAATCCTGTAAATGTCCATATCCAAAGAAAGATTGAAGAGAGGAGTATATATTGAAACAGAGGTGAGACTCTACATGCGACGTACATCAAGATTTCAGTTTAAAACCAAATCAGTCTCTCTGTCTCTCTGTCTCTCTGTGTGTGTCTCTAATGCTGCTTCATTAGCAAACCAAAGGCAATTCAAGCTTTTATCTGAAATGCAATTGCAATAAAATACCAAAAACTGTGGGATGAATATCTTTTGCAAGTCAAAATCACCCTTCGCACCCTCTCCGCTGGAACATGTATCATATCTAGCTGCTGACGTCACAATGCCAGTCTCATATCTAAAACAAATTGACAGATTGTGAATGGGGTGGGTTCATTGATTGGTTCTGTCAGCCGTTCAGCCTCGTTACGCTGCATCGATGACTTTATGAGAAATTGATTACTTTACCCTCAGTTAAGACATATGAGGAGTCTATTATCTGTTTATTAATTACCCGTTCCAAGAACGTATCACTAACTACAGATATTCCATGATTAAGTGTTCTTGACGCACACTGCAATGCATGCATTCTTCACCGTGTAACAGTAATTGTGAAAAATATGTCTCGAGTCACTGCCTGATCCTGAATGTGTGTTGAAACGCAGCTATGCCATCTATTGAAAGTACGACAGAGAAATATCCTTTTGATCTTGGAATAGCACATTCCAAATGCTTGAACAGTATTGTGTAACAAATATGTTCTTATATGAGCATGCATCGTTGCCGCGGCTTAACACAGATATTGAAAGGGTTACATTTGACACTCAGACAAATGTGCTTCAACCGAAACATCTCATACTATGTCTAATACTTTATCGATGATAAACATTGCACGCGCATGTAGTTTCAATTATGTATAAAGTGTTCCCAAGCACAACACAATACTGATTGGACACGCCCCCAAGGTAATGAGTATTGATTAGGGACAGAACACACATACCACTGTAGACGCAGGGTACATGCGCAGAAGTCGGATAAACAGTACATAGGCGCAATACACACGACACTACTACTGATGGATATGCACAGATTATACTGGAGACACACACAGACGTATTGTGATTGCATTTATTCCACTTAGTGGAACATTATACTTCCCTAGTTAATTAAATCTCCTTTTGGATCTCACACACAAGATATATATATATATATATATATATATATATATATATATATATATATATATATATATATATCCAAGCTTACAGTTTAAGACCAAATGCATACAGTTGTCGCACTCCTGTACAGGATTAGGTGTTTGAATCCCCATTGTTTTTCTATCATTTTCCCTGTTGCGACAGCGTCATGGAACTTCATCAGAGTGAACACGTGAAACAAGTTTGGGTGTCATTCCCGAATGACATAAACTAAAGTGACAACGCGAATTTCAAGATCGCTAACGCTGCACCAAGGCCGTTGGTTAGCCAAATGGCAAAGTGGTCCTTCATAACGCTTAAGTCATGAGTTTGATTCTCAACATGGATACAATGTGAGAAGGCATTTCTGGTGTGCACTGTTACAAAATTAGCATACTTCTGAAAGCGGCGGAAGTTCACTCACACATAAAACATTCCTGTTGATTCCGTTGCAAGATTCAGACTATATCCACATCTATTAAATGATGATGGCGTCATCAGTTAAAGGAAGGGCTCTTAGTCAGCGTCCTCTTCACTGGTACATGTATCATATATAGCTGCTGACGTCACAGTGGCTGTCTCATATCTAATCGGACTGAACAAATTGGCTGTGAATGCGGTGACTTGCTCATGGATTGATTTTGTCAGCCTTTCGACCCACAGGAGTCTATTATCTGTTAATCAATTACCCATTCTAAGAACGTGTCTCGACGCGCATTGTCTTGCCTGTATTCAGTAATTATTACCGGTGTGTAACAGTAATTATGAGAGGAAAATGTGTCTCGAGTCAATGCCTGTTGAACATGTGTTGCAACGCAGTTATCTATTTAAAGTACAAAATACACTTATTGATTTGATGTTGAAATAATACATTTTAAGCGTTTCAACAGGATTTTGTAACAAACTCTGTACTTATATGAACATATATCGTTGTCCCTTCATACAAAAAATATTTATAGCATTACATTTGACAGACGAATGCCTTCCTAATAAACAGTGAACGGTTCTTGAGACACCTCGCTGACAAACTTAACATGAAGCTTACCATGCTGAAATCCTCAAAGTGTCGCCGCGACCTTGAAAATTATCAACTGGGCCCTGCGCATTCCCACGATAAAGCTTGGTGTTGAATATAAAGAATTTCTCGCTGACAACGTAAAACGCTAAAGTCCCCTTTTGACCTTGAGATGAAAGTCAAGATCACCAAACCTGACAGACCTTTCTGTTACTGCAATAAACCTAGATATCACATATAAAGGGAATACAGTCAACGGTTTTTAAGACATTCCTATTAGTACGTTCATACGCACAGCGGAGCGGACGGACAGAGCCTAATACTATATCCCCTGCTTCGCGCTAAACGCGAAGTAATTGTTGGGGCAGAACACACGTCCTTTCGTAAACGCGTCGTGCATGGGAAAATCATAGAGAAGAACAGTACGGAATACAGATCGCACAAATATTGCATGGGGTGCAGAGATTGTACTGAAAACGTATAGTGCGAAGGCTGAGCACGCATTCTGCTGGAGACACGCGGTGTAGGAGCAGTACTGAAATCCAACTGGAGAGCCCGTTGTATGGGCAGATCATCGAGTTCTTATGCGAGTCCTTCATATTCAGCTGAACAGGACTGGGTTGATATTACACTGTCGGACACGAACTGTAGCTGGGGGAGAACACTTTCTCTCATAGTTCCATTTGGAGAAAGCATCATGATAACCTAAGCAAAATGACCTTAAGTATACATTGTATATGGTATGTTTCGGATAGATGAGGCGTTTACAACACATTACTAATCACTCTACAAATTTATTTATTTATTTATTTATTTATTTATTTATTTATTTATTTATTTATTTATTTATCGTGAATTATGGAGTCAGCCACGTGTAAATACTAGCATTTCAAGCTATTGGCCTTTACAAACCGATGTCCTTCATTCATGCTCTTGTGCATGAGTCTATCATTCTGTTTGGCAGATGAGGACTGTCATAGCCCAGTGTAGATGAAAGGACCAGGACATGTTCAAATAGCAGACAACCCAGCATTGCTCGGAACGGTGAACTGTATCTTATGTCTATTAAATGAGCGTATATAGTACTAGTGATGTTGTTCAGCCAAGACCACTCAAACCAATAGTTATCTTCCTCGCATAGATCCGCGCCTGTGGGTTTTCATAATGGAACAATAAAATGGCAAGAAGAAGGAGGCATTGATTCATAATTTGGCTGGCATGGATATACAAGGGGTAAGGCAACCATGAGAACCCATGAACAAAAATAAGGATAGCGGTGCCAATGCTTGTCTGTGAAACATCCCCTGTTTAACATTGCGTGATCGTGCATTCTGAACCAAACATAAATATTTTAGACTTGCTTAACATTAATACATTAATTAGCACTTGTTCCCAACAAAAAGACAGAAATAGGAATTCTTGCATTTTAGGCCACAAAACGCACACATAGATTGGTGGAAATACTGTGTAGGATAAATAAAGAGCAATTTGATGATTCAACTTAAACTTGTTTTTGAGCAAGTCTGAAGGTTGCTTCGACACGCTTCTACCGAGATATCTGTGTTAACTGCCACACATAGACGGCCTTGAGGAGGCGCTGGGATCCTGTCTACATAGCTCAGACACTCAACTGCAACCAAAGACCGGTTCTATGTGTGTGCTATTTCCGTGAAGCAAAGAAAGGAAAGCCATTAGTGTGGAGAACAGGGGGTTCGTGTTGTTTCGAAGAGGATTTGAAAGGAGAAGCTTTCTTTAACTCAGTAAAGGAAATTAATGCTTTTCCAATAGCAGTAATGATACTGTCTAGGTAAAAGATTTAGTTCGCCATTAACGTGAATGGTGTCTTAATCCCTACAACGATCAATCCTTCAACACATATCTTTTCCCTTACCGCCATACCCACCGAAAAAAAAATACATATAGGAATTACTTGATAGTCATTGTTATAAGGCGCTGGGGGCGCGATGGGCGAGCTGGCTAAAGCGCCATGCTAGTGATCCCACATGTTAAAGGTCACATGCAAACAAAAAATCAAACATAAGTAAAACACAATTATCACTTATTCATGACAGATAATATGCATTGCTGCTTGTAAAAAAACAAATAAACAAAACTATAAGCGTACAATCGCGATTCAAAAGTGCAATATTTTGTACTTGGGCTTACTTCCCTCGAAACGAAGCCCTCGGGAGACCGAACCCAGTCATAGCGGCTGGGTGTGCACTCAAGTGTAACGACGGCTTCCGATTGGCTTGTTCGTTTGCTGATACGCCGAGGGCTCATTTTGTGTACAGGAAGACGATCTGTTTAATGGGCATTTTAGAGGTATGTCGAGTCAAAAGAAAGTAAGATTCTATATATGGATAACAACTTCTTTTATTGAACTTGATGCGTCGTTTCAGTATGGATTCATATACTGTTGTCAAACAAAATCATATACATGAAAAGAAGTTGTTATCCATGAAGAATGTATATAGAGATGTTCGGGTTTGAAAATACATGTTTTCTGAATTTGCATTCGATCATATCACAAACCATCTCAGTAGTGGCGGTGAACTACTGTGTGGCTGGAAACTGTTATTCGTCCAAGTACAAAGCAGGACTTGAAACTGACAAGAGTTTGCACCAGTTTGCGTCAGATTCAGTTATCCGAGAAAAATGAATGTGTTTGCAACCCACAGACATAAACAACATGTCATGAGTACGTGCAAGTATTACACCTGCCTAATTACATAATGTTGGAGAGACAGTACTCGGGTACACGAGTCATAAATCAATTTATTCTGTTTGTAGCGTATACTCTGATTTTAAGCTCAAATTGCATGTGGTCAATGATTGAAGCTGTGTGTTTATCAGACAGACAGGCAGGCATATAGGAGTCCATAAAGCAGACTTTAAGCTTTCTCTGTGACAGAGGCTGCTTACCACAATCAACAAGTTTTTTATGTAATGAGTAGATTATGTACTTGTTTGTGCACAACCAAGATTAGACTACTACTCACGACCTCATACTCCGGACATGCATACTGTTTCAAGTTTCGCGAACCTATTCACTGCGCATGCGTTGTGGGCGCAGCGCAGCATAGCTGTTGAGAACATTCTTGTTCGTGAAAACTCTTATCATTACCTTTTTGACTGTCAGCTATATACTCAACAGAGATCTACCATGATGGCTAATTTACGCAGTGTTACCAGTGTTACTCTACACTCTGAGTTACTTGTACTGCTACGTGGCAAAGCAGATCTGACTGATCATGCCAATCAAAACATATCTAAAACTGTTCAAGCATATATTTGTCAATCAATCGATTTCCTTAATTATTGTAGTTGCCCCAGTCTTTCTCATTTTTCTGTTCTTGTCTGTCCGTTTTGTATAATGAATGTAAATAATATAATGTAAACACTCCGAAGAAGGTGTTCTAAGTTGTATGGCTTGTATCCAATCCTTATCTCACGAATAAAATATGTTTAAAACAAGCTGTTAAGACTACTATTTTCCCCATGGCTGGGGGAAATTTAGTGAATCGTCTAAACTTTGAACTGGCATTTTTGATGATTTGTTTCGGTTAGTGCATATCGAAAGGTATCAGAATCTGCAAAGTTGTGTTTTACGTTGCATGTGACCTTTAAGCAATTTCATA
The DNA here is from genome assembly GCF_037392515.1 of Haliotis asinina. Classification (NCBI taxonomy): domain Eukaryota; kingdom Metazoa; phylum Mollusca; class Gastropoda; order Lepetellida; family Haliotidae; genus Haliotis; species Haliotis asinina. The sequence goes on from NC_090288.1 coordinate 53,740,811, forward strand.
ATAAACGTTTGCTTTGGCCACGAACACAGTGCAGTAAGTACACTAAACGCCAGAAGGATGGGTACGCTCCTAACGTAATCGGGTTTTCTCCCAGAGATATATTCTGGGTCTCTGATGCATACTGAGATACTTGTTGGTGCGAATGCCAGAATCGTCTCGAGTACAATGCTTCATCCGATATCAACTTTTCTGTGGTTTTCGGTTTCACCAGATTAGTTTGTGTCTGAACAGGTTCCATTCTTGGCATTCTGTCCTAGTAACATTAGGTAAACCTTAATCCTGTACAGTCAAACTCAGTTTTCAAACTTGACGCTAATATATATTGGAGAGTGACATCGGAATATGTTTTAGACAAAAATTCCATTTTCATCATGAAATAGAAGTAGTGAATAATCCTCTTCAAACCCTAAAGCGGAATAAAACAGACAGTGGAAATAATAATGATACATTTACACAATTATAGTCTGTTCGCAGACACATATCTCCTGTTACGTTACAAACAAGAAAGAAATGTGGGGTTTATAGAAAGGAAATTAATAAAAAGCTTTGAAATAAATAAAAAACTTTAAATAAGAGAAAAAAACAAGTGAGTGACATCGGCAACATTGCAGCCATGTAAGTGACGAGAACAATGAATTTTATGTCAATATTAAAATCACTAAATTTAGAATGTATAAAAAACTGTCATCACAGGACACTAGGAAATATAATCGCGCGTCAGTCTCCTCACTGTGACGTACATGGAGGGTTGGTGACGACTTTAAATGTATTCTATTTGCATTGTATTAGACTTCGATTAGCAGGCGTACACATAATAGTGTTTGCTGAAGTTCCAGACCAAAAAAGATTTTTATTGAAGTCTATGAGTCAAATGGGAATCACGTGCCTCAATACGATTCTGTTACACATATCAGTCAGTCAGTGGTTGAAACCTGTTGTGGGAAATCTGTTGTACTAATAATGTGTGCTCAGTGACGATTTATTCCGCAAAAGATACGCAAAGGCTGAGAGGTTAAAATTAAATGCCGAGATTGCGATAAAAGGTGATTAGTAAGGGATCGTCTCTATGTGAATGTGCTATAAAGCTTTTAACCTTTTGCATATCGATATCCCTAGAGAGCTTGAAGATCGGAGAAGTAAAATTGAGCTACGGATGAAGTTCTACATGTGACTTACGTCAGTGAGAATTTGCCCCCGTAAGTGCTGTTGATGTCATTGACGTACTGTATCTCATTCAGTGATGTATCTACGTTCTCTCCCATGTGAACACATGAAGGATTACATGGTGTACACTCGCTATAAGGGGTGGATAAAGAGCAAAGATTATGAGTTGACCTCGTCAAACGTGCGCGTTTTATTCAACCATGTTAGCTTGTTAGTTTGGTTTACGGTCCCAGATGCAATTTAGGGTCGTCATATTTGCAGAAAACACGACACCATTATCATGTACTTGATAGAAAGGTGTTAATGAGGAGTATCACAAAAACGTCATTTGTACTTCTAGAGTTCATGTTTCTAGCAACTTCGTATCCCTTAGTTTAGTCAAATGCGTCCATATCCTACCGGGTACCCATGTACAACCTCTCTGTCGTCAACAGTTCGGAACAAATTTACCCGGCAAACAAGTGAATGTATCACTTCTCGATAGAATGTCGTCCAAGCTTTCAGTGTACGACCAAAAGAGTAGAGTTGACTCTCTTTCCGTCTTAGGATTCGGTGGTTGTACATCCATAATATGTTAATGCCATGTGTTTCATCCCGTACTTCCCATATTATATTAAGCAAAGGCGACAAAGCCCCGTCAATATCCCCAAAACACCACAAGGGGAAGTAGGGCATAGTACAGGATCTAAGCCAGAAAAAAAGTTGTTGAACACCTTCCACAACATAGGTCTGACTTCAGTTTGATGCAGGGGAGCCTACTGAATATATCCAGGTACTATCTAATCCCAGATTATATGGTATTATGATTGAAGCATTTTAATGGAAGGTACCTGTTTTAAGGAGCATGTTCATTTTATAGATATATCCACATAGTGAGATAGATACAAAATCTGTAATAACTGTCACACGATTCACGGCATTACAAAGCAAAGCACAGAATTGCTTCATAGATCATGAAAGAGCTCTAGTTGTAGGAAGTAGGCAAAAGGCAGCCATGGCGGCCATTTTCAAAATGGCCGACCTTTGGCGAATTAACACTCCTTTTATATGTGTAATTCACACATACAACTCAGCACACTTAGTATGCTATAGTGTTTTGATGATTCCCTGATGTAAAACGACTCAAGGCGTATTATCTGTTGGTCATAATAGACATTTTGCATAATGGCCACCATTCAACAACTAGTTTTCATCAACGAAATGTAAGGCTTAACAACAAAGTACTTCATTAACATATGATGCACATTTAAACACATCACCAGGAAATTAGCAATCTGAACATTTAGCATCAGTAGTGCGTCCAGTTCCTTTTTGAATATTTGGAATCGCGTGACATTTGGTAAGGTATCTGTACATGCATTCTGTAAGTTCATTCAGACAATGTGTTCAGATATTTAACAATGTTTTGCATAGAGTTCCTTTTACATTGTACTATGTTTAGGATGTTTGAATAACTTGACTCTATTGTCTGTCACAATTACTCGTCACTTGTGCATTACGACACTCATCTTCGCAAACAAGCACCGGTGCAAGGTAGTTCACTGGCACTACATGCACATGCTGTTGTGCAGCGTGCTGACTGTTTGCAATTGCAAGATTCAGTTCCAGCAGTCCTTCGGGTGCCGGGTGCTTTGTTAACAACACAAGCTGAAATGAACAATCCTTTGTCTCCAAACTATGGCTTGCAATGCCCTTCCAGACATAGATTTGTTTGTTTGTTTGTTGTATGTGCTGGATAAGGCTGTTCCAGAATGGGGCTAATCTTTCATTGTTTGTTTGCTTCTTGCAGTAAAGCCAGTACTGGACCCCGTGTGCCTTACCAGCCATGTCATCAACTGTATACAGACAGTAACTGAATTCCTCCAAACGCTGATTGTTCCTCTTACTCAAGGGATTCACCAAGCGGTGCTAATCTAAGGCAGGACACAAACTTGATATTCCTTGAAAACACATTTGTTTTTGATTTCTCAGAGAGGTATAGCAAATCTATACATGAAATGAAAGCTTGTCATCCCAGCATTGAGGGGAAATGATTTGGTGAAATTTACGTGGGCATTCACTTGTAAAAACGTTTTAATGTCAAACCACTAAAGTCTTTTGAGAAACTGTACAGTAATATGAGTCATGAAGAAACTAGTACTACCAGTACTTCCTGTAGTCTGCTGAGACCACTTTCTGTAGTCTGCTGAGACCACTTCCTGTCATAGAAGTGTTGTCATTTGGAACTTGACAGCTTGTATAATCTTTTTTCCAAGTATTTCCACTTGAAGCCTTGACACGTATTTAGATTTCTTCAACATCATTACTGAGGTGAGTTGTTTTCTATGCGTGTACTTTTCATCCGAACCTTTGTTTCAGTGATAGAAATGACATTAAATTTCCAGTGGGTGTAGCGATGCACTAATCTTGTTTGATGGTAAAATTTTAAATACATTTCAAATAGGTAATTTGTTTTTGTATCTGATATTCTAAGGTATTTTCATGGCATTTTACATACTTAAAGTCAACTGTTACATTGACAGATTTCAAGATTATTAAGTTTCAAGTTTTTACTGATGAAAGCCCTTGAGAGGCCATTCTGAGGGTGAAAAATCATTCATCAAATCATATTCAGAGAATCCTATCTTTCTTCTTGTGTTCCAATTACACTTCAGATATTATAAAATTATGTTTTTATTGGGATTTAAAAAATTTTCTTTTGTAAAAATGTTTGCATGTACTGCTAACAAGCGAAAACCGTAAAAGGGTCTCCCTATATAGAATGACTGTTACTGGAATCATGTGACCCAAACATACTAGTGATATTTCCCTGCAATGTAATATTAAATGATTGTGAACCTCAACTGAAAAACGTCACAAATTTAAGCAACGGATGTTTGTAAGTGATTTAATAGATATAATTAAGATAATTACCAAAATGTATTAATGTATATTCATAATGTCTTCCTTAATGGGTATAATTTCCCCCAATAGAAAATTTTATACACATTTTACACATATTTTTGAAATTATCAAAACATTGATTGCAAGGTTCGTATGAACTGTGAATTAGATTTCTTCAGTTTCAAATGCACCATTTTATATATCTATCTAGATATTTTTTAAATAAACTATTCTTTCCATTTTGCTATAATATTCATTTTGCTACCGTGAAGAATTTGCCGTGACAGAAGGTGTGAGAAATCCCCTGCAACCAGCAAAACAGAACAGAGACAAGTCTAAAACATTCAAATATTGTATTATTAATTGAGCAAAGAGAGCACGTTAAACAAAGTTAATTTCACAATACCAAATATTCAAATAGAGTGCAAGTGAGACAAAATCTAAGGCAATGGGTCACAAAATTTTTAGCAAACTCACCAAGGTCTTAGTGCGAGAGAGAAACAGCTATGCAGAATGGACAGGCAATTGTGGAGGACACATTGTCTACATGTGGGCAAAAGTTTTCTATTGTCCAATACCTCGGCTACCTTTACTGAAAAGAAGAGGACAAAAAGCTGCTTTGTGGAGATTGGGCTGTGCGACTTGTGCATTTAAATGCAGAAATGGTCTTTAGAACAGCTTTATGTCTCATTGCTTGTTGCAATGATGTCAAAATGGCCACGGTTCTTGCACATCACATTGGATCAGTACCTACATCACTTTTCAATGAAGATAGATCCTTGAAGAAGACACCCAAAGCCGATTTAGGACACAAATAAGTAGGAATGCTTGAGTCTGTTGACACCATACCAGACTTTCAGAAGAAAGACTACATTCGGATGCAATGGTAATATTGAGAAGCATGAAACCTGCCATCACCTCCACATTAATTTTGACAGTGTCGATGTCAGTTATGTGCCAAATGTGAAGCAGTGTTTCACCACAGCTGATACTGTCATAGATGTCTTCGAACAATATGATAACCCCAACTTCATCAAGTCTGTAGAATGTTCCCAAAAGAACTGACCTCAAAGGTGGGAAAAAGTATCAAGTGTCAACAGTCAGACAGATTCCACAGTGGAACAGATTTCTAGGTGTATCTGAGAACAATTCATATTTCAACAACGTCTTGTGCACCAAATACAACCAATAATGGAACCACAAGGAAAATTTATCTCTGAGGAGTATAGAAGATGGAATGGTGGCCAAGTTGATCACTGACAGTGGTGATTGATGAACTTCAGTGTTCTGAAGAAGAAGCTGATACACGTATGCTCTTCCACGCCATGTATTGCAGTGATGTGTATGCAGAGAGGCATACCAAGGACATATCATTGTCAAGTCTCCTGATACAGATGTTCCCATACTATGTATCTACTATTATCCACAAATGTAACATGTCAAAGAAATTTGGTTTGAAACTGGAGTGTCTTCTGCAGTCACAGACAAGCACCGGTTCATTCCTGTCAATAACATCTGTGATCGTCTTGGATCACCAATGCCATTTGCCTTGCCAGGAACACATGCATTTTCCTTCCTGTGATACATCATCAGCATTTTTTTCATGTTGGCAAGTCTACAAGGTTATGATCATAGATCTGTTTGTAAGGCCTCAAGCATTTTCATCAGCAGTGGAAGTCTGCCGGCAACAAACATTAGCCTTCTATGACCCCAGGAAGAAGCTTAAATCATGCAACTCTTTGAATGACATGAGACTTCAACTATATCGACTAAGTAACATTTAGCTTGCCAAATTTTTCCCATGTGAAGACAGCTTTCGACAACATGTCAAGCATGTGATGTGGCATACTAGCATCTGGATAAGTTCTCATTGTGTTAAACCAGAGCTTGTAACCCTCAAGAATTTGGCTGGACAAAGGTGAATGTATTGCTTACACCCCACATTGTTTGAACTGCTAACTGTTTCAGCAGTTCTTGACTGCCGTGGTTGCACCTGCTGCAAGTCCCCATGCTTTTCCGTTCTGTACATTTGTCGACACAACGATCTTCCTTGCACGGAACTGTGTGGACAGGATGGACAGACTTGCACTAACCACATGAATGATGATAGTGAAGAAACCGGTGACAACGAAGAAAGTCCTTGCAATAATCACAAATCTGTTTCATGAATGACATGAAGATTGTTAAACAGAACTTTGAATCTGAAAGAAGGAACAACTTTGATCTGATCTGTAACTAAACCTGAAATTAGACCAGTCAGTAAGAAATGTTTTATCATTATTTTTGTTTTAAATTCACAACGGAGCATATTTCTTTTCCAGATGGTTAGCTTTACTAAAAGAACAGTAAATGAAACGGGTTTGAAGGATTTTCGGTTCTGAACACATTAGCACTTATCACTATCTGTAGAAGATGTTCCATTTTGGAGATACTAATGTATCTCTATCAGTAAGAAGGATACTGAGTAGAAAGATAATTTTGAAATCATAACAAATAGATTTACTATTCTTCTACTCTATCATGCCTTGCAAACAAGTGTCAAACAGCATCACCTAATTATTCAAGAAGGAAATGGAAATTTTATGGATAAATATTGGAATCACTTTTACTTTTCTATTGTACAGAGAAAAACCTTTCATTTGGTGGTGCATGTGTTTGAATGTAGTCAATATTTTGAAATTTTAAAAAGATATTGGCAAAATTATGAGTTTAAGTGTTTTTTTCCCCAAATCCGGTTTTACCAGAAAGTGTCCACACAAATATTTCCACATCATGTATATTATTATTATTATTATTATTATATAAGTCTTCAGCTTTAATTTGATATATAGATCATGTGTACCTGTCAACTTGATCAAATTACCCCTCAAAAATGGGTTTGTTTGCCCTAATCTCATTTGAACATCTTTGCTAAATAGAAATGGCAATGCCTTATTCTTTCCTAGTCCTGATAGTGAACTGCTTTACACACATCTTGTTTCAAGTGGGCTGAAGTGCCCTGAGGTATCATAACTCTAGTGGCAATGTTGATGAGACATTGTGTCATCAAATACATCATCAACTGATAACACATTTGTCACACACCTGATGCCAAACATGCTGGACAACTTTTTTCATCACGATTACATATGCTTTGCGCTGACTCCTTGTGTGTGACAATCGCAGTCGCGGATTCACAGATGTCACAAGTCGTTCATAACTGTTATGTTGGTTGCACGTTCATGACATGTTCTAGTGTCCCTGTTTGTTCTTTTTTGCCTTTCCAATTATGCCTTCCTTGAACTATGTATGCAAATCTACAGTTTGTTCAGGTGGCACGTCCGTCCATATCAGGGCAAATAGCTACCATTAATGAAATCTTTATGCAAATCTGAATGTCCTTGTGATGGAGGTTGGTGTTCAAATGGTATACGGGTAACTATCTTCTGTTGCAAAGTAGTGCCAGTGCAGGAGTGGATGATAGGTGTTGTGCTTAAATGTCCGTCACCACTGCCTTGATGAACTGAAACGTTACCTGAACCATTGTACTGAAATAATCCCAAAATCCATATGTTAGGCTCTTTCATTGCAACCGATTCTTGAACACTACCTTTCGTCTATCTTGGCCGTCCACAATCTAGTCAACAATGGTGGCGATCTATAGCCTGTTATTGTAGTTTTATATTGAATTGTCCAAACAGTGATATTAGTTTTAACTTTCTACGCTAGTTTTGAATCTAATTATATAATTGAGATATTCTAGCTATTTTACTGTCCTTTGTTGACAGGTCTTTATAATATACATATATTTCATTCCAGTGTTAAATGTTCTCGTTACAATTTATTGCTGATGTGACGTTTAGGAGATAAACATCATGTGTTTCCGGGTGTTATTGAGTACCCGTGTATTTAAAGCAGTTTGGATCCTCAAACTGTGTAGTCAGACTTTCTATATAGCAGATTTTCAACAAAGACTTTCTCTGAGCCTCCTACAGGACTCCTCTAGACTAGTAACCAAATGATTAAGTGTTTACTCATCCAGCTTTGGTCTTGGGTTCGATTCGATTCTCCAAATGGGTACAGTGTGTGAAGGCCATTTCTGGTGAACCCCCACAGCGATGTTAGAATAGACATTCCTGCTACGAGCAGATTTCATTCCTCGATTTTGATCATATTATGAACATCAAATGAGGATCGCATCAGCAGATAGCAAAACGGTTCATAAGCACAGGCAGAGGCAGGTCAAATCTTTATCTGAAATACAAACATGATACAATAACCAAGAAAGTGAATAACTTCAAATAATACATAGTGTCCTTTGTTAGCGAAGATCACCCTCTGCGCAACTCTCCAGTAGAACATGTATCATATCTAGCTGCTGACGTCACAATGCCAGTCAGGTATGTAATAAGATTAAACACGTTGACAGATTGTGAATGGGTTGGGCTGACCATTGATTGGTTCCGCTAATCCTTTAACCCCGCTATGATACATCGAACTGAAATATAAGAAATTTACTTTACCATCGGTTAAGACATGTGGGGAGGCTATTATCTGTTTATGAATTACCAGGTCACAGAAGGTATCACCACCCACAGAAACTCTATGATTGATCGTCCTCTACTCACGCGCTCTGAAATGTATGTATTATTGTCCTTGTAACAGTAATTGTGACAAATATGTCTGAAGGCAGTTCCACGTGGTGAACGTGTGTTGACACGCAGTTGTGTTATCCATTGACAGTACAAAAGAGAAATATTCATTTGGTTTTGCAACAGTACATTTCAAACGCTTGAACAGGTTTGCGCAACAAAACATGTCCGCGCATATGAACGTAGATATTGTTGTCCTTTCTCTAGAGTGAGATTTATGACATCACATTTGACCGACAAGTATGTTTCAGCTGGAACATCTCATTTTTATAGTCTTGATAACAAGTTTCATGTTTCAATTTTTTTCTTCAGTGTTTCAAAGTGTTTCAGACTCAGTTGGATACTAAACCGTACCAGACATCAGACGAACAATTTGTTTGCCACACTATATAGATAGGCACATTGGAAACTCGCTTTAATGAGTAGGACATAGCTCCTACATTAGAAACCCCCCTGATTAGTGGGACACCTTCTTGTTGTTGACACTACATACATTTCCTGCTGCAGAGAAACCTCAAGCAGGGACACATAGCAGATTTAGTTAGCTCAACGGACAGACAGATCACATTATTTACAGCTTCTCAGTACAAATTCACGAGGTTCATAAGTGTTAGTGCAAAACGTGTCATAGGAAAGGGGGTCCTAGATACACGAGCAGAACACAGATTCTATTGGACACCAACGGTACATAGAGAAAACACAGATTCTAATGGAGATGCACGTAACACGGATTGAACACAGATGCTGCTGGAGATGCACGGTTTACGGACAGAAGACAGATACTACTGGTGATTCACGATGTATGGACAGAGCACAGATCCTACTGCAAACGCACGATACATGGACAGAACACACATCCCACTAGAGAGTCACGGTACAAGGACAGACCACAGGTCCTACTGAAGATGAATGACACACGGGCAAAACACAGAACCTTCTTGACATGCACGATACACGGGCAGAACACAGTTTCTGCTGGAGATTCGCGATACACGGACGGAACACAGATCCTACTGGACATTAACGATAAACGGGCAAAACACCGATCATACTAGAGAGGAACGATACATGGGGAAAAACAAGATCCTACTGGAGATGAACGATACATGGGCAAAACAAGATCCTACTGGAGATGAACGATACATGGGCAAAACAAGATCATACTAGAGATGAACGATACATGGGCAAAACAAGATCCTACTGGAGATGAACGATACACGGACAAAACAAGATCCTACTGGAGATGAACGATACATGGGCAAAACAAGATCCTACTGGAGATGAACGATACACGGACAAAACAAGATCCTACTGGAGATGAACGATACACGGACAAAACAAGATCCTACTGGAGATGAACGATACACGGACAAAACAAGATCCTACTGGAGATGAACGATACACGGACAAAACAAGATCCTACTGGAGATGAACGATACACGGACAGATACACTTCATATCTGTAGTGCACTACATGTCTGTACCCTCACTATACATCTCACAACTAAGAACTACATGTCTGTACCCTCACTATACATAGTGCGCCTGTTCACTACATGTCTGTACATGTTGGTAGTGCACTACATGCCTGTACCCTCACGAAACTCAGTGCCCCTATGCACTTCGTGCCTGTACTCTCACCATACTTCGTGTGCCATTACACCGTGCGCTACGTGTCTGTACCCTCTCTACACGTACTTGGCCTGTGCACAACATGTCTGCATCCTCACTACACATCGTGCACCTGTGGACTACATGTCTGTACCCCAACTGTACATCATGCACTTGTGTATTACTGTCTGTAACCTTACTATACACAGTGCGCCTGTGTACTGTCTATACCCTCACTATACACAGTGCATCCGTGCAATGCATATATGTACCCTCTCTATAAATCGTGCAGTTGTGCACCATTGTTATACATCGGGCACCTGTGTACTACATGTCTGTACCCTCACTACTGATTGTGCGGCTGTGTATTATGTGACTGCAGCCTATGACTGTGTATTACAGGTTGTTATGTTCCCGACTCTTTGGGAAGTCGATTCATAGGGATCTGTTGATATACATCTTTAGCCTCCGCCTGTAAACCTTTAGAATATCTCTTTTTTGTTCTTCTCTAATATGGTTCTGTACACTAAAGTCACAAGAACATGTACGCATAATTTACCCCATCTCTGACACGAACATAAAACACAAAAACACCATGGCCTTTGTACTCTTTATTGCGATTGTTCGGGCGCCCCTCCTCTTCATCGCCCTGTTCGTTGCGCGAAGCAAAACATGTAAGTGCTGCTTAGCAACGAATAACACGAAAACGGTAAAACGTGTGAAATCAATAGAAAACTCATTATCACACATGTAATGAATTACAACGCCACAAATACCGTGACACGGTTAAAACGTCGTAAACGGAAGAATGCATTTTCTTCAAATTAAGCTTTCTTTGCAGAAAACTTGAAAAGGGTTTTCAGAAAAATGGATATGTACAATGCTGCACTATGAATGTACTACCCAAATGATATGTCAATCAAATTCATAGATATGATACTAAAACGCCTTTTCAAATTAGGAAACTCATTGTAGAATGTAGTTACAGCAGTAATCCCTATTTGAAAAGGAAGGGGTCATATTTTAGATATCAAATTCATGAACAAGATTTTGACAATCATTTGAATTGAAACAGGACACACAATAATTTTATACATCCTTTGCATCCCCTTCGCTCGAATCCGCATCGTTGTCGATAAAGTTACAGTCAGTACACAGCTCGAAGGGTGAAGCTCAGTTCGTACAGAATTCGATATAACATGGTAATTTACAGAATAAACATCACTGCAACATGTAATACTATTTCCTCATCCTCCCTGTGGAATAATGCATGGTACACGAGATCTTTGAAACAATTATGGCACTGTTATCATGAGCATGTGTAGATATAAAAATTCAAATTCAAATTCAATAAAATATATCTAATCAGCACTTTTCTCGTCCACACATCTCCTTCACACACATTGCATTCCCTCATCACACTCAAATGGCCCTGCTGGTTCAGGAAGCTCCGCTCGACGGCGCCTGCATTGCCACACCCTCATCACAAGACGACGTCTCCTCTAAGCTGTCGGAAAATACATTGTTCTCCACGTGTTGTATGTCCTTATGGATACTGCCGTTTTGAGTAGTGCTTGCGGCAACTGGTGTGGGTCCACCATAGAACGCCCTGTTCGTCTTGTTGTTTGCAGCACTTTGAATGGAAGTAGACGTGGCTTGGCGAACGTTTTTGTGAGGCTGACAAAGGACCACGTACACCTTGGGAGCGAACAGGCAAAACAGGGCTACAGTTGCACTGATGCTCACCCCCATGCACAACGACGTCACCTCGATCTGGAAAATAGAAATGATGTGCCTTTCGTCAAATGCACTTCAAGATACTGAACATCTTTCTGGACCTAATTTACAGTGTTTTTGATTACATATCCTGCCTAATGAAGGGACAAGTTTAAACCCCAAAACGCCTTGTGTAACTAATAAAGTTGCACATCCATATCAAGTGTCTTGTATTACCCTACCAATTTCTAAATGCCTACTAATCACCCTGCCTGTTTAATTAAACAAGCGTTTTTCGTATTTTACGAGAAAACATCACAAATGTTATCGAGATGTTACTACGTTGAAAACTGACGCTGGGAAGCTCAAAAACATGTGATACCAAAATAAAAAAAAGACAATCAATTAACAATCAGTTTGTTCCTCATTCACCGCCACCATCTTCGAGGTATTTTCGATGTTAATTGGTCAGTTAACTGTTTACATCGGCAATCTGATGTATGATCACGATGCAAAGTTATCGGAATAACATCCGATAAAATTTGCTTGTAAATGTGCATTAGTCTAGCAAGTGTTTTATGCTATCTAATGCTGATACTCACTTTAAAATCATGATTGGCTCCAAAGTATATAGGAATGAAGGCAAGCCACACAATGCAAGTGCTGTACATAGTGAAGGCTATGTACTTGGCTTCGTTGAAGTTCTGTGGAATCTTCCTTGTTTTGAAAGCATACACAGTACAAAGCACAATAAGAAAAATGTTGTAAAACAAAGATATGATAGTCGCTATTTGACTAGCACTGCACTTAAGAATGAGGAAGTCTTTCTGGTAAGTTATTTTGGAAACTGATGGCTTCTCAAAGCCTAACCACGTCAGTCCCCCAATCACCTGCACTGATACTAGACAGATGCAAATCAGTATCTGTGACTTGGGACTCGTATAGCTTGGTCGTTTCACCATGGCTTTGATACCTGTGCTGAAGATGCGGTAGATTCTGTTGGTTTTTGTTACAAGTGCTGCATATATGAAGCTCAAGGAGACTCCAAGTCCAAGTCTTCGTAACGCGCAGAGGACCAGAGTGGGTTTTGCTAGCATGACGAGGGACGTTCCATAGGACATAATTATTCCCAAAAGTAGAAGATAGCACAGTTCCCTGCCTGACGCCATGATGATTGGTGTTGTGTTGAAAATGACGAATATTACCATTACACCAAACGTACACAGAATCCCCAAACAGGAAAACACAACAGGAAGTATAAACCACAGACTTGCGGGGTCAAGATGTAGTTCCGGTAAGCGTGCGCATTCAGTTTTATTAGGGTTTGGTCGTGAACCTTCGGGACATGATTCACAGGTGCTCTCGTCTTTCAGGTATTCGTTCTCGTTGCAGGCGATACAGACCCAGCAGCAAGGTCCGCTGGACTTGGTTGCCTCCCCTTGTTCACATGGCTCGCTGCAGATGGACACGGGGATTTCTCGAGATTTGAATCTCCATAGCAATTTGCTCTTATTAATCTTCAGACTGAAACGTAGATTGATTGATATTAGACAAAGTGATATTTTTGTTTGTTAACATTAGTACAAATTTTTCAAACTGCGTTTCTTTTTCATCTCTTTAGGTACATTATAATGTGTTTGGATCTTGGTCTTGTTCGATGACTATAATCGCTCCCAGGATAGCTAATGATCAGTGGGTTGATCGTACAGTGGGAGAGTGAGTTCAGTTTTACGCCGCATTTACCAATATTACAGCAATATCACGGCGGGAGACACCAGAAATGTGCTTCACACATTGTACCCATGTAGGCAGGCGAACGAACGAGACGAGCTTTGACCTCCAGGATATTCCGCAGCAGAAACAATGATGATAGTGGCTGGCACATTAACGTTACTAGCCCAACCATGAAGGACAAGAATGGTAAAAGACAGTGCCAACGTGGATGATATTGTCTCCACGTTCCCTTTACCTCGTATCCCACTCTCCAATCTGCACGTAGTCGTATTCATTGTCTGCCATATTCTGATACTGGTAAATGTCGTAGCGTCCAACGCCGTCTCCGACGCTATCGAACGTTACTAGACTGCCGCCTATACCTTCAAACAGACAAACACGATGGGTGAGTGAGTGAATCAAGCCAGTCGCAAATAAAGCTAACGATAACAGTGAGTGAGTGAGTGAGTTTAGTTTTACGCCGCACTCAGCAATATTACAGCTATATGGCGGCGGTCTGTAAATAATCGAGTCTGGACCAGACAATCCAGTGATCAACAACATGAGCATCGAGCTGCGCAATTGGGAACCGATGACATGTGTCAACCAACTCAGCGAGTCTGACCACCCGATCCCGTTAGTCGCCTCTTACGACAAGCTGAGTCGCCTTTTATGGCAAGCATGGGTTGCTGAAGGCCTATTCTACCCCGGGACCTTCACGGGTCGCTAACGATAACATGTCACCCCGAAAATATAGTGCATCAATGAACCAGATCAAAAGCATAATTCTGATTCACAATCGAAAGACCATATATAGCTGCGTTCACTGTTCCATTTTGTACGTAATCGCTTGGCGGTTTGACTATGAAGTGTACATATGTACATATGTGCGTGCTGGCGACAGATGCTATCAATGCGAGAAGCAATTTTCACTAGAAGGCACGTTCACTGACATGAGAATATATGACACGTCAGCAGGTTGAACAAGTCAAGAAGAAACTAACACTGACATTTGATCAATCACATGCGTACACTTAGTTACGTTAAGTAATAACGACGCACATTCACGTGAAACAGACCCGTGAAGATCAGGGTTAGAATTGGTCTTCAGCAATCCATGCTTGTAGTAAGAGGCGACTAATGGGAACGGGTGGTCAGGCTCGCTGACATGGTTTACACATGTCATCGTATCATAACTGGGTAGATCGATTCTCGTGATGTTGATCATTGGATTGTCTGGTCCAGACTCGATTATTTACTGACGGCCACCATATAACTGGAACATTGCTCGATGTGGCAATAAACACAAATCATGTGAAACGTGTTCGTTATTGTACAGCATCCCCCTCATGAGTATTCGAGTTGTTTGGCAGCGGTCTGTGGACAGTCGATTATCATTATTACCCGGGATTACGGTTATGAACATCGATCAAATCGATCAACCCATCCAACGAACCTGTCCATCCACGAACGATAGTCACTTTTTAAAGCACAGGTTGCTGAAGACTACCATCCTCAAATTCTGGCCACCATTCTCCCTCCTTCTGTGAGTCGTAGGGCAGATTAATTATAATCAGCTATTTACATCGTCTTGGTAAGCAAAAGCAAGGACATATATATTATTGTTGCAGTTCATTGTATGTGCTTCTATTATATCTAAACAAAACATGCAATTAGCTTGATCAAACCGCCATGGTCATGACTTGAAAACATCATGGAGTAGAGCATGGACTCCTGCATCGACACTAATGGCTCCTCACCATATCCCGAGACGTAAACAGATTAGCAGTAGAATAGATGTCTCCGCAGTAGTAATGAACCATTGTTGTAAATGAGTTTATTCATTAAATAAATACAAATCTGAATCTTTGGATAGACATTATTGCTGAACATACATTTAGACACCCTATAAATAAGTCATAGCCCAGTACATTAGCAAAAATAGCATTCAATTCTGATAGTATTGAGACCACATATGATAATGTATTGTTTCTGTAGCTGTTTGCCTGTACTACGTTTGATCTCTTAATCCGCATCATGCCCGGCACCTTTTAAGAGCTAGACAGAATGTACGTGTTCCTCTTGTGTATAGTCCGTTTATGTTCAGATGATAATGGTGAATGATTAAATATCTCGAAATAGTGATAAGTGCAGGAAACATGAATAAGACACAGGTTCCTCAAACTCCTGTACCCAACAAGATCGGAAATTTGACGTTTTATGATCTATCCCTGGAAAATTGCGCAAGAAACCATCACGTAATACTGTTTTCACGCCTCATACCGCGGGGTGACAAAGGCTGATGTTGAACAGTACCAGCGCACATATTCAGGTGCAACTCAGGTTCTCAGCCTGGTGAGATGACCCCAGTTTGTCAGGCGCTGTTCCATCAGCCGTTTGTCACTCTACTGTGTGAGACGTGAAAAGTTATTTAATAATTGCTCGTTCTCATGTGAACCAACACGGTCTATGCCTTCTTTTAAACAAATGGGAGTTCAACATTTGACCAGATCTGACAGATGTGTTCGGGCACATGGTAAAGCTGCACCTCTGAGAGATGCCCACCTATCGTCGACCTGTGACTCCTGATAACTACACGAATATAGAAGTGTTGTCCTATTTTGATTTTAGTGTTATATCGATGTACGTGTAAGTGTAATATCGATGAAAGCATTGAAAACGTATTCCATGTACATGAAAGCATGTCACCGTATCCCAATTGGGCAGGTCAACGCTCACACTGCTGATGACTGGGTTCTCTGGTCCAGTCTTGATTATTGACAGGTGGCCGCCATATCGCTGGAATATTGCTTAGTGCGGCGTAAAACTGAAGTCACTCTCGTACATGGAAACGAGTACGTTTTCTTTTCGATTACATGTATCATCTGACGGGTGTCTGTGGAATACGGTATGTGATGAAGCTCAGGACGGGTTACTATTCAGTTTCTGAATATAGTTATTGATAATTTTAAATGAACAAATAAATGCGAATTGTCATTACTAGTGCAAATCACTAAACAAATATGCTTTAAATACTCAACATAAAAGAGTTCTATGTGCAAGATCACGTTCATCTTCCATGGTAACGGACGATGAAAGGGAGACAACTCTAGACAGGAATGAAGCAGTCGTAAACGGCATTAATGGGTTTCCGTGAGATTCACATACGAAGGCGTTATGATAAGCTATTCCGTGGCATTAGCTTACAAATTTTCTGGAATATATTCCTATTGTTTTCTCAGTGTGTACACCACATTAAATCATTAGAATGTTAGAAGTCTTGCCTTACGCGTCATTGTCACTTTACGAAATGCAAAATAGAATTCCAGCAATTCCGAAACTGCCTTTACCTCAGACTGTTTGTGTTTTTGGAAATGGTTCTATGTCCTTACGTAGTCATCAGCGGCAGAGAGTCTGATTTGTCTCTCACAATCAATGACGCAACTATACAAATCTCTATACTTTTCTTCTTTCTGCGAGCAGCTGGTGATGTACGCCCTTTGTACCACCTCACGAAAGCCAGTTATACGTAACACAACTGAGATCGTAAAATCACTATACCCATATGTGAGCTGCAGACCCTATTCATGGTGAAATAGTTATATGTGATAGTATGTTATATAGGAGAGCACTGAGCTCATCAAATCACAACCCACAACGCTCAAAATACCTGCACCGAAATTGACACCAGTTGCAGAACCTATTTTTGCTGTAACAGATTCGTGTGACAATGTGTGCACATGCGGCTGGTACCTCTAAGGGCGAACCAGGGTCCCGTTTCGCAAAGGTCTCGTAAGCCTCAAGTAAGATCACTTAACCTGTCCCGTAGCATTCGCACCTCCTACACTGTAACACTGACTTACGATATTAATAGACGGGAGCTTTGTAAAACGGTGCAATGTCAGTTCTGACGAAGAAGGTCAGTAAAGTTGTAAGGATTATTTCCACGATTGTCCACAAATTGGGCTGACAGAATGATGCTACTGTATCTCACCATTGAAGGACACGTTCCTGATGAACCAGAGAAGCTCCTGGCCTGCCAGTTTGTTGATGTGTTTACACTGCTTGAGATTCCGGTGGTAGCACTTACTCCTCAGCATGTCCTGTACAGCATGGGCCAGGGCATACACGGAGTCGATCACGAACTGGACCAAGCCTTCCTGTATGTAACCTACCCTGCTGTCCTTCAGACTCTCCGTACCTGGGACAAACAGCGAATCAGATTTGAAAATAGTGTTACACCCACATGCATCTCAAACTGGACTCTAAAGCGTATAAATGTACATTGTTTTTAATCATTTGGCGAGACACGATATTGTGTAATTTTCACGGTGTAACCAAAACTCGGCGAACACTCAGGGGATCGAATGAAATGTACGCCGAAGTAAATGATAAACTGTTAATGAATCTTCTGCATTGTTTAATCAGACGCTGTACATGTCTCAGTGTATTTGTAGAAAGTATTTTGCACCAGATATATGGAAAATGTATCATGTATGGAATGACCCACCGAGCGTGTTGTATTTGAGATTACACGTTGTCGTTTAGCAACAAGTTTTCATCCCTTGGTCAAAGCCGGGATTTGAACCGTCATTCTAATCAACTTAAGTAAGACACCTAATAGAAGCAAAGTCAGTGATCTGCCTGATCATCACTCAACTTAAACAAAACCTAAAACGAAAGTGTGCCAAACGGTAGTCAGGATCAGGGAAAGTATCTTGGCCGGCCTCCAGTGGGAATGATGTGGAAGTATACACTCTAAGGGTGAAATCATACACTCTAAACAACAAAGACTATTCTTTCATATTTCAGAGAATATCGTATTGCACTAAACCCCAGCAGAGCTTTGGTCGGATCGAAATAAAGGCAAAGTCAACATTTTGACATTTCGAGCACATTGGTATGCGTATGAATGTATCTGTTGCTAGCTGGATGTTTTTGACAGACCAGCACTTTGAACTATAGCTCCTAGATTGCTCCTGGATTAGGATCAATATTGGCTCTAGGTGAGTTTGAAGGAAGGACGCACAGATGCATGTGTTTTCTGTCATCATTGCAAAAATGCCTACCGTCACATCTGTTGACTGTCGAGGGTTTTAAGCTGCAGCCAAATACTTCCTCCCAGTAGTCTTCAAACCACAGGTTCCGTGAGTTGTTCTCTGGTTTCAGATTCAGGAAGTATTCATCGAACTCTGCAAACGCCAAGAAACTTTGTCCAAACATCTTACTTAAGGATGAAGACTCTTGTGGATAGACAGCTTCCTTCTTGCAGTGGATGCGACGTTTCGGTGTAGATTCTAACACCGTTATGGAGCAAAAGGTGCAGAACACATGCACAAGGAGAAACACATACATGTCGGAGATTGATGTATAGTGTGTTGGCATGAAGCTTGTTGTGATAAGAGACGACAAACTCCATGTTTTTATTTCTCTATCCATAAAAGTCTTCATCCTCATCCTACCAACTTCTAAAATGCCATTTAAGAAGAAATCTTAGTTAAGGTTACAGCGATCGCTCATCACGACTATAACATGGGGCTCTTTTCGCGAAGCAACCTTTACTAATGTTAACCTTAACTCCCATTCTTAAACATTGCACTAAGGTTACCTTGGTGACTTAGGATCACCATAGTGCTTTATGAAATAAGGCCCTGGGATCTAACTCCCACATTTCATGGACTGTCACAAGACCGAGATTAGATTCACCACATTCTTATCAGCGTTTGCTATACCTAACGTCTCATACATATATTACGGTTGAGACCTTGATTATTGAATGCGTATCATGTAGAAGATGTATGACATTGTTCATTGTATCGAGCATAGATGTCTCAGGTCCTCCGTCCATTATGAATGTATGTATCTTTAAGATTGCTGGCTTTACGATTGCAAAGAGATCAATGAAACAGACATACATCTGGATGAGCTCTCCGCACGTAGCAAACTACATTGAGTGAGTTTGGATCGTTTTAGTCTGCTTTCTGCCTCGCATCCAGTTCGCATATTGTACTCATGCTGGGAACCGGACCCGGGTCCTCTGCGTGACGAGCGAACAAGATCAATACAGAACATAATCGACCAAGATCTCTTGTTATGCATGCATGCAATGGCATTATTCCAGATATTCTAATGAAATGAACTCAGAACCAGAATCAAAGTTTACACGAGGACCCCAGTTTGACAACGACTGTTCGGTACGAGTCAGCTGGTCTGTTCACCAATTCCGCGAAATCGGTTGGAAAGTATGGCAGGAATCAGCTTTGGACACTGTGGAGTAGCCCAAGCACGATTCCCCAAATGCGCGAACTGGAAGTAATCGGTTTCTAACATTCTGGACCATAGACCAATTACATTCCCCAATGAAAAGTCTGGAAGAAAAATCGGTTTCTGGAATAGACCAATCCCAATTGCTGCTACGCCATTGTATATTTGTGCGTGCAGATTTTGGTAAAGGTACGCCTAGGCCTAACGCCAACGACCCTTTCAAAATGAGCAATACTGTGCACTTTACCAGGAATTATCTGTCGCTTGGGAAGAATTGTGACGGTGCCTTCAGCTGCCACCTCCTGCTCGAACACTGGGTGTATCTTGGCACCCCAACTGTCGCTTGCAAGCAGGTTGAGGTCAGATGTCCTGTTCAGCTTTACCAACGCCTTCAAGATGTCGCGGCAGTTGTCCTCGTTAACGAACATGACGACCGCTCGAGCATTGTTGTCGTCCTTGAACAATTCCTCCACGATGTTGCGGAACGTTGTCTCGTTGACTGACCGAGGGATGCGCAGGGACTTGGATACACACACACCTGAAATAGAGAACAACCACGTCAAGCATGTGATGCGTTTAGCTGTACGTCTTCCGCAACATCTTCACGGCGGTTTCGTAGCGCTTACATGGACTGTAGGGTATAATGATTGCGAAGTCGCGTTGACTCTATGGTGTATGTAATTAGTACTTATATTCTGTTCGTGTTCAAATGATTGAAATCGCAATCATCTGAACATCACTTGTTTCCATTGCGAATCTAATGTATAATTATATAAACCTATTTCTCATCATTTACAAACATTGATGGTTGACAATTACAAGTGAAGTATACAAAATATTATACACAAGAATATTTACACGCACGCTGGAATACACCTGAAAAGGACGATATAGAGTTTATTTCCAAGAATATTTAAAAACAAATAAACATAGATTATATAAATACTTGACATGTTTAAACAGAGACGAAGAGTGGAGTAGGCAGGTTTACACATACGTCAAGTGGATCCTGGACAGATTTACACATACCTAAAGTATTACAAGACATGTTTACAGATACCTAAAGTATTACTAGGCATGTTTACGCATACCTCAAGTATGCACAGAAAGATATTACATAGAATTTAAGCGTACTAGCACATGTACTTACATTACATGTTTTCCCATACGGAAAACATACATTTTATCCTAATGTGTTTCCAAGAGTTGACCAACCAAAACTCTTTGGTTATTTCGTGCACATAAGAAAGACGATAACGGTTTATTTAGCAATTATATATTTTAGTGTATTCGGCAAACAAACCGTTCAAAACAAAGGTAGTTACTATAGTATTAAACTTGGGCTCATTCTACAACGCAATAAGGTAATCGTAAGTCACTAAAGGAACCTTAGTGCAAAGTTAAGGAACGGGGGTTAAGGCTAACCTTAGTAAAGGTTGATTCTTAGTGAAAGCAGCCCCAGGTCTCTGCTGTCCTGGCTTACTGGAAGAAAGGGCGGGAGGTGTCTAGTGCTTAAGCCTTTGCTCGTCAAGGCAAAAGTCGATTCAACATATGAGTGGGTGGAGCCTCTTTGTGGTCAACCGCCGTGATAATGGTGGAGTAATGCAAAAACTTAAACTACACTCATTCATTCATTCATTCAGACAATTGCCCTGGTGTCGATTTTTTTTCAGCTAGGGTCAAATTGACCCGATCCAGACATATCAAAGATGCACTGACTCTAGTTAATGCGGTTAGGTATACTCTGCAGATATAAACCAGTAGACAGCTAGCGAGCTTTTTTTCTGCCAGGAGCTGTCATTAAACTCGGCGAGAAAACTATTGAGTTTTTCAAGTTTGCTTCAGACTTAACAATTATGATTTCCTGGAAATAAAAAATAAAAGAAATAATGAAAAAAATGTTAGACCTTTGAATGTGCCAGAAACGATCTTTTTATTACACATCCGTTTTTAATATTCGCTGACTGGCGAAACTCCACGCCAATGGTAGTCAATAATTGGGTCTTATCTACACATAAAACAAGGTATGGACGTCATCATACCGGTATTATGGTAAACGCTTACATTGTGAAACGCACATAAAATATTCTCCAATCGCTCAGTCCCTGACTCCTCTCAGCAATACACATGGAACGCATGCGGTGCGTTGCTGAGGGTTATCTCTTCCATTCGATATCAAGAACCTGAACCAACACAGAGAAGCCGGTTGATTTGTGGTCCACGTAAAATAGGTTGGCCATTACTCGTTTAATCATTCGGATGACCAGAGCTGTCCATGCCTACAGAACCTTCGAGACACGATTCTCCGGTTAACACAGACAAATTCATTCCATCGTTAACGTTAATTAGTTTCAATTATTAATTGAAACGTGAGTATAAGCATTTAATAAAATACCCTTAAATCATTGATAATGTACAATACATTCTGATACTGCATTGGGGAAATTGTGTTTGTGTGAAAGTATATGGTTTGACTCTGTTTTGCTCACCATTTTCAAATTCCTGTCGTTTTACAGGAAAATGTACAGTGGCAGCTTTGTCAAACCTTCTATGTGAATTTTTACTTCACTTATTTTCTGTTATTTGAAAGCTGCATTTCTGAACTGACATAACTTACCCTGCATTTACTAGTATAGCAACTGCCAATATTCTGCGTTTTTTTAATGAATGCAAATTTAATAACAATGACTTAAGTAAAACCGGTTTGCTATGGATGTTAGAAGGCTATTTATCAATCAAGGAATATATAAGATCATTTGTTTCATAATTATGTTTCTTCATTTCGGATATGTCCGTTTTATGATGTTCTCTTCACAATACCCAATGTCGTCACGTGTCTCTTTATCACGTTTCAGAGCATCATTGAGTGAATGAGTTTAGGTTTAGGCCGCACCCAGCAATATTCCAGCTGTAAGGCGGCGGTCTGTAAATAATCGTGTCTGGATCAGACAATCCAGTGATCAACAGAAGGACCATCGATCTACGCGACAACGATCATAGTATAACGTTATAGCGTATTGCCATGATTACGGTCTTGATTACCAACCGTTCAAACGCGCCATGTTTCCACCGGCTCAGAACACCGGCTCAGTCTTCGGTTTGTTTTAAAAGGGTGAACATGGAATCCGATAAGACCACTGGCGTTTATCAGGCCAAAACATGTCCCAAATCCCCCTACTGTAAACGGCTACCATGATTACAGACTAGTTCTCGCAATCAAATTGTACTTATCTCCCTTTGCTCACAAGCCCGGAACCAACAGCCAAGACTGAAACGAGCTTTTCTGAGTTATTGCGCATTAAGGTCTGATTTATCGTGCGTGTAAGTGGGAGTTTATGATGGTATCGGAACATGGGATCTATGAAGCTCATAGAGGTCCACTGCGATAGCATAATCAAACATAAGAGCTTGCAGGCAGATTGAACGGTCATACGCCCCATACGGTGTATAAGCCACAAATCATCGACGCCGACGCCACTGTTTGATTGACGCCCCTTGATGCTTTCCAACATGAGTTCGAATCCAGGTTTTCCATAATTCAAGTCACGTTTCTCTCAAACTGTTAAGCCTCGTCCTAAACGATTACATGTTAAAAATAATCAAAGTCCTTCTGTAGTCGGCGGAACTATAGTCGACTCCGCTGACCTCAGCCGCCATGTGCTTAAGGTCACAGAACCAATCACAAATTCACGTTGTAATTGAAAAGTTATTGTTCATTTAAACCTCTTCAGATGTACCCACGGGACCAGCGTTTTTATGGGTACGTGTAAAATGCTCAGATTTTAAACGTACAAAGACGCGATGCATTCACACGTCCCTTGTAGCAGGAAGCTAATACGGGGCTGTAGCTAGGTTAACCAGCGTTTATTGTAAGGCTCTGAGTAATACACAGAAGGCTGAAATTTTTCAGTTGTGAACATTGCACCTTTGCTTAGAGGTATATCCACAAGACCAAGAGCCAGACTGGCAGCTTGTATCTTTGGGAGAAAACAGTAGAAACTGAAGGGGTCTGTAGACATTACGAAAAGTTGAACCTGATGAATTTGCATTGGTTGCACAAAGAACGCTCGACAACAATGAACATCCATGAAATTACGCGACTCAACTCCCTCCTCCACAAGGCTCAGCACATATCAGTCAACCCTCGAATGTTCCCTTTGTAGGATCTTAATACATGGCTCATTCTTGTCTACCAATTCACACTTCCAACGTGTATAAATGTAACACTATATGAGTTCACTAGCCATGGCAGAGGGAAGGACGAAACGATTTGGTGCTTAACGTAGATAGGATGTACAAAACACCCTAAACAGTTTTGTATGCATTGAGGGCACTTTCTATATATACAGGTTGCATTTTGAACCAAATACAAATATTCTGCAGACATCGAAGTGAAAGGTATTCTGTTGAAAACAGTAGCCATGCGGGAATAAATGCCAAAGTTGTCTTGGCCATGAATATTATTGGTATGACAGTGTCATACATTGGTGGTGACGGTGGGTAACGTCGTATAGATGTGTCGTTATGGACTTGCCACAGCCTATGCTGGAAGAGCTTAATACAGCTGAAACTCTGCATACAAGTCATTTTATCAGTGTTGTCATAATGCAATGTTTCATCCATATGACGGCGGCCTGTAAATAATCGAGTCTGCCGGAGACAATCTAATGATAAACATCATGAGCGTCAATGTATGCAAACGCGATACGATGACATGTGCCAACCACGTCCTCGAGCCTGACCACACGATCCCGATAGTCGCCTTCTACGATAAGAAAGCGTTACTGAAGATCAGTTCGCCGTCATGTAAAGAGTTTTTAGCTATTTTGTCAGAACACAATTTGTTCATGTTTAATTCCTGTACGTCACTACTTGCAGAGCTAGTGTGACTACCGACTACGCGACACCGTCTTGTTTACTTTATGGCCAGCATGGTAATGTACATCCTGTACTTGGTTGCCCTGCCTGCCTTTCGTATATGCCCTCATAGTGGACACTTCAAACCATGAAACCTTGCGGAAAGATACAGCAAAGAATATTAAACACACTTATTAAATAACACGACTTCTAAATCACAAACGACCACTCGCACATTTCCCAATTAACAAGTCATGAACATCCATTTATGTATTCACGCGTTCTGTTATCAATACGGTAAAGTTTCTGTGTAGACACGGTTACGCTATGTGTGTTTAGAAGCACCTCAGCACCACCACCACCCACCTCCCCCCACCCCCCAAATCTAACTTCCCACACCCCACCTAAGCTATCTTTCATCCCCGCTTAACTCACTCATTCACTTCGAATATTGACACTGTATTGTATTCAAGGTCATGCAGCTTTTTATGTCTGTCCTTATTCATCTTTGTTGACGTGAAATCGAAATTCCTCACAATGAAAAAGCTTGCATTAACAACTTTTTGTTTTTAATTACCATTTGGTTTGGCACATTCCCAGTTAAGAAGAATGCATTATGTAGCAAGAGTTTTACGCATGCATCAATAAACTGATGAAATATGCATGATCGTTTTTTGCTACCCTTCATTAATTTTACATTAGAAGCCCCCCCCCCCCCCCCCCCCCCAATCCCCCATCTCAACAGCAGCGTGGAAACAACAACGTCGCAGTAGAGTTTCTGAGCTTTCCCTTCACACGCAGTCCAGCGTATGTTAACGGAGAAAGAGAACAGACACACACTCCGTGGCACCATTCTTCTCCATTTCCAGTTTTACTGACCTTGTGTTTAGTGTAACAATATTTCAATGGATTGTTCGACTTTTGCTGGAGGACATTTTTTGCAAGATTGTAGCATATAGCGTTATATGCTACCACGGGGAATATTTTGATAACATAGCATGGTAATACGTAGTGGTGACTATCGAGGGAGAACAACTATAGAAATAGCGAGAGTTTGTTGCAACACACTAATGCGAAGTGAGAATTACAATGCTATTGCAGTAGTTATTTCTCCTCGAATGATCTCATGTAAAGTTCATTTCCCAAAAGGAGTGTATGGTTAATATGAAATAAATTACAAACAAATTATCATCTGTCGAGTTTTATAAGTGAGAAAAACCTTGGAACCCAGACCAAGTAAACTGTCATGTTTGTTACAAAGGTAAGGTAACAAGGGGTATAACTCTAAATCGAAGTGAACGAATCTGGTACTTCCTGCATTTATGAACGGAAGTCAATTACTAGACTATCGGTAATTACAGATACTATCAATGGGTCGATATCTGTTTGTTTCTACTATCGATTAGTTGCTATCGGAGACTCAAGAAATACAATCCATCGATAGTTCGATGCATCGTTACAGCCTTGGCAGCAGGTGAACGGTGGGGTAGCCCAGTGATAAAAATTCACGTTGGACTAACCACGAGATAGCGTAATGTTTGATTAGAACCTCGTAGTGAACATTCACCACTCATATGCGTGTATCAGCTTAAGGGTCATCGTGAAGTGTGGCTTATTTCAAACTAAAAATTCCAACATTGTTAAAAACATGCTTGTTCACCTAAATATCGGATAGAATATGACAGCTCATACAACCGCAGTTGAGGTTCATCATCGTAAAATTTAGAAACAAAGAATTAACAGTGCATATAATATCTTTACCATCATCATCGTCATCATCACCACCATCATCATCATCATCATCATCATCATCATCATCATCATCATCGTCGTCGTCGTCGTCGTCGTCGTCGTCGTTGTTGTCATCATCATCACTACCATCGCTTGGTTGAAATATGTCATTGCAACCAACTGCGTAAAGCGATGCTCATGACGTTGATCTCTGGATTGCCTGTACCAGACTCAATTGCAGACCACCGTCATATAGCTCGGATAATGCTGAGCGCGACGTGTAGAACAAACCAACCAATCAATTTTTTTTTAATTAATCATTGCCATCATCATAGGTCATTTGATCG
Organism: Haliotis asinina; assembly: GCF_037392515.1. NCBI lineage: Eukaryota > Metazoa > Mollusca > Gastropoda > Lepetellida > Haliotidae > Haliotis > Haliotis asinina. Next base: position 53,767,728 of record NC_090288.1, read on the forward strand.
TAATACATGCACATGTATTCTGCTGATACCTGATTTTATCGCTTTTTCCTCGAACGCCCCGATTCCCTTTTCCCCGTAGGTGCCATCATCAGCCAAAGTGTTCACGTAGTTCCAGCCGAACGCCTTGGCTATGTCCACCATTGCTTGGGCCTGGTATGTGTCAGGGGCGACAACTCTGGAGAAATACTCAAATCTCGTCTTGTCGCTGAGGTCCACACTACTAGACGCGTAGCTGATTTGTGGGATCTGAAACACAATCATAACCATAATATGATGCTGACAAATACAACACATTATGTTTTAGGGCCGAACACATATGTATTCATCGCACGTTGTATTTTTTATACATCATGCATTTAGTAATAAACCCAAGTTCAAAAACTGAAAATTGTATTTCTTCGATAAATTATCAGGTATTCGAACATTTTGAAAATTTGAAATCATCTCCAAAGTAACAAATCTATATGACTAGTTTAGTAATAGTTTAAAGTAGAATTGAAATGGGATCCCTCAGCGTCCCAAACTGACGCGCCAACCATCGTGCTAACAATTAGGTTTAGTATTCCAACTAAATAGGTGCGAACATTTTCATAAAACAAAATTATACTGACTATCGTTCCCTTGACTATATCTGACTGTTCTAAAAAGAGCTGAGTGAGTGAGTGAGTTCAATATTCCAGCTATATGTCGGCGGTCTGTAACTAATCGAGTCTGGACCAGACAATCCAGTGATCTCCACTGTCAACCAAGTCAGCGAGCCTGACTATCCAATCCCGTTAGTTACCTCTTACGAAAAGCATAGTCGCATGGGTTGCTGGAGGCCTATTCTACCCCGGACCTTCACGGGTCCTAAAAAGAGCTGGTTAGACCATAATAATAATTATTGATTTTTTATACTCCCGTTTCTAAATACGGAACAATCTCTCGAAACGTTTCCTACGCCCACTTTCTCAAAACGTTCTTAGTTACATTGTAGGGTTAAGATTGCTTTGTGCAAATGGGCCCTGGTCTCTTTACTTCTTGGAATATACAACAGCCATACGCTTACATATTCCAGTACACGTTTTCTGGGAATATTGCAACCATTTATAATTAATTTCGGAAAAGTTTCATTTACTAAAGGAGAAACGAATATAGAACTTAACACACCCCAGATCCCATAAATAAGAAAAATCAAGGACACTGTTTTTTTCTATTCTTTTTGTTCTCAGCTGGTCGCGAATAATTAACCAGGAGCGAAACAGGAGAAAACTGAGGCCGCAGCTTGTATAAACTGTCGTGTGTTAATTAGATTTCGTATCACTAAAATGTGTGCAGCACACACATGTGTAATAGGGTATTTGTTTTATCCGTGTTTGAAAAAATGAAGAACAGAACAAACTGGGAGATTCTGGAATAAAGTAATTCCTCAAAAGTTACACGTCTTCTCACGGAAAGCACAGACAGGGTAGCCAAATTGTTCAAATTGTCGATTTATTTAGATTTTGCTGGAATACATAGAGGTAGTTTCCATGTGCACCGATTACAACATGAGTGCCCTGTTAAACAACAAATAAAACAAACAAACAAACAAAACACCACACAGTCTGACAAATGAAAATGCACACACATACATTTTGAAGCACTCATGCATGTATTCTCGCCTATTGTGAGTGCGGTTGTTCAGAATTGTCTCTGTTCTCTTAACTAAAAAAAGGGTACCCCGTGGGATACGGCATGTACTATTTACCTTCTTGCACCTAACTGGCTACTTGGGGTATCAGTGATAATAATGTCACACCTGGTGTAAACGCTTGGAGCAGGCTTCCTTTCACAAACCACTGAGGTAGTCGAAAGTCACTAAGGTCACCTTGGAGCAGTGTTAAAGAATGGGAGTTCAGGTTATCGTTATATGACCTTATTAGTAGCTTATGCATCTAATGAATATAGTTTCTACAGAAAAAGAAAACGAACTGTTTTTTGTGGTTTGCCTGGTGTGATTAGTTTGGGTTTTTTTATCAGTTTGTCTTCAATTCTTGATATCTACCCGCAGCCTAACGGAAAAAAATCATTAATTTGTCATGAACATTCTCATATGCTAGCATGTGCGGTAGGTACTACTGTGCGAAGGACCGACGTTGTGGTAGCACTGAGTTTTCCCGATAGTGTACACTGTCTCGCTCTTTAGTCTGTTGCTGATGGTGTGAGCCTCGTAACACGATTAAAGGCACCTTAATTATAGTTACAGCATGCAGAGGAAAGAAACTATTCCGGGAAATCCACGAGGAGAGAATGATTCAGTTATTCTCGAATTGAAGGGAAAGGAGTCAGTGTAAATTCGAAAGTTAAATATTCCGGTTACTTTGTTCCCAATTATCAACCTTAATCAATTTACATACTTACTTTAGCAATGGTGGAATTTGTGGTTATGTGATGTTAATAAGAAATATATTGAATTGTTTTGGCCCAGTGTTTGAGGTGGAATGACTGGTTGGTTGGTTGTGTAATCACGTAAGCAGCAAGATTCCAGCTGTATGACGGCGGTCTGTGTATAATTGTGTATGGATCAGACAATACACTGATCAACAGCATGAGCATCGACGTACGTAATTTGGATACAGTGATATGCGTCAGCCAAGTCGTGAGTCCTGACAACCCACACCGGAAGTCACCTCTTGCGACAAAGATGGGTGCTGAAGACCAACGATGTAGCCTTGAAACATACATTATACTTTTGATATTACTTTCCTTGACTTAAAGTCTGTCGACGCTGACCATGACCCTACACCTTAAGCTGTTCTTATACAAACTGTAGACATGAATAGTTACACTTGATAAACAACCTGCCGAAAGCAGAACGCATACAGATGAAACTTGATTTTGACCAAATTAAGAAGGCTTCCCAGTCTGAAAGAGGAACTGAAAGACGTAGCGTCCAAATTATCACTATGGTTCCTGAATCAAATCATATTCCTGTGGCAGTAGCATATTTTGTGCATTTGAACATGTTATGCATTGATTAGAATTCATGTAAATAAATGCTTGAAATTTCATTGGATAGTTTTAGTCAAATTATTTATCCTATAACTCAGCCTGCCTTAACTATCACTCACAGCCAATTAATTGAGCATGCTTACCGCATGTTCACCACACAGCACAATAATGTAAGCCCTTTCCCACCTAGGTCATCATAACCAGCTAGGGCAATCAGTTAAACAATACACTTTCACACATTACAAGGCTTGTGATCACTCCACATTCAATCGTCAGTGTGTTGATATGTCATGTTGCCTTTCCTGGGATTATCTTTGGATAAAGTCTTCTGATCACATTCTGAGGTAATTTGGCGATTTAGTGTTCATGCAATATCATATTTGGATATGTCTAGTAGATCTATAAGTATTTGCTAATCTTAGATGCATAGTACTGTGAATTTGATGTTCTTATTGGTGTAAATGACCCAATAATTACTCTGCATTCATTATAATGACATTGTATCATTAATAACATCATTAATGAGAGGCAACGTTAACCGTGTGATAAACGGAAGAACACAAGTATAGCTTTGTAATCACAAATGGGTGAATGTAAATGAACACGAATGAATGAATGAATAAGATCTAATTTTTGCATTGTTTTATATGTTGCTCAGCTACAGCCAAATTTGTGTGTTTGAATACTGTATCGTTGCTGGTGATTCTTTGTATATGTTCGTTATTAGCATATCTGTACATATTATTATTATTTTCTCTACAGATAGGCATTTGATACAGATGCAACAGCGTCCGCAGGTGTAAAATAAACCTAGGCCCCCACACTTGGATGGTTTGTGTATTGTTTATATTCTAGTATCATGTATCTCAAATGAAAGACATTTTGTACACATTAACTGGTTACTGAAGCAACTATTTTATAAAGTTATAGCACATGCATGAATTATATGTGTATATCTGTGTTAATAACATGTGTATATTGCCACATTTATTATATTGTACACCTGATTGTTTTAGGGTTATTGTTTTCACTATTACTCATCTCTAATAAAACGTCGGCCATTGAAGAGCAACAAAAGTAGCTTCTGTTGTCCGTGCGTGAATGAAGCAGCCCTGTTACATTCCGATCAAGCTTTTCCTGATTTCCTGAATATCAAACCACCACCCAACATGGATGTAACTTTGTTTTGTTCGGGTGTGTACTGTAACTATTGCAGTCTGCACATGTAGTCATGCACCTCCTGCCTATTCAAATGACAATTCATTGATTATTAAGACGGTCATTTAACTGTGCCTCAGGTGGCACATTTAGAGTCTCCCACACACGCACATATCCACTGATCATTACAAGACTAATTAGTTACATCATCGAACAATTCCTTCCCTCATGAATAGTGTCAAACCGGGCTATTCCATCCGCTTCATTTGGAACTTCATCGAAGAGAGAGAAATTTTCTTTACGTGGAATCGAATGGAAATTAAATTATTATACGATGTCCCTTTAGTCTCTGATTTTATGGTAGAGAATGCTGTACAAAACAGATCAGCGTGGGCTGTGTCACGATATATGAAGTTATGTCATGCAGAAACAGATTGCTCTTATGGTGCTACTGAGCAAGATCCGGTTAGAAATTGAAGCTTATGTTACAGGGTTCCTCCTCTTAGCATGTCACCGTTTTTCACACATAGAACACCAGCCGTGAATTACGGATTATCAGAGAGTGAATCTTGTCTTATATAATATCCATTGTCCGATTTTGTCTTAAAAAACAGAAATCACTTTCTATTTCTGGCAGTCTTACATAAACTCTGCTAGCTACAATGTCATGGACGGCGAATGTCATTATCTATACATATTCTGCAATGTATTTTAAGACGTCAGTTTTGTTTTGAGGACGCACGAATACTTCACATGCACTATCACTAGGCATACATTAGTTTTCCTCGTAAAACACAATTGTTATTCCTTTAAGATGTTCCACTGTGAAAATACAGGAAAACCATTCCTTCTTCCCACTTCTTGCAATAAAAGGCTCGTATTTTGTCACGTCTGTATATTCATTTTCCAGCACCTGAAACGTCCTACATGTCCCGAAGAAGTAGGGAGTATTTTTCTGCACCTCCTTCAATGGAAGGTTACTCTAGGAAATTGCAGAATTACTGCAAACTGCGCTATGGCACTAGTACTGTACACCACACACAAAACATACTGGTAAAAGACACTATACATCCATGCAGCACCTTAACCCTGAAAAGCTGCAGGCACTAAAGACCTTGAACCATAAAATTCTGTCTGTCCTGATTAGACTGTGTCGTTCCTATATTTTAGCTAGAGTACAACTAATTCCCAGCAATGAAAACAAACAACTAAGAAACTGAGTTAAAAAGCTGAGTTACATTTAGCTCTAGTGACTGACTTGTCCTCATGTACAGCATATCAACATCCATGTCAAGATCCAAGTCTTCTGAAAAATTTGTAATCTAAATTGCTTCCACAAAAATGAGAGTCGTTTCACTAACAGAAAACAGCTGCTGATCCAGCTGCTGGTACAAGTTGATACTTACAAGAAATGGTTGTTGGTTCTGATCTTTGTGATACAGGAATCATAGTTCCGATCAGAACATGTTTGTTTAAACAATCATCAGTTGTTGGACATATCTAATTCTGTAGAATATACTTTCTTCACCCATCAAGTTAATTTTACCCGAACTTGTACACGTGACTCTCAAACATCATTTCTTAGTTAAAAATGTGTATTCGAAGTGTCGCCGAATATGTCTCAGAAAAGAAACAAGGAAGCAATAACTACTGATGGTTCCTGGTGGATAACGGATTTCAAAGTAGCCTTCTATTCCGACCTCGCTTAACCTTAGTTTGCGGGACTTAATAAGTCCCTTTTTGAAAAGGTGTTATTAATAGCTCCTCCCGGAGTCCCTTTCATTGCCTCTGGACTGATGACGGTTTATCGGGAATACTTGACCACAGATGTTTGTATCATTGAAAAACGGAACCAGTGCCTTCCATAGGGCGGCGAGAGGGACGGAAATAGCCTCGTCAATATAGAAATACTCCAGACGTTCGCGACAAATGTTTTAGAAACTGGGAATTCAAAAGTATAATCGTTTTTCTCTCATCTTATCGGAACGCATCCTGCCCCCTTTCCCCATTCACCGATATTTCCCCACGTCGAATATGGCGGGTGTTTGCTGCAAAGTAATCGTTGATTGACGACTGATCCGTGTTTGCTTCCATGGAATGAAGAAGGTCTCGGCGAGGATCTCCCAACACCAGCAAGACACTCGCACTTGAGTTTCAACCCTCTGATGAAAGATACTTGAGTTCTGTTGTCATTGTTAACTCTTTCAATGGAATGAATTGAATCAATGGCAGAACATGCGAGTGACAGAGATACCTTCGGACAAACGCAAGATAATGAATCTAAAGCGGTTATCTCGCTGTCTCCTTTGTCCACGTTTCAGGCGGGATTTTCTGATACCAGAAGACTGCAACGCACTGTATAGTCAACACTATCGGAAGGGACGCAGACATTGACGAACTCTCAAAGGATGACAGAGTCTTTGTACATTTAGGGTTTCCGGCTATCAGGACGTGTGATTGGCATTCGCGGTACACTTCACTTGACATTCATCTGTAGGACCTCGTTAACGAGAAATCCTGATTAGATTGGTCTCATCCTACCTTTTAACAAGCTGAACGGTACTAACTCTATTTGACGTTGGTGACTAGGACTTGTATGATTAATGTTTACACGTAATTGTCTAAAATAATGAGCTCAGTCTATGTCAAAGTGTCTTATGACAGGGTACTGGCAATTTACATAATATGTCAACCTCACAAAATTTGGAATTAGACTATACTACGATTCAGTTATGATGGGCAGTAGATTTACTAGAGGTAAGTGAATAGTATATCAAAGAAGCTTACAATATAATGGTTGAGATAAATATCTCAACAAAAGGAATATACAAGTTCAGCTGTCAGTGAAATCTCGTAATGGTTCAGTCGTCACGCCGAAAACCCGGGTATATTTCCCCACGTTGGGAGAGATTGGGATTGGAGTTATTTCCACAATGTTCAGCTACACAACAACAGTCCGATACCTTCGTTAACCAGGCTGTATTGCTTTATAACTGTTTTGGTACTTATAAGAAACATCTGTGATGTACGGTTCTCAGAATTCCATAACCATATAGATGAGTGTTTTCCACCCCTGGATTTGATGACAGCCTTTATTCGTTGACGCATAGTTTGGTATAATCTGGGTATGATTTGTGAGAGATTACCACTTATTTTAATGGATTCCGAAAGCTCTTGGGCTGGATATAGGCATGTCAGTGGCAACGTTTTTGCCAATGATATCCTAGAGGGACTCAACTGGGTTCACGTCAGGAGAAGTTCCGGGTCAGTCAGGCACTGGTACCCCTTTGGGCGCCAAAATATGTCGTGTGAAAATGAATTTATGGGTAGGGGTGCTATCTTACTGGAATAAATATTTCTTTTGAAGGAAAACGAGACAGTGTTGCTTGATATCAGGTATAATTATTTGCCGGTACTTAAAACTGTTCATGGTATCGGGCACCTTTTTCAGGATACCCTGACCATAAGGCGACATGGCCAGGTGAGTTGGTACATTAACGTGCGTTGAGAGCAGAAATGACGATAACTCTCAGATGAACAACGACAAATTGTCAGCGGGCGTCTTATACTGAAGCATTTAACTAGGAATTCGTCAGAGTATATGACCTGGTTCCTATCCTGCACAGCATGATGCGTATATGTCTTGGCCCAGGCTAGTCTCTCTTTCCGTTGACGTCTGTTCAAAAATGGTTTTCGGCTTGGTATGTAGCGTTTGAGGCTGAATGCACGTAAACGACTTGACAAAGACATATGACTGATGCGTCGGCCTAAAATACCCCGGAGTCTACCCCCTTTAAATGTTGAGTCACAAACCTGTCTCTCAGGCACATTCTTCGAAACATTCTGTCTCCACGCTTAGTTGTTCATCGGGGCATGCCGGATCTTATACGATCAGTTACACTACCACTAACCTTGAAGTTCTGATAGAGCTTAATCATATCATGAATAGAAGCAGCGCATTTTAATTTTGAAGTAATGATTTGTTGCATATTCTTCCAAGTCATTCCGGATTCTCTGAGGCTAGTTATTTAACCCCTTTCAACTACTGTCCAATATCGCCATCTAGCCATGCTTTCTGATAACAGTACGATTGAAAACTAGATACTCATTATTTAGAACAGAACTGGATCTTATTTCCATGGAACAACTGGTGTAAAGTGAATTTCTGCCTTTATGTAAACTATTAGGCATGAAGTTTTGCTATTTCTGAAATATTCTCTAATTGCGTAGGCCTAATTCCAAAAATTTTCATTTTGATACGTTAATCTAGTAACTAGTCTCATTACAGTAAAACGTTCGGATAGTTCGCATGGTAAAAGTTCAGCATGGCTCTTGAGCCACCTTAACTCCTTTCCTTGTACTGCATGGAAAATTCGCTTGAAATGGATAGGATAGAAACTGCAGTGAAAGCGAACCTATACCATACTGTTTCACTGTATTTCCAATGGCTACATGATTTTTGCATATTAGGTGTATCATATTAACACTACGTGATACGTTTGCGACAAAGATTCCCGAACGAAGGAATCGTATGAGGAACACTTGACTAAAATCTGGGAATGTAACAGACTTTTGTTATGCAGCTGTAAAGCCGATGTTGACTAAGGCCGTCTGTGATCCAGGCCTCGCTGATCATAACAAGGACGTTCCTCATAATCTGAGAGTCGGAGCAGTTCCTTCAGAAAACACCATAAGATTACTACACTTGAGTGAGAGAGATTGTACGCATGTAGCTTTACTCCAGTATACGGGGTAAATGTTCCCCTGAGTGGAATCGAGCGCTTAATCCTCTAGGATATCCCCCGCAACTAATTATTTCTAGAAAAAATTACTAAAATACCCTCGTAACGATATGGCTGAAATATAGCCGATGTGATGCTAAACTTTGACACACTCACTCACTAAAACGCCACGTCAATGAACAGGTACTGATTTTATCATGCCCTTACAGAATGTTTGATACTGAATGAATCCAATGATGTTTATAATGTCCTTTAAATACCTCTGAATGTAATCTTCGGACTACAAATCAATGTCTATGAATATGTTGATAGTCTCTGTACACCCTCGGTATCGGATCATTGTTGGATGTTTCTGGTAAAACATCCGAGACTGAAATCATATCGAATCTACACTGACGACCTAAAATTCCCATACACGATAGATTTATCACTTAATTCTCGTCCCGTTATTGACACAGTGGCGGCCATCATTGTGTTCTAGGTCACCATTAGCAACAATTGAAGTATTACTTCAGCATGACCTTTTGATCATGGCCCATAGTAGAAAGTCTTGCAATCAGTCTATTTCTCCTGAAAGAGGCATCTTCAAAGGAACATTTTGATGAATGCTGACCTTTGTGTAGACATTTGCCTTCAAATTATGGAACACGTGGCACCCTGACATAGTTTTTTCTCAACTCAAAATGCATGCGGTTTCAGCCTGACAGGTTGGGTTAAAAGAAGTCCACACTCGTGAGAATAGTTCAAGGATTAATTCAAACGACAAACGTCTTAAATATAACATAAATCTTATGATATTAGAACAGCTCATTCAGCGAGAGCTTACACCTTGTGATAATGATACAGATTTTCAATATTCAGGCATAACCGTTTCTTAGATCAATATGCCTGACAAATCCTGCTGACATACTGATAAGCGTGTATACTGATGAATAGGCAGAGCAATATTCGGACGTAATGTACTCATCTATGCATGCGTAAAGCTGATATAGAAATGTAGAATCATCAGTATTTGACAGTGGGTGAACCCGTGAAGGTCTGGGTTAGACTATTGGTCTTCAGTAACCCATGTATGTCGTAAAAGGCGACTTCTGGTTTAGGTGGTCAAGCTCGCTGACTTGGTTGATACAGTTCATCATATCCCGATTGCCTAGATTGATTTTCATGCTGTTGATCCCCGGTTTGTCTGGCCCAGACTCGATTATTTACATACCGCCGCCATATAGCTGGAACATCGATACGTGCTGCGTAATACTAAACGAAATCATGGTAATCGGTAAACATGTTTGGAAAATAATTTACTTGCCATTTAATGTGTTTGTGACTTGGGCCGATGGCAACCCAAGATAACACTCATCTGCAATAACACCCGCTCTCATGAAGGTATGATACTGTTTCATAAGCATATGATTATTATGCAGCTGGAATCGTTCAGTGACTATGTTCTGATTGTGAAACGTTTCGACGATTTATTATGTCAAAAGTAACCTGCATAAAGGTCGATGATGACAGTTTCCTACTCTTTGTTATCGGAATATAACACCCATTGTATCCTTGTAAACTAGAGAGTTGTCACCCGTCCCGGGCTCTACAATTTAAGGTGAAGAATGTCTTAGTATCGGCGTGTTACTAAATGTCGGTGGGTCGTTCCACCACTGTTGACGTCGATAGGCTTATTTTATGCCAATTACCGATCAACGTCAACACCGGCGGCGAGACCAGTGGAACATGAGATTCTTCAAAGGCATTTAGAAGTTTTGTGTGGTAATACAAGACCATAAGATTTGTCTTGCATTGTCAGAGGAATATGAGTAGCAGATTGAGGAAGGACTGTCATAAGCAGGGGCCTTGAACCATAGGACTAGTAAGTTAGAAATACAAACTGAAGAATTCTCGTGTTCAGTCTTTGAATACGAGAATATCGTCGGGAGAATATCTAAGAATACACGGACCCAAATAATGTTCGTAACAGCTCAACCTCGAAACACTAACCCTCTGTTTCGTAAACAGCTATGTAAACTTAAAACGTCTTCATAATATGATTTTAGGACCACATGAATACCAACTGATTCTCACAAATCGCATATTAAAAATAATGTTATTATTATATCAGATCACAGTCACACAAACGGACGCAATAAGAGGGGGAGATTGCAACATTTGATGATCGAAACACATGTTTATTCAAAAAACACGCGGGTATTCTTACCAGATAATGTTTCCACAGCGAATGGCTTGCCCTTTTAACGTAAATCTATTTCGTAATGTTGCATGCCACGGACGTGTAATGAGATCGGCGCTGGACGAAAATGAACAAATTAAAGCGTCTATAAGTCCGACAGGTTCATTGCAGGGTAACCGTGAAATCATTATACTCTGACTATAAAAAGGGTATAATGAGATCAGATCACAGATCTAGACATGTTTGTGATAACACCGTGTCCCTATGTGGCAGTCCTCCCTAACTGCGGCTACAGCATTGTAGATTACCATGGCTACAAGACAATTGGCACTTGTAAGCCAAATGTATTAGTTCATAACTATATGTCTAACATACTCTTGAAAAATAGCAAAATACGTTTGTTAATCCAATACGAGATCTGTCACTGTATTCAAAATAGTATATTTGTACAAATTATCCCTCTATGAAGGTGAATCATGGAATCATACAATTATCTAGTTTAACTTCCTTTGTAGATATACGATAAATGCTAACCTTGTGTTTCTACCTGTATCTCTACACAACAGCCTCCGTCACTGAACGATTACTTAGAAAATATCAACTACGAAAATCTACTTAATCAATATCATAATATAATTGGTACTAAGATAACTCAATCCATAAATAAAAATATGAATGGCAAATATCAAATCAAGCAAAAAGTGTGTCTTCCACGTTGAATGGCTAAATCATAACAGTATAATTCCAGCCATTCGCACTATAATCGATACCCTACTCCCGTAGTTTTAGATTTGGATTTAAATTACATTTTCCAAAGGTATCGTCAAGTTTAAAAATACCACGTTCTGTTTTCGCAATATTAGAAACCTTATAGTGCGTAATTATGCGCTACATCGGGGCATGCAGCCCGAATGTGGCCACTAATGACGTTATTAAGAGGTGTAGTTATTAGCTGGCAAAAAAGATCGAAAATTATACGCTTGAAAAGCAACTATTCTTTCGTTGAAGAGGGCTACCAAGAACAACGCTGTGCCAGACTAATTTAGACGGAACTGTAAAGATTATGCGATCAATGGTACAATAGGGACTGTTAGAAATTGTGTATTATTTTGGTTTGAATACATCCATCTATAAACCCATTGGACATAATCATTAACCTCAAACTGTGAAGATTATTGTGTTGAACCTGGGTAGTATATGATGCACAGAGTGTAATTAGGATCTAAAACGTGTTCTTACGAGTTGGTTAAACGTTCATTATGGAGGGAACTAATTTGCACGTAGCAGGGTTAAACTTTAGTTCTTCAGTATTGAATTTGGTGTAGGTTGGTATTATCTTGGAATTCATTTTCGACTGTAATGTCAGAGAGGTTGTTTGGCTTCGAACCAATTTTCTGTAATTGGTTTAACCTTGTTGCACAGATGTCTTCTATCAATAGCTGTGCAAACTGTATGTTTCATCTACTTCCAGACCATTGTATGTATTTCCTCTTTTACCAGAAATGTACAAAACATATGTTTAATCATGCTTCTTTTTCAAGAAGCCTGCGATACACATACTGGAAGGATGACATTTGGCAATTTAATTGGCAACGCTAATAGAAGTATCTCCTTCAGTGCATTTGGATGTGCAATTTATGGCGAGTTAGTATCGGTGATGAACTTTTGAATATTTCTTCTTTTCATAAAAAGAATAGAGGCCGCATTTTTACATTGCGTGGCATCGAGGGGATAAGGTTACAACTTCCAAAAACAAAAAAAACGAGTACTTGCTTCTATTAATTTTCGCTCTTTTTCCACTTTTTTACTCCCCTGTGAACGCAAAAAATGCTCTGTGGTTCTGTAATTTTATTACAGGTAATGAGGTGTCTGAAAGGTCGGTGTAATGTCTCGACAGAAAATTGCGAATATTTCGTTTTGACTTATGTGTGTAATATCGTTTTAAAGAACTACCTTGCTTCAGTCATCGGCACGTCACTTTAAAATGATCTTTCACTTGTTTTAAGACTATGGTACGGCGTAGAACAGATCTTCAGTAACCCATGCTTGCCATAAAAAGAGACTGACGGGATCGGGTGCTAAGGCTCGCTTACTTGGTTGACACATGTCATCGGTTCCCAGTTGCGCAAGTCGATGCTCATGTTGTTGATCACTGGATTGTCTGGTTCAGACTCGATTATTTACAGACCGCCGCCATATAGCTGGAATATTGCTCAGTGCGACGTAAAACTATACTGCTCACTCGCTTTGAGACTATGGTTTTGCGGAATTGACGGAACACAGTAATCAGAGAGATGTCCACCCGCATTTTCGGGTTAGACATGGTTTGGGCGCGGTGCTAGAACGTGGTCTTAGTCCTATGACTATCACCAGATAATGTTAACATGACGGAGATACGACGGAATCGGCTTTAAGTCACTTTGTGAAAGTTTGTCTCTTGCCATGGACATTTTCTGACCATTGCCCTCAAAGGGAAAAAGCAAAAGTTTCCTCTTATATCGTTTTAGACAACGTAATTATTTTCGTGAAAGAAACACATTGTGACTGAAACAGTAGACAGGTCATATTCAGACGAAATATGGTGGGTCTATTGATGTGGAATCCTCAGAGATTTTACTTTTGTACTGGTCCCTGGACGGCAAAGAGGTAAACAATGATCTGCTACTGAAAGCAATTCAACGATACCTTTCTTTCCTGATCAGAAAACAACTTTGAAACTGAAACTGAAACATAGTGAAACTAAATTCATAAAGAGGACATTCACTTTAAAATAACATTCAGATAGGACAAGTCATCTAAAAAAATTCAAACTTCTTTCAAAATCTGCAAGAAGGTGTGTGATTCGTTTGGAGCTAGATGTAGAAAAGACATAATTGTCACAGCACCAAGTGTGGCGTTATGCTCGCTTGTTAGCTATCTTGTTACACAGAACACGTAAAAACCATTGCTAGAGGAATGGGGATATCAATTAGGCTACTCAATAAAGATTAAGGCATCTTTTTAGTCAAACCTCAGCTCCTAATCGATTAAGACTAAAAAAGCGTTATAATAAACAACCTCTAATCCTCTGGATTAATTTCACCGAAGGGCGTGAGGTGAATTTTCGAATTTGTTTCACTTATTTGTTCATTTCCTTTCAACAGCCACAGCGATTTACATTCTGGCGTTGTTTCTTCACTTCAGTGTTCATCGATGCAACAGAATATGAAAGCCAGATTGTAATAAAGGAACCCGGGGTGGTTTATGACGCAGGAGAACTCAGCGTTATGAAGTCGACGTCCCTCTGCGAGATATAGGACACTGAATTACAAGTGGCCAGGGCGGTTGTTCTAAATGATAGACGCCACATTCCTCTGAAACGCTGTCGATCAGCAACGATGAAGTTTATTTCTTGATTCTTTATAACCTGCATTTATATGTTTACTTCAGAAATGAATACCATTTTAGCAGTTAGAGTTTTGTGTTGGGGGATGCCTTTACAAGAGCAATAAAAGAAATAAACAGACTCATGTGTCATTGATAATGATGACACGGACTTTAGAGAAGCAAACATGGATGTTATATCTGGTATATTCTTCCCCGTCATGATATTCCACATTCCGCAACGACTGTATCAATCTTCGCGAATAACTCATCTTCTCTGATTTTTATCACCTGTTTTGATATACAACCTGAAATATTGCAATTTTAAGCAATTTCACACTTCCAGACCGTCACACACATATGTCATCTGATTGTGTTACCGCAATGTTATCTTACTATCACCAGCGCGAACGGACACCATGTTCAGTTTATAGACATAGTAGTAAAGGTACATAATGTAGAACAGCATCTGTCTGTATTGCGGAATTCCAGTGATATAAAGATGAAAGTAATGTGCTTGCTCTGTTCTTTACTTGCCTCAAGTGGTGACAGTGTCAGTGAAAGAATGATATTAAAGATATCGTGCGAATTTGTATAACTCGCTTTTTGAAGGCTTAACATTCGTCTCAAAGTGCATATTTGAATCATTATTACCCCGGATAACACAAACAGCCTGTTTTGGCACTGTTGGGATAATAATCACATGACCTACTAAGACGGGTACCCACTTTCTGCTGGGTGAAGGGAGGCCATTTTGAACAAACTCACTTTGCCGAAGCTGAGACGACATGTATGATATGTGCGTCGTTGTGAGGGGACTGAAGTCCTTGTAACGCTCGGAAGTCAAGCTGTCACACGCGGACTCTCCACACCCAACTTCAACTGAGTTGTGACCTTAGCTCTAAAAACAGGACAACGCGGAAAAGAGTAACTATCCCCAACCATACCACTACAGGGGTTCGGTAAGGTAGCCGGTGGTTCCAGAGTTCGCTTGTCATGCCGAAGACCCGGTTTGGTGCCCCACTTGGGAACAACCTGTTCTGGTGTCCCCCGGTGTTATTTAGCTTCAGTAGTGATAACACGATGGGAAACTTAACGCACCCATTTACTGCAGGTTATGACATAACTTGTTCATTGTTATGATAATGGTTTGAAATCATCGACAGTTTTAAGTTTGTTTCCACAACAAAGACATTTTTGTGTGTCCTGAGTCAGTGTCAGTGAGAGGCAAGAGGTAAGAAACTACTTACCAGCGAATGTACCACAGGTGTCTGATCTTTAACATGAAAGACATACATCTAACGTAAATATTAAGTTAAACAAGCTAACCCAGCCTATATTTTTACATTTTACCAATTATGCTATAGTTGACTGGAGCCAAATCTAGAAATCATCTCAAAATAAATTCAATTACTATTAATATCTGCACCGCAGCAGAACGTAGTTTCTTACTTTTGCTATCGTTTTACACAATGTGGAGTTTTTATTATAACGAAACACGTGAAAAACTCTGCTACACGAACGAGAATATCAATTAGTCCACTCAATAAAGGTTTCACCATCCGTTTTTACCCCAAATCCGTTTGAAGGCTCGGCTCCAATCGATTAAGACGCGAAAGCGTTATCATACGCTATTTCATATCCCACGAATTAATTGCGCCGAAAGGCGTGAGGTGGATTTTCGAATTTGTTTCACTTATTTGTTCATTACCTCTCAAGAGCCACTGCGATTTACATTCTGGCGTTGTTTCTTCATTTCAGTGCTCATCGATGCAACAGAATATGAAAGCCAGAATGAAATAAAGGAAGCCAGGGTGGTTTATGACGCATGGAGAACTCCGCGTTATGAAGTCGCTCCATAAGATAAAGGACACTGAATTACAAGTGACCAACAAGGCTACTCTTAACGTTAGACGCCAGATCCCTTTGAACCCCTCTCCTTACGCAACGATGAAGTTTATTTGGTGATGCTCCAGCATGGTATTCTGACAATGGATTCTTATTAAATAACCTGGAATTTTATGTTTACTCCAGAAATTAATATCACTTTAATAGGTAGTTTTTACAACCAAGGTTCCGCTGGTTCTATCTCAACAGGTTGTATTTGGTAACTAATGTTTCCTGAAAAACGTCGCACAGAGGTATCCACAGGCTGGAACTATGAAATTCATTCTTCAGTCATGTTTTTATGTACATGAACGCTGTTTTATGGGAGAAATATGATTCGTCGAAACGACCAATCTTTCTGTGAAATGTATTGATTTCGTGGGCTGCCCTTAGAATAAAAAAAGTTCCATAAGAACACTGTTCCATTCGTCGTTCTGTGGTACATCATGATGTTAATGACGACGACGATGCAGGCATTGATTAGTGCTTTGAAAAGGAAAGCGAGTGGATGTGTAAGTATGTGAAGAATCCATGTAGGAGAATATATGGTACACAGCTACTTGAAGAGTTGTGGGATAGCCTAGAGATTAAACCCTGCGTCGTGTAATGTTGGTTCGATACCACCCACGCAAAATAAATTATTACTAAAATAAACTATACTTCATTTACGGGGGATATGATATGGGACCTAGTTGTATGATTGCATATAGATTTTGGAAATGAGTATTCCTTTTATATGAGTTTATTTAGCGAGTTTAGTTTTACGCCGTTTTATCAATATTCCAGCACGACGGGGGACACCTGAAATGGGCCTGACACATTTTACCCCATTTTAGGAAATCGAACCCGGGTTTTCGCCATGACGAGCGAACGCTTTTACTACGAGGCTGCCCAACCACCCTACAACGTGATATAAATTTCTAGCACTGTCGATGATGAGCTCATGTACATGGTCTTGGTAAATTTCGAAATGCGAATGGTAAAAACTTGAGCGAATTTCGTGGTGATCTCAGTCAAACTCAGTCAAACGTGCTTTATCATGCATCACTTGTCACGTCGCGGATTGATGCGTGCGACGGGCATGTGGGAAGTTGCAACAAGACGTGACACGAACTCCTCGTGATTCACAATCAGTAATTAGCAATCACGATGTCGATACAGGGATAATGCTGATAGCAGGCGTCAGTCTGGTCGACAGCTGGTGTACAAGACCGTTTCTTCAGTGTTGATAGTTGTGATAGTGTTGATAGTTTCTTCAGTGTTGAACAGATCTAACCTGCATGTCCGACGTCGTCGCATTGCAAAACGTCCTTGGTGTCGGCACTGAACCAGTGGCTGTTGGCTGACGGTTTGTATTAAAGCGTGGCCTTGACGGGATGTTTTAATGTTAAACAACATTGTGTTCAATCATGGACACAACGATCATCAGTAGATCAGTAGGGGTATTTGATGGGATGTCTGTGATTTGCAGAAAGAGTTAACTGACATTCACGCACTACTATCGGGAGGTGCCATTTGCTAGTCTATATTTGGATGTCGTTTCGTAGACCAAGTTGCCAAATGAGCATTTGATTACAAATACTTCTAACTGGCGTGTCGACATTGCCGGGCGTTGCTCATGTCGTTACTAACTGGTAACACTTCACAGACGCTCCACGAACACATACAATGAAGCAATTTGTTTATTTATCTATATTTAAGAAAAACCTGTACAGTTGCGTGAAATGCTTTCGGGCAGATTTTTCTTTACTTTGTCTTTATTTCTACTTTGAAATCGAATTCAAACAGACGAAACACCTTCTCCTATAAACCCAAGTAGCTATGGTTTAGCAGGCTACACAATGGTGTTGCTTGCAGGAGTGTTCTTTCAGGAAGTCGGTTGTGTCATTTGAATTGACGCTGAAACCATTTAACTTTATTGTAATACTTAATACTACTCCAACATTTAACACTGCATCGTATACAAGTTGGAATGGTCATCAACAGGCTGCGCATATACGTGATTCAGATTTGTTGCTTCGTATACGTTAGTGCAGCCGGGATCTGAAACTGAGTGCAAGTGAACTTTGTAATATACATCCAGGATGCAACAGCAGCATTTGATTGCATAACACTTTTTTACACAAAAAATGCATATGCATAACAACAATGTTACATTGTCGGGGATATCATTTCCCTGTAGTCCGTTGTTACAAAAAACACAAATACTTGGACGTTGTTCGAAATTGGACGTCATGTTCTTTTCGTGTTTTAACGTAGTCATGATTTTTACACAACCCAGTATGTCTCTTCAAAGAGTCTTTGGGTTACCAAGACGGAAATGTCGTTTGCAACATGGTGGTAGATAAATATTTCAGCCAATTATGAATGATTTGTTACATGATTCGTTTGACTGAACAAATAAATGAACACGGAAATCAATCTCCAGTGATACGACATTGTGCATTTAATTATGTTATTTGGTATGGTAATGGTATGTACACCATCTGGCACTTCAAAAGGTAAATTACCGCTGGAGGTTAGAGATTTAATGAAAATTTTCCAGATGTTTTCAGCTGTATTAATCAAATAGTTTTCAAATGGGCAATTTCAAATCGTTATATACAAGTGCTGTTACGTCATATAGAATAGTGTTTAATCATCCATGATGATTTACTCCCAGCGTTAGGACATGCATGGACTTTTTTGCCAACACTGCTTCGGATTCCCTATGGGAAGGCAAACGAACAGGCTTAATACGGCCTCTACGTAACCCACATCTAAACGCCGAGACACGGCAATGGGTTAGCAGTACGCGTTTGCCCACAACAACCCATGGAGACAGGAAATTTGTAACCAGTACATGTTGTGTTCACGGCCCCAATCTACTGATACTGTATCTATCTTATTAACTGAAAACATAATTCGTGGGTGGGCTTCACAACGCTTGACATCATCGGTTTGATTAAAAAGGGATACAAAACGTGATGGACACTGTCCTGTCACTTTTGGCTTAATTTAAGAAAAAAATGACAGCAGGCCAGAAGCTGCAGTATACCAACTGTCAAATACTACAGACGGTCTTCAGGACAATGCGTTCATGAACTGAGGCAGTACTCTTCCCTCGAGCCCTCTGTCTATACATAACTCTTTCATTGCATGAAGGTAATTAGGCTTATCCGGACTCCCACCTCTGACACCCATGTGGAACACGACTATTCATCACACCCACAAGCTCACTTGTCAGTAAGCTTTTAACAGATTAGGGTTTGTCCAGCTAAAGTCCTGACTTCATTTTACCTTACCCATGATCGGATTCACCCCACACAAAGCCGACAACCTTCTCGGAGACATGTTCTTAAGGCCGAGAAAGACGTGTCTACATTCATTACAACTGATTAGTCTATTAATCAAGCCGATCTGTGTCAGAATGTCGCACGAAAGGATGCTGTTATTTAAGGACTCCTATATTGGCAAGCCAGACACTCTCCCTTGACTATGTCCCTCCTTGACTGGAAAGTGTTAATAAAGGGAGATTACTTAGCCTGATTAACCCATAAACAGAGTAATGTCACCGCATAATTACTGCGATTCTCCATTACAGTGAGTGGAGTGGCACTATCTCCACATTGTTCTTCGTGGTGATGCTTGGTGGGTTTGGTACTAAACCAAAACCCATTCCATAATCACTAGAACGTTCTGCAAAAGTGGATTCCACTGTAGGATTCAGATTACATCATGAAAATGTATTACAGAAATCAAGATGCGATGGAAACAGGTGCTCGCGAGAAGGGGAGCGTATCTTGTCCCACCGACGTTCATCCAAAAGTATGAGTCACTCATATCGTCAAAGAAGAGTGTCCTTGATACTAATTTCATCAGCCTCCACTATGTCCACCTAACACTCATACTGCTAGTTATGTGTGTACACCATCACGATCCAGATTAGACAACGTCTTCAGCAAAACCATGCCTGTCGTAAGAGGCGCCTAACGGGATCGAGCGGTCAGAGAGACTGACTTGGTTTACACACGTCCTCGTATCCCATTTTCCTAGATCGATGCGTATGATGTTCATCACTGGATTGTCTGGTAGAGACTTGATTATTTACAGACCGCCATCATATGACTGGAATACTGCTGAGTCAGGCATTAAAGACCAACAAACCAGCCAACCAATCAACCAGATATGCGTGTTCCAAATATAAACTATGAACTACTTCTAATGGTCTAAAAATCAGATTATTTATTTAAAATTATCTCTTGTAGTCCAGAATCGATTATTTAAGTAAGTTGAAAGAGTTTGAAAACTCACTGCTGAGCCCGGCGTTGTGCACACAATAGAGACGCAACATTTGACAAATCAATACAAATGATTTCATAAGTCAGCCTACTTGTTAACAGACGTATAGGAAGGCATATTTTGGATGTCTATTCGAATGAAACTTTTCTTCTTGCTTGTGAACGTGAAACATTAGCCAACAGTCGTCCACCTGCAAGTGAAGTGCTAAATCCCATGTAATGCCTATTCTAAAAATATTGCGTTGTGATAAAATCCTGATGTAACGATATCACAAAATAATGACACCATCTCTCCATTTTTAACTTTGACACGAAGCACAATTTTCATTGGGAAAATAAATAAATTCTCCACTGTAATGAATCTACCAGATAATAGTAAAGCCAAATCAAGTGTATGCTGACAAATGCGTCTTTTCTGACACTTCAAAGAAACCTTTAAGTACATGTTTTTTCTTTGTCGGGAGAATTTGGTAGCCATTCGTTCAGCAGCTGTTCCCCTATCAATCTTTAAGTGAATTCCCAAAACTTTTTCAAACGTTCATCAAAGCAAAAGTTGATTAGCATCAAATTAAAGCAGAAGTTGTACAATTTATGTATTCTGCTTAATAGCTGGATGGGCCGTTTGTCCCCAGAGACGATTCGGCCGCTATAAACAATCGTCATTCAGTACGTTAAAAGCAAATACTGACTTTAGGAGTCAAAAGGTGGACATTTCCTTTCATCACTGTACCCCTGTCCGATGCATAATTTTGATTGGAGATGCGGTAACATTTTTCTTTGGGAGGAAAAGTGCCCTAAATCTCTCTCTTCTGAAGTCTGATTAATTTTCCGGTTCCGTTTGGGCATATTAAGTAAAAATTGGTAAGCGTTGTGTTTGTTTTACGATACCCCGCGGAATAAGCTGCCTCACACTCAAAGTGTTTACAGGCTACAACTAACAGGCGAAAACAAGTGACATTCCCCGTCGTGCAAACTCTTCGTTTCCCCTTACGATCAAGTTGTTCTGAAATCGACCACCCATCAATCACTCCACCATGACAGCTTCGCAGCAAGGGAGTACCGCAGTAATATCAGCCTGATCTCTGATTGGATTAATTAACGTACCGACACTAGACTTTTGTGTCATTGCAAGGATCAGCGCCACTTTCTCCCAAATAACGAGCGCAAGGCGTATGTCACCCCTTCTAGCTATGATGGATGAAAAGAATCTTCTAATGAGGAAATAGAATTTTCTCTCCCTGTAACAAGTGCCTCAATGGCGGCTAGGAAGAGAGTTAATTTGTGCTCGTTGGCACAAATTTCGACAACAAATCTGGTCTACTTGGAAAAATATTTTTCGATCGAGGCCATTGATGGGTTTAATTGGCATGACGTTGGACAGACTTAGGTTATCTAGGAGAAACGAATTAACCCACGTTGCCCTGAAATAGGCCCACTGATTGTCATTAATAGGCCCCGTTACTCCGACATGACAGCCTCAGAAGATGGATGTTTTCTTTGGTTGGGTACCTTATGAATTGAAAGACAACGAGGAAATAAACTGTAATAACCAGCGATTTAATTAGACTACCTCTCAACATGGCAAAGAAGGAATACGTTATTTCTGCTGTACGTTAGCACAATTATTCAGCGAAGCTCCACGCAAAGGCGAAAGTGGTTCGTTACACATTTTACAAAGTACTCTGGATGCTGGATGTGTTTTTTCTTAAAGGATTATGTACATCTCAGCGCACACCGTGGGAGCTAACCATGCCATGTAGTCACGTGGTATCACATTACAGCTTATTTCCATTTTTTCCGAAATGGCGTCAGCTATGTGAAACAAAAACTTGCAAGTCATAGTGCTTCATACTGTCACGAAATGAAGTCCACTAATTCACGGCAAAGAAAGCAAAACAAATCTGAAATAGAACAAAATAGAATAATTATTCCGAGTTATCAGAAAAGAAAAGGAGGCAAACAAGCACCACATTAAACACTTATTTTGGCGCGTCTAAAAATATATCAAATCCTTCATTAGAAACAGGGCAAAAGTGGATGCCAAAGGCATCATATATGCGGTCAGTGGAAAAGAAAATGTCTCTATCACCGAGCTATTTGTATTGATGCATACTGCAAAGTTCTAGTTCAAGCTGCACCAATTCTATTTGCAGTTGGCGCACCTTATTGTTTTCAATCATTCACTGTAATTTCTAATCTCCCACCCGCCCTGATTTGTTATCCACACGTGAAATATTTAAACACAGACTTGTATCTCCGACTTCTCCACCGCTGTGAAACAATACACTCCATCGTGAGCCAAAAGGTGCCACTATTTTTGCAAGCACTTGCAAGAGGCTTCATGTCTTTTCCCTTTTTATGGTAATTAATTTGAAGAGTTGCAGAAAGTTTCCTGATCTTTATAATGTCACAAAATATATCTTAAAAAGTGTCTTAACAGTGTTTAGCTTATTCATTGTTTTTATTTGAGACTGACGAAGAGAAAAAAAAACAGAACAGGTTCTGGCGACAATCCACAGGTAATGTTTTTAGCTGTCAGTAATGTTTTGCAGCCTCACTGTATGATGTAACAGAAAGAAAATAAGAAACCTCCGCCAAAAGTATATAACTTGTACTGAATAATGAATGTAACACAGGTGACCGTAGTTTCTGACCACGTGGCAATGTCAATCGATCCATCATATCGTTTGTTACTGTTAAACGTTGCACTGAGGTACAGAAATTCAAACAAAAACGGTAAGACAATTACAAAATACGCTCTCTCGGTGCACATCGGTCTCTTAATTCTTATGGGTATTTAACAACAAAGTCATCCTTTTCTTCACAGAATGCAATGCGGAACCAGCAGAGCAGCTACTCTTTGGCTTTTTTTTTGGGGGGGGGGGGCGTAACATATCTTTTGTATGTTGTTATTATTACACAAACTGTACACGGAGGTTCTCGCGATTGAGTATTTTATTAAAGGAAATGTGACAGAATGATTTTATACGACCGAACAAAGGATATTAATAGCATCATACTTCTGTAAAGCGTTGTAAGAAAAGATTTTAGGTAAGAATTCTAAATTTAGTGACACTGCTATTAAAGGCCACTAGTGAGCTATCAATGTTTTACACCGTAACAGCGATTGGACCAGTTTGTGGCTTAAAGCCACTCGCAGCAATGATACAACTGTATCATGGCTCCTTGTATGTGTTCCAGTTAACCCTGTGATTAACATTGTGAACATCAGCTGCGAGACTGGGATACCATGACGTGTCAAAAAGGTCAGTGAACGTGACAACCGGATCCCGTCAGTCGCCTGTAACGATCACTAGTTGCTGAAGACCAGTTCTAAACCGGTCTCTCGAGCACTGAGGTAATGTATTCATTTCTAAACATATGACTCATTGGGGTGACAATACGTGAGTGAATGAGTGAATTTAATTTTACGCCGCACTCAGCAAAATGCGAGCTATATGGAGGTGGTCTGTGAATAAAACTTGTGTGGATCAGACAATCCAAGGATCAACAGCATGAGTATCGAAATCGCAATTCAGAACCGATTACATGTGTCTTGACCATTCCAAACCCCAAGCAAACAGAGACATCACGCACTGAGGAAAACGTATTCATTGCTAAATACAGCAATATGATAAATATTGAGTTCAAGTCTTATTTGAAATATATTTTCAACAACAAAGACTTTGAATCGCTCATTGATTCTGAAGGGCATTGGGTACCT
Source organism: Haliotis asinina (assembly GCF_037392515.1). Classification (NCBI taxonomy): domain Eukaryota; kingdom Metazoa; phylum Mollusca; class Gastropoda; order Lepetellida; family Haliotidae; genus Haliotis; species Haliotis asinina. The sequence goes on from NC_090288.1 coordinate 53,792,037, forward strand.
CGTTGAGAGAGTGGAAAATCTCCGCTGTTCTATTTTCGGGAGTTACATACATAATACCAGCATACGAATCATACGAATCATATCAGCCTCTTCATCTTTACATCCTCTTAATACTGACACGTGTCACCAAGCCCCGGAGCGTTAAGCTGCTGCAAAGCACCATTCATCCCTGTTCGGCACCGTAAGTGCACCTTGACAATGTAACAACGTGAAAGTGCAGACGAAGCTCACCTGTCTGAGGACGCAATTACGTTGATAGGGTGTATTATAAGTTGGATAGACGGTGTCAGCAGTGCTGTCATAATGGGCATTGAGGACTATCGCTGCAGGGAATTCATAATACACTGAATTCATGGGTAAACAAATCCCCTTTAGTCAAAGCTCAGCCTTCCGGACAATGATGTTTGCGATGGTATTGCCCCGCTTAACGATACTTTTACTCCCGAAGACATGCCTATATGTTCGGTAAAATATTTGTGCTGGAATGCAATTTGTCGTTGTGTAGATGTAAACATCGTAATAAAATACGTATTTCTCGCAATCCTCGAAAAAGGATTTGAACGGCAATTAACTTTGTTAATGGCATTAGGATAGCTTAGTGGTTACAGCTATTCATTAGTCACGACAAAGACCTGGTTCTATTCCACACAATCGTACAAATTATCAAACCCGTTTGGAGGTGTTCCTCGGTTTCATATTCCTGAAATAATACTAGGAGCGTAAAACCCATTCCCCATTTTGTGGAAATCTCGAATTGCTTTGTCGCGTATAAATATTAAGTTTCCAAAACAACTGTTCATATACACAAACATAAGGCCCAAACTATAACATTGCACTCATATCAGCTAGCTGGCTCACCTTTAGACTAGATGAAACTGAACGCCGCCTTCAACAATGCTGGAGTTGACCAACGGCGATTAAAGCACGAAGGACTGGCACAACGAACAAGAATATGACGATGACAAATTTGATCATACCCCATTGGGATTCAAACCCACAGCCACATGTCCCGACATAGGTACGTTTTAGCCGCCTCAGAACCCTACATGATCCGTGGCCGAAAGCCTTTGGAACCTCATTTTTGCCTTTTGAGATTTCTGATATTCGTATAGAGATCATATTTTCCTGGGTTCTGTAAATGTCATAACATGTATTATCGTTATGCTACACATACTGTTAAGGATGTGCCTGTGTGTGTATGCATTCGTTTGAGAGTGCCTCTTTTTGTGCGGTAGGGTGCGTGCGTCTGATTTTGTTGGTTAATGTAGTCCTGCGATATAACGGTAGTCGATGTATTCAGTCAGAAAAGCGCACACTTTTACCACTTGGCGTCCATATCTTTCCCTTCAGATTTTGATACTCTTTACTAACATATAAACACATGGTATCATACCTTAAAGGCGACTTTTATGTGGGTGTTGAGGGAGGTGAGAATGTCGTACGTCCGTATCTCTGCGCGTGCGTTCGTGCCTGTTGCATGAGTGATGTCAATTGGGACTGAATGCTTCTATTTTGGTCGCGTGGTTCCATATCTAAGCATGACTGATCATGAAAGGGGCCCCCTCGACAGACGACTTGTCACAGTAATTTATCATGAATCAGAACATTTGATCTTACTTAATATAGAAAACTTGTCGGTGTATCAAGCCTTCTTCTGTGACTCCCGGTGACCCAAGTCGCACATTGGTAACACGACCGATCAGACAAGCAAAGGAATTACTCTGCTTGTCAAGCAGACACCGGCTTTATATTGATCAAACCAACATCTATTTTAAGTCGGTTTTCAAGGAATTAACTCTCTGGGCCTACTCACACCCTACCATTCCTATCAAGTGAACGCGGAAGACAGCCAATTTGAATTCTTCCTCGTGCTATTTCGATTGCGGAATGGGTAATTATATTGTTCGCGAAGGCATTTTGAATCGTCAGCGCGTATGTAAACCGCTACTCTATCTCTGAACGCTATGCTGACATTAATTGTACCCTTGGTATACTAAGGTCACAGTTAGGGAGACCTGTTGGAAACGTAGCCAAGACAAACGTCATGTTGACGGTGGCTAAATAGTAGATCACGGTTAATCATTGCCTTCTTCGTGTATACCGAATCATTCAGCTATCAGGTCTGTGCCTCAGTTCCTATTAATGAACCAGACTGGCTGTCGTTTGAAACCAGTTCAATCTGATAATTCTCCTCTGTAGGTCAACTGACGATTTAGTCACAAGGTAACCCAGTCAAGAACAGAAAGATTACTGGTTAGAGATTTTATAGACTTTTTGTCTTAATGACATGGAGTTGACAGTTCAGAGACTGATATTTGAACAGCTATAGCACAGAAGCTGACCATAGATCTGTGAAGTCACCGTCATGACTATTACATAAAATGGTCGGTTGTATTTGACCATTTCTCACCTATGGTGTAGCTTGGTGGTTATGTCACTGAACGCCCAGGTTCGATTACTGACATGAGCACATTTTGTGAAGCCAATTTCCAGTTTCCCTCGTCTTGATATTGCAAGAACATTGCTTATGGCGCCATAAACCCATACTCACTCGCTGTTTAAACTGGAATCCAATGCAGACGGCTTTCATTGTGTCCAATAGAAAGTTCCTCCAATCTGTGATCATCATCGTAGATATCTTGCAAAGTTATTCTTCATTTTCGTTTCAAACTGCTGATGTTTATTTTAAAAGCCGTTTTCTCTCTAATGACACGCACCGCAAACATGACTTGAGCGTGTTTGTATTTGTGCTGTGTGTGTGAGTGTGTGTGTGTGTGTGTGTGTGTGTGTGTGTGTGTGTGTGTGTGTGTGTGTTTAATTGAGCTAGTAGAAAGCAGACAGACTGTGCCATCGTTTCATATCTTTGGGTAGTGAAACTGCTATGTGTGTCACAATGCCCACCAACAGAAAACGCAATTGATGCATACCAGAAAGGTTTTAAGTAGCTTGTCAAACTGTCAGATCTTCAGAAAGGTGCAACAGGTTATCCTTATCCCTGTGGTAGTCATCACGCACATGTCAAACTAAACTGGACTAAGTAAAGCAAAAACACATCTTTCTCCAACAAACGGATATCTAACTCACTGTCACTTTGTAAAGTAAAGTCGTAATGGCTTGTGTGTTTTTAATGATTGTGCGACAGAAACTGTCATCTATTGGAATGTTTTCCACGACATATCTTAGATCAGGACAACGACGGTATTTAGCTAGTCGAGAAACAACAAGTAGACACATCAAAGATGTGGAGATGCACATCAAACAAACGTTACATTGTCAAAGATTCACAAATGTACACGAGTGAAACGTTACATTGTCAACGATTCTTGGATGTATATCAGTAAATTGTTGCGCCGTCAATGATACGTAGATGTACATCAATAAAACTTCACACAGTCAAAGATACGTGGATCTACACCGGTGAAACGTTACATCCTCAACCATACGTGGGTGTACATCAACAAAACGTTGCATCGTCAAAGACACTTGGATGTGTATCATTGAAGAGTAATATCGTCAAATATACGTAAATGCACATCAAAGAAACGTTACATTATCAAAGATATGTGCACGTGCATGTACATCAGTAAAGCGTTAAATCGTCAAAGATATGTGGATGCACATCAGTTAAAAGAGACGGGTTGTACATGAATGAACAAGGCATATTATTCCCAGTATTCCACAGGTGGCGATAACACAATAATAAAGCAGTCCTGTTCCTATCGGCTCAGTTCATTTGCAACATCGTTGGTGGTCATATTGCACCTTTCAAATGAAGCATCGGTGTGCGTGTAACTGCCCAATTGTGCAAGTTATCCATATGTATTTACTAAAGCACATATGGAACATGATTTACTTTCGTCATTAGAAACGTTGGAAACAGTTTGAAATAGGAAAGTAGGAAAGCACAATATACACCCATGTTTGAAGATGGCAGTAAAGAAAAAAAATCCCGAATTGATTATCTGATGGTGATGTATTCAAACGTACATATAGCTGTGTCTTGAACCTTGTGTTAGACACTCCTTCAGTTCTGTAACGTTTCGATATCATTTGTAATTCCCTGGTCATATCAGACATTTGTATTCTAAAATTCCAACCTATTTACCAATGGCGTAATGCTGGTGTCGACTTAAGAAACCTCATGATGATTCTCGTGATTTAGCTTTAATTCATTTCATCGACCCTTCTCCGTATTATTGCCCAGAATTTGATTTTATTACCACAGAACCATTCTTACTCGAGTTTCGAACGAACAATCACTAAAGTTCCAGAACGTGTAGAATGCAGCTGTCCACGATATTTCTCTCACTTCTAATGCACGACGACATTACTCCTGATTTGAAATTTCTCCTCTGACTTCCTATTAAAATCCGTATAGATTCTAAAGTTCAAGTGTCTCAACAATCCTGCTCCAACTATCTCTTATCTCTCCTCACAGAGTATGTACCAACCAGACCTCCGTTCTCAAGAGCAACACCTACTTTAAATTCAACATTCCCATCTCTCGTCTTTTGGAGAGAGGAGCTTCCTGCTTGCCGACCCACTTTAATGGAACTCTTTGCCAGTTCCTATTTAACTCTCCCCATCTCTGGATTCCGTTAAGAACAATCGGAATGTAATCCATTTTATAGATGCTGACAAATGCTTTTTTTAATGTAACTACAAACAAAAAGTATGGGAACAATCTAAATTTGACAGTCATAAATAAAACATGATCCAGAAGAGCGCAAATAAAGGGTGCTGAAACACACGGGCACCACGCTTGATTACAATGCCTAAAGACAACAGCCTATTGCATGTGGAAGACGTTGAAACGTGCACTTGTGGGTGGACCCCGGTGCCACAGAAATTTTTAATCACATCTATTGTGTTCTGGTCGAGATTCAATGACTTTGCGGCCGTTATGAAGCTTGAGTATTACCGAACATGGCGGTTAACAGACAGACAGTATGCTATCCCAACGTTTGCTGTTTCAAGGTTTCCTTTTTCTTTTATCAAAGTTAAGAAACTGGTATCATCTTCTCGATCCTCTTCAGAACGGCTGGTCGCCAGTTCACTTACACAAACGAGTCATGTAACATTACGTCGTAACTGGATACCCTACACATGCAATCTGTAAAGACTATCATCTTTCGAGGGATTTATTATAGCACTATTAACGGCGAGTGGACGTCTGTTTTCCTCATGTGCAAGTAAAATGATAGCTGTGGTATTAGTATCAAAAATCGCTTTTGTAATTGCACGAATTTCTAAGTCGGTGAATATCCCGAGGTTGCACAGTCTCTTTTGTGATAGAACGACGTATTTGCGCATGGTGTTTCGTGACGTCATCAATATGAGCTTGGGGTGAGAGTACGAAGATGAAAAAGATTGAAAGCAAATAGCATAACCGTTGATGGAGTCTCACTTGAGACGTTTCTTCAAGGATATCCTGGAGCCAGCAACGCACGGAATAAGAAGTTCGATTCTTCAGGCTTTCACGACACCTAAGAGTGCCTCGTAGGCTTATTGATTGCAAGAAGATAATTCTTGCGTTATCTGGCAATATTTTAGAAAATAATGTACCCTGCCAATGTGCGAGGGACATATTATGCGATGAATGGAATTGATTGGATATAACAAAGGACGCTCCGATAGAATGATTCATTTCCGCCCTCAAATATTGTGATGAAGAAATCTACACAGGCGGAAAACGTATGGTTATACCAGGTTTAAAGACGATATTGAGTAATAATTGGATATTATAGCCGGAAAAAGGCGTTGGAGCGCACACAAATAATATTTATTGCATGTATAACAGTATAAACGATTTTCTTTTGAAAAATCTAGAGCTATGGATTTATGGAAGCTGTGATTCCTATGGAAAATCTCCTTGAATTGATGTTCTGTCGCCCTGATGTTTAGTGATTAGCAAACGTTCATTTCTCGTCTCTGCTTTGTAATCATGAGTTCTTGATTATAACCTCCGGCCTGAGTGCGAGACAAGAAACTGCATCTCTTCGCAATAAGTAATATTGAAATACAACAGTCAGCGAAAAAAACCCAAATCAATATGTGCATATAGAAACAGTGTTGTGAAAAGAAACTAGAGGTCTTCGGTTGGGATTTATCAATAATGTACAAAACATTAAAGAGCCAAACGCAAATACGATCACTCGAGTTCATTCTGGTGCAAAACTATTTGTAAAGATTGAAACTGTTATCCGAACACATAATGCGCTATTCCGTCATCCTAACTCTTAAAAACTTAAACGAGAAACATAAACAACATTGCATAACCTGTCTTTGTTCTTTTTACCATGAAATATACGTGATCGATAGACACTATAGAATTCAGTGACAAGTGTTTGTTTGTTTCATAGGTTTAGCCCTAACGCAATCATCTGGAGCTCTGCGCCGGTCCGTTTTGTTATTTTGAACAATGCCATCGTGAAACTTCTCGCGGGAAACCAATAAATGTTGTTTGGCTAATCAGCTGACCACACAGTGAAAGCAATTGCCTCAAACTGTGTATCGGAACTGTCGACAAGAGAGTTCAGCTGCAACCTCGGAGGAATTAGGCTGTCCCTTCATTCGTCACCTCCTGCCAGGCAGTGTCTCTTTCAAACGACACTATAATAAATATGGAGCCACCTTAATTTCCGGTCGCGGCTAAAACTCGGACAACCAATGAATCGATGAGACGACGAAGTGAAAGAGAATGTATTTTTGAGGCAGCAGCCGATAAACCTGCTTCCTCGCCTTCTGAATTGGAACAGTAATCAGTTCTCCGCGTTTAATCTTCGCAAATGACTTTAAAGAATACTTTGCTGAAGTTAGAAGTATTTTGATAGCTTTTCAATCCACCTATTTGGCAATTGCAGACGCTAATAGCCTAAGCCTTGATATCCGAGTTTTCGGCAAGACACTACTGCCTTTTTGGAGGGTTAGTTTAGAAATTAATGAGGATTTTCTTGTGCTTTCCGTATTAGGTTTGGTTCTGAAACAAATTGAATCCGATTATACATATTTTTGGAATAAGACGAGAACAAAAATTTAGGAAGTTTCGTTTCAGAAAATACATGTTGGCGCATGTTCGGTAATGAAATTCTACAAGGATAAAGTCTGTGTGGTTGGTTCGACGTTTTTTTAATTAACCGAGGATTTCGTCGTTTCCAGAAAACACAATGCCGTTATGAAACAGTACATGCGAGGATGAACCGGGGATGTTGTATTACCATCGTTTAAAACCGCCACTGCTTCACACTGGGTATATGGAAATCTTCATTGAAGAAGGTTGATTTCAGTTGATTAAGGGAAAAGCCGTTTAATATCAGGAGGGGAAGAGTTGATAAGGGAATGTTTGCATTAATATAATCGTACATCAAAAGAGTCGTGTTCATATCAAAAAGCAGTTGCTTCGAAAATATGAAGTACGTTGATGTCAAACACAAATTCTATCAACAATGAAACATGTTCATATGCCTTGCTGGGATACTAGGGGCCCCTTTCCTCAGAGACTTTACAAAATTATGTGGAAACAAATTACATAGTTTCTTAACATTCAGATAAATGTTGTACTCAAACCCAAATCTGCTCCCGGAAAATGAAATAGCTTTTCAGTTAACTAGTAACAGATTTGTACGTCATCAATCAACCCCTAAATGGTATACTATGAGGGGATATCTACACTCCACGAACACATATTAATGACTGCTGCAGTGGGGTAGCCTAGAGGTTAAAGCGTTCACTCGTCTTGCAGAAGACGGGTTCAAGTCCCTACATGGCTACAGTGTGTGAAGCCCATTTCAGGTGTCCCTTGCCGTGATTCTGCTGGAATGGTGCTGAAAGTGTCGTTAAACCATATTCGCTCGTTGACGTATTACTTATAGACCTTGAGCCAGTCAGATATGTGTTTGACTGCATGAGCAAATGTGACAAGCAGTAAGTCACATTGTGCATACCCAGCCCGCGATTCAAAGTGAAGCTACACTGGCTTTAAATTATAGAGTTATATGAAACCGTCAAATAATGATTATCATGTTTTTGGTATCTTTCCGTATGGTGTAACAACTGCCTTACACTGATCACAATTATAATACTTCTATGCAATTGTCAATGTGTTGCAATGTACCAAAAACTTATTCTTTGGCTATTTAAATAAAACATACTATGTACACTGTGGTGTTTTGGCTTATAAAGTTTTACTTCAGAACTACAGTGAAAAGACACATCAGACAATCAGAGCATCCACATCGAAATTCGAGAGACATTCTGGGCCTGGTGCCATTATCAGTGGCACAATGGTCAACACCAATACAAATGGCGGACATGACGAACCGTACAGTAATCACAAGCCCCGCTTGTTAGAGACGCGTGGAATAGCGCAAGAGGTAATCTAATGGGGAAATAAAGTGGAAAATTAGGACCTGATCAGATGCACGCAGAAGACCTATTAATGGACCCTACCAGTCCTTTATTCGAGATCCCATTTAGAAGATTTGCGTCATGCGCGGGGCTTTATTCTTATATTAAGGTACAGACTGTATTGTTTGTGACGAGGCAGAATGTGACGTAGTTATGATTCGGTCGCAAGAATCTAGTGTTTATTTAGACATAATTGCACTAGTAGACGAGCGGTATACCGTTTTTAGTACATATAGATATTTTGCTACAGACATCGTTGATAAGAGTGTAGCCCAAGGTCTATGTCTACGAGAGTCGTGGACGTTCTGTATAAATTGATAGTTTTCTCCATCGCCTTATTGATGGTGTTGCAGTCAACACTGACCATTATTGCGGCAAAGAGAAAAACATTCCATTACGTTTGTTCTGAAACATAAGACAAGTGTCACTCCTTACTCGAGATATAGGTGAGTGGGTGAGTGAGTGGTTGAATATCACCACACGCCACAGGCATTTACATGTAGTTGGGATGTAATTACGGAAAGACTGAATCATTGCTTTTGTTTCCGTATTGGGACATACTGCCTGGTTAGTCGGAGTGGATTTAACGCAAGAGACCTCTATGTGTAGCGAACAGGTATCAAAAAGATGTTTGTGAACAGTGCCAAATAGAATTTCATAAAGCAGGTTTGCAGTTGTAAAGCCCATCCAGCCAAATATCATACCAAATCTGTTGAATATGATATGGTAAAATTTAATTGTCTTTTATCCTCAGATGTATTGATGGAGGATACATATTTCTTCTCTGGTCAATTTGGTTTCGAAGGCTAATTGTTTACGAATATGCGGGAACGATATGTGGGACGCGTTTCACTATCTCTGTGCCGTTGAAGTAACGAATGTAAAACGTTACGTTACTGTTATTCAGGTTACAAATTCCATATATACTGAGTCAAAGAAACTTCACAAAATGTAATTTTTAAAATTAATGAATAGTTTTTCTCTGTATCCGAAATGGGATTCCTAGCTTTCGACTCTAGAAATACGGTAGCAAAACCCACTCAAACCCATCCATTCGTCGTGCAAATGACGTTAGTGACAAATGAGGTTTTGCACGTGCACTCGATCACGTGATCTTCGCATCGAATTTTTTTTCATTTGTTCGTGTTTGCATTGGCCTCAAGAATTGAAAAAACACACATTTAAATCACAGTTCTAACGGTACTATAAATGCCACGATTGTCCAATGTGCAACGTGAACGTGCCGTTGGCATGTTGCAAGATCAGTTATTGACGTTCCAAGAGTAATGGAATGCGGCCGTCATACTTGCGGGTCGTTCACGTGTGACGTCACGAGCAGAAGACCGTCAAATCGTCCTACGTTACCTACGGGACAGATTTCTGCCGGCTACACGAACAAGGGCTGAGATATTACAGGTCGACTATCCTTACAGACCATTCGAAATCGGTTGCGGGATGCCAATCTCCATTCTCGACGTCCGTATCATAGGCCAATATTGATGTCGTTTCATCAACGTCAACGTCTGCTGCGGCCTTAACGTCACCTTCGATTGACCCAGAGAGACTGGAATCCAGTCGTCTTTAGCGATGAATCCAGGTTTACCCTGTGATTCCCAGACGGCAGGCAGGGAGTCTGGAGAAGTCAAGGACGGTATGCCCAATGTTGCGTACAGGAAGTCGACAGATTCGGGGGCGGAAGTTACATGGCGTGGGATGCCTTCTGTGAGAACAACCGTTCCCGACTTCTGGTCATCCGTGGAAACCTCACAGCTGCTGCGTACCACGACCAGGTGCTCAAACCCTGAACTCGTTCCTTTCATGGTGGTTCATGGCCCAGGTCTACAGTTCCAGCATGATAATGCTCGGCCACCTACCGCGATGTTGACATGAAGTTTCCTTCAAAACGTTGGAATCAACGTCATGGACTGGTCATCGGGGTCCCCTGACCTTAATCCAATAGATCACGTTTCGTATGCACTTGGGAGAAGGCTTCGTGGTCTTATGAACCAACCTCAGAATTTGCAGGAACTTGGCGCTGTCTTTGCAAGAGCAATACCGCAGAATCCCCAAACATGTGTTCTCAAGCATCAGGCAGTCGATGAGTAGACGGTGTTTGGCAGTGGTGAATGCGCGGGGCGCCCACACACAATATTGAACTGAGAAATTTCGAATTTTTATTCTTGTGACTTGACATTCTGTATATCCATCTCAGCAATGAAATAATAATAATTTAACCATTTTACCATCTCTTATTCTTTTATAGTGCTCTCAAGAATGAAGTTTCTTTTTTGACTCAGTATATTATCAGTTTCTTACTGCTTCAGTAACGGCGGTGAGGTAGTCCAGCTGCAGTGGTGAAGGCGTTCACTCTTAACATTGAAGACCAACAAGGGTGCAATGTGTGAAGCTCCCTTATGATGACCTCTGCCGTGATATTACTGAAATATTGCTAACGGCGGCATCGAGCATGATCACTCACTCACTAACTCCAGCAACGGTTGAAATTACTTTGGGTAACTCAATCTTAACCATTTTATACGAATTCAGGTCCTTGAATTGACCTGACGGAAAACCAGATTTCAGCATGTAGAAACAATCAGTCCATCCATAAACGTCACGCCCACGACTGAGAAAACACTTAGAAGGTCCATCTACCTGTGGCGACACTTAAGTTTACAGTGCGGCTTTTAACATTATTTACTGCTGGGTCTTGTATTTGTGGATTGGACGCGGTCATACCGACACTGCCTTCAGCTGAAGATTGAGTAGCCACCTTATTTGATTTAACCTAAAGCTAGGAGTATAGGAAGCCGTACAAGGATCGCTGCACATCTTCTCTGCCAGTCTTTGAAGCCTTACATTTCCCCTTAATGATTTCCGATGAAATCTGACCCATGCTCAGTCGTTTTGCTCAAAGTGCCAGCTCAATTCTACTGCATTTCTTAGTCACGAATATTGTTTGAAAAGTAATCCAGTTTACCGTATTGTTAAACGATTAACAAACAACGCAATATGTTTTTTCTTTGAAGATTTATAAATCTCGTTAGCACGCGTTAAGAGGCACGACTGAAATGTATGGCTGTGTTCAGTTTTTTTCTAACTGATGGATCGGAAGTTGAAGAATGGCGTTTTGATTGCTTTTAACTTTATTGATTGGACTGAAAAAGAAAACATATGTGATTTAAGAGGTATGGATCTTGTTACATACATTCGTTTTCAATTTTAACACAGGATTGTAGTAGTGTGAGTGAAATGGTGTTGGTCGATTGCAATGTATATTTTATCATGATCAAAGTTGCAGGAAAGTTGCGCGTGATGCAGGTTATAGCTCTTTCGCACTTTGATGACATCAACGAATAGGGACCGTCCTAACAGATGACTGAGTTGAGATGAGTTGAGCTGACCCCAAAGCACATGACTGTAGTATCTTTCCAGTAACTTGGACGACATGTCGGATTTCGTGTACTTCACTTATAATTACTTGAGAACACTTTGGTGGACGTCAGATGTCGCAGTTTGTGAATAGTTAAGTGGATACGTCTTATCATGACTTATGAATAGCTCTGTGGACTTATCACCACATGTGAATACTTAAGTGTATATCTCTCATGCATGAGCAGGGAACATATGACAGTTTTACAATGATGGCACAGATAGACAGCTAGTCTGTCATACAGAACCTGAAGCAAATACATCCATTAAAGTCCACGAAAGACTAGAAAATGTGGTAAGTTAGAGTTCCACAGCTTCAGGTCTGAAGATGCACAGGGGCTCAGGAATCCGTTTGATTATGTCGTATTGTTTTACAGTGATCTCTTTTATTGAAAAATGTGTTCATTTCAGCGACCAGATATTAGTCTAATAGCTACCTTGCGTCAATATATCATGGACACCGAATGCAATCATCAAATACTGTGCCGTACTCTATAGTAATGCGCGGAAACAAATTCCATCTCTTAACAGTTTTGGTGTGACATTTCCTGCGAGATTTACACTGCACAAGATAGTGTTGCATAAAATCCATCATCTCAATTGAACATGACTCTTCCAAATTTTATACTGAAGTCATTAGGCAAAAATCAGAAACACTTGATATTGATGGTCAGACAGTTGACGCATTACCTGTTGACCGCCGGTTAAGTCTTTAGTATTCAATGAATTATTTCCCAGCACTCAGTTGTATTAAGGTGTTAATTTTTTTTAAATTCGTGGTGAAAAAAAGTGTTCGGTAGGGTGTAATAAATTTCGATTGACATTATTAAAGCATCATTCATGGTTCGAGAACATCGTTCCAAAATAGCGTTAACACATGGTTCACGTCGCTGCCACGTGCAAATATATATCTACACCAAGCCCGTTACTAAAACCTACACACAGCACACTGATGAATAATGTAACAGACAAAATGATTCAGAGGAGGAATTTGTGTGAGAGCTTGGGGCCGCTGCAAGCCTTGGTGATGTGATCACTCTCCACATAAACGTACACTACGATGCTAATTCAAAAGCAACATCGTTATCCCCTTGTCACAGAGCAAGCAGGCAACTCTCCATGTGGGTCATAACTAAAACACTTGATACAAAGACGTCAAAAGATAACTCGATTCACTTGAGATTGTGTTTCATGAAAATAAAAAAACCGAAATAGCATCATGAGACGGACGCAAATGTTGCTGATAGTTTTGTCATCCACGACTGGAGAGAGATAGCGCCAAAACGACACTTGCATTGTTCTCGCGGTACACGGAATGGGGGTTCGTGTTTCATGAAAATAAAAAAACCGAAATAGCATCATGAGACGGACGCAAATGTTGCTGATAGTTTTGTCATCCACGACTGGAGAGAGATAGCGCCAAAACGACACTTGCATTGTTCTCGCGGTACACGGAATGGGGGTGAAAATAACAATAGCCGCCTTACAATCAAACAACGTAGTTTACTCAAGAAGAGGAAAAAGACACAGACCTCACAGACGTGAACACCTATTGCTGGATACACATTGTTGATATGTGAAAATACATTTAAATAATTTCTGTATTTTTCCACAATCGATATTTGATCATTTTTTAGAATACTGTGTTTTGCTGATTTAAACAGATAGTGTGTCTATATGTTTGTTTGTGGTTTAACACAGTGAGTGACTGTATTCATCAATGTTCCGGCCATATGGCGGCGGTAATTGAATTATCGCGTCTGGACCAGGCACTCCTGTGATGAACATAACGTTATTTAATTGGGAGATATGTTTCTAAACAGGGATTAGCTTTATATCATATATTTGCTATCAAGGACATGACACTTCTTTATGGGTAAGTGAGTTTAGGTTTACGCCGCACTCAGCAATATTCCAGCTATATGACGGCGGTCTGTAAATAATCGAGTCTGGACCAGACAATCCAGTGATCAACAACATGAACATCGATCTGGGCTATTGGGAACCGATGACATGTGCCAACCAAGTCAGAGAGTCTGGCCACCCGATCCCGTTAGTCGCCTCTTGCGACAAGCATTGTCGAATTTTATGGCAAGCATGGGTGGCTGGCTTTTTCTACCCCGTAACCTTCACGGGTGTTTCTTTATGAGATATAACAAGTCATAACTGTAATCTGGAATGGAATGATTTTGTCGACGAACTCGACGAAAGCAGTTCATTATCAGTACTTTTCGATTTGTTCTTTAAATGTTGGGATTGCAAGACTTAGTATATTCATCAGAAAATTAGGGATGCTGTAGACCCGAGGATATTCACTTTTGAGAACACCTGATATTTGCTCTAAAATCCTTCACTTTCAATATTATTCTCACATATCACATTATATACATGTGACTTGCTCATTACCATCATAATAGCACTCCCGATCAAATAAGTCAATGAGGACGCCGAAGAAATTGTGTGCACTGTCTATATAAAGTGTTCATGAATTGTGTCTATCGCGTACAAGTATAGAGCGAGTTTGATACAAATGTATTATACGGCAAAATGGTACATTCTTGGAGAAGCATTGGACGGGCCACTTTGGAAGACAATCTCCACGCAATGCACAACCTCTTAACAGCTCTACGCTCTACATCTCTTGTACTTCTTGAGAATATACATACTATGTCTGTCAACCTTATTCGGCGTTTTGTCATGTTCCACAAACAAAATCAACGCCTAGCGTTGTGCTTCTATACAATGGGACATCGATCACCCTGTGCCGATCCGGGTTAGAATCGATCTTCCGGAGAGACGAGTAACGGTACTCGGTGCACAAACTAGCTGACCTCATTGATGCATGTTAGAATCATGATATCAAAACGGTGCCAAACTGCTCATGAATATTTCTTAAAATGTTTATTACATTATCAAGATAGAAAGATCATGTTTAACGCTATTCAAGATGTCTGTAATTATGTGACTACATATTCTGTTCTTTTAAACCGCTACGGCATTTTCACTTCTGTCAAATCATACAAAGATGAAATCATATTAAAACAATGTCTACAGTATTAAAGCGAATCAAACTGGTGCCAGTAGTTTTTATCTTGTCAATCTTCCTCTTTGTGTGTTTCCAATGACTGCCTGCGCAGGAATGTGTGATAGTAAATATTCTTGGAGACGGGTTATATAAGTTGCAAGAACTTGTCCCCCATCGATTTCATTCTATAAATAAATATGTTTAAAGTAAATTTAACTAACACCCCGTTCTCAAACAGCTAAAATATTGCTTAGAGCGGGAAATAAACAACAAGGAGGTGCATCAACAGACTGAATATTTTTGGAAATATGCATCAGGTGATAACGCTGTACAAGAGAGGATCTTGCACTCAGTGCCACAAAAAAACCAATTAAGACATAGATTAATAATAGATTTATATTCACACTCATCTGTTTGATGGTATCGGATAGATCGATTCCTCAAAGACGAGCAATAGCACAGCATCCGTAGAAGAGTCTTCTAATTACCTGTGAAAATATCTCATGGTCAAGCATGTCATGGACGCCACGCAGCTATCTGAACTATAGTGACCCTAGCCATTGGACATGAATAGTCATTCATTATTAAACATATTTTCACGTGCAGCTCCATTGAAGGTGTATAGTGTTATAATGTTATTTCATATGAAGCAAACGAAACGGCATTGCCATGCTCAGAATGAGGTTGAGGCAGGCTTACTAGTTATGGATGAAGGGGAACCTTTACTATTCGTCACATCAATGTTGTCCAGTGAATGATGTAAATTCTGTTTCAAATAATTTCAAATAAATTTGGGGTAACTATTCACAGATTTTGTGGCAGAATCACACGCGTACATCAGGTTTCTTATTCAAGCTATGCACAGTTTCAAAATGACGCCTCATGTCTAGACGCCACTTTGCGGCAACACCTCACGACATCAAATTACTTCCCCAGAGACAAATAATAACGTTTACAAATGCATTTGTTAAAACTCTGCTCACTGCAGTATTTCCGTCAAAGCATTCGCGTTATAGCAGTTAACGTGATGAGGGAGACCTGATCCAAGCTGACAAACGAAGGATCGTTCTCAGGGAGAATCTCAGAAACGGGCGTAGGATTGTGGGAGTTAACTGTTTTGCCTACTCAGCAGTCTTGAGCCTTAACGGTATCAGTTGAGAAATGAAATATATATCTCTCTTTAATCCGGACACTACTCTGCGACTGACAAAATTGTTCCTATTAACACTTGTTGAGACTATGTAAATGGAGAAAATGAAGAAGGTCTCAACGAAAAGAACGGAAAGATCCTGAAAGTGGGACCCGTTGATCAACCACGCCCGGGAGCCTAACCATCCGATCCTGTTCGTCATGAAGTATATGATATGTTTACATATCCTTTTATTACTATAATCATTCTCCGGCTGTTGTCAGACGACACTTTCAACACAGCTGAAACAAAAGCACAATAGTGGTTTAGCATTGGTATCCACTTAATCTTCTCAGGTATCACAATTTTCAGTCTGGTCAATATTGTGTCAACAAACACAGTCATCCCGTTCACCTTACATACACTTAATATACAATGGGAAAGTATTTAGACTGCGAATAGACATCGAATTAACGACCGTTTCATAGCAAAGCCTGATAGTCCCGGTGTTTAAATTTCACACCCTGTGCTGCAGAAATAGTCAGTAGTTGGTTAAGATCGATCGAGATAGCACCAGTGTTTTCTATGAAAACAAACAGTCATCAAGGGACTACATATAACGCCCCTGTAAGAGATACGAAAGGAAGTAAGCCATTTGCAGTCAACGCCAACACATCAACCGTGACCTTCACCTTTTGCTCTCTATTTGAACCTTGAAAATGCCCTTAGGACAAGAGAAGATGTCGAGGGGATGGGTTTGTCTGCCAGTGTTGTAATAGAAAATAAAGCCAGTGTTTAAATCCACAGCGGAGATGCGCTTAGACGGCCAACGTCGATCAAAGTAACACTTCTCTGCACACCAAGGTTGAAACTGAACCTAGATATTCACAACAGAGCATGAGTGTCCGTGCGGAGAAAGGTATTCCCTCTGAGCCGCGAGCTACAGTAGGATCAGTCGCTCTATGTGGGGAATTACACGTCGTAGACACGTCTTAGTCATCTCAAGCGTCTTTCACATCTACGCCTCATGCAGCAGGCAGAAATGCTCGTGCATAAAAAAACTCGAAATCCTAAGATACACAGTAGACTGCAGGCTTATGTGGTAGGTGGAACTGGAGATTTGAATACAAACAGCTCATGGAGGCAACCACATCGATGACCCGGTTCGTGGGGATTCACCTTACAGGTTTACGTAGGAAAACAACTTCTATCACGAACTCAAACGGATCACTTATTATGTTCGTTTGACTGTAGTTAACTGTGTATCCATTTCGACCAAACTACACATCAGTTTGACGGCCCAATGCAGTGCGGTACATCCATTGCTTTGTATATTCGATACAGACACAGGTTAAATTAGTGCTACTATAGAGTTTGCTGAAGGACTTGAAGAAGCAAAAACATAAATGCTTTATTAGTCCTCTGGATGAAGACAATTATCACGGGGGTGAGTGAGTGAGTGAGTTTGGGTTTAACACCCCCTTTCAGCAATTTTCCAGCATCATAACGGCACTGGACACCAGAAATGGGCTTCACACATTGTACCTATATGGTTAATCGACCCCAGGATTTTGTTGTGACGAATGAACGTTTTAAACACCAGGTTACCCCACCACACCTATCATCGAGGGACAGTGGTGTTGCATCATCTCATAATAAAGAATGAACGTTTGCCATGTTCATTACCAAACGTACGTGCCAAGCTAAAGTTCATTCAGCACAAATATGTGCTATTTGTTTTGCAGCGTAAACGAAATCAAACAATATCAAGCCAGTCGGCATTTCATGGACGACTGGGTTATCTGATTGAATATCATATTACGAGATTAGTCAGTTCATCCGGATGGAAAAGCATGAAGCTGATTGTATTGTAATCAGCAGAGTGGCAATGCAGCGGTGTTGCACAGTGACGACTATAAGGCGTGATGCACATTATGTCCTCCCTAAGGATGATGCACAGATTGCAGCGGGTGATTAATGATGATATCCTTCGTTGGAACAACACTCTGTTAGGTGAGAAGTGTTTGTTTCATTAACCGCTACATGATGAGCTCACATGGACAATATATACCGTTACCATGAGCAATGCCTGTCCAGTTGAGGAAATCTGATATTTAGATGAGTACTTAATGCAGTTATTACAAATAGCAACTACTTTGAAGTTATTTTAGTTTGCAGGAGTATTACTAATATCCATGACCAGTACATAATATAGAATATTTGAAGGTCATGCTTCACTTTGTAACACTCCATATTCATTAATATGAAATGCCTTTATGAAACATGTTTTGTCCACGGTTTTGTTGTTTGTTTATAACACTTCAACCATTGTTACCGTTTCCAACCTCTGACATACACAATACAATGTTCATCACATAAATACTCCATGTCAGTTTTAGTAATTCCATATAAACAGACAACAGACAATGTACACCTATACGTAGTGGTTTCATGTGAAACAAGCAGGAGATCGTCATTCGATGATGATGTATACAGTTAGGCTCTTTACCACAGCACTGAAAGCATCTTAGCGACAGTCTACAGCCTGGTAACGTTTTGATAATGTTTCCAGTTTTGTCAAATCCAATCTTAAAGTTACACTTTCTTGTCGCCGGTAGTAATTGTACTTAATTCCCCTGATGTGTTGGATTTCGTGCAATCCAGTGCATATTTTTCATTAATGTTTGCGGTTTGTATATATGTAAATGATGAGTGCAATGGAACATGGACAAACGTTTTCTAATGCATTGCTCAATATAATTTCAATGCATTCTTAAAGGACACAAAACAAAAACATAAGCCATATATGTAGGAAAATAACCATTCCTATTATATATGGCAACATGTTTTTCAAATGACTTGTAGGCGATGTTGTAGGAAACGTTCAGGAATATTCAGGCACTCTAACGGCTTGAAAGGAATCCAGTCTGTAACAGACTCATGTCGTCAGCAACGGAACGAGAAGACGACTCATCAACCAAATGTCCGAGCCTGCCAGCCGGATTTACTTTGTCTTACATGGATGTGTAAGAGGACACCCATTCGAACCTGGGAAGAATCTTGATTGTCATGTGTCCCAAACGCTGTGCTATACGATCTGAAACAGGCTATCGTTCAATAAAGAACGTATAATGGTATTATATTGGATACGAACTTAATGTATTTCGTTTGTAAAGTAGAATGAATGGCATCACCCAGACGGTGGAGGAACAGTTTACATCACTATTACCCTCAATATCTCCAGCAGCCGTGTCTATGTCAGGAGTCGCATGTCCTTAAGTGGGCAAATATCTGGTACGTTTCCCCAAACAGCCCCGACTAAGGATTGATTATAGAACTGTATGTCATGAGGAAATATTTGAACACTCACAAGACGTCGTGATAGGGGTCTATTTGTGACGAGGAGATGGTGTCATTATCTGGGGTCATGACGAGGACAATTACCAAGGTGGATAGATGTCTGAGAGGCGATGAAATGGCTGTGATGAGCCGGAACCATTGTCACTCGTCCTCCAATGGCTCAGACACTTGTGGAACATGCTCTATAAATACCAGACAGATGTGTTTCCTGGCGGAACAGAGTGCCTTCAATGCTACAAGAAGTCCTTATATGGCATCATCGGTACGCTGATACTCTCCAGTACAACGTTCAGAAGATATCTGTGTTTTGATGTCCGTTTATAAGCGATTGCACCATTTATATTATCGGTTACGATAATGCTTTTTGGTCTGGAATTCTTCTAATGAACTCCAATTTTAACCGGTTTGGATCAGCATGCGAAACGGGTGTTTATCGATTGCAATTAAGTACATATATATCGAAAAGGTCTTGTGTTGACATAATTTATTATTTACCAGACTGCAAGTAAATTTGAGGCCGTCATTTTCAGATATCAGTATGAAAGCGTGTTGTAGAAGTGCAGTCTTTGTTAATGGCTGTGCCGAAGGGAAGACCGTGAAGTGTCACACTTGTCGAAATTGCTTGTTTGATATGTGATTGTATTTGCAGGAGACTCTCATCTTCCCTGTGGAGAGTTTTCATCTTGGATAACTCATCTGCAACGGCGTGAGGTGAACCTGTCCGTGATACATGGCCACAATTAAAGATATCTAGATTGGCCACGTGATGATTGGCCTGGTGAGGATCCAGGATAGAACTGGTCTCCAGCAAAACATGTTTATTTTAAGACTAACGGCAGCTTTCATATGGCTGGAATATTTCTGAGGGCGATGAACAATAAACATATTTGCTTATAAAGGAGGTCTTGTGACTTTTAGCAGTATCGGGACGATAGCGTAGCTTCTGACGTCGAAGGCCCACGTTCGCTTCCCTACTTGGGTACAGTTTGTGAAGTCCGTTTCAGGTGTCCCCTACAGTGATGTTGTTGGAATATTGCTAAAAGCGGCGTCAAAACCATACTCACTCACTCACTCTGTCCCGCGCTATCTTCTAACGTAACACCTCAATATTTGTTTTCTGCTGGACGGCCCAAATTGTTCATTTTCTCTATCTTTCCTGTCTATATTTCTCTGTTTCGCTATTATTCTTAACCGATATTCCACACACCCTTCCTCTTGTTCTGCTCACACGAAGACTGAACGTAGGAAAAATACATCAAACCATCTAAAGAAACAAAAAAGAACTTTAATAAAATGTAGTTAATATCTGATCACTGTTGCTTCAAGCACTACATAACCCGTCTTGAATGAAAATTGATTGACCCGAATTTATCACTAAAGATAATCTAAATCAATGGCGGTTCACAATGTTTTAGTTTTCCTTTCCATTTGCAATTTGTGTTGAACAAATTGACTGGATTTCTGGAAACAATTTGTCAAAAGGTGATATAATAGCGTTACATTTTCATCATGCCACAGGGCCATTTGATCTTTCAACATGCAAACGTAATCTCATGCAAAAAGCTGTATTCTTTGTATGGTAGAATGGGTTCGGACAATGGCGGAACCGAAGGATGGTTCTTCAGGAACATTAAACGGCAATCCTACACGCGTCTCTCTCTGAGACCAGAACACCTTTCCTCTTCAATCACGTTGTTCTAAATTGAGCAGAAAGGGGATATTTTCTTCATGACTAGATCTAAAATCTTGGAATTAGTTGATTGATAACACAAACCTAAGCGGACACAGGGTAAGGCTCAAACGTGGATGTTTCAAGTTCGCGAAGGCTAAATGTGTCGTTAAGACTTAATGGCATTTTTGGGATTCAGTAAAGCTCCAAATTGGAGTAAGAAGGAGAAACTATGTCAGACTCAGAATGCAAAACTAAAAAGGTTGACGGATCAGGTCATCAAATGGAATGAATACAACAAACAGAGTCATGGTGATGCGCTCAATCATGGTGGTGAAGCTCATGCTCAGCTCAGAGTCCTTGCCAGGGTTGGTTGGTTGTCTAACGCCAAACGGAGCATTATTACAGATATATGGTGACGGGCGGTAAATAATCGAGTCTGGATCAGACAATCCAGTGACCAGCAGGGTCCGATGACATGTGTTACCCAAGTCAAGCCTGACCACCCAATCACGCCAGTCAGCTCCTACGAAGAATAACAGTATCCCGGGTTTTCACGGGTAAGACCAAACCTGAGGCGCGACAGCGAATGGGACGTCTTCAGGAAGAGTTGTGTCTTATCGAAATCACCCTGAATATGCCGGACTCTCCAACTCTGCAACCTTCTGACAGTGGAGTGTATTAATTTATTATTTGCATTTTTTTACTATTATTTGTTAATTATGTGAGTGAACCTGGAGTGAGAGAATATGGGTGTTTACAATATTCCTACAATATCAAGTATAGAGACACCTGAAATTGGCTTCACACACTATGTGAGGAGTCGAACACGGCTTTCGCGGCATGATGACTGAACGCTATAACCATTGGGCTACGTGCAGCAGCTCTTGGAACTTTCATTAATCACTACCACGTCACACCAGTGCAATGGGGTGAGGTGGGATGAAGCCTCGAGTGAATTAGACACACGCGATCACTGGAATCTTGATGGCAGACCATGGATCATAATCATGTGACCCTAGAACCCAGCCCAACTAAATGTCACTTCAACACTAAGGGAGGTAACTCCAGCTGGCGAGCGGAGAGAGCTCGGAATACTTGATCGCTTGTTGACGCAGTAGCAATGAGAGATTCTTTGTCGGACTAATGGTTTATCAACATGTATTTAACGCTGAATAATGACAATATAATACCCAGTGGAGGAAAACCACATGTCTACCTAAAGGTTCCTTCTCTCACAATCATACTCACTCGGCAATACCCATGGACAAGACTATGTGATGTCATTGTGTATTCCGGTGTTGTAATTTGACGAACAGCCACAATTAACCCCATATAGCCGAGGGACCCTAGCAATATGTTGTTGCTCTGATCAGCCAATCAAGCCAGTGTAATGAATATTTATGAACATTTGATAGCAGTGCATTTTTTGTGATCGCATTTGAAACTAGTTTCAGATTCAGACTGGTTTATCAACATCAGTGCGCCGAGAGTCCGTGCTGAGTGACATCAGTCTCGCGGACATAAAGGAGATTACTGGGCCAATTACGAGGTATCCCACCACGTGTTTATTTATGGATATGTAAGACTGATGTGCATTTAATCAACACCAAGTCCTGAATAGGAAGAGGCATGCGGATTCTCATCTTTTATACATTTTGTGGAATAGTTAAAATACCCAGTAATCGTAGTATAAAAATTAATTACAACGTGGTCCATCCTTGATCTGTTCAAAATGGTCCCAGACGAGTTACAGCTCCGGTGTTGCTCTAAGCTTGATATTTAAGTGTAGGATCAAGGCTTCAGTGAGATATTTACACTTTTTCTCTGGAATCCTGTTCTAGAAGCAGAATGAAGAAACAGATAAACGTTCGTATAAAAGTGCAAACATATCTTGGTCATGTCGCAAAAACAAAACAGATATTACACCCAGTAGCGACTTGTCAAGTTCCAAGTATACCACAGATGGCTTGTGAACACCCGACTGCGCAGGTGATGGCCACCTTGCGGGGTGGTCAATCTTCTATAGACTCTCATCAGATGTCTGACCAGTTTGGCCCCAGTGTATGACATTCAGCAGCTTGCTCTTGCTGGACAACCACGTGCACACAACCCCCAGACACACTTCGTCCACAGACACACCAACGGAATCCTTTGAGGGAGATCAAAGATCAATCTCCTCCTCCCCCCTTCTACCCCCGAAAACACACACACACTGTCTGTTTGTCCTTTCTTTCAAGTCAAATAAGTGATTAAACACAGGTAAA
Source organism: Haliotis asinina (assembly GCF_037392515.1). Lineage (NCBI taxonomy): Eukaryota > Metazoa > Mollusca > Gastropoda > Lepetellida > Haliotidae > Haliotis > Haliotis asinina. The sequence goes on from NC_090288.1 coordinate 53,815,325, forward strand.
GTGCATTTACATCCTCTTCCAGATCTAATCCCAAGTACGAATTGGTGACATGTCTCATTCTGTCATAGATCCACGCTATTTCTTCAGGCGCAATCATCTGTTTGGAAACCACGTTTACTTGTAACGAAATCGAAATTATTCCAGTACAAAGTTCCTGAGTCGTACAGCTTACGTATTGATTAAGAGACAGGCTTTGGAAATTGAAAATTGCGACGAATTGCTTTGGCTACTCATGAAATGTGATAAAAAGGTAATTGCTTCACGCTCGGGCTTAAGTAAAATCACAATCCTATCACTTATAACGTTGACGGACAAAATGGAATATTCGCGGCAACACAGTAAAATTTTTACCTCCGCATTAATGCATCTAACGGACAAAGGAAATTAACTGCATGGATTGTAAGCAAAACCAATGTCTTGAAACTAAACATACGGTTTGCGACAAGAACAATCACTCATCTAGAGTAGATGGTTCTTGTATGTTAAGAAACGATATGATGCGAATATGCACATTATGAATTAACAATCTTTACACGAGATTCACTGGTAAGTCTCTGCTTTATATCCACCTTTGTATTGAAATGAGATGTTGTCAGTTTGTCAGTAACAAATACCGAACACACGTTTGAAAACAATGTCTGCCATGCATCGGAACCAGTTGTCAAAAGTGCCTTCGAAATCGGTGTTTATCATGTTAGCAGTTGAAGATGGCTTCATGAGATTAACTCGTAAATTAGTTTCCGATATTTGGGGGTCGAAATGAAAATCACTTTGCTGTTTTCTAACGGCTGTAAAGCTAATACCGTTGGAGACAAGAGATCGTGAAAATGAACACAAAAAAAATAAACAACTGCAAAATCTTTCATTGAGAAATGTGCACATTGTACTTTTAATCTTGTCCAGCTTCCCATCCTGTGGCTTCCCACAGCTACATCGATTGGCAGCGCAGTGCTCGTGCGTGAACCTCTTCAAAATGTATTGTCAGAGAATTCAAACACTAGGTAAGCCCAAGGGATAACTGAATCATTTTAAAAATTACATACATGTTTTAGTCTTGCAAATCCCTAAAACATATTTCTATTTCACCAAATTCTATTGCACCAAATCCTTCCGCATGCCCTCAAAAGTTTCAACCTTCCTAATATCTCTCATCCGATATTTCTCACATTTTCATCTCCCCGTACTTGTCTACTATTGTCATCTTAGAGACAGCTCCTCTCCAGCCATAGGTCATGAACGGTCCCTTACCTTACTTTTCTACACCTTACCCATCTGTTCTACCATTGACCATCTTACGTTACCTTTCTACATCTTACCTTACGTTCCTACTGTTCTCATCTTACTTTACTTTTCTATATCTTGCTTCATTTCCGACAGTTCCCATCTTAAGATCTTTTTCTACTATTCGCCATCTTACAACACTCTCCTACTATTCACATCTCACCTGATTTATTTAATTTTCCTGTCTTACCTTACTTTTTATACTATTCAATTTTTAAATCATTTTTTCTACAATTCATATTTTACCCAGATTCGATAATGTGCACATGCACCTGACCATATCATTTCAGCTATAAAGATTTAGCCCAATAACATCTATTATTTATTTCCTAAATTCTATAATTTATATCCTCCCGTATCATTACCACTATTCATATTTAAGTGAGTTAGTGAGTTAACTTTTACGTCGCAATCAGCAATAGTCTAGCTACATGGAGAGGTTTGTAAATAAAAGAGTTTGGACCAGACAAATGAGCATAAGCGCCAATCTACGCAATACGCTGACCTGTGTCAACCAAGTCAGCGAGTCTGGCCACCCGATCCCGTTACTTTTACTACAAACATGGGGTACTGAAGATCATTTCTTTCCCGGATCTGCACGGGTTCGAACCGTGACCTACGTAAATACTTCGAATCATCCAAGGTTCCATCTATAATAATTTAGTATGGAATACGCTGGGACAGACTTGTGAGTCAACTGTAAGCATTCGACACAAAAAGAGCCACACTACATGTGATTCCCTTGTAGTATATGCAGGTACAAGTAGCCATGACTACACGATTGAGTTTTCACGAGGCATGGAATGCAGTCACAAACAATACACCAAGCCGACCATCTTGACCACCCGTTCCACATGGGCACGTTGTCCAGTCAACAAAAGTACACCATTTAGATAAACTTCTCCATGTAATGTGTCATGGCCATAAGGATGATATGAGCGAGTTAGTTAGAAACGGGGATGACCTTTTTGACACGTACATTGTATCAGGCACTTTGGATTACGCTGAAACTAATGCTCAGTGGCATGGTATCGTAAAATCCGTGTTAAAATCACCAACTGAAAGTTGAATTCGAAACATTATTACTAACGTCTTCTGACGAGAAAAAAAAACATTAACAGTAAAACAGTATTTTTTATACTCTACGAGTTCGGGAACAGAAACAGGAAGTGATTTTTTTCGGAAATAACAAGATTATGTTTCGGAACGTATTTGTTCCAAGATTTGTTGTCTGTTTAAGAGTCCTCAGTAACATAAATCTTCTCAACCCTTCAGGATTTTCCTCGATTTTACAATGTGTCAGATATTTAAAATTATTCAATTGTAAGATCAATATGATTTTATCCTTTTCAAGCACCGCTCCATTACGTAAATTATTAACTGCTCAATATTCGGCAACGCTGATGACTTTTACAACAACACAAGGACCACTCTTACAACGTCGTTTCGGCCCCAGCATGATTCCTTAGTTGATTTAATGCCAACTCTTTGGCACCTGTTCCGTTCAAGTAACCAAAAAACGGTGACAAACGACAGTAGCGCTTTGGAATATCTAATTCTCTGACATGCTCTTGGAGTTGTTTGCTCGTCTTGTCAGAATATTCCACTACTATGAGCTTGAGATAAATGAAAACCAAATTCATCCATAAAGGTGATACCATTAGAAACAGCCGAATCTTATTAGTACCAAGACCTTTCAAACCTAACCAATGCATGCGATCACAAATGTCTGTTTTGCAGGAATTATTTGTGCCGAGGAATGTTCAGAGGCAAATTTCACAGAACATTTTTCGTCATTAACTTTCTGTTCAGATTAAAATGTAAAACTTGATGAATGAAACTTATAAAAACGACAACTCAATCCCATACCCATTATGAAATCTCTTTTTGTAGATTTTTATAGAAATTTGAGTGCATGGTACGATTTCAACAATGAACATGTGTTAATGAATCATTATCAGATACTGAGGAAACCACACGCGAAGATCCGGGTTAGACCTGATCTTCAGTAATGCATGCATGTCGTAAGAGGCAACGAAAGGGCTCGGTTTGACATGTCATCGTATCCCAGTCGCGTAGATCGATACGCTCCTGCTGTTGATCACTGGATTGTCTGGTCCAGACTCAATTACTTACAGACCACTGCCATATAACTGGAATATTGTTGAGTGTGGTGTAAAAATTAACTTATTCACGTATTGAGGAAACCAAGCTACTGGTCCAATACTTCGTACACGAAGATTCTCAGTACACATCAATATATATCGCTCTCTCATGAATATGCATGTCGTGTGCCGCCTTCAGTTCAACATTCGCATAACCACACGAGTACCTATAACTTCCTCCCCATCTGTAAATGCATGTAATTCCCTGTTTTATTCGCCACATAAACCAACCTCTGTTTCTCAAATCGTTCTCTTATGCCATTAAAGTAGCAAAATACCAGGGCTGAATCGAAATTCGATAGTCAAGGATTCAAAAGGAATTTGTTCAACCTAAATCGTTTTTATTTTACCCAACCAAGCATGCTTGAAACACCTCGAATAATGTTCTTCTGTAAAAGGTACAGCATCCCTTTTTAACACGTTATGTCTGTGTAGCATGGTACTTCTCCATTTTGTCTGGCTGCCAATCTGGGTTTAAACATATTCACGTAAGTCGATTATCTGGAAACACATGGCTTATGCTATTCCACCATTGCACTGTTAACTCCCTCTGAAATAGAGCTGGGGATGGTTTGATCACCACGGTAGAGCTCGACTCTCTCAATATTGATAATTCAGTCTGCCAGATACATTGTAACCCGTAAAAGAAACTACCGCCAGCCTGGAGAGATATTCAAAGAATGAAAGTCGATGACTAAAGATGAGTCCCTTTTAACTCTCGGACCTAAGGTGCACAGTATGGGTCTGAGTAGATGAAAAGCCCGGCACCATCCTCATCACATAGATGTGAGGCTACACACGAATTGATGTAGCCTTTGTTGTAAGCGTTGTTTTCGTGGACTCCGTATGAGAAATCATGTTCTCCATAATAAGCCGGCCTGTATGGATATCTGCATGATTAGCGCTTTTTGTACATTTACTTCACTCTGAACAGAAATGCATTTAGCTAAATGTATCTTTTTGAAGTTGAGATCAATTAATACCCATTATTTGACAAATGATCCAACCGCAATGAGTGCTACCGTTGGACTATGGTCTCCCGGCTAGTGTATGTCTGCCGGAATGATTCAAGTGTGTTGAATTGAGGTTTAACCTGCTTGAGCGTCTTGTCCACCTAAAACGTGATAGGAACAAATGAATAGACTTGATAAATTACCTGTGTTGGACACGAACCCAAAGAGATATTTACACCACCAGCCTGTTGTCAATGGATGCTTGTATGTCATCGAATGTCGTCTTGAGATTTTACGGCAATGTTCTAACCTAGACTAAAACGTGGTTGACAGCCTATTGGTATGTCATGGAGTCGTTGTTGGTAAAGAGACTGCCGCCCCACGACATCTCCACTGGGAATACCTGGCGATGTTCTTGCGAAAACCTCATGGAATGCATCGACAGTGTACCATTGCACAGCTTCGACATGAACATATGTACTTGCCAACGATTCTAAACCGGAATCCACTTGGCGGGATATGCATGTGATCGATTTATCATGTAGGGATAGAATGAAACAGTTGGGGATGTAAAGCAAACACGAATTGCAGAACATATTCTTTCTTCCATATCCACAAATAGACTTGTTATGGGGATATGCTTTATGTCTTTCACCGATATCCTGACAGGCTGAGTGAGTGAGTGATTATGATTTTACGCCGCGTGTAGCAATCTTCCAGCAATATCACTTCTGGGAACACCAGAATGACCTTCACACATTGTACCCATGTGGGGAACAGAACCCCTTGTCTTCGTAATGACGAACGCTTTGACCACTGGGCAAGTAAACTGTCCTTATAAACAGACATTGAGAACAAAGGACATGTCTTTTCCCAACAGGCTCAGACATAATATTTGCTTCTCCGATGCCCCGACAACGGACAGACAAGGGGCAATGGGGGTATGGCTTTATCCGTTATCTTGGCAGACAAAAAGTCACTAGGGGTAGGAGTCACCTATTACTCCGATAGTTCAATATTGATTTGAGTGGCATTAACTATTTAATTGGTTAAACGATTAAATCTGAATCCAACGATTGCATAATGACATAATGACCTCCTACACAGGCGATCTTTTATAATTCTAGAAGGAGACATAAGTTCCTGGTCAGGTTGGCATGCTACTGATTCCTGACTCTGTCTGTCTCATAAAACTTCTTGCAGTCTGCGATTACCCTCTGTTCGGTATTTGGCGTCAGCAGTGTCGGAGATCTTACTACTTGAAAGCCTATACGATCGGTTCTACGTTTAGTGCACGTAGTCTTCCAGGTTCAAATATAGTTTCAGTAACTACTTCGCGATATCGCGAGGTTCATTAAACGATTGAAAACTGTATCTGAGAAAAAAGCATAGATGATCACAAAAGAAAGAAGACGCCAGTCCCTAGTCTGATCTACATAACGTCTTCAGTTCTGCCTTCATTTTGACCTGCAATCTGTCATAGCGATCACAATAAAGAGGTAATTGTCCAAATCACTGTCAGCTGCCGATGCGATCGGGTGTATCTAAAACTTCAGATCTGTGCAGATAGTCAGATCTGACTATTTTAAGCCAGTTTCGGAATGACAGAGTAAAAGTTCTTGAAAGTTCCATTCGTCATTTTCAGTGCAAAAGTAGAATTAGAGACAGGAACGTATGAACGTTCTAGTCAGTTGATTAATGTTATATATGAAAGGATACGTTTTGCTTCGATAGAGACGCAAATTCAACATTACTATTTTCATGTGAACATTTGCTCATTAATGTTCGGGACTCAGCTATAATTGGAAGTCTTTGGGTAGTCTGTTGGTTAAAGCTTAAGTACTCTATTCATTCTAAATCCTTCTTAGACATTAGTTTTGTTTGTTTGTTCGACTTTTAACATCCGGACAATTCACATAGCAGCGCTAGGTATTGTGCATTCATGTGCCCTTAACTGCTCCGTTGCACGGAAGTCCGATAACCGTTGGTTCGAATCTTAGATCAATATGTTCTTCTCTTTGCTGGCGGTGTATCTGTGGTTAGAGGATCAAGGAACACATTAGGAACATATTAGTCTCTGATATAATTGAACTACTGACACGTACAAGAAAACTAGTTAACTCAGTAGCCTACAGTAACGCCAAATACTTTGAAAAGAGAGAAACAATCCACTTGTGGTGCGATATTGCTGGAATATTGCTATTTTTGCGACTTCAAACTGACTCACTCACAATGAAGAGAGACACTTTCAACATCCAGAAGAAACCTTTGCTCAAAGCAGAGTCGATTGTCAACTCTGGCTATATCGTGGCTATGTTTTGACACCCCTTTCAGCAGTATTACAATTGTTCCGTACGGCACCGAAACAATAGATTCTGGACCACACGGCCCCTAGTATGGTGCTCTGCCTTCGGTTGTTGGTGATCTATATAGCCTGTTTTTATATTGTATTGTCTGAATAGGAATATTAGTTTTAACTTTTCACGCTAGTTTTATTTCTTATTGTGATATTCTAGTTGTTTTACTGTCCGTCGTCTACAGGCTTTTATCATATACATAGATTCCTTTTTTAAGAATGCTCTCGTCACGATATGGCTGCAATACTGCCGATGTGACGTTAAATGTTAACTCACTCCCTCACTCACTAGACCACACACGTCAATGACTGACAACCTGGGATAAAATGACAGTGTATGCGTTTATGACTCCCTATCAGAAAGCGATGAAGCCATGTGTTAAAGGTGCGCGTATCCTGCCCCATTACTGGAACCCGTTAAATCATGTGCAAGGACTAATGATCTGTTCAGCTGAAAAAAAATCGGGAAAGTTTGATACGAGTCCAATAACGAATAGCGCCTCATTTTTGTCAATGATACATCCAACAAGCACAGGTGAAGTTTTATGGTTGATCAACTTCTTTATTTTCACAATGGCGATTCTTATACCGTTTTCAATGGAGTACTGCCAAATGGAGTCGTTCGTGTCGTCTTAAACTTTGAAAGGTGGCGATGGCAACTGGTCCTTTAGTCATACATACCACCAAAGATGAGGATACTGACCTAATTAAGCAAGCACCAATCTGGTCATGCGGCTGTAATTATATTCCAATTTTGTGTTCAGATTTGTATTTTGCAAACCCGGCAATCTTATGTGTATATGGAGATGGTAAATACTCAAGTCAGGACAAGACAATCTACTGGTCAACGGACTAAGCATCGATCTGCACATTTGGGATACGATGGAATGTGTCAAACCAGTGAGTCTGAACCCATTACCCGCATCTTGCGACAAGCATGTGTTTCTGAATCCGGATCTTCACGGATTTATTCGTGTTCTGACAGCGTTATGGCGATATGTGTCAGCAAATATGTGACGCATGCATTTGAAATCCTCGTCACAAGGATTGTTTCGCCAATGTCTTGGTGCCATGTCAGCACGTGTCTTCACAGACTCTCAAATCTCCGATTGGAAAACTGAAAAGGTTGCATCAATCCATATTTGTAATTGTCACCATCCCTAATACGAAGTCCTTGTGGCATGTTCTAAGATCACTGACGTCCTCTGCGCTAAAATATGGATTTTTTGTTCTTAAGGAGTTAACGATTTCTGCGATAGTTTTTCACAAACGACGATAAATCGATAAAACAAAACAAAGTAGTCATTTTCAATTATCAGCATATTTTTGAGGACCTGTTTTTAGTCCAATTATAGTGTTTGTCGTGTTCGCGAGCGTTTCGAACTCCCTTCAAAGTCCCTTACACGAAGCTGCGAACTTGACGTTTTGTCAGATTTTGCCATAAGCTTTCCCAGCGTTCCAGAAACAAACCGTCACACATCCACATGTCTCTGACATTTATCCTATTATTCCAACATAAAAAGTATAACGTCTCCCGAAAGGGAAAGGCAGTAATCCCATCGCATCCTCATCCAACAAAATCAAGTTCGTTAAGTTTATCAAGATGAGTCCTAGATTCAGGCACTGAAAGATATAGTCCAATTCTACTCAGAGGGAATAATTAACGTGCTAAAAGTAACCGTATATCTCCACCCACGCCTGATTTGAAACGATCACCTTCCTTGTACTTCTATTGGCACCATAATAAAGAATCGGTGGATAATGATGAAAAACGGACGCTCCGTCACCGTGAGACAGTACTTGATATATTCTATCTTAGGAAGAAGGATATCAGATGCCGTTTCTGCTCAAATGATCTTTTTGTAATATCGGACCTTCTGAAAAACGTATCCCTATCGAATATTCGCCGAAATAAAATATGGAAAAATGTCATTCTCGAACTCTGAGGCAAATAGTTGAGTTTCCTGGGGTAGAGAGGTCAAAGGGCATCATGACATCTAAGTTTAAGCAAGGTAAAACAGCCATCCGTGATTACCTGAACATTATTTACACTATTCTTGTTTAAGCGGATATTTAACTTTACAACACCAAGATTTATAAATCATAAAGGAAGCAATTCCTTCTGTTGTTTGCAAATGAATCCAACTCATACTAACCGACGACCATGAGAATACGTCATCTGTAGGTCGTAACAATAATTTCAACTTTCAATACAGTTTTCAGACATTCCTTTCGGGCACACACTTCTTTTGTTCTAATGACCCAACGGAAACATTAAGGTTGGTTCGTGAGAATACGTCAAAGGTCGTATTTGAAATTTCCACTTTCATTACATTCAAACATGCTCGCCGATAACTGTTCATTCCCTTTGGGACAGCTTGGTGAGTTCATCTTTAGCATCTGTTCACAGCTTGCGTTTACACTTTTTTTCCCTGCTTATGTGTTCAAGGCTTCCATTATGATAAAAAAACAGGACATGCTGACTTGAGAACAGGAGACGTGACAAAGCTTATTACCGTTCTTTTCCATTTCAGATACACATTGGAACGTATCAGGGAACATGTCTGCACCGGACCAGATCGATCTCTACGTAGTCATCCATTCTTACAGAAACACGTCTTCCGCTGATGAATGTTGGTGTTCGCCCTTTTAGGCAACATAAAAACACCACCTGAAACCAATTGATTTCATACAATCTGACGCTGATAATATGCGTTTTCCGGTCTGCTAAATGTGGAAACTGTCGGACAAACACATTCATTTCGTCAAGCCAGTTTTAAGCCCAATTCGCCATGGCTGAATCCATGTGCACAGTGTATTGAAGGATTACATACAACACATTGTAATACTTCCAAGATCTGCCACCCGCAACATTTGTATGAAACGATGATTCATATCCATTGTGGACGTATACCTATCGATTGATGGTTTACGAACGATTTGAAGATCCGATTGTTTTAGACTTCGTTCGCATAGGCGATATGTCGAATGAATGACAAGTGGGTGTATGTGAAACAGAAAACGTAGCACACGCGAAGCAGCTACAGCATGCCTGCTGTCAAAATGTCTTGAACAAGACCACAATGGAACAAATCCTATACATGTAGATGAATCAAGACTAGTATATTGTAAGAACGGAATGTTTATAGGGTGAGCAACACCTGCTGCCAAAATGTACCTCAGTTCATGACACTGAGAGCAGGATGCGCACATATATCTGAGCACATGGTCTTCGAAAGTTGAACCACGATGGACTAACATAACCGAGCCTAGAGGTGAACATCCTGAACATAATGTAGACGGGTAAAGAAGATCACATGCACCATTGGGGATAGAAAATGTATTTTGTCATGTTATACAATGACGAAGACGCGGGGTCATAGCAGTATGCATGTAGACGTTCATTTTCGTCTGGTCTCTAGATGGGAGAAACCATTGATTCCGAAGATGGAAAGCCTTTATAGACCTTGTGTTTAAACTCGTGGAAGATGGAGTTGACGTCAGTTTGTTATTCAAGCGACCAATCATGAGACTTGACGTGTTACAGATTGCAGTTGGCTCTCCTTTGACACGCCGGGGCCCATTAATCGCTTCAGGAGTAATTGATCAACTTCTTTACAAAATATCCATTAAATTTAGTCACCATAAAAACGATGACCTGCACAATTCGAAATGAATGTCTATTTGCGTCTTTTGTAAAGCATTCTCTTTTTGACATATTAGTTGTGACAAAAAGCGTGTTTCATGTCCAAACACTAGACTCAGACTTTGTTTGAACATATTCTCTTTTTGTCTGGACGAAGCATCTCTAGCTGTATCGCCATAGGCCAAATATTATCACATTGATCTATCTAGAGTGACCTCAGCTATAAGAATTATCGTTTGATGGATACTCTTTCAAGAATCATTGTGTGACCTTTTCTTGGGTAATAGCAAAGGATAGCTACTATGATTTATATTGTAGAATAAACTACCCCTTATCATAGCATATCGATTCTGAAAACTCCTGGCAATCTTATAATCCATCAAACTAAAGCGTACATCAATCGAAATTCGTTTTAGTTGACTGGGGCAGTTTTGGAGTCATGACCTAAGTCCATAAGGATCTCGGATCTTAATATTGGCTTCTACATCGACCAACAGACGCGGGAAAGCAAGCCATTTAGTGAACAAGACCTGTCATTCACTACCATGTAATCAATGGTTCACATATCTGGTGAGATGTGAAATATATTACTTTTCGTGTCCATTTCAAACAGGGGTAACGTTGATCTATCGATGTAGTCAAAGTGATGACGCCGTTTTTCCCCCGACGGTCAATGAGACACGCCTACCGACTAACAAACTTGATGGAGTAATGTCGTTTCATGCTCATGGTTAATACTCCAACAGAACCTCTGCCGTCCTCTGAAGGACCGTTTGAAGTACCTCGAGCATAGAAATACATTCCTCAACATAGGCGCTTCGTGGATGACTGTAGTCCCCCATTGTCCCCCTATTACACGGGTTCTGCCAACGCTAAAGGATAAATTGATCCTTGACACAAAACCCACGTGCCATCAAACTTGACCATGTATTACCCGATCTGCCGGACTGCGAGTTTGTCCCATGTGTAGTCGGACGCTGTCCTGAAGAGAATAGGTTCCAGACTTTTATGTTACATTGACTCTCCAATGAATCACAATGAAACACGCCATGCGAGGAATAGTTTCTTATTCGTGTAGTTAATGTTTTAAGTAATCTGAAACGACGTGAATCCCAAGCGGTAATCAAACATTCTTAAATCATTTTCTTCAGGAATACTTTAATTTAAAGATATCATTATCGTCTTATCAACATGTGGGGGAAACGGAAAGTGAATCACGGTTTCAACTGCGAAAGAAAAGATTGGTCCGAGATATTACAACTGACAACTTTAAGGTACACCAAAGTCAATCTATTTCGAAAACATTGTTGTTAACTTGTTGGTTGCCGTATATGTTAATATCTACACAGTAATCGTAATGAAAACTAACAGATTGGAAATTCTGGTCCATTGACCACTTGACTGGTTTGTTTACAGGTTTGGCCGAAGTTGTGCTGTCCTAGGTCAGTCTGTAAATACCTATTTTCAGGCAGTTTTAATAGCGGGTGCTGCCGGCATGGTAGGAAATGTTTACCCTTTCCGTGAACATTTGTGTCATTACCCATTCCCAATGGTCCGCTCATATATTTTTATGAGCTATTTTGCCCGTACACTTAGTCAATCTATTTCTGAAGATAATCAGGACTATGTATTCATTATTTTATAGACACGTCTTCTGCAATAACGTATACACAGCTGTCTACGAGTAGTATTCACCAGTATGTAAGTGTGTTTTGAGTGACGGTTTCCTGAACCTTGTTTCATACATGGAGACTGTCACAGTACAGCTTCAAAAACAAACATGCAACTAGTCCCATGTGTTTCCTACTCAGGGTTTCAAAACCATCACAGTATCCAAAATACATTAGGGGTATTTTCATCTCCCTCGACAAAAGATTAGATTTGCCTAAACACATATGGTGTTCTCATGTGGATACTATGATCGATCGCTTGTTGATCACATGATTGTCCAACCCTGACTCGATTATTTACAGACTGTCGTAAAGCTGCAATGCGATTGACTGCGACGTTAAACAACAAACAAACAATACCACAATGTCAACAATCGCGCTTTCAAGTCATCCCTCTCCCGGGTTCAGGGGTCTTCATCAGAGTCATCGCGGATATTTGTCGGACGTGCAGCTCTGCTGAAGTGCCGGACATCACAGAGCAAGCACAATCATCTGTTTCGAGGTGTTCTTTCCCATGTTGCTGTTGTCGTACTACATAACCGAAGTCAAATACATGACGATGTGCTGCTGTCGAGGTTCTGTAGCTGTAAAGGTCATCGGTCACGTTTGTTGTATATGTACAAACGTTTCGTAGCCATGATGAAAGGAAAGTACGTAATTTCTTTAGCGTCTTGCAGGGACTGAGTAAAGATATACACATTATTGCGCGATTGATGACAATATTTGAAGTGCGAAGATTAAGGCTGTCTGGGGAATACGACGATGTTACAAGTCACTGAAGTCGTAGGAAGCCATGTCATCACTAATATGAATAGAACGTTTAAAATGCGTTGATACCCATAATGCGGCATCAACTTTTCATTTCTTACGTAAAATTTAATATGAGTGTTCTTATTATCATTAAATTGATTAATTTGAATGTGTGACATCAAGTTCCAGTGGAGTTCGTGCCAATCAACAACGTGAACATTTTCAAATCTAAACTGAAGAAAAACCTTTTTTAAGGAAACAAACAGTGTCTAAGTTTATATTCTCGAGTTGATCCATAGCCTGTTTATATTTTGTATCGTCTTGTATAGTTAAACTATTTCAGATTTCATTACTTTTTTGTAAAATGATAACTCACTCATTCTCGAGTTGTTCGGGGAGCGCTGCTGAGCAGTACTTTTGGATTGGAGCTGGCGCAACAGAAATGTATTATCAAGTTGTTCTCTATCACTCTTCTCCAGTCAAAATTCAAGAAATCAGCCTCAAATTTAAAATGGGAAACCATGCATGAATCAGATGCATTGATGAATAAGACTGAAGAACTTACGACATTGTTTCATTTAGATGTACACAGAGTACATTACTGAGGTGGTTCCAAATGAAACTTATTAACAACATATTAGGCACAAACTATTATCAACATAAAATAAGAGCCAGTTACTCATCCATGTGTAGTTATTGTAAAACTTCCACTGAAACTATTTTAAACTTTTTGGGGACTGTAATTTGATAAATAGACTTTGGCAGAAAGGTCATGGCTCATGTCTGCTGCTGGATGTTATACAGTTTGGATAAAGGAAAATCGAAATGATCCCTTGAATATAATTTTGAATTCAGCCCTACATATTCTCATGAAAGAGCATGCAATTGTTACCTAGTTTGTTGATTACAGCATGTAACGTGTGACCTGTATTTTGAAAAAAGGTGCAAATAAAAAAAACAGATGCTTAATTTACAAAATTACAACTCTTAGCTCCCTCACCAATATTTGTCCCAGAACATGCAATAAGATTTCTCAATATTATTGTTTGTGTTTGTGTTCACACACCAGACAGAATCACCAGATTTGCTTGAATTAATATTGGAAGAGTTGGTGTCCCATTACGAATCATTTTGTTATGAATACTTAAACCAACAATTTAAAAAGGGGCAGCGAATTATAAGGGCAGCCGGCATAATAATAACAGTCATCCTGGATAGCATTAATGCACTTTAATGAATTGGAAACTGTCTGTCTTATTCGTGGTTTCTGTCTGAGAGAAAATGATCAATGGCAATTTTAAGACCTTTCTTATTTTAAATAATATAGAATACATAATATATTCATCCACCTGGCGAAGAAATAAGAATATATTTGGGAAGGCAGTGTTCGTAATACTGAAGAAGTTCACATCCATAAAATCTCACGTTTTGTGTGTATCAGTTCCAAAGACGATCTAAAGACCTTCCTTGTTTGTATAAGTTGATAGCTTTCAGAAAGAGAGCAATCCAATGCCAAGACAAAGGTCACCTCGCAGACGTGCCATGCAAAGATCTTATACTGTGACAACAATTTTCTTTCAGTGTAATGTATTTTTTAAAATGAGTTACATAGAATTAATATGTAATTACATCATGGTGCCCGAAGACAATTGCATGAAATACCATAACGTCAATTCGTCTGACACCGAACAAAAACCCTCTATTCTCAACATGCTTGACTTGTGGGAATACACCAGCGACATAGCGACTACACACTACAAACAAAAAGTCTATTACTTCACAATATATATACTACATACAATGCAAAAAACGTAAATCTGTGGCAATCGAATTGGAATACTGAAGTAAGTCTTCTCTGGATTGGCGTCAGGTATCTTGCATCTCACATTGCCCAACACGTGAGAAAGAAAATATTGATAGGAACGGATCGATCCTTTTCACTCGGATAGTCTTGCAGGAGCAAGAGCTTAATCTCTGGTTTACAATATGATTTCCCTATGACATTAATAATAACTAGAATGACCCGCTATGATCCAGGTTGATCCGCAGAGGCCCCTGTCTACGTTGTTGGTTTATTGGCAAGAGCTTTTGACAGGAGGACGCAATGGCGTCCGCGTAGTCGGATTATTGACATTGTTGGTGTATGCCAACCATCCCGAAAGGTATTAATACCTTGGATATGCATACATGTCACCGGTAAAAGGTGTTTAGCGAAGTCTTGAGACACCTAAATTGTTTTCCATTTCAGTAGGGGCGGTGGGTTAGTCTCGTGGTTAAAGTGTTCGCACTTTAGGCCAAGACCGGCGTTCATTTCCGTATCTGTTCAATTCCGAAGCCCATTTCTGGTGTCAACCGTCGTAATATTGTTGGGAAGTAACCAGGAGCGGCATTAAACATCACCCACTCACTAACACCATTTTAGATGCAAGTGTTAAAAATACATCCTTTGAATAGAGATACTGGCCATAGTTGAATTTATTTATATTAAATTTTGTTTGATGCTGCAAATCTGTAATAATACTATATTGGGGTCTGTATGCGATTGTCTAGGCACACTTGGCATGGGAACATGATTATGTTCACATGCAAAAATACAAGGTGATGTACTATAGTCATGCACCATTACAACTTGGTGTACGTCCGATGAAAATGCGGAGTGGCCTTTTTAATGTTTAGATATTAGATACCCAAGATCATGGCCTTTTTCCTGATTACCGATCAGTTGTATCAAGACTTGAAGAAGTACGGGTTTGAACCGCTGACACTTTGACGGTAATGCGAGAACACCATAATTACACTAGGAGTCAATTTCAAAAACACACAGCTTCAACGGCGCTCTATTTCCTGGAGAATTTCATACCATATTCTTCAAAAACTAATTCGGTAAGGGCCGATGCAACGCGTGGGACCAATCCTATTGAGATTTGAAGATTAATGCGCAGGCCAAACGTTGGCGACATCGTCAGTATTTGCTCTCAACCCTGCTTTTGTACCCTAAGAACACTTGTGAACCTCTAAGTCTGGAACGGCTGGTTCCGCCATTGTCCAGAGCTATTGAATTCCTACAGGGCAAATGATCTTTCACCAATGAAAACACTCTTTATGTTGCTGAGGAAATTGTCAATTTCTACTTTGTATCCCATAGTGATTGACTGGTGAAAACGCCAGCTAAGGCCAACTTGCCTAGCTTATTACAATAAAAAAAACTCACATTTTTGAGGGGTGACGGTGTTTCAGTCATAATTTTAAACTACAGCTATATGAAATCATGACCACTGTAGACAAATGGTTAAAGCCCCCGATTCCGGTTCCTCCTGCACGGGCACAATGACCGCGACACATTTCTAAACTCCACTGAAATATTGATGGAATATTGCAAATAGCGCTAGCGACGTTAAACCATACACATTCTCTCAGCAGAAACACAGAAATCCTAGCGGTGAATATTTCGAGTTTTTTGGCCATTCAGGATAACCCAAGTGTTGATGTCATGTTTTTATTTGGATGTTGTCACTGGAGGGCGCATAGTGTAGGACCGAGTGCTCTTACCTTAAATGTCAAACATTCACTATTCCAGATGTTTAAGGAGAGCATTAATGAATTATAATTACCATATCGACAATTCTATGAGGGTCCTCTGAGAGAAAGATTTAACAACCTCACTATTAAGACGGGAACTTCCTTCGCCAGCCGTCATCGGCAAAGCTTAAAAGTCTTGTTTTGAACTCCAGGCTGTCATGACTTCGTTCTGAGAACGCTTGAGGGCATGGAATTAAGAGACGAATGTATTTATTTTCTGCAGCAGCGGTTCCTGGCTTTGTGAGGATCCGACATACTAGTCATCTTAGAAATGAGAATCCATGAGCGGAGATGTCCACCGTTTATGCAGACACGTTGCAAGACTGAACAAATTTGACTAGCTTTGAATTGAATTATAAATCAATTTGTCTCTGAAATTTCTTCAACTTTCTCTTTTATCGCAACTTAGAAGTCTGAAGACGCTAAGGACATTTGTATGCTACAGGAGTTGTGTAAAGGGTTGGTATTAACGGTCGTGTCTTCCATTATGTTCATACCAGAGAATTGTGTCTGCACAGGAACCATGTTGATGGCGATGAGAGCAGCTTTTGTATGATGATGGTATTATGGATGTCCCTGGCCATTGGTTGAAATGAAAGACCCGAATATTATGGCTACTATTTGAAATGTAAGCTTTTCCATGTCTGCCGTTTACGCTTTAAAACTGACTGTGGGATATCAATTTGACATTAGAAGCAAAATGTTGCAATTCCCATATCAAAGGGGAATATACCAGTGATGTCAAAAAGATAGCCGGTACCGTCTCTTTGCCGCTGCAACCTCGGTATGTGATATAGAAACATCAAGACAGATTCATGATGCGCTACACCACTTAAACAGGACATGTTTTTAGACAAAGCATTTCTTTTGCTTTGGTTTTGTGTATGGTACGTATGTAGGGTACATACATGCTACACATATCCCAGTGGCCGTATGTATTTACCATTGTGACTATAAATACGTTCCTACATCAAGTGATATAAAATAGCCTTTAACGAATATGGCAGATATAACGGACTGTTTTCATCCTCTGGCTTGTATGTTTTTATGAGACACGAACCGAACAAAAGATATATCGAAAAAGATAGATTAGTTATCTCTTTGACCTCCATGACGTACTGTAGCGATTTAATTTTTAACCTGGAAGATTTATTTTAAATCCGCCGATCGGAGCAGAGTGGTTGTCAGTACACTACTATCATAATTATTACAGATGCTAATGTAATGAGAAGTATATTTAAATTGCCAAGCAGCAAGACTCCAGACACAGAGTTTGCTATAGGTCTTTTGTGGTAGCCAGAGTAAACGTGTGTAAATGACAAATTAGGCGAAAGTAGACACATTAGCACAATGCCATGTCACCGATACCTACTTCACCGAAGAACAACAGAGTATTGTGAAAACCTCATAAAATGAATGCTGACTCTGACTTTGTAGTTGCGGATGAAAGGGTCCACAACTACGTACACTGACGTGTAGATTGTGAAGGTGATGTAATTTACGCTCAGTTCAAACAGCTGTGGAAATGTCACGTCTTACGTATTAAGTTGGGTGCATCGGTGTCACACACTCTACGACTAATGATGTCATTTCTTACGACAAACAGAGGCAATTGTACGAACAGTCTTTAAGTGGATCCAGTGTCAATGATTCTATAAGCAGTCTGATATCCCAGGAGATAACTTCACTGTACTTAATGAAACATCAAAGCGGTATTTTTTTTCGCTTGGACTGTTTTGTACAGTCTTCATTAGTCCCGAAAAAAGTTCAGCCAAATACACAGAATGCTAAGCTGGGCCTTTGTGTTGGAATAAGGTCATACGTGATTGAGTAATCTTGTCCAAGAAACGTTCTAGGTGGAAGCACAAGGATGGTCTGTAAGACGACTCCCAGATCTGTCTATATCCGGGGCATCACTAATGAAATACTGGTCTCATTAGGCTAATTCAATTTGCGGAAACAGCCGCACGGGCTGTCGGTAATTATGTAACTGAAAGAATATTGACAATATGAAGAAATGTGAAATGCCTTGGTTACGTCCACAGCAGTATTGGGTTCCTGGTAAAATATGGGGTGTGTGTCAAAATATATTGAACCATTTTCGTCTAATTACTCGGCAATAGGTTTGCAATCCCTCAGGCATAGCGCTGATTTCCCGCGTAAATTATAATGAGTTCCTAAAATCCATATTGCGTATAATGGAAGGATATACGGCGCAGCATGTAAGTCTTCCGTTCTTTGTATTGAGTCGGTGAAGACTGGTTATTTTGATGCGGAGTGATCGGATAATATTTTCAAGGATAATGTCGAATTGGAAGAGGATGGGTGACGAGGAGGGGGAATGTGGAATGGGAGGAGGATCGGATGTTTGGAATAGGGCGAGGATGAGAAGTGTTTAAAGGGACGATGATGGGAAGTGTCGAAGGGACGAGGATGGACGTATGGAATGGAATGATGATGGGAAGCGTGGAACGGGGACGATGATGGAAAGGGTGGAAGGAGACGATGATGGGAAGGGTGGAAGGAGACGATGATGGAAAGTGTGGAAGGGGACAATGATGGGAAGGGTGCACGTAGAGGAGGACGACGATGATATGGAAAGGGTGTAAGGAGGCGATGATGGAAAGAGTGGAAGAGGACAAGGGTGGGAAGAGTGGAAGAGGACGATGATGGGAAGAGTGGAAGAGGACGAGGGTGGTAAGAGTGGAAGAGGACGAGGGTGGTAAGAGTGGAAGAGGACGAGGGTGGTAAGAGTTGAAGAGGACGAGGGTGGGAAGAGTGGAAGAGGACGATGAAGGGAAGAGTGGAAGAGGACGAGGGTGGTAAGAGTGGAAGAGGACGAGGGTGGGAAGAGTTGAAGAGGACGAGGGTGGTAAGAGTGGTAGAGGACGAGGGTGGGAAGAGTGGAAGAGGACGAGAGTGGTAAGAGTGGAAGAGGACGAGGGTGGTAAGAGTGGTAGAGGACGAGGGTGGGAAGAGTGGAAGAGGACGAGAGTGGTAAGAGTGGAAGAGGACGAGGGTGGGAAGAGTGGAAGAGGACGAGGGTGGGAAGAGTGGAAGAGGACGAGGGTGGGAAGAGTGGAAGAGGACGAGGGTGGTAAGAGTGGAAGAGGACGAGGGTGGGAAGAGTAGAAGAGGACGAGGGTGGGAAGAGTGGTAGAGGACGAGGGTGGGAAGAGTGGAAGAGGACGATGATAGGAAGAGTGGAAGAGGACGAGGGTGGGAAGAGTAGAAGAGGACGAGGGTGGGAAGAGTAGAAGAGGACGTTGATGGGAGGATCGGATGTCTGGAATGGGGCGAGGATGAGAAGTGTTGAAAGGGACGATGATGGAAGTATGGAATGATGATGGGAAGCGTGGAACGGGGACGATGATGGGAAGGGTGGAAGGGGACGATGATGGCAAGGGTGCACGTGGAGGAGGACGACGATGATGGAAAGGCTGTAAGGGGGCGATGATGGTAAGAGTGGAAGAGGACGAGGGTGGTAAGAGTGGAAGAGGACGAGGGTGGGAAGAGCGGAAGAGGACGAGGGTGGGAAGAGTGGAAGAGGACGAGGGTGGGAAGAGTGGAAGAGGACGAGGGTGGGAAGAGCGGAAGAGGACGAGGGTGGTAAGAGTGGAAGAGGACGAGGGTGGGAAGAGTGGAAGAGGACGAGGGTGGGAAGAGTGGAAGAGGACGAGGGTGGGAAGAGTGGAAGAGGACGAGGGTGGGAAGAGCGGAAGAGGACGAGGGTGGTAAGAGTGGAAGAGGACGAGGGTGGGAAGAGTGGAAGAGGACGAGGGTGGGAAGAGTGGTAGAGGACGAGGGTGGGAAGAGTGGAAGAGGACGATGATGGGAAGAGTGGAAGAGGACGAGGGTGGGAAGAGTAGAAGAGGACGAGGGTGGGAAGAGTAGAAGAGGACGTTGATGGGAGGATCGGATGTCTGGAATGGGGCGAGGATGAGAAGTGTTGAAAGGGACGATGATGGAAGTATGGAATGATGATGGGAAGCGTGGAACGGGGACGATGATGGGAAGGGTGGAAGGGGACGATGATGGCAAGGGTGCACGTGGAGGATCACGACGATGATGGAAAGGCTGTAAGGGGGCGATGATGGTAAGAGTGGAAGAGGACGAGGGTGGTAAGAGTGGAAGAGGACGAGGGTGGGAAGAGCGGAAGAGGACGAGGGTGGGAAGAGTGGAAGAGTACGAGGGTAGGAAGAGCGGAAGAGGACGAGGGTGGTAAGAGTGGAAGAGGACGAGGGTGGGAAGAGTGGAAGAGGACGAGGGTGGGAAGAGTGGTAGAGGACGAGGGTGGGAAGAGTGGAAGAGGACGAGGGTGGGAAGAGTTGAAGAGGACGAGGGTGGTAAGAGTTGAAGAGGACGAGGGTGGGAAGAGTAGAAGAGGACGAGGGTGGGAAGTGGTAAAGGGGAAGCATGATTAAAGTCTGAAAAATCGATTAACTATTTCATGTTGTACTACATGAATTGGTCACATGATATTTACGTCATCTGGAAAACTAACAATATTTGATACAGTATATATCCATAACCGATTGCAATATACATTATTTAATCTATTAGCATTCCAGACTGAGGAATGATGTGATTCGGTCTTGCGTAAAATGACAAGAAACTCTCCGGTCACTGCTCGCCACCCCTGTCTTCGCCCAAAACAGAAATACTCATGAGTCCGTAACATCGAGGCTCCCGGCTACAGAGACAAGTATTTGCTAAACAGTGATAATCTCCTATCATTATTCTTTGGGTAGATGACATTTTCTTCACTGTATAAGGGAATCTTATCTCCCGTCTTAACTAGGCAGTAAAAGGCTGCCATTGGCTAGGTGTTAATGGGAAAGAAGACGGTTGCAATTTCAATCCCATCATGAATCGCGACAAGTTTTCTGGAAAAAAATCTCTGGGCTAAAACAATCAACGCCGTTATTTGAGGTTATTGTCAGCTGTAATCCCGAGGGCTGGCGCGGTGTTAGTGGTTATTGGTGTTTTCAGGGTACAAAACGCTGATGTCGATCACTTTCATGGATATATGTATGGGACGCAGTTTGCATTACATAGATACGTATACATACCCCAGCGGATGAACTGGAGGCTGTCGTTATCGCCCTGGACTGATATTGACTTACTTCCATCAACCCAAATCCGCTATTTTCTGGATCAAATTGGTGAAACAAATAATAAGGTATTGTAAATGGTATTACCAACAAACTGGATCAGCACAATTGGTATCGTATTTGTAATGACAATACATACTGATCCAATAAGAGAGTGAAAGGTATAATTCACCTAAATATAATCACACATCATAGAAGGGTTTGATACTCTGGTGATATATTTCTTTCCAACATAATCCAAAACAAATATGTCTACATGATACTTTGACTCAACAATGACAACTTTATTCAACAACTTGACAACTAGATTCAATAATATAATTTGTTGATTTATTAAACAGCATCATTATCAATGTCATCTTGATGAAAAAATGATATAATATAACAAAATAATCTACCAAAGCATCTACATCTACCAAAGTAATGATTTCGTTTCCTATTTCGCATGATAAAACACAGTAATCTGCTACAGCGGACTATGATATGATCGATGTGATATACATTGAGATACAACATTATGTGCTAACTTAATAGATCAATGTGCGTTGCTTATACAAACAAAACAGCGTAACTGACGATCCCAACTGAACAGCGAAGGCATGTCTGTGTGACAGATTGATGTCAATACACAAGAACAATGGGATGTGCCAGAACAACTGGACGAGATTCTGGGCAAGCAGAACAATGCAGCCTGCAAACAAAACAGAACAATTCAGTCTGCCAATACAACTGCACAATGGAATCTCCAAACCAGTTCAAAATGTCCATGTACAATACAACTGGACAAAGCATTCTGCAAATACATCTGAACTATGTAATGAGTCCAAAATTATGGTCTAAGTAATGGACGTGAAAAATTAGCAATGCAAGCTGCCAACACTTTGACCTGAAAATACAATTAATCAATTCAGCATATTTCAACATATTTGACAAAGAAACCCCGTAATCTACTAATACATCACATAATGTTATTCACCTATACAATTAAACTGTGTGATTCCCCAAAACATGGCAGTGTATGAACACTGACAGCTGCCAACACAATCGAATAATGTGATCTGGTTATACTGTCGAACAATGCAGTCTGCCATCACATATAAATAATGTTAAATAATACTCGGAATGTTATAAGCTGTAAAGGTGCGATAGGATAACTGTGTGGTTAAAGCGTTCGCTCGTCACGCTGTAGACATGGGTTCGATTCCCCACATAGGTACAATGCGTCATGCCCATTTCTGGTATCACCTGCCATAATGTTGCTGTAAGCGGCTTCAAATCATACTCACTCACTCACATGCTCATTCACTCACGATAAGCGGTCGACACATTTGAGTGAAAAAGTCATGACGAGGACAAACATTAAAATAAGCAGGATGAGACTAGATTCCACCCAACTATCAGAAGAAGACACGAATAAGGGGCGTAACTCTGAATTGCCAAATGTGGCTCTTGCAGCAAAGCCACCCCTCCACACGCACGCACACACACACACACACACACAAACACACACACACACACAAACACACACACACACAAACACACACACACAAACACACACACACACACACACACAGACAGACAGACACTCCCCCTGCCCCTAGAAACCTGAACATCATAATGTGCCAAAATATTTCACCAGTATGAACTACAAACACAATGAAACAAATGAATGGCGTAAGTGAAGAGACAACTGATCTGTCAACGTTACAGACAACTGATCTGTCAACGTTACAGACAACTGCATTTTACCACACAGATGAAAAAATGGAGCTGTGACACTCCTGACAAAAAATTCCTATCATCTTGAAACGCAGCGGAACAATAGACAAATAGTGGCGGCGTGTTTCTTAACATTATATTCTCCTCGAAAGTGCCATTTTCATAACATGTTTAGCTGCGTATGTTTGTATCGCGCAACTTCCCAGTACATGAGGACATGTAATAGTGTATTAAAATAGTGCATCAAACTGGGAACATGTTATGTCACGGAGATGTTTATAGACTCAGGAGATGTCACAATCATGCCTTCATCCATGGTTGGTTCCCGAATCACAAAGCGTTCGTAGCGCTACGACATCCGTAAATCAATACTAAAGTTACGGCAGGTCGTAATGTTACGAACCCTTTTTGAATGGGAACAATGTGCTATATAAATACTCTTTGTTTCATGTATATTTAGATGTGAATGACAAAACCATTTATATATTTATAGTTTAACATTTTAGCATCCAAACCGATTGTCCGTAAATACAGTTCTGTAAGTAGTCACATGTAGACTTCGTCCTTGCATCAATAACATGCAAATCATCTTTGTATATTTTACTTTCTCAGTGTCTGGAAGAAATCAGATTTGAATAACCTTTCGGTGTTTTGCTTCAGCAGTGAAGGTTCTTTTGCTGGTATTGTTAGACTGTTATATTTTTGTACATCATGAACCTGCGATGGTCAGTCCTATTTCAATATTGATACAGAAAAGTTTTCGACACATTTTTGAAATTATAAATAGGTGATGTGTTATCACGAATAGACTGACAGAAACTACTCCAATTCCGTAAGGTAATAATAGTACGAATATAATTACGATAATACATCACCGCTAGAGCTATGTACAAGAGCACGAAATGAGTTTCTTAGTATCCTATATCCATCCATTTCGGTCATTTGTAACCCAAACTTTACAGAGGTTCCACAGCATATTTCTTCTAGTGTTTGCAAACCAACGTTAGGAGGGTCAATACAAGCCACAAGATGCGCATGTTCTACTTTTCACAACAGAACATGTCTTGGCCAAATATTACCACATTTGATAAAAAGAGGTAAAACCGTTGGATCTATTAAATCGAGAGTTCGGGGAATTGGCTCTCTTGGCAAGAGGCATGACTATACCAACCCATTGACAACTCAACGGATGAGGAAAATAGACAAGGAGTTTAGTATATGACAGTCACAGGACCCTTTTACATGATCGTTAAATAATGATAAGTTACAATTACAGTTATCAATTAACTTTCAAAGTACACATTAAACACCTTGCGTAGATTCGGTATACACACTACCTTAATCACGACACACATTCAAAAGTATACAATATAATATCATTGTTAAATGCTCTACACATTAAGCCAGGGGGCATTTAAACAATCTACACTGTACACAATTACAAACAGCATAGTATTCACAATGAACTACAATAGATAAAATATCCGACACAATAGACAGCCACCCCCTGATTTGTGACTGCCATCCGTACTATATATCTTCTCCAGCTATCGCAGATAACCGCGTTTACAGATAAAACAGACGGTAACATTGTTATTGTGAACTTGAGATTATATCATGTAAATGGACCAAGGCATCGATGGCCAGCACGTGATTTGACCAGCGTGAACTACAAACAGCCGCAAAAAGAGATATATGCATTGCACCTCTGCAATGTTAGCTCTGTTAGCTTTAGAGATTAAGTCCGGATAAAGTTCGATGCTCGTTATCACGTGACCCTTGACAGGTTTAACATTGAGTAACCTGATCAGTTGGTCTGTAAATTTCCAGTTTTCAATAACACATACCATTACAAAATATTGGTATAACTCTGTCAAGTTTTCCGGTGTTAATAAATCTGACTGTTGCAAATTAAAAAACCCAAGCAAACAAACAAACTACCTTTATATGCTAATTGCAAGATTTTAGCCGAAATCTATTTTTCTAAATAAGCATGTTTTTAAGAAGTTTTATTTTGCATGAGGATCACGTGTCAGTGTGTCCAATTATTATCGCTACAACACTCCGCTCCCGTTACTGATTAGCATAATGGCTTTTTACTACGACGTTTAAGCATCAAAGTCAAAACTGCTTTTAATTTCCGTGAATATGCATTTCTGCTGCGAAACAAATAACCTTGATTCCAAACATACAGGCGACATGGCGATCCCACGGGTCACCGGAGCACGATCCCACGAAGCCTTTTCACCTGTATATTAATTTCAGCTCGGCAAAATCCCATAAATAAACCAGTTGGAATACTAAAGCGCTTCACAAATACATATTTCGTGCCTGGACTGAAGAAAGCATGATTTGGCTCGCGGTTAACGTACAGAGAGCGTTGTCGTAATTAGTGCGAAGTATTGACATGACCATCTCCGACCGACGTAAGCGCCACCTGACGGTAGATTTGTGCAGCTCGCTTCAAATGCAAGGACGTCATGTCAGACCGTTTTCACGATGCGATCATCTGCGAGTTGAAGATATAACGGGGGACGTGTTGCCTATCCAACAATGATTTGCAATGATTGTTTGCAATGCGGTTATGCAGTCATGGGGTGTCGGCTTGGGTTTACGACAGTTCATTTCATTGTCTAGGAGTTCATATATTTATGATAAATGGGGGCCAAAAAAGACTTAAATTTAAATTTAAAAAAAACCCAAAACAGTATTCCCTCAGTTTGTCTCCTTTTGATAAAGTCTACAAGTTTGGTTTCACCTACATGGGGCAGTCTGTAAATTATCAAGTCTGGACCAGGCAATCCAGTGATCAATATCATAAGCATCGATGTACGTTGAAACCGATAAACTGTGTCAACCAAGTTGGCGAGCCTGACCCAATCCCATTACTCGCCTCGTACAATAAGCATAGGTTACAAACCCGGGCCTTCACGGGTAGGCTGCAAGGAAGAGGTACACCCTTGGTTCATCATTGGAAGACATATATGTTAGCAAACGTCCACGACAAGACGCTACCTTACTACTGCTGGTCATGGTAAATCTGTTTATTGTTGAGAGCATTCCCTCCTATTTATAAGCAATCACACAAAGACTGGAACATGCACTAATTACGGAAATTAACGAATGTGGGCTTGTTTGTTATGGTGAAAGACGTTCAAGGCATGATAGAAGAATAAGTGTCGTCATATTGAGTAAGTCAAAGAAACAGAATAATTCATAAATACATACATATCATTGCTCTAAGAACATAGATTCACCATAGTTTTGGATTTGCAAATAACATGGGTGTGGGTGTTGTAGAAGATGCAATACGCTTTGCTTAATACCGGCAAAAGTAAATCGTTTTGATTTCCAAATATAATCTGAAACTATTTCGTTTTGCACGTATCGCTGAAAAGAACACTGCCTTTGGTGCGTTTCTTTTTAAAGAAACGATACACTTCCGCAAAGCTCTGATGTTAAGTCTTATGATTATTTCATGAGGGAGACACGTTTTACTGCCATCCATCTAAGCGTGTCGCCACACGTTACAGTTTGTATCCCGCTGTATCGTGATTCGTACAGATGGTTTCTTTAACCTGCCAAGATCATATGACACCGTATCAACACAAAGTACATGACACATGACCCAATATTATGACACACGGTTGCTCGCTATGTTACAACAGCATCATGAGACATCATACAATTAACATAACATAGTTATAAGTGACTCCACCTTTCCTTCGCGTTATGGATGAAGTACTTGTTTTATTCCATGATTGCGGTGGGGCAGCCTTGATGTCAAACCGTTCGTCCGTCACTCCAAATGTCTAACTTTAAATCCCCACTGTGTGGGTAGGCTTTCGTATCGATCCACCTACAGACAAGAGTGAACAACAAATATTGAATACCTTTATTTTTTACAAAGGTTTCTATAAGATAACAAGTAAACCAAATATGGCTTGCCTGTTACGGACAATACATTCCATCACAGGAAGTTAGGACTGTAGAAACTACTCTGTCCTTCGTACCAGCTGTACAACTATCATCATCCAAACTCTACTTCCCTGGACCTCCTCAACTCCCCCTTCGTCTATGCGTGAGTGAGTTTACTTTTCAGCCGCTTTTCTTCAAATAGAAACCACGACAGGAAACACCAGAAATGGGCTTCACACATTCAACCCACGTGGAGAATGGAAGCCGGATCTTGTGGGTGACCAGCGAACGCGTTAACCACAGGGCCACCACCCCGTCCAGTCAACGTGCAAATACACAGGAATCCAAGCACCCCATGCTTGGAGTGTTTTCGTCATATGCCCAGGGTCAGTCCGGAGCTTGTGGAGGTCATCTCACCTTATCTGTTGCATCTAATGTTATGAGTATTTTCTTCACTTGATCCAGATGTATACGTGTGTTTAAAACTCATGACCCTGGCGACAGTCAATCAGATGATTCAATCAGATAAGTGTCTGCGTGTATTTTATTGCTCAACACTGCAAAATCAGATGTATTTTGATCATATTTATTGAATAATGTCAACATCAATAACTGAATGCCGTCACATTTGACTAAGAAATGTCGAAGAAAATACAAGATCTGAGAAAGAGTTGCCTCTCTTTGACAGATCAGGAACCTAAGGTCGTGCACACTAGTCCCAAATTTGAACATATATATTGGATTGTAGGACCAATTCACACCAAGGTGCCTCGCCGTGAGACACAACCTGGCGTTGAATCCATCTCTTTTACAACACCCCATACTGAGATAACCCGTGTGTAACGGGATCTATACGATGTCAACGGACCACTTAGTTCTAATGCCTCCCCAAAACATGCATTAAAGTCAGTTACGTGGCAGTAACAGTAATTCCACAGTAGTAGAACTATTCACTTGCTCGGGATGTCTCTGATTATCTGACTGTGCCCATACAATACATTCACGTACATAACGTCTCTCATCTGACAAAGTGTGTCGCCTATCACTGCCCTCCGTCAAAATATGTTTTGCTCCTTCATTGACTTCAATACATTCTGTCGTACCTATCAGCGAGTGATGGGATATGCCGGATAATTTGATGTCAGAAGTATCGGTCAATCAACCTATAGATGTGAAAGAAATATTAATTGAAACATTGATTGACTGGTTTCCCGTCTAACTTGAATTGATTGACTGGTTTTCCGCCCTGCATGGCCCAAGGCTGGCCTTCGACGAGGCACCGGGGCAGCAGTCGGATTTGGTGAACCGGTATCTCCTTCAGGAGTCACCGACCCTTTCACCAAGCATATGTCAAGAGATATGTTGGAGAATTGGAAGTCTCACCAGAAATAAAAATACCTCTTTTTCAGTTTTGTGCAGCACAGTTCACCACGCATTTATGTAGTGTTTGATATAGGTTAACGTCTGCGGGAAAGTCATTTGTAATAATCATAATCATCATTTGTGAGTACTCGTGTCATTTCGGCATGGCATCTGGGACAGCGCTCATGTTTATGACTGGATCTTGTCTTACGGGCACGGAGACGTGCCAAGGAAAGAGAACTCTGTATTTAAAAACATGGCTCCTAGAATATCCTACATCCTGTGGAGAAAACAGCAATACAGACTTTGCTTTTGTAAATAGGTTTCAGTGTTTAAAGTTGCTGTTCCTTACCTCAAAGTCTATATTTGTGCTTTGCCTAATTTAGCGACGTTTCAAAGTTCAACGGTGCCACCATTTTGATGCGCTTAATGGCAATAATGGCATAGGACAGGGGTAGGAGTCTCCTTACAGGTCACGGAAAGAGGCGAACAGTTACGAAGGATCACTGATCCTTTCATCAGAAGAGACGTTCCACCAGATTTCTACATGTGCCATGTGACATGTTTTATTCATTTGGTACCAGTTATGATAGAAGATCAGGTTTATTACGATTAATTCTGCTTCTCTAACTCTCGACAGTTTCTTTCGTCAAGAGATATGGGCATTGTTGAATATGTTTAATTTAATGAAACTTTGCAGTAAACACCAACCACAGTTAAAAAGAAAATATTGTCAGAATATTGGCTCTCAATCTGATTCCTGTTACGAGAGCGGTTATGTGAATTTTGAACCACAAATTTTGAAGTGATCCATAAAATTTGCTGCATCGCTCCTGGAACCCAATTTTAACGTTCGAAAATCACTCTCAAACATACAATGCCAGAGAATATCTTGATTCTATACCGAAGCAGATTGCTGAACGCTCATGACAGGAGAGTTTGTGCAGGAGAACCCTAAACAATCATGACGTAACGGTTAAAACATTGTTTCAGCTGCTATATAGTTGAAAGAGCGCAAACACGGACCCTCAATAACGTAGTTACAGATGCACTGTTCCTGTATCGTAAATATAGAAAGTCATCGTCAGAGAACAACCAATTTTGATTGGTTGATTGATGTGCAACAAGACACTTTCGTGTCGATTTGAACGTGACAGTCAAATATATTCATAATTGTTTAACAATTGTTTATTTACAAATCCAAGTCTCAGGGTTCTTTTGTTTGGTTTGAACTTTAATGCCGTTTTGGGTCATATGATGCCGTATTGTAAATAATCAAAATCCACCCAGTGACTGACATTGTGAGCATTGATCCCCTCAAATTGAATACGATTACATGCATCAACTACGTCAGCGAACCTGACCACCGTATCCCGTAAAACCAACGTGAACACATTATTCATAATGTTTTGAATTCGATCACTATTTGCCAAGAATTCTGTACTTTTTGACACAATTCTAGCATCCTGATAACTACATTCTTTCAGGATTGTTCTGAAATCCTTAAATATCAAGGTTCTTAAAACATATTGCTTTTTTACCTGACTCATTACCTTGTCAAAATGACAGTCTCATTTACTATCCAACTGTACCAGACTAAAACTAGCTTCCTCAGAAACAATACACTGTGCTTAACTGCTGTAAGGAAGAGCACAAGTTATTCTAAACCAATACTTTTCCTTTCTAAACCAATACTTTTCCTTTATCGAAATTCCATGACTCTTATAATGATTGTTCCGCTAAGCCGGTCTTTATATAACGTGCATTCATGGAAATTAATTCCCTGCGCGTGTTTTCATAAATAACACGACAAACCACTCCGGGGTTAAAAGTTCCTGGGATGTTTATTTTCATCCGGGAGAAAATTACAGTGTTTTAAGACAGAAATACTCATTGATTTCTTTATGGCACACACGCTTTGAAACACAGTTTTAGCCACCCTTCATCAGTTTACGTCAGAAACAAAGTTTGTTAGTAAAGCAAACCTAAAGATTATATAATGTTTTTATTTCTTGGAATAATATTGAAAATGACATTTTCCTCGATTCTTACTTGGATAATGTTTTTTGTGTAACAATGATGCGTTTCATTCTTAATACGAAATGAAACTGTTGTGCATCCGGGGGTTCTCAAAAGCGTCAGGGACACGCACTTTGTCAGAAATAATCCATAAATAGTGCACGCGACGACAAGTTGTTGTCTCGCGGACGTGTAGTCACAGGATGTCCTTGTTTCGGGATGGTGAGGTAGCCAAGTGGTTAAAGCGTTCGCTCGTCACGCCGAAAATCCGGCGTTGATGTGTAGAAACTTCGGAGCCCATTTCTGGTGTTCCTTACATCCGCACCCTGTCACTTTCAAGTTTTAACGAAACCCGTGTGATTTAGTCTCCTCTTTATAACACAGATTGCTTCAATCCAATATATAATTAGTCCACGTGTATATAATTAGTAATTCTATCCCCACGAGTCGAAAAATATTAAATGCATGCTCATAATTACATATACATGCAGACGTTTTTTTGACTTCTGGTGCATGTGACATGTTCTTTCATCACAACTGGAATTCGAAATGTGGCATTCTCCCGCAATGAATCTAACCCGTGATCCCTCATGCTGATCGTACGAAGCGATCCGATCTGGTCCTTTTCACTGGGTGTCTCTTGACCAAACCCGTTTCCGTATAAACCGCAGTTTCTCGCTGTTTAGCAAGGAATGCATCCCAGTGCGAAATAGGCAAACCAGTCACTTAAACACACACACATGTACATGTACAATTTTCACAACCCCCACAAAACACACACGCACAACACCCACAAGGACAGTCTTCGGATTTACTGTGAGTGAGTGACATCGGCAATATTGCAGCCATACAGATCTGAACATAAAACTAGCATGTGAAACTAAAACAGTGTAATTAAGAGAACAATACCATATAAAACACGGGCTATAGATCACCAACAACTGAAGGTAGATCACCATCGGAATTTACAGGGCGAAGGTAATTGCCAAGCAAATTCCGTGTAACTCGACAAATTACAAACCTACTCGATTTTCAGATAGGACATCTGTAACACATGTCTTCTGACGTGATACGAAAAAAACCCGGCACCGGTGTCATGCAAATAAATCCTCATCAGACCCAGGTTATCAGATGTCAGAGACATTGCTAGGCTGCTGTAACCCCCACGTGGTTGTACGCGGCACGTCCGCGACACCGGGACACGAGGGGTTAAGGAACAGATGGAGACGCTAAGTGGCAAGCTCTCGGGAACCGTAAAGGTTTCGTTAAGATTACGTTAACACTGTGAACGATGTCAAATGGAACGACGTTTCCAGTAAAACTTGCACCACTTACATCACCACTGACAGATGCAACACCTACACCAGGGAGAGAGATTTGTGTATTTCACAGTCGTTTTCTCTTTATTTACTGCTTTCCCTGTATGATTAAAGTACGACAAACCCGTTCGTAGGAACTGAGTTTAATTGTACTCCGCACTCCGCAATGTTCCAGTCAAATGGCAGCGGTCAGTAAATAATCGAGTCTGGACCATACCATCCAGTGGTCAACAGCATAAGCATCGACCTACGCATTTTAGGTACGATGACATGTCAACCAGGTCAGCGAGCTTGACCAGTCGATCTGTCGCCTCTTACAACAAGCATGGCTTGCTGAAGATCAAGCAGAGTGTGTGCTGTCTTGTGGTCTGTTGTTCCTCTGCTATATGAACTAAATAATCGAGCTTTGCTATTCGCCATATCCTGTTTGCAAAGCGCGAAACACTTTCGCCGGTATTTGTCAGATGAAAACATATGTCTATGATCTGTATACATGCACTGGTAATATTTAAATATGTGTGAGTGATCTTGAACATGAAATCATATCATGTAAACATTGATCTTTGATAAGCATACATGCATTCGTAGCATGTAAACATCGATCATTGATGTGTATACATGTATTTGTAGCCAGTAAACATGGATCCTGGATGTGTAAGCATGCATTCGGAACCGATAAACATGGATCTTGGAGGTGTATACAGTGTAGTCTGTTTACTACGGTCGGGTATGGGGGCCGACCAGTTCGTCCGGATTAGACAACTTTTTTTGTTACCGTGTTCACGGCCACGTTTGGTTTATCTCCCTCTGTTAAGGACGAACAACAAATTGAATCGTCACTTTCTCTTTTGTTTATTTTTTATTTATACTCAATATATTACTTATACTTTTATTGGGAAAGTTTGAATTGCTTCCAGCTCTGTAAATGTCCTCGTAATGCAATATGTTTAGTTATTAGCCATTGTAAACATATGACGCAGATCTCGAGATGTTTATTCAACGGACCGTTATTTTAGTCAGCTACGACCGGATTCCAAAGCATTGATCTCATAGAAATTTGATTGTCGGGACTGTTATTTTAGTATGGAAGACGGAATGGAGAGAGTCTGGATTATACAGCATGCTTTAATTACACACTGCCATTTAGAATGTGGTCAAATGTAACACACAATTTATTTGGGTTTACACTTTCTTGGGAAAGTACTAGTGTGTTTGCTGGGTTGAGTCCCACCCGACATTCGAAACCACATCCTCAGAGTGAGGCACCTACACGCCAGTACACAAAGTCAACTGCCTAACCCGTTCCGCAACCGTGAAATTCGCGGTGGCCGAGCTGGTCAGAATCATTGATGTATATAGAACTGTACATGCATTCGTAGCCTGTAATCTTTGATCTTTGATGTGAATACATGCATTCTTAGCCTGTACAGAGATGAATCTTGGATGATTTGTATAAATGCATTAGTTGTCTGTGAACATATAACAGCATTCATGTATCCGGAGCTTGTAAACACTTGTCTTTGACCTGTTAACACGCATTTTCTAACCTGTAGACATGTTGGATCATCATAAATAACGTGTCCTTCATTTTAAGCTATCTGCCGTAAATAGGCCACTTTTAATATGACACATTTTTGTTTAATGTGTGTAATTATTATGTCCGGTTATTTATGTGATAAATCAAAATGACCGCTGGATACGAAAACAAACTAGATCCTTAGATATAACGCTTAGATTGCCAGGAGAATTCCTCTCCACGGAAGTATCTTAATTGCATTATCCTGTCGCGTCTGCCTTGTCCTAACGCTTCAGATCGGTCCGTTATTGTAACAGGTTTCCGTGA
Source organism: Haliotis asinina (assembly GCF_037392515.1). NCBI lineage: Eukaryota > Metazoa > Mollusca > Gastropoda > Lepetellida > Haliotidae > Haliotis > Haliotis asinina. Next base: position 53,849,019 of record NC_090288.1, read on the forward strand.
TTATGGGGATGTATAGGCTCAAGCTTTTAACGGTACATGACATTATTGTAGAAAGATGTGTCTGAGTTGCGTAACCTGCGGGTATTTCTTTAAGCACCGAAACTAAAAATGTCATGTTTAAGATTTACGATAAGTTCTGACGTGACGAAGACATATATTATGTGGTGTTATCCTGGAAACCTTTCATCTTTAAACTCCACCAGTCCAGTAGACCGTGTTACGGGAAGGAAATAGTTCCTTAGTTCTTTTCATTCACATGACATGCACTTAATGCAGGTGCATTGATCGATTATAACTCAAACCCTTCTCTTGTCAACGCAAAGCTGCAAGACTGATTGTGTAACTGGAAGATAAAACATCATCTTCACTGCTCACAGTGCTTGTCGTTCTTGCACGTACACAGTTCGCTTTAAGTACTTCCCCCAGCATTTGCCCCGGTTGAATGCATGAAAATCAATGTACGGCATATAAGTACTAATACTTGCTGCCCTGGAGTACAAGAGGAATGCGATTTATCGTCGTCACTTTAGTCAAAAGCGGCGTCACTTTAGATAAAGAAGTGTTAGCATCTTCTGCGTCACAATAATAGCACATTGTTGTCACCTTAGCTATTACAGTATAAAGCCCACGCTGAGTTACCGTAGCACTCTCACCCTAAGCACTGGGCCACCAGGGTGCGATGTTCCCGTCACTTTGGCTATAAATGTAATAACCGCCACTGAGTCATTATGTTACTGCATAATCGCCAACTTGGTTACTCAAAATATTACCGCAACCCGAGCTACTTAAGAGAGTACTACTGAATTCTAAGTCAGTTACAGATTAACAAGGCTCTGACTATCAGATCTGTCGAACATCAAACTCACGGTCATTTCAGTGCATGCAGTACAAGTAATCAATCACCCATGAAGATTCCAAATAGAATTGGTCAAAGAAACGACTGATGGACCGGTGGTCAGGCTAGCTTACATGATTTACTGCATATGTCACTGTATCACAATTAATTGGATCGATGTTCATGACATCAATCACTGACTTTTCTGGTTTAAACCCGACTATTTCCATTCCACCGCCACTTTGATAATATATAGATGATCGAATCTCCGACCTCCTGGTCGCCTGTTACTAGGGGTGCAGAAGAAGTTCCGACCCGGATTATCACAGATGGGGTTCTCTCTAAGTACCCTATACTCGCAGAACAAACTTCTTAGAGTCACTGTTCTCCGAGGCTCTGACCATTGTTCGGCGTGTCCAGTACATTCTTAACAACGCAGTGAGTGAGTTCCAAACGAATAGAACAACGTCTGATTCTGAAGGTCACTCTTGGCAAGGTATTGTTCTGTATGCTGTCCTGACGTCTATTCGGGTATAAGGTATTATTCTCTCTGACACTTTCCAATTTTGGATAGAATAAGGTATTGTTTTAAGCGTGCTCTTGGGTGCTGTGCGGATAGAATAAATAGTCGCACTATCTCACTATATCAATAGGAAATTCAAAGAAAACGGAATGGTTCAAATTGTCCAATATATAAAGATACTGACGGTCGGGATTGCAAAGATCAACAATGATGAAACAAAGTGTATCCCCTTTACGATGCTATACTTATCACGTCAATGGAAAATGAATTGGTACACATATCTTCTCGTTTATTGTGGTCGATAAAGAAAGACGAAACAATGGATCCCATAGGTGATTCCTACTCGGCGTGCTCATGTGTACACATCACGGTTTTTTCCACATCATAATCATTTCCCCTTTGGCAGACATATCGCTTCAGGCAACGTTAGATCGATTGAAACATTACACATGACGTCAATGCACGTACATCAGTACAATTACAAGCTGAAATGTATTTACTAAGATTTATTAAACCTTGTCACCCGTACTATCAATATACCATCAATATATCAAATACGTCTAATCGCGTCTGCAAGATCTGAAAGCACAAGTAAGTGACATTTTTCTTAAAAAAAACACAACATGAATTCACAGAACAACAAGCGACTGTGATATAGTTTGTTTTTCTTGTTTAGGTATTGTAAGTGACGTAACAAGCCTTCTGTAATAATGGTCTCCCGCATGGAAAGACGCAATATTGGATCTGATTTTCTATTTCCAAGCAAGAGCAAGAGACAGCAATACTTTGTTGCATGTAAAAATACATCAATGCCTGCAGACAACTTTACCTGACCTTAGTAATGGATAAACAATTATCTCTCTGAGCTATATCAACACATGTGCGCATGTGCGAACCAGTAATTGATTAGTTGACAACAAAACGCCTACAAGGAAATGTTAGTGAGAGGACAAGGTGTGTTTTCGAGTTTGCAGGAACTACTAGAGCAAACATAGATGCATAGCTACCGTTAACAACGCCATTGAAATCAGTCTCGTGTAGCAGGAACTGAACTAATCATTCTTCTTGAAGTACTTACATCATACAATTTTCTGACATTACACTTGCTGAACAACCCGGAAATACAAAAAATGGCATAGTGTACCGTTCGATGCTGCATTTAACACAGTGGGAGTTTCAATGCCAATTAAAATACTTAAAATAGCACTTAAAATACCATTTCCTGCAAAAGTGGATCACAGCAAGTTCTGTTGAAGGTACAGGTGTTTAGTCTGTAAAGACTGGTCTCCGAAATCGTACCGTGACTACATCAGGATAAGACCCAAGGTTCCAGATACGATGCCTAGACTTTGACACGATTCGAAGCCCAGAACCTGCAGCCGAACATTTGGTGACATGTTAGACGATGTAATGAACAGTACCTTGCACTTAGCCTATTATTTCCTACAGGACTAAATTAACAAGATTCATGACCGACGTCATCAGGGTGGTTAAAGGTTGGAGTCCTCGCAAATGCACTCTCAGTTAATGTCTCACATGTCGTTGATGTGTACTCGGAAAACAGCTAAGCTTTGTATTCGAAATCAGACATATTTTATTGTAGTAGGTTAGAGTGAACGCTGGTTACTATGAATACTGATGTTCTAGTAAACATCAATTATGTGCTCAATTACTCCAAAAGAAAATACCAAAAATCAATTTTAAAGTAATCACAAGAAATCGTGTATCAACAACTCATCAAAGAAAGAAGTTTTAAATATGACGAATCCAAATGACGTTTCCATAGTTTATTGGGGCCTATTCACCAGCGTGTCTGTCTATTTAGTCAGTCATACAGACTCTGCAGCAAACAAATTAAAGAAAAAACCCGCAAGTCAAGAACATGTCGCAAGTCTAGATTTCCACAGATTCAAGACTCCGGCCTCCATATATATCATTTTTACTATGAACTGTTTTGTTCTGCAAACTATGTTCATTTCAGAGACTAGTTGTTAGTCTACTGTATATTAAGTATGTCCGGATGTTTCGAAAATGTTTCCGGCTGTTACTGATAATAACTTCAAATCATTGAAATTAAGATTTTCCGCCTTGATATCCTGCATATGATGTACATCAAGCTACATTGCAGAAGAAATCTAAATGACCCGGATGTACGGTCTGTGACGCGCAATAACTCATGGTTGTGATTGCACATTCTCGCTTCCGGTGTGAGCAATAAATCTGTAGAAACGGCATATTGTCGGCACCACATTCCATGCATGGGTAGGGGATATTCAAAAATAAAAGACGGTTATGGAAATACAAGGATACACGGCTGAATAAGAAAAAGGAAGGACTGGGTGCCACATAGACTAACGACTAGACCCAGAAATGAACATAATTTACAGAAAAAGTGACAAAATGTGTTGAAAAGGAGCACTGAGACATTTATTTTCATTTTTAGAGACCCTAAAGCTGTTTAGAGAGCCATTTCCGCTGAACGTTGTGGCAGAGTCTGAGTCAATTTCCCGCTCTCAACTTAAGTGAGTGAGTTTTATGCCACCTTTAGCAAACGTCCAGCAGTATCCCCGGACACCGGAAACTGGCTTCACACATTGTACCCATGTGGGGAATCGAACCCGGAAATTCGGGTTCGGGTGACGAGCGAACGATTGAACCAATGTCCCAACGCCCGTCAATTTGAGGAAGCCGTGACCAGTACCCTTGTGATTGGGCCAGTTATTGTAACGGGTGACCAATGACCCGATCATGTCCGATACAAAACATCACATACCATATATGTGCTTTCTTGTTTCTGAACTAAAATTATGAAAATGCAATCACCAGTAAAAGTATACAGACATTTGCTTACGGGTGAAAATGGCCTATTCTCTTTTCGATACAGGTAGCAGGCAGTGTTGCGACCAGTTCTTGTAACCTAGATTAAACTTCCAACCCAATTTGCTTTGAAAGAACATTAAAACAGAAAATTATGAAGTTTTTGTCTCACAGTTTTGCAAATGAAAATGAAGACATTAAATCAAAGGTTGTGCTTTAAAATTGTGGCTACTTCTTACAGATTCAATGTACTTTATCAAAGAAAATGCATTCCATAACACCATAAACAAATCACATAAGGAAATACAGTAAAAAATGTATTTCGATTTGGAAGTGAACCTTACACCTATATAACTCGTTGGCAAGCCAGTAAATAGTGAAATCACTTAAAGAATGAGTTTGTTCAATAACGTACTGACGGCATTAGTACCTGTTCAGGTCACGCATGGTGTAAATGACAAAGAATAGTACCGAACATCAGACCATCAATACCTACATGGACTGATTAGAAGGATCATTCAGTCAAACACGTCATTCATCCAAGTTGGTTAATGTAGCAGAACGGATAATACGCTGATCAAGAACTATGTAACAAATGTACTGGAACCTTTTACGTGGATATAATACTAAGTTGCCAAAGTTCTGTGGTTCCGCACTGTAATCAGATAGATACTCTGCTTGGATTATGTGAGTGTTCGGTATCCTCACATCTTGTTGCCTATTGTTAGGATTTTGTTTACTTGATAGCACACGTACAAAGTGAATAACGATATGTGAAAGTGCTATCATCGACCACACATTCGCTCAACGTTGTATTGTCCCCATGGACACTGGTATGTTGATCTACCTTCAATTGTTGGCGGTCTATAGCCAGTTTTATATTGCATCGTCTTCCGTAGTCAAACTGTTTAAGATTTAATTACTAGTTTTAAATATCTATCTGTGATAATCTAGTTGTTTTACTGTCCTTCCTTCACAGTTTTTTACCATTCACTATTATGTATAATAGTTATGGTTCTCGTCACAATATGACTGAAATATTGCCTAAATATCAACTCACTCACTCACACACTCTACGTCGTATTACTTTAAATGTCGTTGACCTTTATGCGAACGTTCTATATCAGCAACAAATTGAGTGTTGTATGACGTTATGTTTGATCAGTGTTCTCGGGGTTATGATCTGAGATTGGTTCATTTAAACAGTCGGAGAAGAACATGTGAACTGGTGTTCGTGCATTACACAATATCATAAACACGCTTTGGTTGTGGTGATCGAAGGGATACCATGCATAGCTCCAAGTGTTCATATACCACATCTGCTTGCAATAGACCTGCGAAATAGCCATAAGGTGGCATTTCAGATGATATAATTGCCATACACTCATCTTGAGCGTACACCTCGTATCACACCACACATTAGATCACATCACACACACACAATTATTGTCACACACAATACATCTGCGTAACCTATGTCGCATTTACAAGAAAGGCAACCTGCCTGCTTTCTCATGACGAGCTACATGGGAAAGCATGCGTTCACCTTTTCGGGAACATTATCATCGATAATCTCTAGCCTTTTCTTCTTTCTTTCTTCCTTTTTCTTTCTTTTTTTCCCTCCCCTTTGCCAACAGGTAAGTATATTGTCCAAATTTGTTTTTATTCATTTATAAATTGACAAAGTTCCTGGTGGACACGAATTGACTGAAATACAGCCTATGTGACTCACTCTGCTCATTGAAACATTTTGTCGCGTGTATGCATCAGGAGAATACACACACACGTATCACGCCGTCTCTGTTTATCAAAGATTGCTTGCAATCATTGTAGCAACATCGGAAATGTTTTCAGATGGACGAGTATTTACATGAGTCAAACACATGAAAATGTTTTCAGATGGACAAGTATTTACATGAGTCAAAGACATGGAAATGTGTTCAGATGGACGAGTATTTACACGCGTCAAACACATGGAAATGTTTTCAGATGGACGAGTATTTACATGCGTCAAACATATGAAGAAATGCATAAACTATTTCACATATTACAAAAACTAAACAAAAAATGCCAATGTTATTTCACAGATACTTGCTTGCAAATTGATATTATTTCAATTACAGAAAATGACATCCATGACATAGTATGTCATGATGTTACCCATTATTGTCTAACCATACCCGACATAACTCCTAATCATCAAAATATAGGCTGAACAACGTTACATCAAAGCCGGTAATCAGACAGGCTTTTTCTGTCATTTGCTAGCTGGTGATGGTGACCCAGGGTCGCCAAGTCTCTTCTTCATTACGATATTGATTGCTTGTAGTAATAAACATACATTGGCGAGTAATCAAACCCAAGTAAGTTACTATCAATAGTAATGATCTCAATTATAGAGGACGATAGACAAGCATTGATCATATATTGTGCAGCTATGTCTTTGATCAGGAAAAACGTTTCGCAAATGATGACATGCAACCATTCAGGATGTTTATAACTTTATCATGACGAAGATAATGGGTTCCTGGTAATATGATTAAAAGGACGCCATAAAACATCATACCTTAGTGTTCTATGACATTTGGTTGGCATATACTGATTAACGTTGAATGGTACGTGAATATTTTTTGAGTAACCGAGTGAGTTTTAAATATAGGCTGACTATTCATTCTTTATTTGGACTCGTTGAAGGCAGGCCGTGTGCACTCGGAAATTTGATACTCTTTTGTACCAAAACAACACATTGTTTCACGTACTACTTTACTGTTTTAGGAAGAAGTAAGGAAAAGTAAGCATAGATAGATCGACAGACAGACGCACACACATACACATACATACACACATACACACACAATATATATATATATATATATATATATATATATATATATATATATATATATATATATATATGGAGAGAGAGGGAGAGAGAGGGAGAGAGTATTATATCACAATAACATATCATATATATATCAAAGATATATAGGACTCCTAACTCCTTTATTTACACAAGGTTATTCGTCGCTCAACGACACTTCAGGTGTAGTGAGAGCTAGGTGCAGTCCCAGGAGATACATGACACGAGACAAAATATGTTGAAATGTATTTTTCAAAACATCAATTTTGAAACATAATTTGGCAGCAAGATAGGATGACAGGACATGTAAATGTAATATACATTTAACATATAAAACACACATATGACGTCATATGCATGGCGATTTGGTGAAGTAAACAGTCTAGCCGAAAGGGACCATTTGAAATTGATATTGAATTGAATATGTGACTTATTTTCCACACGTGTAATAATACTTAAAGTTAATTCTGCCTACGGCTTTGGTGGATAATATCGACAAATCTGCAGAATATCTTGCTACTTGGGTGATGAATATGAGAACCCTTGCCGATCTCTACCTGTTCAAGCACTCACCTTAAACAGCCGCAGTATATTCGCTACCATGATGGACACGGGACTTGAGGCAGCGCCAATTACACCTGCAACTGGATGCAAGGGTCTGATTTTAGGGGGCTTTCCATCGGCACACTTATAATCCTCCTGGTCTATTGTAGATAACTGCGCTTTTATAAAATCCATGCACTGTTCCAAAGCATAGGTGTCAAAACTACAGGTGTCGAGAATGTGCAGTCCGATGTCCAAGCCCGGAAGAAGTTCATCATCGTTATTTATTCTGTCTATAGCATACAGCATGGCTTCCAACCTCTGGATTCCTTTCTCCTTCTTTAAACTACCACAACTCTGCCCTTGTTGTCCCTTCTCATGCATTGGGAACAAACCACCAAAAATTACATCTCCTTCAGTTATTATTTTCCGAGTATCTTCTTCAATTAACACTCCGGTGCCGTGAGACGGCCAGAACATTGCCAAAAATATGAGAAAAACGCTTAAGAATTCCAAGTTCCACGGAGGACCAAGTGGTAACAGCTTCATGCCTTTTGTGCGAATGTCCTGCTTTCCACTGAAGCAGTGTCCCTTTCACGGTACAGGTGTAGAGAAACACAAGGTGCCCATGGTGGACTCAACGTGCGTGCTTGGAAGATATGTGACTCCCTCTAGTATGAGAGTGTCGCGAGCTTCTCTGGCCTTCTCTCATAGATCAATACAACGAACGCCGTTAGGCGAGAAAACTTTCGCCCAGGCCTGTCGAAGCAGATGCTTCATGCCTGGAAGCAGACATTGTATAAGTTCGTCGTGAGTCTCATGGGTGAAATACAGCTTAACCATCACCCTAATTTGTTTAACAAAACAGCTGAATGAATTATTGGCATGACAAACTAATAACCAAACATAACGGTTAGTGAGTAATATTAACGTCGGCTCAACCAGTGTGATAAATGTGTGGCTGTAAAACAGTCTGTTTCATGCTGTTAGTCACGGGTTTCCGGGTTATTCGTCAGGCATGTTGAATTCTGTATCGCTGAGTGGTTTTGTCCTGCAACTGGAAAATGGAATACAAAGTTATAAAATGAATCTTGAACTATTTCTGTTTTTATGATCAGAAGGATCAGTAATGTCATGTGTTGTTGCAAGTTGATATATACACCTGGTCTCAGTGACCATATGGATAACATTTCTTTATACAGCCAACAGTTCTTTAACTTTGCTAAACGGGTAACCCTCTATCCTTCGAACTGGTTGTCGCGTACGGATATTTTCCTTCCATTATCCAGATTATATGATTTCTTTCAATACATGCATGACTGTCTCGTGATATTCCGTAGTTTGTAAGCACAGATATTTGCAAAGTTTATACAACACCAGAAAGAATGAAGCTACCAATTTATTGATCCCGTGATAGTACATGATTAGCACTTCTCATGGTTCCCTCTCAAATCTTCAGCTGACAGAAATACTGTTCAAAGCGGACTTAAACTCACTTTCACACCGCGGCAGTGATACAAGCGAGAAACACAAACCGTGGTTGCACATATCATCAGCTTAGCCGTATGATTATGAGTCATCAGATGACATTTATGCCTACACGGTGAATTACAATTAGCCCATTCTGTCTGTTATGGAACCCATTTTCATTATATTCTTAATTATATTTAGTAAATACATTTTTAAACACATCTGTCTGAATGACCATCCCTGATTCAGTAGAAGAGATATATTTGCACGCGACCAATCAATGCGTCTTTCACTGGAAGGTCCTTCAGTCAGCTTTTTAGATAAAGACAATTTAACTTTACGGTTCCTTTTAATGGTGTCCCAGAGAGTGACCTTTTATAACACCTCTCGATAAGATTCCAAGTTATATGGCAATCACGCAGGCAATTATTTTAATTTCTGATCATATGGCCTAGAATAGAGTAATTGCAGATTCTTTAACTTCCCGCATGTATATTCACAGTGAGAATATTTAACTCATTCTCATTCAGAACTTACTTGGACAACGTCAAGGCCAACCTAGTGCACCTACCACAAGGTAACGCAAACATGTTTTCCATAGAATGTATGTGTTAAACTTGTTGTTTTATGAATGGCCTTGCTGTCGGAAAGAAACATGTAATGCATTATTTCCCCAAAGAGTTCAAGGAACTAATTATATGTCTCCCGTGGGTCGCCGTTTAAGAATGTTTGTGTAAATAAACCTTTGTACAGCGATCACCTAATAACATGAACTTAAACTATTTAAAACAATGCCGGCGTGATTAGCGTGCGTGATAGGAAGATGTCACCTGTCGATGCCTCGGCGGTCTTGTAGGTACACAAAGCGCCTTCTACAGGGGGAGCTGAAAATAGAGGAAAGGGGGAGCAAGAGGTCAGACTGGGTCAAGGAAGAAGAGCGCGGCGCACAAGGACCCCTCGGGTCACTTAAACAGACACGAGTGACATATATCATTCCTATCTTTAGCTGAACCCGCGCCTTATGGTGTTTACTAAACATGGATGAAGAAGTAAACAGACGTTTGAGGGCACAATCCCAGCCTTGGAAAAAGACAAGACTTATTCTATTTTTAACTATAATATTTTGCTCAGTAAGCCTAGGATGTGAGGTTCCTGTCCGCTCTGTTTATTACAATGTGCACGTAACGTTGCAGATCCTTGAGGGCAACGACTTAAAATATGGTATGACCAGAAATTATTGAGAATTTAAAGATTTTTGTCAGTAATTACTCGCGTAGTAAATGCCAATATTAGCAGAACATAACTCCAGATTCAAAGACTAGTGAACAGTTATTATTTCACGTCACCATGAGCAGGGGCATACTACTGATCAAAGAGGTCAAAGAGAAGTCGTGGTCCATGCTGTCCCAATATCGGAGCACCGATTCATTCATTTCAGCAATACTTGTCAGATTTTTCTTTTCTTCGTAAGTCCCCAAACATTTTACTAGTGGATTTAGTTCAGGGCTATAGGTTACCAATCTAATATTGCCATATTGTAGGTCCGAAACCAGGTCTGTGAATGCTTTGAACGATGTTTTGGGTCGCTGTCCTGCTGGAAAAATCCACGATTTTCTAGAGAAGACGTAAGCAGATGGGTAAGCAGTACAAAACCCTCGAGAATATCTGTGTACCGCTCTCTGTTCATACTCCCTTCAAATACATAGAAGGGCGTTGCCCCTAACACAGATATGCCACCCACACGTTAAATTTCGCACTGTACTTTGGGCGCTGGTACAAGAATACAAATGTCAGTGCATTAGGAAACAACCACGCAGCACTTTCATCTGAGAAAATCACATTGTCACAGTTAAGATTTCTAAGCTGTAAGCACCAGTTCAACCTTCACTCCTATTGTTGAGGATTAATGATCGGCGATGGAATTCCTCAACTCTCCTGCTAGCCCATTGCATGCAGCTCAGTTCTAATTGTCTCCTTACAGACAGCCTCAGTTCCTCTATCAATCATATCTAGCCTAAAGTTTTCTAAACTTCTTCGTTTGTTTTAAGAAACAAGAATACCAAGCCACCTCCTGACAGCGACAGTCAATTTTCTGGGCCTACCTCCGCCTCCCGGGCGCTCAGTGCCATATCCATTTGCAATATTTTTGATATTGCAATATGAAAATCCCTTTTGTGTTACATAAACGGCGGTTATGTAGCCTAGTGGTTAAAGCACTCTCTCATCACGCCGAAACCCCATGTTCGATTCCCCACAAGGATACAATGTATGAAGCCCATTTCTTCCTGTCCACGTCGTGTTATATTGCTGGAATATTGCTAAAAGAGGGTTAGACCCAGACCCACTCACGCACACTGTCTTGCATGTGTGAAAGAAGATTTAAACCACGTCTTTAGCGTGTGTGGAGGTACACGTGTAGCGGTACTCCAGTGTTAATTTAAGGTGATTTTTTATCATTCTAGCTGAGATGCATTACATAATCTTCCAACAAACCATTATTTCTCGATACATACTGCCAAACAAATACTTTTTATGCATGATCACTACCTATTTAATATATATTCTACAAGGTATTCCTTTTTTGTGTGCATTCTATGGAACATTTTGGTATTATTATTCTAACAAACATAGGTGATACACTCTTCCAAATATTCATTCTTTATACATTACCATACATTCCAAACATGTATTCACTATACACTGTAACATAAATCAAGTACTGACGCATCTAAATTAAGGCTTTTTAAACCATGATACCTTAAACTGAGGTTCATTCTTGTCAGATTCTGAAATACATTCTCCTTCTTATTGTTTTGGAACTCGGCCTCTTACATAACAAGCTGGGTGGACCTGTGACAAATGTATTAGACCACGCTCTGATATAATTAACCTATCCTTGGCCTTCGATATTTTGTTGACTTGAGGGTACAATTGAAATCAATGCACACGGGCATAATGCCATTTGTGTTCATAAATCATTATGTAGTTTAGTAATCATATTATATTTGAAATAACCATGTCAATATATAGCTTGTATAGCATGTGTATTCTTAGTGGCCTCTATATTGTCGCACGTCAATGCAAGTGTCGGCCAACCGGATACGTCCATCGTGATACTTCCGACCACAAACACAAACAGTTTCTGGTGGAAATCGAAATCCCTGTCCCATTTCCCGTTGCTGATGCATACGGACATCACAGGCTGTTACCGTCAAGTTTATCTGTTGTTTATTCGACTGGGGAGGTGAGATACAAAATTAGTGGGAATTCTTTGTAGTTCACTGGTTCCAGTACCCATACACGTACATTTTTCTGCGAAATCCTGACCAAATCGCCGACATTAATCTGCTAATTAAGTAAAATGAATTCTAGGATTGCCAATACCCTTGGTAAGTCACCTCTGGTCACGGAACACGCCCACTCACTCATACATCCGTCTCTATACATGTACAATAATAATAGTTCATTTCTGTAGCGTCTAGTATACATAGTTTCTCTCTGGACTCTGTAATCAGAATCTGAATATTATTACCCCGGATATTCCAAGCTGCCTGTTAGAAGATTATAGTCACGTGACTTTATCCAACCGAGTACCCATTTTGTGTTGGGTGAAGAGAGCCAATTTTGAACAAAGTTGAGACCACATGTTTCATATGTGATTCACTAAGGTCAAGCTGCCAAATACAGACGAGTCTTATCTTCCACTGATTCGTGACCCAAGCTCTATGTAATATAGATTGTGTGTTTATGCACATCGATCGCATATCATCAACTAGTTCTTTCATAGATCAAACGTCTGGGTAGGTGTGCCGTCAAGTCCAAAATAAACCATGTTTGCCTGAATCCCTCCTTTGTAACCAGACGAAACATATCGAAGATACGTCAGCCGTGTGCTCAGCACCATCCAGCTACTAGACGTCTCTCAAGATTCCACGTTCTTGTCCTTCCGCCATGAATAAATAATGGGAAGTTGCTTATGTATCTGCATTAAACTACATAATCGTTTCCAGAAAGAATGAAAGGAAATCTTGAAACGACAATCCATTACTTGAGGCAAAAATTTTCACAGAAACAGACGGGGACATGATGAATTATTAAACAATTCAACAACGACTGTTTTCGATGATGTCCATTCAGTGGCGCCAATCTGTTTATAAGGGCTCCGTGTTAGTTAAACGTAGTGGAGTGTGTCTGTGGTCTTCTGCACAACATAGAGAGGTGCATAATAGAAGCTTCGATAAATCTTGTTATGGACTGAAATTGTAACTATGAAAATGTTTCAGGAATAATTTGCATTTATATGACATGCCAAATTCACACCCTAAAGAATTCTTAACAATGTTTCACTGTATATGCACATGCTCAACTCCCTAAGCAGGATGCCACCTAAGCTGCTAAACGGTTAACAGACGCACTGTTATCTTGTCACAGCAGATACCCATTTACAGAGGCCTCTTTCACACAAAGTCCAAATTAGTTACCAACGCCGAAATGTGCTACATTTAGATTATGATCCTTGGGGCATTGATACCTTTGATATAGTGCTGGAAACATTCGAATGGAAATAAACTGGGATCTCGGTGGCGCAATAATGACATGAAAAATATCAATGGTTCTGCTGGCAGCGATATAGTCGTATCACTCATTTACAAAACGCTTTAGGCTGTTCGGTACTTCTCTGTCGTAATGTCACTCTGCATGGAAGCGCATTAGTCGGGTATTCAAAATTGACATCATCCGTGTAGATGATATTTTATTGACGTAGACAAGAATTGGTTGATCTTACACTATCAACTAGATAAATACCACTAAGGACATCAACGTTGATGTTACTATTCACATCTACGTAGATAGCACTTTGAACTACATAGACCTTGCTTACGACTATGTAAGGTACGTTTATACCTGCGTACATCACACATACATTCATTATACCGACATCATACGTACATCTACGTACTTCCATCTACATAGACTATACATACATTTATGTACAGCATACTTACTTCTACGTACTTTGTACGTACACCATCGTATATTATACGTACATCTACGTACTTCCATCTACATAGACTATACATACATTTATGTACAGCATACTTACTTCTACGTACTTTGTACGTACACCATAGCATATTATACGTACAGATACGTACTTCCATCTACATAGACTATACATACATTTATGTACAGCATACTTACTTCTACGTACTTTGTACGTACACCATCGTATATTATACGTACAGATACGTACTTCCATCTACATAGACTATACATACATTTATGTACAGCATACTTACTTCTACGTACTTTGTACGTACACCATAGTATATTATACGTACATATACGTACTTCCATCTACATAGACTATACATACATTTATGTACAGCATACTTACTTCTACGTACTTTGTACGTACACCATCGTATGTTATACGTACATCTACGTACTTCCATCTACATAGACTATACATACATTTATGTACAGCATACTTACTTCTACGTACTTTGTACGTACACCATCGTATGTTATACGTACATATACGTACTTCCATCTACATAGACTATAAATACATTTATGTACAGCATACTTACTTCTACGTACTTTGTACGTACACCATCGTATATTATACGTACATCTACGTACTTCCATCTACATAGACTATACATACATTTATGTACAGCATACTTACTTCTACGTACTTTGTACGTACACCATCGTATGTTATACGTACATCTACGTACTTCCATCTACATAGACTATACATACATTTATGTACAGCATACCTACTTCTACGTACTTTGTACGTACACCATCGTATATTATACGTACATATACGTACTTCCATCTACATAGACTATACATACATTTATGTACAGCATACTTACTTCTACGTACTTTGTACGTACACCATCGTATATTATACGTACAGATACGTACTTCCATCTACATAGACTATACATACATTTATGTACAGCATACTTACTTCTACGTACTTTGTACGTACACCATCGTATATTATACGTACATCTACGTACTTCCATCTACATAGACTATACATACATTTATGTACAGCATACTTACTTCTACGTACTTTGTACGTACACCATCGTATATTATACGTACATCTACGTACTTCCATCTACATAGACTATACATACATTTATGTACAGCATACTTACTTCTACGTACTTTGTACGTACACCATCGTATATTATACGTACATCTACGTACTTCCATCTACATAGACTATACATACATTTATGTACAGCATACTTACTTCTACGTACTTTGTACGTACACCATAGTATATTATACGTACATATACGTACACCACATCTACGTTTACGGAAGCCGTGTCCATTTGTAAAATGCACGCAATCCAGACAAATACTCCTGCGCAAGGCGCTACAAGGGGAATATGTACAAATAAAAGTCAGCGGAAGTGTTCACTGGATTTAGATGTCACTGAGATGCATGGAGAATATACAGGCCTTCAGTCTTGATGTGAATTGCTCAAAAGTTGGACACAGTTTCAACTCTGATGGAAGTGAGTGTGTGAGTGAGTGAGTGAGTTAATTTTTAACGTCATATCGGCCATATTGCAGCCATATCGTGACGAGAACGATTAATTATGAAAATGCAAATGAATTAATGGCACATACGTTGTAAAAACCTGTCAACGAAGGACAGTAAGACTAACTTGAATATCACAGAGTAAAATGTAAAACTAGTGATTAGACCTAAAACAAAGCATCTACAGAGGACAGTACAATATCAAAAATGAACTATAGGTTGCCAACAACTGACTGATTGAAGTGAGTTGCAGAGGATAGGGATACATGAAGGATGCTTTGTTTATATTGATGATCTCTATAGGTGCTTGCAACAACGTGTAGTATGCTACATTTATGTTGATCTGTATATATGTGCATCTACTTGAAGGATGTCATGTTTAGTATGACGATCTCTACAGAAACGTGCATTTACGTGTAGGATGTAAAATCTATGTTGATGGTCTATAGATACATGCATCAACGTGTAGGGTGTTATACCTAAGTTTATGTTCTCTGTAGACCCATGCATCAACGCGTAGGATGTTTTGCTTATATTGATGATCTTTGTAGATACTTGCACCCACGTGTAGAGGTGTAGGATGTTTTCCTATACTAATGATCCTTGTAGATACTTGCACCCACGTGTAGAGGTGTGGGATGTTTTGCTTATATTGATGATCTTTATAGATACTTGCACCCACGTATAGACGTGTAGGATGTTTTGCTTATATTGATGATCTTTATAGATACTTGCATCCACGTATAGACGTGTAGGATGTTTTGCTTATATTGATGATGTATGTAGATACTTGCATCTGCGTACGATGTTGTGTGTTTATTGATGATGCATGTAGATACTTGTGTCTACGTGTAAGATGCTGTGCTTATATTGATGATCAGTAGATACTTGCATCTACATGTACGTGTAGTATGTGACGTTTATCTTGATGATCAGTAGATACTTGCATCTACATGTACGTGTAGTATGTGACGTTTATCTTGACGATCAGTAGATACTTGCATCTACATGTACGTGTAGTATGTGACGTTTATCTTGATGATCAGTAGATACTTGCATCTACATGTACGTGTAGTATGTGACGTTTATCTTGATGATCAGTAGATACTTGCATCTACATGTACGTGTAGTATGTGACGTTTATGTTGATGATCAGTAGATACTTGCATCTACATGTACGTGTAGTATGTGACGTTTATCTTGATGATCAGGAGATACTTGCATCTACATGTACGTGTAGTATGTGACGTTTATCTTGATGATCAGTAGATACTTGCATCTACATGTACGTGTAGTATGTGACGTTTATCTTGATGATCAGTAGATACTTGCATCTACATGTACGTGTAGTATGTGACGTTTATCTTGATGATCAGTAGATACTTGCATCTACATGTACGTGTAGTATGTGACGTTTATCTTGATGATCAGTAGATACTTGCATCTACATGTACGTGTAGTATGTGACGTTTATGTTGATGATCAGTAGATACTTGCATCTACATGTACGTGTAGTATGTGACGTTTATCTTGATGATCAGTAGATACTTGCATCTACATGTACGTGTAGTATGTGACGTTTATCTTGATGATCAGGAGATACTTGCATCTACATGTACGTGTAGTATGTTACGTTTATCTTGATGATCAGGAGATACTTGCATCTACATGTACGTGTAGTATGTGACGTTTATCTTGATGATCAGTAGATACTTGCATCTACATGTACGTGTAGTATGTGACGTTTATCTTGATGATCAGTAGATACTTGCATCTACATGTACGTGTAGTACGTGACGTTTATCTTGATGATCAGTAGATACTTGCATCTACGTGTACGTGTAGTACGTGACGTTTATGTTGATGATCAGTAGATACTTGCATCTACGTGTACGTGTAGTATGTGACGTTTATGTTGATGATCAGTAGATACTTGCATCTACATGTACGTGTAGTGTGTGACGTTTATGTTGATGATCAGTAGATACTTGCATCTACATGTACGTGTAGTGTGTGACGTTTATGTTGATGATCAGTAGATACTTGCATCTACATGTACGTGTAGTATGTGACGTTTATCTTGATGATCAGTAGATACTTGCATCTACATGTACGTGTAGTACGTGACGTTTATCTTGATGATCAGTAGATACTTGCATCTACATGTACGTGTAGTACGTGACGTTTATGTTGATGATCAGTAGATACTTGCATCTACGTGTACGTGTAGTATGTGACGTTTATGTTGATGATCAGTAGATACTTGCATCTACATGTACGTGTAGTATGTGACGTTTATGTTGATGATCAGTAGATACTTGCATCTACATGTACGTGTAGTGTGTGACGTTTATGTTGATGATCAGTAGATACTTGCATCTACATGTACGTGTAGTGTGTGACGTTTATGTTGATGATCAGTAGATACTTGCATCTACATGTACGTGTAGTATGTGACGTTTATCTTGATGATCAGTAGATACTTGCATCTACATGTACGTGTAGTATGTGACGTTTATCTTGATGATCAGTAGATACTTGCATCTACATGTACGTGTAGTATGTGACGTTTATCTTGATGATCAGGAGATACTTGCATCTACATGTACGTGTAGTATGTGACGTTTATCTTGATGATCAGTAGATACTTGCATCTACACGTACGTGTAGTATGTGACGTTTATGTTGATGATCAGTAGATACTTGCATCTACACGTACGTGTAGTATGTGACGTTTATGTTGATGATCAGTAGATACTTGCATCTACACGTACGTGTAGTATGTGACGTTTATGTTGATGATCAGTAGATACTTGCATCTACACGTACGTGTAGTATGTGACGTTTATGTTGATGATCAGTAGATACTTGCATCTACACGTACGTGTAGTATGTGACGTTTATCTTGATGATTAGTAGATACTTGCATCTACATGTACGTGTAGTATGTGACGTTTATCTTGATGATTAGTAGATACTTGCATCTACATGTACGTGTAGTATGTGACGTTTATCTTGATGATCAGTAGATACTTGCATCTACATGTACGTGTAGTATGTGACGTTTATCTTGATGATCAGTAGATACTTGCATCTACATGTACGTGTAGTATGTGACGTTTATCTTGATGATCAGTAGATACTTGCATCTACATGTACGTGTAGTATGTGACGTTTGTCTTGATGATCAGTAGATACTTGCATCTACATGTACGTGTAGTATGTGACGTTTATCTTGATGATCAGTAGATACTTGCATCTACATGTACGTGTAGTATGTGACGTTTATCTTGATGATCAGTAGATACTTGCATCTACATGTACGTGTAGTATGTGACGTTTATGTTGATGATCAGTAGATACTTGCATCTACATGTACGTGTAGTATGTGACGTTTATGTTGATGATCAGTAGATACTTGCATCTACATGTGCGTGTAGTATGTTACGTTTATGTTGATGATCAGTAGATACTTGCATCTACATGTACGTGTAGTATGTGACGTTTATCTTGATGATCAGTAGATACTTGCATCTACATGTACGTGTAGTATGTGACGTTTATCTTGATGATCAGTAGATACTTGCATCTACGTGTAGAATGATATAATTTTAATGATGATCTTTACAGATGTGTGCATCTATGTGTTGGATGACGTACCTAAGTTCATGATATGTGTGGGTATTTGTATCTTCGTTTTGAATGTTACACTCATGTTGATGATCAGTAGATACTGTGTGTATAGGATGCTATGTTTATGACAATGGTCTATGTATGTAGTAAGAAAGTAAGGTTCTGTATGGGTAGCAGCTTCTTTGTAAAATATGGTGATGCTTCGTTTCGGAATGGAGTATTGTACCGTTGTCAATCGTGTGTCTTTTGTAGTGCTCACCAACTCTTAAAATGCCAATCAAACAGACCATCTCTGTCCATGTTTGCATCTACGAGTAGGATATTATTGCTATACGTATCGTTACATGATACGGATGCTTTTGGATACTTTACACACTGTACGTTCATGTAAACATCATCTATGTTCATTATCATCTTTGTAAATAGTAAGATCATTACGATCAGCCAACATTACAAACTCCGTCACATGACACTGACAATTACATAGCAGACACAGTAAGTCAAGGTGACATTTCTTTGCCCAACACGTAACCCAATCAATGCCATTGACAGTAAGCTGTTATATGACAATAATTTTACTGTCTTTATTCTACCTACTCTACCAGTATCAATGTAATGACAATCATTTTATGAAAATGAAAGCATCTGCCCCATAGTTATTATCACTCAGTTATTTCATTATATCATGGCATAATTGCCCAGTAGAGGCTTACATTAAGATGAGACTTTGACTTGGAGAATTTCAATCTAGTTTAAAGTTTCTGATTTCAAGACACTATTGAAGGTGATTTTGTTGCGTGTGACATATCTAAGTATCAAAAGCCGCGACGATCGATTAGTCCTACAAGATTAAATGCTAACATTGACTTGACGTCTCCGTGGGATTCATGACGTAATTTCAAATAGAACTAGAGTTTGATATTTCTTATAATTATTTCTCCAGAGTCCAATATATGACTTTGTCAATACTGATAGCGTGGTACGAAGGTTCTGTAATTCACGCTATTGGATTCTGTTTGCAGTTAGTCCGGTATTTCCAGAGTGGAGGTAGGTTCATGCTGAATTGTGCCTTGGACGTCTGATTATCTGGATCTTCCCAATAGATCACTCTGCCCCCAGCATCAGACGGAACCAGATATGGATGCATACATTTTAATAGCTGTATCAGCAAGACAATAACATCACATGACATGAATACGATGTCTCAGTTTGATTTGTCTGCGTGTGATTGTTCATGCGTGAGTCTATTCGTAAATATAATGCAAACTTCACATCGAGGGACGAGACATAATTCTGAGACGAGTGACTGTAACTGAGAATGATGACGATGATAAGCCTGTTGAGCACCACATCTGACACATTTAAATACTGGAGCCCACTTCAAAGGAATTTACTAAAAATCATTACACCTGCTTTATATGGTTGTCTGTATTCCCTTTGTTCAAGGTTTGTTTCAAGCTTTAGACTTACAACACCATGAAGCCAAGAAGTCTGAAAACGACATGTCTCTTTTAAAGGTTTTCGGAAATTAATATTTCTACATGAAACATTCCATGACGTAAGCACGCGTGTGTCCTATGAGTTTTTGTTGTGCTAGCATGGCTGGAATATTCATCTTCTTTCACGTGTGGAACATTGTTTTGTGTTCAGTAGGTTAATGAAATCGGCCTCCATTGTTGTAGCTTATAATTAGTAGTAGTTCAGCTTATGCTGTGATAATGGGGATATCATTGCAAAACAATGAAACTATATGAAAAGAAATGCTAAATAAGACTCGGGTCATATGGTCTTACAAAACAACAACCGTCGACCTCGCAATCATATGTATATAATTATGTTATACGAATATACACGTGAACTTAAAAATACAAACATACATGCACGCACACGCATACACATATGCATATGTAGACACAATTCTATGTGTGTTTGTGTGTGTGTGTTTATGTGTGTATGCGGATGCACAAACATACAATAATCGTTATACACACACATGTGCACACACATATGATTACAAATGTTGAATGCAACTCTAAACCCATACTGACCTTCCACACACACACACACACACACACGATCACGAACACGGAAACACACTTAACCATCATTCCGCAGACTCGGTTTGCATCAAGTGGTTATCTGCTGTGTCGTTAAAAGCAATACCTCCCACAGGGCAAAGTATTAAGCGTCAATGGATGTCACTACAAACTTTTTAAGTGAACCATTTCAAACAAGTATGCATGGCCATACACCTATCCTTGATAACACATGTACACCCCAGAAGACATACGATCGCCTATACTCTTTGTTCAGGGAAATGAAATACTTTGAAGTCAATAACTACTCTATCATCAGCAGTGACGGTGGCGCAAAAAGCTTCTCAAATAGTATGACTGACCGTTCCACTGGTGTGAGTTGGTGGAAAACCCTGCTGCTGGCCGCACCTGGCTGAAGGCTAATTACAACGCCCATGTCTACCACAAAGCCCCTTTATTCAGTTACTCTAGCACTTACCACCTTACCCAGACATTGCAATATCTGTACACTGGAACGTTTTGATAACGAGAAATAACACCTGGAAATTATCTTTCAAAACAATGGTTTCCCTCAGATGATATTGGCAAATGCTTCGTACATTTTATACCACTAAATTTAATATAAGGCACATACACTCGCATTTATTGGAATTGTCTTTATTTATTCATTGGTTTTGATTTTGTTAGCGAGGGCAGTCTCCTCTTTGTTACAACATCAGCACATCCTATTTAGTCGTGATGAACCAAAGGGAAACACTTAAATGTAAATGGATCAAGTGAGTGAGTTGAAATTAGTTGTGACTCCATTTCCAAATAGCATCTCTTATATAACGATATGTCCCATTACTGTGGAAGAAACATCAGTAGTAATGCTGGACATAGACGTTGTTATTGGATCACTGTGCTGAAACCCTAGTGTTTTCTTTATTACCGGACTTATTACTATTTCAATATCCTATTCTTATTTAGTACTTAGACTGACATCAGTCTCATCGATCTACACAAATTGGATACGATGGCATTCTTCAAACGAGTCAAGTCTACGGGCCTGACCACCAGATCCTGTTCGTCAGCACTTACAAAAAGTCCGTGTTGATGAAGATATATTCTAACACGGATCTTGGTGGGTCGGAAACCACCCGTTTAACGTGTGTCACCACTAGTCGTAGTAAAGTTTATTGTCCATGGTAGGTAGGCTGTTCGATGACAAGGCAGCATATAAAGGAGGAGAACCGACCATCGTAGTTGAGTGTGATGCTCGTAATCGATCACCTTCCTTTCTAGCACTAACTGACGCTGTCACGGTTGTTGTCTCAAACGGGTGTGATTATATTGCCGACATGATGTCGTGCTTGAAACGACTTAGTGTCGTTTTGCAAAGTGAACAACCTCTTATACCGCTGTTGTAAGTGTTATGTATACAGACACGTTAACATGAATACAGACCTCAGACAGAACACACTGACAGGTTAACATGAACACCGACCTCAGACAC
This sequence comes from Haliotis asinina, assembly GCF_037392515.1. Taxonomy (NCBI): domain Eukaryota; kingdom Metazoa; phylum Mollusca; class Gastropoda; order Lepetellida; family Haliotidae; genus Haliotis; species Haliotis asinina. Next base: position 53,871,807 of record NC_090288.1, read on the forward strand.
AGCACAGTGTCAGGTTAACATGAACACCGACCTAAGACACACTATAAAAACGGGTTAACATGAACACCGACCTCGCACACAGAACGGTGGAAGGTTAAGAGGAACACCGACTTTAGACACAGCGCTGTGGGAGGTTATCGTGAACACAGACCTCACCACCATGAAGACAGGTTAACAGGAACATCGACCTCAGACGCAGCACAGTGACAGGTTAACATGAACGCTTACCTCAAACACAGCACAGTGATAGGTTAACAGGAACACAGAGCTCAGACACAGTACAGTGACACGTTAACATGAACACAGACCTCAGATGCAGCACAGTGACAGGTTAACATGAACGATTACCTCAGACACAGTATGGTGACAGGGTAACATGAACACACCGATCTTATACACAGTATTTCATCTGGTTTTCCTACCTATTTTGATGGAAACAGCCAGTTTTTACTCCACAGAAATTGCTTCTTTCGCAACCAAGGTCGGTCACTGATCACTTTGGATCCCTGGTATCTACGACAGCATTTCTCTCTGGAGATGCAGAAACCTTGACAAGTTACCGGCTGTGACGTTTCAGTAATACGTAGTGTGTTTCTCACTCAAATATAAGCCACAGTAACAGGACATGAGTTTCTAGATGCGTTCTCCTGTGGAGGTTTGCAGTAACGACTTGTAACATACAGCACAATTGCAACGCGATGTCAATCAAATCGTAACGTTTAAACCAAGTACAACAAGAAGCAGCCAACATATGATTTGTCCTAAGTTCTGTCGCAACGTCTCAACCAATGAAACCGCAGTGGTCTGCGTTCAGCCCAGAGTGGCGTCCCTTTTGTTTATGTTGACATCATGTCACAGACACGACTGAAAAATCGACCTTACCGACGAATAAACGGACCAACACCGCTTTATCTTTCCCTTTCTTCTTCTTTAGCAACTGAGACATGTAGAGTGGCGTTATTGCTAGCTTCATTCACACGACGATTCCACGTACAGAATCATACTCGAGAATATTGCTGAGATACGAGTTGTACTGTACATATATGTAGCAAGTGGAAGTTGTATGTTGCTTTTGTAGATTTCAAAAAGAGGCATTTGATTGTGTAGACAGAGGTAGAATGTGGAAATGTTTAAAAAATAGGTTTTTGAGGGGTAAAATGTATGGGATCATGAGATAGATGTACTCCGATGTAAAATCATGTGTTCGCTGTGGCAATGGCGTAAATGACTTTTTCGACTGTCCTGTCGGCTTGCGTCAATGATGCGGTTTAAGTCCTCTGCTTTTTGCTTTTTTCATTAACGAGTTATATTTAGATAATGTAATTGAACCTTTAATGCTTTTATTTGCTGACGATGTCATTCTTATGTCCAGTACTTTACCTGGTCTTTAAAATCAACAAGATATACGTTCCTGGCGAAGAGAGCAAAGAAAGCTTTTTTTACAACTTCACTCTTTTGTTCCTCTGCTCGGTGTTATTCCATACTCTTTACTTCAAACTATTTTACTCTCAGATACCAACGATGTTACTGCATGGATATGAAATATGGGGCTTTAAAGGGCATTACACCATTCAATATAATGCCTCCTTGTACAAAGTTTCTAAATGTTGGTTTGTCAACAAAAATGCTATTGTTTATGGTGAATGTGGGATGTTCCCACTGTACATATCATCTTATTGTCGCTAATTAAAATATTGGTTTAAAATGATTCATATGCCTGAACAACGTTTACCTAAAAAGCCTTCAGTGTGCTTCTACATCTTGATTATCTTAGAAAGAATACTGGACATCTCATATTCGTTTAAACAGGAATTGCATTCAACTATTAATGAAAGTTCTAGATATTATTCATATCGTCAATTTAAGTCTTTTGTTTGAGCCAGAACATTATCTTGCTCACCTTCGATACAGAAATTTTCGCAATGTTTTGTTTTTTTATATACGTTTTAGATTTAGGCCTTAATGATTTATCAATTAACTGTGGAAGGTATCTGTCAATGTAGAAGTCCAAAAGACAATGTCCATTCTGTTACATTATTGAAGACTTAATCCATTTTCTGTTTATTTGTCCTGTGTATGAAAATCTAAGAAACAAGTATCTGCCACAACTCTCTCTATCTGAAATCCATGGTCAACTATTTTCTTCCTTACCTTTCTGCAAAGAACCGGTAAAGCAAAATAATGTAACCCTGTTTATTTACAATGCATTTTTGTTAAGAACAAAATCATTAGTTAGAAAGTTGATCATATATCTCATTGTTAAAACTTATCCCGTTTTATATATGGGCCTATGGCCTTTCATACAATAAAGAATTGAATTAAGTTGAATTGAGTCGTATGCTACAAGTTGCTATTACAAGCCTCACCGTGAAAACGCATCTTTAAAAGCAGAGTCTATTAAATCGTACGATTATTACTACATGTGTTTACTAATCGCGCACCAAGAAAGTATTCACAGTTGCAAACACATGCAAGGGCAAGTTAATTATTCAGCCAAAGTAAAAAAAATGAAGAATCGCATAAAACGAAATGCTTATCAGTACCTCTAAAATGTAATAAGTGACGCAAATATTTTGCATAGCAACTTAAGAATTATTAATGGATCATTTGGAAAAGTTTACCCGAAGTTAGAAAGTACATAGAAAATTACATGAGAGGAACGGAAATAATCCCGTGTGAGATAGCATTCGCAATGCATTTGTCATTTTATAAAGAGAAATGTCCAATGTATATTTATCAATAGCTCAGTTCCGAAAATGGGGATGCTATTACGCATGCAAAAAATTTGATGAATGCAGTTTGGGAAAACATTCCAGTCAGAATAGAATTCAGCAGCACTTTCAAGGAAAATCCACATAAATCAATTGAAATGAGAAGATATTTCAAGAATTAACTTCAACAAAACTTATAATAGTCAAGGGCTATACTCACTTTTATTAAAAGCCAATGAATATGCGAAAAGTCCACTTGAAGATAATCAGTTGATAATACAAATGAACAGGATGCCATCATATGAACTAAAGGCAAATCCATCACTAAACACATGCGACAACTGTACAATATTTTGCTTCGAAAATGACGTTTTAGGTCACTCTAGGCACTTTTCCTGTAGTCTCTTTGTTTTCTTTTGCTTTCGTAGCATGTCAAGATTGAGCACAAGACTGTAATATGGATTTGTTTGATGACAATTCGTTTCACTAAATCTTGTCCACAGGACTTACTACGGTTATACATCACAGATATTTCTGGGAATGCTTCTAAAATACCCTTACTATTTTAAGATATTATTATTTGATATCTTTTATCGTTATAGTTTAGAAACAAAACAACACTTCAAAATGAAAACTGAAATTTAGGAATGATTCACAAGTAAGATCAGATTTTTGTAAAAACGTAAACACTGTCCTGTTTGGTGCACACTTTAACTGACTTTGAAGTGAAGTGGAAATCCATAAATTATAGAATAAATCCATATTGTTTTAGCCCATATAATTTACTTGATGATTTTTCAGTCTTAATATTTTCAATCTTTGTCTATCTCTTTAGAAAACTATCCAGGAAGATCACGAAAGATCATCAAAAAAGTATTATGATGAAGGATGAAACGGAAAGATAGATTGTAAAGTGTCATGGATTCACTGTAAACGTGACTGTTATCGAAGTAATATACTCGTCAGAGCAAAATACGTCCATAATGGCTTCATACCGAAAAAAAAATATATCTTCATGAAAAATACAGTGATCATATCTTAGGATTGATTAATCTGATTTTGAAAGTACATTATTTAAAGTACTTACGATAGCATATCAGCTGAAAGTTTCATATTGTTATTTACCACAATCGAATACCTGACCTGGTTACCAAATTACACACTCTTTTCATCTCGGAAGAAATATTTCCTTTCCGAGGATGTTATACATTTGTTTACATTACCTGTGTTTGTTTGCTTGTTTGTTTGTTTGTTAACGCCACATTCAGTGAGTGAGTTAAAACTTAAAGTCACTGTGGCAATATTTCTGCTATATCGTGACTAAAACAATACATAGATTAACAATAATGAAAGGTAGATTATACAATTCTTAGGGCAGTAAAATGACAAGAATATCACAGACATATATGTAAAACTAGTAATTAATTATAACCTATTTTGCTATCGGGGACAATACAATATAAAAATAGGCTTTAGATCGCCAACAACTCGCCACATTCAGCAATACTATGGCTCTATGGCGGCGGTATGTATCACATTAAGGACACCCTGCTAGGATACTTCTGAAACGACAGTGGCGCTTCTTTAAGTAACAACGAGGAATAAAGAATTCGAAAGTGGCCATATACTTGATTAAGCCTTCAAATGATGTAAATTGCATGATAACATCAAATCTGATTCACTTTCTGAAGTTTGTCATAACATGTGAAGCATTCATTAATGTCAAAGTACTGTGGAATATGTTATCAAGTAATTACAGAATACACGAAAACGACAATACGTTACTGAATTTTCAACAATGATTTCTTCGTCAAAACAAAACAAAAAATTTAAGAACAAATACTGACGGGGGCACTCAGATTTCAGCTGTAATATTCGCTATGTTCACCGACATATCGCTCACCCTCCGGCGGAAGATATATTTAAAAAAAGAATTGTCTCATCACCTCTCACTATCTGGCGCATTATTATCGAACAGAAGACTCGAAGGTGGTGAGAAACAGCAAGGCTATAAATAAATAAAAAATCGCAGCAACTGACTTTACTTAAATACGCGGTATCAATCCATGAACAATCAGTGGGTTGCAGAAGAAAAAGTCTATGCTACACATTCGAGTTATCTCCCCTCTGATATACAAAAACTTGAATGTGCTTTAGTGTTGTGTTAAAACCTGACAGGACTCACGACTGTGCTCAGTGCGAAGAGTACAAAATCATATCTAACACTACTAACGTAAACATCCCACATTAGTGAGTGTGAATTTAGTTTTACGCCGAACAGACTGCTAATATTCCAGCTGTTGTGATGAACATAATAAGCATCGAACCTGGCCGTGCGATCCCGTTAGTCGCCAGCCTGGGTTGCTGAAGACCGCCCCAGCTGCAACGTTATGAGGGTCGATAATATATAAAACTACAGTTCTAGTTAACAGAACATGTTACACACAGCCTTTACTGCTCCCACACGCAAAAACACGCCATAACGTACTCATCGGGCCGCCATAGACCGTTCACATTAGTCTGCAGCTGATTTAAGACGGTACAGTACCATTTGTAACGTCAACATTCCCACATTTACATGCGAATAGAAGCAATAGATTTCCAGTAGTCAGCTATTTTACGACTACCCCCCAGAGATGCGTCAGTTAGGGTAATATTTACAAGCCGATCTGGAATATATAATAGGCCTATTTCCGCCTATTATGTACTCCAGTGTGTTTCCAAGAAGAAAAATAAGCTATATGTACACATGAATGGTAACTCTATAGGTCAATACAATTATTCACTTGAACAATTTCTGGCATGTCAGTATATTTGTTCAATTTATGTGAAGTCTGCAGGTAGAAGAAATCTGACATTGTGTTAATTTCTATAGTGTGATTAGGTGTCATTGAAAAGCGACCTCGTAAAAGGCCCAGGGTATAACAGGCCTTCAGCAACACATGCTTGCCATAAAAGGCGACTAGCCTTGTCGTAAGACGCGGCTACCGGGATCGGGTGGTCAGGCTCGCTGAGTTGGTTGGCACATGTCATCGATTCCCAATTGCGCAGATAGATGACCATACCGTTAAAGCACAGCACAGCTGTTGAAACCAGTTCCCCCCCCCCCCCCCCCCCCCCCCCAGCGCTGGGGGGAATTTAGTGAAACGTTTGAACTCCGATTTCGCGGGCTTTTTTTTCATCGCGTTTTTTTTCAACTTTATAGGTAGAATTGGCCTTTTTTATGACAGCTGTGCTGCGCTGCGCTGCGTCCATAACGCATGCGCAGTGAATAGGTTCGCGGAGCTTGAAACAGTATGCATGCCCAGCGTCTGAGGTCGTGAGCAGTAGTCTACTCTTGGTTGTGTACACAAACAAGTAAATAATCTACTCGTTACATAAAAAAACTTGTTGATTGTGGTAAGCAGTCTCTGTCACAGAGAAAGCTCAGTGTCTGGTTTATTCACACCTATATGTCTGTCTGCCTGTCTGCTAAAGACAACATGCAATACACAGCTTCAATCATTGACCACGTGCATTTTCAACTTAACACCTATCAGACTACACGACATAAAGAAAATAAGTTGATTTATGACTCGTGCACCCGAGTCCCGTGTCTGCCACATTATGTAATTAGGCAGGTGTGATACACATGTGGGTTGCAAACAAACTACATTCACTTTTTTCGGATGACTGAATCTCACGGAAAGTGGTGCAAACTCTTGTCAGTTTCAAGTCCTGCTTTGTACTTGGACGAATGACAGATTCCAGCCACGCAGTAGTTTACCATCTCTACTGACATGATTTTTGATTGGATCGAGCGCAAATTTAGAGAACATGTATTTTCCAAACCCAACATCTCTGTATACTTTCTTCATGGATAACGACTTCTTTTAGTGTAAATGATTTTGTTTGACAACAGTATATGAATCCATACTGAAACGACGCATCAAGTACACAAAAAGAAGTTGTTATCCATAAAGAATCTTATTTTCTTGTGACTGGCTATACTTCTAAAATGCCCATCAAACAGATCATCTTTCTGTACACACAATGAACCCTCAGCATATCAGCAAATGAAACAGCCAATCGGAAGCCGTCGTTACACTTGAGTGCATATCCACCCGCTACGACTGGGTTCGGTCTCCCGAGGGCTTCGTTTCGGGGGAAGTAAGCCCAAGTACAAAATATTGCACTTTTGAATCACGATTGTACGCTTATAATTTTGTTTATTTGTTGGGTTTTTTTTCTTAAAAAGCAGCAATGTATATTATATGTCATGAATAAGTGATAAGTGTGTTTTAATTATGATTGCTTTTTTGGTTGCATGTGACCTTTAAGCATTGGATTGCCTGGTCCAGACTCGATTATTTACAGATTGCCGCCATATAACTGGAATATTTCTGAGTGTGGCGTAAAACAGAACTCAGTGTTTTGTTGCGTTTTTTGTTTGTTTGTTTGTTTTATCTTTTTTGAATAGCATTTCAGCCATTGCAAGGACAATTATTTCCAGTGCTGATATTCTGCTATTATTCAAAGAGATTCATGTTGGTAGAAACAATATCATACCATGTTCAATATAGCCTGCATTTATATATTACATAATCATGTGGGATATGTAACTGCCCACACGGCAGTTATAAAATGACTTCAGGACACATATTTACAAAGCAGTTTGCATGTTCCAGGGTCTAAGAATGTTCTTTTGAAAACTTAGCATAGCTTTCCGACATGACTGTAGTCTGACAACTGGTAGTTTACATTGCATACCCTTGCGCACCCTTCTGAGACTGTGCGCTGTCCTCAGTGAGAGTGGATTCCGATTCCGGATTAGAATAAAACGAGAAAAGTGGTTGAAACCGTACTTTTGCGAGAAAGTGTAAATCCTAGAATAACATATGCTACATGGGTTGAATATATGTGAGCAGCTTGAGAGAAATTCTTGCAGAATCGGACGATTTGGATTAAATTTAAAGTACATTACGCAGAATACGTGTGCAGTTGAAACATCAAGGTTTTGAACATATATGTATGATTCAGTTTACCCACCAACTTACATTTCTATGTGCTTGACGTGGATTTGTAAATCCCAAACAGTAAAAGAATATATGGTATCTGGAGGCACATCTACTTCGGCATTGATGAACATTTTCACGTGGAATAATAATAAGCATAACGTCTGGTACAGTCATTAGTACTGATATGTAATTTGGACAATCACTTTTGCTATTAAGTCCATACTGGCGCGGTGGGCGAGCTGTACTAAGGCGCCAAGCTACTAATCCAGTGAGCCTGAAGGTGCCGCGATCGAGCCCACCCGTGAGTCAACTTTGTGTGCAGACTCTTTCAGTGTTGTCACAACCTCTAGTGTGCAGTACACAGCCCCGTGCAATTAAAAGAACAGAGCAGATGGTGGCCACACGTATACGCGCACAGCATGGACAAAGTACTGTGACTATCTGTCCCAGTCCACCCAGCGGTGAATGGGTACCTCGTAAGGATAGGAAAGCCACATTAAACTCGGTGCGCCGGGTAAGCTGCAAGACTTGTATGATCCACAGGAAGTTGCCGTTGTGATGGACATCCAACGTTCGAGGGAAAACAAAGCGTACTTGAGCAGTTGAACTGACTGGATATCGGCGTTATACAAATATCTAGTCGTATTGTTTCGTATACTGATTACAGTTGCCTGTATCCTTAGAATCTGCATACAGCATTTGTTCTGTACAGGCATCTGGGCTTGACACGAGATCTCATGTACACTCATATTCATTTGTCTTGTAAAACGGCAGTACATCCAACTGACAAAACGGAGATATAATCACACATAAATGCCATGTGCGCCGGCAGTAACAACCATGGCGAAATAGTCTGAGGCGTCTGCACACATACGCTTGAACGTGGAAAGAAAAAGAATCTACACTCTTAGTTTTATACATTGTCAACTGAAGATGTAGCTTCCGCTTCGTGTACATTATTAAATGTAATGAGGTTCACTTCATGTTCTTCGTATTCATCTCAGAACACATCCCTGTTTCATTCAGATGAGAGCATTTATCATGTCTAGATCTAAACGAGCCGTAGTTAGGCCATACGTTGACCTAACATTACCTACATTAAACAAAAAGTCAGAAACTAATGAATTACAATATCAACAAGAATACAATCAATTAAAGAGCAATTACAAATCCTAATTTACCCATGGGTCCAAGCACTATGCCCCAGTAGCTTGTGTCACTGTCATTGGATCCAGTAGAATATCTTCCAGATTACCGGAGAGCAGCTCTATTTTTACGCCTGAAGCAAACGCCACATAAACAGCTCTGAGATATATTCAACAAAATCCTAAATATACACAGTATATCATCTTTTCTGACTCACTTTCATGTCCTCGGGCTATGTAAAACTTATCATGTAAACAGCCACTGTAAATAGAAATTATTGGGTGAAATTATTGGGGTATATAATGATCTTGCTACTGGCCAATTCTTGGAACACGATGGCCAATTAATGCAGCGCTCGACAAATCTGTGACACCACTTCATATTCCATACTCAGATCATAAAGCTACAACCAGATCTTATATCCGTGATCTGACTGAGCAGACGTTGGGCACTAAGTACGTATTTTTACACTATTGTAAAACTATTTTTCCCCTGTGAGGGTACGTAGGTCCCAAAACATTCAAAGGTTTAAAGGTAGTATTCTTGTTGTTTAAATTTTGGCTTACATTTCTTGCAATCGCCAGCAGCCGAAGTTGTCCATAGGGTCCATGCAAGTAGGAAAGGTGGTAACTTCAACAATTAGCCAACAATTTAGCCCTTTTTATGCTAACATTATCATGTAAAATTTTGATAATCATGATATGTTGTGGGCCAATAAGGGCCTCTATCATACCTTGTCCTTTAACGCCACATCGGCAATATTTCAGCCATATCGTGACGACAAAACTTTATACACTATTAGTGAGAATGAAAATATTATTTTTATATATATGTAAAAAATCTGTCAGCGAACGACGGTATAACTACACGATTACCACAAACTGATTACAACTACTATGAGTTGTGACGTATTGTATAGAGTGTACAGAAGGAGTGAGTAAGTGTGGATTTACGCCGCTTTTAGCAATATTCCAGCAATCTCACGGCGGGGGACACCAGAAATGGGTTTCACATATTGTACCCATGAGTGGAATTGAACCCGGGTCTTCGGCCTGACCGCTTCAACCACAAGGCTAATTTTAATAAAATAAACGAACTGGTGTTCAGTAATGAGAACTTTGGTCATGTTCATGATGGGCAAAGGTTCCATGTGTATCACATGTTCAGTGTCAACACCTACGGAAACAAGCATATCATATAGATATTTGCTCCAAAACTGGCTTTGTGATTAAATAGTTATTGTGGCATTTTAGGTTTAGTGTTTAATGTAATATGTTTGTTTCCGCAACTAATATTTTTTAGCTCAGTCCCTCAGCCCGATCTGGTTGAAACCTATCATTCTATTGTCTGTAATTAGATGCATGTATATCAGGAAAGGATGAATTTTTAATTCTCAGAACCAGTCAATATTTCTGAAGCCTCCGATAATTTAAATATATGACTGCATAACAACAACCAGAACTGATATTCATATTCAATTGTTTTTATGTGTTGTGATGGAGATTATTTCATATATATTATATCCATTTCATAATGTCACAAGAATAAACTTTCTGCTGTAGTGACGGATATCCTGTACAACATATCCTTCGAAACATACCGCTGTTCGTCATATTTTGTAGAGAAATGTTTGTAAAAAATATAATAATTTTCAATACGTTCCAGAAAATACAAATAATCTCTCACATTGTAATCCATTGTTCTGAGAAACATTTGTGTCTGCTGAAGCAACGGGAGAAGAAACTTCACTATTTCCAGCAGAAAGGCATAAAACCTCTCCCTCAGTTCTCTTCAGGGTTGTTGCTTCGTATCTTCTACACCGAGGGTTAAGTCTAATCATTCCGGACAATGAAGGTAACTAACCAGGAAACTCGCCCCAGCGAAGGAACGCAAGCCACACTGACTCCTGATAAGTTACAGTCAGTCCAACCTCATTATACAAAATGTAAAATTTGAAATCGACCCTCGCCTACACTGCTATCTGACTCGTGACGATAGCGGATGCAGTGACGTGAGTATAACGCAATAACGGGTTCCGTCGTGATGTGGCGAGGGTTGCTCCCTCAGAGTGTTAATTATTTCACTTAACATTCACCAACACACATCAAATGAAGCAGTCACTGAATGACTCAGAGATGTTTTGGGGTTTTCACAAGTGTTTTTTGTCATTTATGTACATTTCGCTTACCCACTTTCTAAATACAAGTAGCGTACATTTAATGTATTTTTAACAACTCAACGACCTCATGTAGGATTCTTTAAAATAGACGAAAACTCCCACAGTTCAATATTTACAAAACCTGGTTAGGTCTTGATGAAATTAGTTCCAGAGTATTTAACAATCTCCGAAATCAACTTCAAGTGTGTTACGGGGTGTTGTTACGATGTGTTTCTTGCAGGTGAAGGAGTAAGTGCTTGGAGCCAATACACGCAAATAGGAATTTTCCAACGCGACCAAGTTACCTTCATTTTCTTGAGTAGAAGGCACATTGTCAACGGCATGATGCACACAGCATCTCTCATGTACATGTAAAACAAAATGGTGTTCGAACACAAAAAGTAAACCAATGTCAAGCATATGATAATTACTGCTAATGCAGTTTCTGTTACACATACTAGTGTATATCGAACGATTGTTTGAAAGTGACCCGTGGAGATGCGGGTAAACAGTGATCCTCCGTAACCCATGCTTGTCGTAAAAGGCGACTAACGTGATCGGATGGTCAGGCTCGCTCTGGGTTGACACATGTCAACATATCCTATTTGCGTAGATATATGTTCATAATGTTTATTACTGAATTGTCTGGTACAGACCCGAATGCATACAGACCCCTGCTATCTCTTCATTATCTCTATCTTTATTATTTTTGTCATAGAGTGAAGGGTAGTCAACGCTTTGCCATTTGGACAAGACATTTAGGTGGCACTAAGGGGAATCAAACAATCTATTTATGAAATCAATATGAAACATACCATATAAGAAAAAACATTAGGCGTTCATTCCACACATGAACGTCATGTATTGGATATTCTTCAGAAACCGATCACAATACTGAACACCGAGTAAATCAATCCTGTTTATACACAGTAGTGAAGGCGCATTGGCAAACAGATTACTTGAAAAAGTATTGATTACTGCTATTTGCTGCTGAACCATTGATTATTACACATGCAGCGATTTCTAATAGTTTACGTGTTGCATAATAATGTCAAGCAGCGAGTGTCTGGCAAGGAGCTCAAACGATGGAGTCGTCTCGTGTAAGAGACGCGATAACGAAAAAGGGAAAGAAAATTGTCTGTAAATATTAATCTTAGATAGTATCCCTGGGGTAGGAGGTATGCAGTAATGACTTATGAATCAATCAGAGAATGGAGAGTCAAATATGCTTTAACAACACATTTGTAACGTTCATGTGTGGTAGTCATGTGATCAAACAAGGCGACTGTATATGTCGGACCATCTAATACACAAACACACAAGTCGACGCGTTGTTTATTAGCCTACAGATCGTGTCTGAAAAGTAAAAGTTTTCCAAAAAATTAATAAGCATTCCTAACGGGTGAATTGTCAGTAAGGTGTCTTTTTATTCTTCGATTGGCGTTCTAGAAGTTGGTGATTCAAAAATGAAACATACAACTGTATGGATGATAACTTATTGCACAGAGCGACGTTTCGGTTATATTCTTACGTCGTTAGCCACCAAGTAGAAGAATATATTGCCATTTCTTACAAATTTGATATCAGGTATCCGGGTAGGGTAATAGTGGGTGAGGTACCCGAGTAGAAAATTTGTACTCGTCCCAGCCCTATCAGAAACAACTGGATATATATGCATCGTTCGTATCTGGAAAATGCAACAAAAGCCACGGCAGAATACAAAGATCGATTTGTTTTCCGATCCCACTGAAAGCAGAATATGAACAAACTTTAACAAAGAGCAGTAAACTCTAATCGCTCATATATAAGACCTATGTGGTTGGAAACGTGAACAAAAGCACCCTGCGGTCATCACTTGTGTACTATCAGGAGTAAAACCAGCTTTTACGCGATCGCTACTTCAGCTTCTTTGGGAGTGCCGTTTGAAATAGACATTTATGACAAGAGAGCAAACGGTGTTAATATCATCTTGTTCCAGATGTATGGAAAAAGGCGTTATATTGTAATATTAAGGGTGGGGAATCCCTTTCATTAACCGTGAACGTGAAGCCTGAGGTCTCCGTGGAAAATGGGTTGTTGCGGAGGTACAACATTCGGTTTTCATGTATAGTTGAATTCTCCCGTGTATATTGTTGCTTTCAGGTTTTGTCTTTAGGACCTGACATATATTTCTGAAAATACATTCTTCAGTCAACCAGCTGGGCTAAAACGCCTTTTGCTTTTATCTGGTATATCCGGCAAAGCTTACATTTCGTTTCCTTCGGCCATACTGTGCTAGTCATCCCTCTAATCTACGAAATATGACTTACATGTTGCTCAGGGTAGAAATTCATGATGTAAGTAAATTCTACTACCAAACAAAGCCATACGTCGCTAATGTGTACTGTAAATGCTTGCCCTTTGCTTAGATTATACACCTAGATCCTATTTTGTTTTAACAAAAGTGCTCCTGGACAAAATGTGCGGTAAAAAGTGACAAGGTTCATGATCGTTCTCAATAGGCAAAACACTTTGTATCGCACAGCACAGAAACCTGGAACAAAATATAGGAACACTTATGCTTTAATGTGATCTCTTATTTCTTACCCTCGGTGTATGTATCATAAATGTTTCCAAAAATCAAGTCAAAAAGAAAAAAACATAGGTACTGCTGCAGAGACCGAACCAGAGTTTTGACTGTTTTAACAAACAAGACACGAACTCAGCAACTTCATATAACTTTGTGGACGAAAATGGGAAAAAGACGCATATTCCTGTTCTTCGGTATTTACGAGCCCTGCTAACATCTTGATGAAATTAATTCCAGAGTGTTTAACAATCCTTGAAATCAACTCAAGAGTGTGATTGGGTGTTGGTACGATGTTTTTTCTTAGGTCAAAGAGTCAGCGATCGGCAACTCGGTCACCTTAATGCTTTGGAATAGAAGGTACATTGTTCATGGCATTATACACAACTCTGCACCACTGTATTAATAACCACAGACAACATCTATATCGACCGGCTGACTAAAGTAAGTCTGAAGAATACAAACTCTCTCTCTCTCTCTCTCTCTCTCTCTCTCTCTCTCTCTCTCTCTCTCTCTCTCTCTCTCTCTCTCTCTCTCTCTCTCTCTCTCTCTCTCTCTCTCTCTCTCTCCGAATCTACCCATTTAAGTTACATTTGTTTATTCGTTAGAATACAAGTACAGTACTGAATCGGGTCAGGACGAATCCAGTTATGAAAATTATTCTTGCAAATATCTAAAAATCGAAACTGAAAAATAATGTGCTGGGTTGTCAATGCATAATAGATCTGCAGAGTAATCCAATACTTTAAAGAATTTGAAACAGAAGTAAAGAATTGTGCACGCTTAGAAATCAAGGAATTTTTAGGAAGAATTAAGACGAAATCATCTACATTCTAAGACCTTGCACACATCTCCCTTATGAACGGTTATTCTTATGTAATAATGTGTAATGTTTGATAAACAAAAAAACCAAGAAGAACTACAAATGACGTGAACAATCCCAACTTTCAATCAACCGATTATAAATGACAACCATGTAATCAAATTAAGCGTTTTATATGTCGGGCCAATGTGACACCTCTTGAACTAGGTCAGTGTCTTATTCAGGATTTTTTGTCCGATATGAACTGGTTTGGAAAATTGCGTGATAACTTGCACTGAGGCAAGTTTTCCGCAAGCTATGCAGTGCGCTGGATCCATTTCCTGTCGACCAGTATCGGCAATTGTCTGATGAATATGGAGAGAAACATTGTGTCTGCCAATAAGAGATAGCACTGTCTTTCAGAGTGGAAGTGCATACAAATTCCTTTTGGTATTTTAGGAACAGGTCTGCGGTTAATCACGCCAGGTGTGACTGTCAGATAACACAGTAAGCTGGACTTAAATGTACGTTCGTCCGTGACAATGTGTTTGCATTATCCTTCCCTGCAGAATTTTTAACAGCATCAACCATATCACGACTTGATGCAAAACAATTAACTTAATTTACAAATCTGTGTTACGGCCCAATACCTCTCATCGCGATAAAGAGATTTTGATAGTTGACAAAATATCGATCCCGAGCTGCCGACCTTACGAGAGTGGGCAAACCTCCTCCTGCTCCAGCCCGTGAAAATGATGCAGCTAATATTTAGTAAGACGTTATTTTGTGATTTGAGTGACTGAGAGAGTTTAAATTTAACGTCACATCGGCAATATCTAGACAAGGGTGCATTTACTGATCACATCGGCGCGATTTTCAGCGTTGTGTCGCAGTAAGTGTTTTTGTCCGTAAGTCTATGTTTGTGGTCCCCAAACTACCTACAAACTAGTGTTCCGAGATTAATAAACGTCTATTAATAGTGTCTCCTGAATGAATGACGGTGACATCCTACGGCGTGGAAGTCTGGTAGTGTTATTCCCTGTTGACTAATGCTTAGTCACTGAAAATATTACATTCTGATGAAAAATAAGTCATCTATATGACTATTACAGGCAGATTGGAAAAGGAATTAATGTGGATCGGGTTCTAAGGGACAGGCTAGATCTTCAGCGGCGATGTACAAAAGACGTGAAAGAAAACTGGACTTGTTTTTTGCCTAACCATTTCCGGGATAAGACAAGAAGGCAAGAATAGTCGATAGTATCAGTTACTTTAACGTATGAAATGGAATGTTACTACTGGCAGGCACAGACAGACAGACAGACACACACACACACACACACACACACACACACACACACACACACATGAATCCTTGACATGACACAGTTGCTCCAATCACATGCACATTTCAATCCCTGTACCTCGTTTAGTTTCAGTAACTAGTTGACGCACGTGCAGAGTGCGTTTAATGCACATTACTAATGTTTAAATGAATTGGCAATTTCTAGATAAGCAAACCTCAGTGTTAAGTGTCACTAGTCTAAGTCCATCGCCTCATACTCTGTGTCTAACACTGCTGTCTGCAGTGTTCACCTATGCCTTGCTGACGTGTATTAAGGGCGCTAATTCAATAACTCTAACAAACATAATACACGTGGACTTGAGAATGTACATGAGTTATGATCACATACATGACACTTCTCAAAATACAACAAATTCAAATTTGGAAGTTTGTACACACGAAACGCTTGACTGAAAAAGGAGAGTTTAATCAAGAACGCTGATCAAACAGATATTATTTGTTAATAAGGTTATATGCATCTTCTTCGAATGAATAACTTATTGCAGTGTTTTGTAACTGAGTCAACTGAACACAGTGATCCAAACAATGTCGATCATTTCATTGGACAAATTGAATAATGCTCAAACACACAAGTCATCGTATTGTAAATAGAGCCGGCAGAATATTTCTGGAAGATGATCAGCCACCGTAAGCAAAGAACTTTTAGTAATGACGTTATGTTAACTTGCCGGACTACACTCATTCTTACCGTATCGTGAGATGTTGTAAGCGTAAGGTACAATGTCTACTTATTCACTTACGTTATACTGATTGGTTCGTGTAAGGCGTTATGTATATTTACCATATCATTTATTATTTCATACATTAATATTTCATCTTTGTGTACATTTTACAGTACTTCGTACCTCATAACTCTTTATAGAGGTGCTTTTTTGTACTGTATTTATTTTGTATTGTAGTGAGACTTTAATAAATGGTCTGTCTGTAAAGTTGAAAACAGTAGCCTCTTGTCTCCATGACATCCCCGCGACATAACAGATATGCGTCTCATTTTGAACAGGTGGTAATGATGTTTCATGATCGACAAAACAACATAAGATCCAAGATGATGATAATCAATAGTGACAACATTCACTTCATCAACAAAATTCCTTTCTAACACCACCCTTTTATTAACGATGATTCTACCCCAGGTTTGAACTGTTTTGGCCGAAGAGACAGAAAGCTTTGTCCAGAGTAACGATTTCATTATGTAAAGTGAATTCAGCAGATGATGTCAACATCACGCTGTCTTTTGCGGCATCAGATGACATTTGATGTGCACTGCTGTATCCGTTTCCACAGTAGCTTTTTCGGATTGGTAAAGACAGTATGTTTATCGGAAGCAACGCCGAAACACTTTGGGTGGAATAAGTGTTTGTCACTGTTGTCTTTAATACAGCCATCCTCCTCGTCCTGTCTAATGTACAGGTCCATCTCGCTGACACTCGGTCAGTTGCATGGGTGTAAGTGTCAAGTTTTTATCCAAATGATACACGCATCCACGCTAGAAAGTAAAAGCTAATGAAACAGGAAGCTGATCAAATTCAGAACTTTTTTGCGAGGCATGTTAGAAAAAAGACATTTTGAAGATGACAGCGTGAATGTGCCCGAAGAATTCTTCTGTGAAGTCGAAGACTTTCTAAAAGATTGGGATGCACACGTCGGACCTGGAGGAAGATTAGTTGCCATGATAAGAGATGATGAGTCTCTGCACTCGGTCGGTGCTGCTTGACTTCGTTTGCTCGTACTTGCCTCAAAATGTTTTCCCCATTTCCATTTTTTTTTTATGTCAAGAAAACAAACAATTCCACACGTGGTGACTATATATTGTCAGGAACATGCTGCAAAAATAGACACCGACACCCCATCTTTGAGTTATTGTGATGACGACATGTATATCCACAAAGTATCTTCTACTGCACGTCAACAAATCAGACGAAATTTAGTAAGTCAATAAAACACGACAGAGCATTTACCTACCAGAAGGATAATGCTAGAACAGTGACTGTTTGTGTTAACTAAATTCATTATATATGGCAAGTTCCCGCTTCTACCGCCGCTCGATGGATTTACTTCCTGAAATGGATTTTCCGTGTTTCTTCACAAAGAAGGGGCCCCTTACCTATCTCCCGTGTTTGAACTTCTGTAATTGCATAGTAAATAATTGATGATGTTATATAAAACGAGCGTCGGACTAGACACACGATCTATAAGATAGACTCTAAGACATCTAAGAGCTACACAGACTTGCACAAGCAGGTACACATGGGTTGTTGATCCACGAGACAGATCACTTTGATTATCAAACAGGGATCGCTCAACGTGTCCATGTTTGAAAATGTTCAGACCCGTCCCTGTCATCCATCTACGTTTAGAAGATAAGAAATCGTCTGCTGAGATCATGGTTCAAATGAGACATCATCTTTTCTCTTCACTTTACGTATCTTTCTGTTGTTTTCAGATATGATGTATTGTAATATTGTAGATACTAGAAAATAGAAATTCTGTCACTGATGCACATACGCAGGAATTGTTTGTCAGGATATACGT
Source organism: Haliotis asinina (assembly GCF_037392515.1). Classification (NCBI taxonomy): domain Eukaryota; kingdom Metazoa; phylum Mollusca; class Gastropoda; order Lepetellida; family Haliotidae; genus Haliotis; species Haliotis asinina. Next base: position 53,890,085 of record NC_090288.1, read on the forward strand.
ATTTCCACCCTGTTGTTTCTCGGTCATCATCAGAAAGCAATACAGTATTTACTCAAATCCACGGCTCCTACAAAGCGGCCTCCAAGTATTGCACAATGTCAGTTTTAAAATGAACCACAACCGTTAATGAATTACCAAACACTTTTGGAACAAGGGACCATTTTGTAAGTACCCATAGCTTCTCCGACCAGTATATATCAGCCTATCATTAAACAAAAGACAAACGGTCTAACGCGCGACTGTGTTCCCGTTTCTGTAGTGCCCAATCATACATGGGTCATCTTATAAGGTCTGCTTGAGTTGAGAAATGTGAATGCAGCCAAACCAAATTTGAGTGATTAGTTTTAAAAAGTCACAATACATCAATGTAATATAATCATAATGGATAATTATCACAATCCATTTGATGCAGATAACATAATCAAATTGGAACTTCATGCTTACATCAGTTTTGACTGACATGCTGGACCACTACAGCCATGAAAGAGGAACTAGGTGCTGTCACGCGATATACTCCATGGAAAGTCGATGCCCATTTTTGTAACAACTGTAACATCCCGCAATTAGTCACAGGACTAACTGTTTATTTCAATCTATTGCCCAGCATGCATATTAAACGGAATACGCAATATCTTAAATGCAAGCTGAACATTGTTTGCTACTTAAACACAATTATTCTCTCAGATACCCAAACGTATCTTGCGCAATCATTGCATTCTTCAGTGAACAGAACATAGCTGCCTATAGAAAGAAATACATCCTCTTCCAAAATATTGTCATTATTCATGTCTATAAATTATTTATTATCAGTGCCGGTATTTTCAAGTGTTTCATGGGAAGTTAATCCAGAATAGACCACATGGCTGAGAACAGTCTCCAGATAAAACATTAGTCAGTTTGTCAATTAATCTAGAATGATTAAGTGTTGTCTGTGTCATTTCCAACAGAACGCATAAGGTTATTTTAGGTTTTCAACAATTCAGAAAAGATGGATTACATGCAATGGTGTTTATTATGTATGGTGGTACATCTTTGGCATTTACACAGTGCATAAGAGTAAAGGAGAACTTTTATTAATGCAGAATTGAGGCACTATAACACACCCTCAAGTGACTACAGCGGACGACGTTTGGTGAGGTTTATGTACTGTTTACAAACGGATTCTCACCACAGACATCAGCACTTCACAACGAAGCTCCCGAGACCACAGTAATAACGCTATTATAACCAAGACCAGATGATATGAAGTGTCACTGTTGTTAGACCTCTTTTACTGTTAGTGCAGGGGCTGGTGTAATTCAGTGGAAATTACGTGTTAATTGTTGGAACCAATAGTAATTGTAATCACTATTGTGAGTGGATTTCGAAAACAAACGTGGTTTGATATGTTCTGTTTCCTATACGTGTCGTTGTTGGGTGATTGAATATGAGTTTCCAAAATTGCTTGCAACACCATTTCCACAAAAAGTACATGCATTTTCATAAACCTGTCACCACTTGGCCATGTAGCGTAGCAAATGTAGCTGATAATGCTTGAAAAAACTCGCTTAATCCAATTTCAGTTTGGAGACATCAAATATGACAAAATCATATAAAATATATATTCAGAAGTTGCCGTTTCTACATCGGACACCAGCATAGTAAGTACTGGCCTATATTAATGGATTATTCAACTACTGTATAGTCCCATTACATGACATGTGATACCATGACACACAGTAACAGTACCCAGAAACTGTTAACGTGACGAGCATATTGTCATGCACAAGTGTCAAATCAGACCTGGTAGTACAGTCAGAATGGCTCTCATATCTGGGTACTTAGATAACATAAGCCAAATCTGCAGTCTATATAAACAAATGTATCAATACAAGATTGACAAGTTATACCACAGTGAACAGATAACTAGATATTACATGCGGGGTATGTACGTGCAACATATAATGCACTAGTATATATATTTCAACTTTCACAAGGGCTTAGAATTGTTAGTAACTTGTATGTGCCATTGAATCCGTCACTACCCAGCAAGAGAAAAACATGTTGCTGAAATATAAGCTTCCAAATTATGTGACATACAAACACGAGCATGTGTTCTGTGCATTTGTTTTCTTAATTTGGAAACAGGAAAACATCTCTCGCCTGCACAGCCATCTCGATCCATTCACAATAACATTTACTACTACAAGCACTATTGTGTAATTATCCTTTAATATTCTATCACCATACAAAACATGAGTACCTTGATTCATTCAACTCTACATTTCGTCTGTGTAGATATACATGTATTTTGTATTATACAAATACTATTCAAGAAAGGCTTTCGCTCGTCTCGCATGCCCCGAGTCGATTCTCCAAATGGGAATGACATGTGAAGCCCACTTCTGGTGTTCCCCGTCGTGATATGGCTAGAATATTGCCACGAGAGCCGTACTATACTCACTATCAAAAGTAAGCCCGTTTTGAGGGTTGAACGGTGTTGTTGATTCGGTGTCGAAGAACGAACTTGAACGCAAACATAAACAATGTTTAATGGTTTTATCGCTGATGATTGTCGTATTGAGCGTTACCACATGGAACGCAACCAAAAGCCGGAAGTACTGCCCTTCACGTGCAAAACATGAGTACAATCTATGACTATGAAAGACCCAAAATGCATCTCGCAAATTCACCCGGATTCTTGCAAATACTGTTTGAGAAAATGGAATGCCTTAACGGTTCCGACCTAAATATTGATGTTGGGCGATTGCGAGCTGGACGGTTACCACATTTCCTTCACTCTTTTGAGTGTATGATGCACACAGTATATCTCATATTCCTGTAAACCTAAACGACGTTCATCACAAAAAACCCGAACTCATTCTAATTAATTTGTCACATTTAAATTCAGTTCAGGAAACATGCCACGTCGACCATGGTCAGCCGTCTGATGGAGCACAGACCCACAGCAGGTGAGTCAGTGAGTTCAATTGTATCGTCACATGGGCGATATTTCAGCCATATCGTGACGAGAACAATAATTATTACGTTTATACACAACAGTTAATGGTAAATTGGAGAAGAGTGTCAACGGACATTAAAAGAACTATATTATCACACTTTCGAATCTAAAATTAGTAATTAAATCTAATCCAGTTTAACTATAGAACAACTACTGAAGGTAGATTACTATACTAGTGACGAACCACAACAGGTAATCAGATCAGAGCGGACGCACATAATCTCAATTACGAAAATAATTCTTGCATTCTTCTCAAATTCGAAACTAAACATTTGTAATATGAGGGTTAATCAGAAAACATTTTTCCCCAGTATTCGCCAGGTGCCAGTGCATGAAAACACCTAATCGGTAATACTGTAGAGATTTTGAAAGAGAAATAAAGAATTTAAAGGTTTAGACATCCACTGTTTTGTTTTGTATGTACGACTACTGAGTGAGTGAGTGAGTGAGTTCAGTTTTACGCCTCACTCAGCAATATTCCAGCTATATGACGGCGGTTTGTAAATAATCGGACCAGACAATCCAGTGATAAACAACATGAGCATTGATCTGCGCAACTGGGAACTGATGACATGTGCCAACCAGGTCAGTGAGCCTGACCACCCGTTAGTCGCCTCTTACGACAAGCACAGTCGCATGGGTTGTTGTATGCCTATTCTTTCCCTGGACCTTCACGGGTCTGTACTGAAATTTAGATCTAAATTTATTTTACATCAGTTATATTTACCACAGGGTCTGGTTCATGGCAAGAACACTGCTGTGATTCCGGTGACGACCTCTAGTGATAAAACGTCTTCAATCTTGACTATATTGAAAACAGACAAACAGTATTGAACATTGTGAACAAAGCTTTTCATCAGTTTCAGGATTCATCTGGTAGGAGGTATGAAGTAATGTTTAACATTTTATTGATCAGAGAGCGGAAAATGAAGGATCATCTGAATAATCTGTACTGCCCAAGTCCACCATCTGTGAATGATAGTCATGTCATCAAATTAACCGGTCTTTTTTGTCGGGTTGACATGACCCCACTAAATTCTGGTCACTGTCTTTCTCAGGATTTTTGTTCGAGATGAACTGGCTTGGAAAATTACGTGATAGATTTCAATGAGGCAAGCGTTCCGCATGCAATGCCAGATGCTGGACCCATTTCCTCCCGATCGACTTCGATGATTGTCTTATGAATATGGAGAGAAACATTGTGTTTGCCAGTGAGAAATGGCATTGTCATTCAGAGTGGAAGAGCATACACGTTCCTTTTGGTATTTTGTTAAGAACACATTTGTGATTAATGACGCCAAGTGTGACTTCAGAGAGCACAATAAGCTGGACTTGCGTTTACGACAGCGCGTGAAAATATGTTTGAATTAACCTTACCATCAGAATTATTAAAAGCATCAACCATTTCATAACTTGATGCAAAACAGATTTATTTTACAAGGCTGTTTTACGACTCAACACCACTGATGGTTGTAATGAGATTTTGAAAGGTGACAAAATATCCCGATTTAATCTCAAGATCACCCAGCAAACTCTTAATGCTGCTGCCAATGAAAATGGAGTCAATATGTAGTAAGACTCAATTTTGTGTTAATGGTCACGTAGACCAGAGTTGTGCCTCATTAATAATTACGACCAGCTGGCCTTTTGTTTCATATCTCTTGGTTTGTGAGCCCCGTAGTAAAAGTCTATCGATTGTTTCCATGAATGAAATTTAAACCGTACCATGGAAGGTTGGTAGTTTAATTTACTAACACTTACGCGCACCCAGCAATATTTCAGCTATATGGCGGAGGTCTGTAAATAATTTAGTCTGGACCAGACAATCCAGTGATCAACAGCACGAGCCTGACCACACGATCCCGTTAGTATAGTCGCCTTTATGGCAAGCATGGGTTGCTGAAGGCCTGTTCTACCCCGGACTCTTACGGGTCAGAAAATATTTACATCCTGATGTGTGCAATTAGTACACGAACACACGCACATACGTTATAAAAGTGAAGATAATAGTGCGATATCAGCCCGTTTCATCTCACGTTATAATACGCCTGACAAGAGTTTTCATAACTTGGCTTAAGGCGCCATTAATATTAAATCCAAAACTTGAAAAGGCCGTAGCTGTGATCCTTTGACATATACCATAGGCCATGGGCAGAACTTCTTGATAATGACACCTTTGGCCTAATCACACGAACACTGCATTCCCTATCCCTCATCCTTCATTTTCAATAAGTAGTCCACGCACTACTAGAATATGTTTCATGCAAATCAGTCCTGTCTAATGTTTGTGTTAATCGGCAGTTTTACTTTCACCAGCTCAAGTTCATCACCTCATTGCTATCTAGAGTATTCACCTGTGCCTTGCTAAGAGTGGTAGCAGTGAATGAGTGAGATTACATTTACGCCGCTATATGGCGGAGGTCTGTAAATAATCGAGTCTGGACCAGACAATCCAGTGATCAACAACTTGAACCATGCGCTGTCAGTTTAAGTTTGGGCCGTCCGGATCAACGCACCTAGCGGATTAGTGAAGGGAAGATAATTAAAAAAAGATCGCCCATTTCAGTAACACTAATCCACACAATACGCTTTCATTTGAGATTCAAAACACTGCACATTACACAGGAGTTTTCATAAGGTACGTACCACGTCTAAAATGACAACACATTTAAATACAAGTCATAATTCCATTGGAGAGAAGGAGTTACAATTCATCGAGTGTATATCGTCACATCGGCATTAGGTCAGGAATACCGTGATGAGAGCAATTAACTGTTACACACAGTAATTTATGGTAAATTATATAAACCTGTCTACAAATAATTCCATTCGAGGTTAAAATAACCAAAACGTCTGGGCAGTGGAAAGGCCAGTCAAAAACGTTGTTCAAACAAATAACATTTTGTTCATAACCTTATAGGCACTTGTTGAATTGTCGACTAGAGAGCGTATGTGTGTGTGCTGCTGTCAGTCATAAATGAGTCACTGGAAGACAGTGCTTCATCAAATCCGTACAATGTTGTTAAATTAATCAGCCACCGTAAACCACGGACTATAAGACATGATGTAATGTTAAATAGCTTGCCTAGATACATCGCATGTGTTTCCTATGTGCGGTACAATTAAACTAGTGTTCTTTTTTATTCATTTACTGAGGCATAGGAAAGTACGTATCTACAACATCTCGAAAAAAACCCAATAAGTGTATCACTCTCAACAGGTGCTGATGGATTAATCCATGACGGACAAGTCAAAATTAGAGTCACGATGATACACACAATTCATTCCATAAACAAAAGCACGTTTTGTCTTTCCCCGTTTATAGACGGTGGTTTGACCCCATGTTTTCACTGTGTGGTGGATGAAAACGAAAACTCTGTCCAGAGTAACGTCAAACCCAATATTTACTTAGCCGTCATGATGAGGTTCTGCTTCGGCGATGTCGTATCGGCCATAGTTTCTACACACACTCCTTTCTCTTGAAAAGTGAAAATCCACCATTTTGCATCCCATGCCATAGACCGATTACAATCAAGCACATTTTGCTTGAATGTGTTGAGGTTTCTCTTATTAGAGAGCGTTTTCATGACGATGTTTCTACTTTATATGCACTTTTTAACAAAGTTTCTAGACACTTTTTTAGCATAATCAAACTATATGAAAACTGATATTAGCTTTTATTGCAGAGATCAGTTTTTACCCTTGCATATAATACTTAACTGATATTTTAGTGATTTCCAACATTACTTTTATTATTTTCGGTGTGTTGTACAACGAGAGGCCTTTTCTCGCCGCGAATAGCTGCAATATTGCTGATGCGGCGTTAAGCAGCATTCATTCCAGAGTAACCATTGTATTATGTAAAGTGCCTCCAGCAGATGATGATGATATAGGATATTTATATAGTGCACATAACCATTCTCAAGGCGCTGGTATTTTTCCCTCGATCACTGGATGTCAATCTCAACGTCACATCGTATTATCAATCTCAACTCCCTGGGAAGAATGAAAAGTCTTGCTGCCACTAGGTGCACCGAGTTTTATTGTGGCTCTCTCATCCTGACGAGGTACCCATTCACAGTTGGCTGAACTGAGACACATAGTCACAGTACTTTGTCCACGTTCACTGCACGTTGCCGTACCCGCACCTAGGTGTTTGCACGTATTCATGTGGCCACCATCTGGTCATATACCAACGGATTCGTGGGTTCTTTTATGTGCACAGGGTTGTGTACTGTACACGAGGGGTTGTGACAACACTGAAAGAGATTTTAACACCCGGTCACAGGTAGGCTCGATCCCGACATCTCAGCCTCGCCGGATCACTTGCCTGGCGCCTTGGCCAACTCGCCCACCACACTCCCCATGATGTCAACAACATACCAGTCTTACGTTTGCAGCATCAGATGGCTTTTGATGTGGACGCATGTATGTATTACAGTCACTACTTCGGATTGGTAAAGACAGGATGTTCACTTTGGTTTGAGGCTGCCGTCTCTATTACACCTATGACACTCAGTCAGATGCATGTGTGTAAGTGATATGTTTTTATCCAAATGATGCACGAATCCATGTTACAAAGTAAAAGCTAATGGAACAGGAATCTGATCAAATTCAACGTCTTTGTGAGGCATATTAGAAAAAAGAACTTTTTGAAGATGACTAGAATGTGCCCGAAGGCTTTTTCTGTGAAGTTGTAGACCTTTTTAAGAGGTATGATACACATGTGTTGACCATCGAGGAAGATTAGTTGCCACTTGAGTGATGATGAGCCTCTGCATCCGGTCGGTGTTCCTTGACTTTGTTTGCTGGTACATTTCTTTTGTCGTCTATTTGGAAAATTGACATTCCAAATTCCATGTGTGTTGACAATATATTTTGAGGAAAAGTCCGCAAGCTGGACACCGACACACCATCTTTGACTTTGAGAACATAATTATAATGACAGGTATACCACAAATTATTATCTATTGTCAACAAATAAGGCGAAATGTAGTAAGTAAGTCAGTAAAACATGACAGAGCATTTGCTTGCAAGAAGGCTAATGACAGAACAGCAACTGTTTGTGGTAACTAAGTTCATTACAGTTCGCCCGACCCTCGATGGATTCACTTTCTGAAATGGATTTTCCGTGTTTCTTTACAAAGCAGGAGCGCCGGCGTCTTTGCATCCCTGTTTCCCGTGTTTGGACTTCTGTAATTGTAGGGTAAATAATTGATGATGTTATATAAACCCAGCGTTGGACTAGACAAACGATCTATAACGTAGACTCTATATGGCATCCGAGTGCTACACTGCCTGATACAAGAAAATCCACATAAGTTGTTGGTGCATAAGACTGACCCCTTTGATTGTCAAACAGGGATCGCTCAACATGTCCATGGTTGGAAAATGTTAAGACCTGTCCCTGTCATCCATCTATGTTTAGAAGATAAAAAAAACGTCTACTTTGATCTTCACTTTTGACGTATCACAAAAAATATACACAGTCAATGTCTCTTTTTCTCTGTATTTATTTTCAGGTATTTCGTAATGCAACCAATTTAATGGTATGTTGTTGATACTAGACACTATCTGCAAAAACAGTTATTGTTTGAAGCACTCATAACATAGGTGCGTCGTTGTGGAGACAGTAACAAGTGTTGTTGTTCTTGATGCTGTGCTTGAATACCATACTGCTTGTGTACAAGATATTGTATACCAAGTAGTCTGTGTCGTGCTTTTTGAAATTGTCTACCCCCTTACAACCCTTACTGTTACTGATGCACGTTATCCGTGAAATGGTACTTTAGAGTAACACGTGGCATGTCGAATTATTGTTTGGGAGGATAAGCGTACACATAATACGCCGCATGTCCCTTTTGACAGCACCGTGATTAGCAAGATTCATAAAAAGCATGATAAATATGCGGACCTCGCCTTTGAAATGTCTCGCTTGTATCCCAAGTACACTGTCGTCAGGCTCCCCATTGTTCTCGGTGTCCTTGGTTTGGTACCTCCTGATATCTTGACGCAGATCAGGAGAGTGCCCTGGTTCTCCACCGGGAGCACAGTCCTTCAGACAATATGGGCAATACAGAAGGCTGCAGTGTTGAGGAGCCTCCATATTCTCCAGAACGTTCTTGGTGGGTTCGACTAGGCAGTGTTTCCTGGGAGAAGTCCCATTCGCTCACTGGGCTGCCTGTAGTGGGTGCGAGGACCCTGAACTGATGATAAGCTTGACCAGCCTGACTGTGCCAGGATCACCCGAAACCTCTCTGCTGCATTTCTATCTTAATCTGTAAAACATAATAGTGCATATTTATGATGCGCATAGACGAATGCTCTTGGTGCTACATAAGTTCATTAAAATACATACATAAAATATACAGAGCAAAGAAAATTGCAAAGAATAGGTGCATAGTACATGAACAACAAAGGCTAGTGATGGCAATATTCGGCATAGAGGTAGGTTTTGAGATTTGATTTAGAAGAGTCCAGAGATTGAGACTGTTTGAAGTCAAAGAGGATAGAGTTCCATAAGACAGGGAAAGTGTAGGAGAAAGTTCTGCAGTTAAAGGTTTTTAATTTGTAGTTGGGCACTGTCAGAAGCTTTTGCCGCTGTGAGCCAAGTTCACGAGATGGACTAATAGTTGATCAGATGTGCAATGTAGGGTGGAGACTCTCCGTAACGTGTGTTTAGTTTTACGCCACACTCAGCAATATTCTAGCCATATGGCGGAGGTCTGTAAACAATGGAGTGTGGACTAGAGAATCCAGTGATCAACAACATGAGTGTCGATCTGCGTAATTGGGAACCGATGACATGTGTCAATCAAGTCAGCGAGCTTGACCACCCGATCCCGTTAGTCGCTTCTTACGACAAGCATAGTCGCCTTTTATGGCAAGCATGGGTTGCAGAAGTCCTATTTTACCCCTGGAGCGTCACGGGTCCCGGGCCGTACAGGGACTTGTGTGTGAGGTAGAGTGTCTTGAATTGAATCCTGGTTCTCACGGGTAACCAGTGGAACTGCTTTATAACTGGGTAATGTAACTGTGTTTGGAAGTACATGTACGGCTGATGATGCGGGCGGCTGTATTTTGGGATGTTTGTAGTCTGCCGAGTAGAATGTCTGGGAGGTCAATGTAAAGACTGTTACAGTAATCTTGTCTGGTGAGGATTAGAGTATGGACAAGGAAAGGAGCAGATTCTGTGGTAATTAGAGGACGGATACTGCCAGTCATCCCAAGATTAAAGTAGCATGTTCTGATTGGGTTGTTTATCTAGACTTCCATAGACAAACTGGGATCTAGGAGTATTCCAAGATGCTTCAATGAGTGTGATACTGTAATGTCTGTGCAATAGATACACTGACTTCCTGAGTTGCTGTTTTGTTCCAACAAAGAGCGCCTCTGTTTTGTCCTCATTAAAGTTTAGTTCATTAGAACTCATCCATGTCTTCAGAACACCTATGCAGTATGAGAGTTTGGCAAGGGCTTCTCCAGAACTCATCGGGTGAAAAGAGGTGTAAAGTTGTATATATCATCTGCATTAAAATGATGCTGTGCACAGTGTTAGATATATTACCAGTGCAGAGGGCAAACAACACAGGACCCAGTACAGAACCTTGTGGTACACCGTGCGCAAGTGTTATGTTACCTGATCTGACATCGCCTGTCAGTATGAACTGTGGCTGCAAGAGTATTCGTACTTCCACCCAATTGTTTCTGGGACAATAGTTCATCTTCAGCAGGCAATTGAATAGGCACTCACATCCGCTGTCCCAATAAAGTGGCCTCCAAGTATTGCACAATGTCATTTTTAAAACGAAGAACAACTCTTAATGAACTAGCAAAGACTTCTGGATCAAGGTACCATTTGTTAAGTACTCCAAGCTTCTCGGGTCACTACGTACCAGCCTCTCATTTAAGTAAAGACATAGGGTCTAGTGCGCGAATTGCCCCTGTTTCTGCAGTGCCTAATCACACGTGGTTCATTTGAAAAGGTCTACTAGGGGTTATCAATGCGACTGCAGCCAAACCAATTTTGGGTGATTAGTTTTAAAAATCGCACATCACAACAACACATATAACATCACAACAATAACAGGATATCTAACAGAATCCATTTGATTCAGTTTACATGATAACATAATCAGACGGGAACTTCATGTTTACGTCACGTTTGACTGACAAACATTCTGTCCGATGTTTATGACTCAGATGCATGTGATATTGCATGGCTTAACTGGACCGCTACGATCAAAGATGGACTAGTGGCAGTCACGCGATTTGCCTCAACGTTGGATGTTCATTTCCGTACAAATTTGTAACATCCCGCCATTAGTCACAAGACTATACTAAAAAGCTGTAATTTATTTGATCTATCGGCCAGCACGAATGCCAAACCGAACATGCAATATTTCAAATAGACACTGAATATTGTATGCTAATTAGACACAATTACACAAAGAAAGATAGACACCAAACGGATCTTGCACAATGATAACATTTTTCAGTGAAGAGAGCATAGCTGTTGGCAGTGCTGGGTTTATGAAGTGGTTCTCAGGAGGTTAAATCCACAATAGGCTCATAGATAAGAACAGCCGCGAGATAAAACATTAGTCGATTTGTCAATTAACTCAGAATGTTAAAGCGTTGTCTATGTCATTGCCAAAGGAAGGTGTGAGGATATTTTAGGTTTTCAAATATTTAGATACGATGTATAACCTGCACTGATGTTTATCAAGAGGTAGTACATCACTGACATTTACCTGGTGCATTAGCTTAAATACGAAACGTTTATTAATGTAGAATTATAACACTATAGCACACTCTCAAGGGACTAAGAGGGAACAGGTTTGACGAGGTTTCTATACTGCTGACAAGGGATTCTCTATACAGACACAAGTGAGCGGTACATAACGATGGTCCGGAGACCACAATAGTAATGCTGTTATAACAAAGACCGGACCATATGCAGTATCACTGTTGTCGGACCCTTTGCACTGTAATCAACGGACATTCATTCTATCTCACTGTCGTATCTACATTTCGGTGTGCTCGCCATATACCAAATACCGCAATCACGCCAGACAGAAATAATGAGATTTGTCACAGTTGTTGGAAGGCTTGTTTTGTAAGTGATAATCTCACCCTGCTTTGTTTTGCATCTACATTTCAGTGCACACATCGCAGCTGGTTACGTTACAGTCGTAAGAACATTTTCGACAACTTTCATTGCAATATGCGTCTGTCGTTGAAACGTGTTATCTGAGGAGTTGATCGTCACGCCAAACATGAACGCCAATGAACCATTAAATTGTGAAAGCGTGTATATAATTATTACCAAATATAAATATAAATTAAAAATTGAATATAGATTCGGCAGAACCTATTTATTGCCTAATTGCAGTTATTTCATCGTGCGTTTACCTTGTGGAAAAAAACAAAGATATACATAAGACATTTGTACTCTCAATTGCCGCCAAATCGTCGCATGTCGATGCAAGTGTCGGCCAACCGAATAGGTGAACCATGATTCTTCCTGACACAAACAGTTTCTCTCTCATTTCCCTTTCCTGATGTTTACGGACATCACAGACTGTCACCGTGTACGTTTACGTGTTGTTTATTCGACTGGATGAGGCAAAATAGCTGCCGGAGAGAGACAAAATCCTTTAGGCGAGAATTCTCTCATGCCTACTTTGCCCCTTTCCAGACATTTTTGTTTAAAATCCGGCAAAAAGTAACGACATTTATCAGCAAAGTAAGTAGAATGTACACTACTATCCCCCTTCAGTGCCACACACAATCATGCCTACGTACGTAATGCAATACAGGACCACAGAAAATACCAATTTCACAAGTAGCTTCAAGAATAACATTCGGTATTCTTGGGCAAAATATTGAGTGCTCCCTAAACGCATTGTTCCAGTGCTCGGAACAGAAACAAGTACATGAGAATCCTCTGGCGCTTAACCGTCCCCAAGATAGCTTCATTTTTAGGAAGATAAGGTATATTATTCAAACCATGATGCACTCAGCATGTTTGATGTACGTGTTAACCCAAACGATTTTCGTCATAAACGAACTGATTCTAATTTGTCATATTCATATTCAGTTCAGGAAACACGCCACGCCGATAGAGGCCATGCCCTTGTTTTTATTTGCATCATAAGCCAATGGTTTTAGGGAACGCAGAATATTGGAATTCAAAGTGGAAGCGTATGTCAGTTCCTTTAGGTGTCTTGAGGGACACACATGTGGTTAATGACGCCAGATGTTACTGTCAGATAGGGCAATAATCTGCACTTACATCTACGTCCGTCCGTGAAAATATGTTTGCATTATCCTTCCCAGCAGAATCAGCATCAACCATATCATGACTTGACGCAAAACAAGTAACTTAATTTACAAGGCCGTTTCACGACTCAACATCACTCATAAAGTGAGACAAAGAGAGTTTAATAGCTGACAAAATATCGCGATTTAATCTTAACAAGCTGACGGCCTTACAAGAGTTCGCAAAACTCGTCATCCTGAAACCTGTAACATATTCAGGAAAACTCTTTCTCGTGTTTGGACCCCGGTAATAACCAGACCCAGTAGGTCACTGTTTCGTTTCTCTTGGTTTGTAAGCACCATTCTGAGTACAAAGGTGTGTTTCACGATAAATAACCGTCGATAACTTGTGTCTTCTGAATAGATGACCATCCCGATTTAATCTTAACAAGCTGACGGCCTTACAAGAGTTCGCAAAACTCGTCATGCTGAAACCTGTAACATATTCAGGAAAACTCTTTTTCGTGTTTGGACCCCGGTAATAACCAGACCAGTAGGTCACTGTTTCGTTTCTCTTGGTGTGTAAGCACCATTCTGAGTACAAAGGTGTGTTCCACGATAAATAACCGTCGATAAATTGTGTCCCCTGAATAGATGACCATGACATCCTGTGACCTGGAAAGTTGGTACTTCGATCAGCGCTTGAATAACGCTTAGCCTCTGAAAATATTACATACTGATTGGAAAAACAAGTGTATATGAATGAAGTATAGAGATGGATTAGAGGGGAAAGTGATATATAGAAGGGAGTGAGATGGAATTGATCTCTGGCTGCAACTTCATACCCAAAACGTAAACATATACTGTGCATATTTTACCTTTTCGGGGGTAAAACAAAAATGGTCCTCTCGGAGTTCACATGTTAAAAACGTGGCCCTGAATATCAGTGTATAGTTAGTACAGACACTCACGTACGTAATAGTACAGACACGAAAGCATATACGCACATGTTATACAGGTGAAAATAATAGTTCGACATGAGCCTGTTTCACCAGATGTTATTATACACTTGTTACATAACCTGCTTAAAACCGCTGTTAATACCTCTGTAAATACCATCTCTCAAACTACTTGGAATGGCCGTAACTGTGAGCCTCTCAGTAGCCATTAGATATCGACACATGTGCTATAGTTACATGACCATACTTATTTGCTTTCTTTGTCCCTCAACTTTTACCTTCACTAGTCGACACACTAACAAAAAGTGTTTTAAGCAACTAGTGTTTCACTGATTGACAGCTCATAAACGAGCAAACGTCGGTGTTTACTGTCACGAGTCCAAGTTCTTTATGACTGCATTGCTAGCATCTGTGTCCACCTTTTGCGCAGTTTTAGTACCACTTGCATACACAATACGTGTTCATTCAAAATTCGAAACACAGTATACTGGAAATGAGTTCTGATGAGGTAACAATATACATAGCACTTCTCAAAGGAAAATATATTTGTTCTCAGGGCATAATTTTTAGTTTCCATACTCGCACACTTTTGTCCCAAAAAGGAAAGCTCAATTAAAATTGTTATTCAAACAAATAATATTTGTTCATAACGTTATAATAAAATATCGACTAAACAGCGTACACTTGTTGTGGTTCTTCACACACGAGCCACTTGAACACAGTGCTCTTCACATCCGTAAGTCTAGATCACTTAAATTGAAGATAGTAGTCAAAGACTCAAGTCATCACCTTGTAAATACAACCGGCAGAATCTATGCAGCATTGAGTGAAAGGATTCACAGAGGATAATCAGCTACTGTAATCAATCAGGGACTGTCAGTAGTGAAGTAATGTTATTCTTCTTGCTTAGATGGGCCTATAACGTATGGCATATGTTTCCTACGTAACTTACAATGTGCACTAATGCATTTCCTTATTCATTCATTAAGGCTTAGAGACATACACCTCGCGTCTCCATAACGAAACCGTTAGTGCATCACCCTCAACAGGTGTTCATGAATTAGCTCATAATGGACAAAACAACATTAAAGCCATGATGATAATCAATAGTTGCACAATTCATCCCATACACAGAAAATCCGTTTGTCTTCGATCTTTTATTGACGATGATTCGACCCACGTTTTAACCGTTTGTTCGGAGAAAATATGCTGTGTCCAGAGTAACGATTTGATTATGTAAAGTGAATGCAGCAGATGATGTCAACAGCATGCCAATCTTAAGTCTTTAGCGGCATCAGATGACCTTTGATGTGCTCGTCTGTGTCTATTTTTACCAAAGCTACTTCGTATTAGTAAAGATAGGATGTTTATCGGAACCAACGCCGAAACACTTTGAGTGGAATTAGTGTTTGTCACTGTCGTCTTTAATACAGCTATTCTTTATTCCTGCTCGACCTATCTAATCTACAGGTCCATCTCGTTGACACTCGGTCAGATGCAGGGGTATAAGTGTCACGTTGGGATCCAAATGATTCACGCATCCATGTTACAAAGTAAAAGCTAATGGAACAGGAAACTGATCGAATTCAGACCTTTTTTGTGAGGCATGCAAGAAAAAAGAACACGTTGAAGATGACAAAGTGAATGTGCCCGAAGGCTTCTTGTGTGAAGCTGAAGACGTTTTAAAGGTTGTGATGCACATGTGTTGGTCATCGAGGAAGATTAGTTGCCACTTGAGTGGTGACGAGCCTCTGCATCCGGTCGGCGCTACTTGACTTTGTTTGCTGGTACTTGGCTCAAAATATGTTCCCCATTCACCTTTCTGTTTTCACGTCTTCAAATATTTGGAAAAATTAAATTCGAAAATCTCATACGTGTTGACACTATATTTTCAGGACATGGTGAAAAATAGACACCGACACACCATCTTTCAGGAATGTGCATAAAGAACAGATGGCACCATACATATCCACAAATAATGTTCTACTGCGAGTCGACTCATCAAGCGAAATTTAGTAAGTCAACAAAACATGACAGAGCATGTGCAAGCAAACCTACAAGAAAGATAATGCCAGAACAGCTACTGTTTGTGTTAACTCAGTTCATTTTCGAAAGGATAGTTTCGCGCATCGGCAGACGCTCGAAGGATTCTCAGTGTTTCTTTACAAAGAAGAAGCGCCGGCATCTTGCCTTCCATGTTCCTCCTGTTTGGACTTCTGTAATTGCATAGTAAATAATTGATGATGTTGTATAAAGCCAGCAGTGTACTAGACAAACGATCTATAACGTAGACTCTGTATGGCATCCAAGTGCTTCAATCTGACTGATACAAGAAGGTCGACATTGGTTGTTCATCTACAAGACCGATCCCTTTGATTACCAATCAGGGCAGCATTACCAATTTCAATATAACACCAGTTGGCAGTTATCGTATATGTGTAATGCACCAGGATTTATACTCGCAATTACTTTTCATGTTGTATTATGTTGAATTAACACACCTTGCATATGTTAAGGCAATTAAACAATTTTGTACCTACAGTTTA
This sequence comes from Haliotis asinina, assembly GCF_037392515.1. Taxonomy (NCBI): domain Eukaryota; kingdom Metazoa; phylum Mollusca; class Gastropoda; order Lepetellida; family Haliotidae; genus Haliotis; species Haliotis asinina. The sequence goes on from NC_090288.1 coordinate 53,906,854, forward strand.
TTGGGTAGTTAACTGGGTAGTGATCTAGTGAGGTTTAGGGGTCGCGATCGAGCCCACCTGTAACCGGGTGTAAAACCTTGGAGTCAACTTTGTTTGCAGACTCTTTCCGTGTTCTCACAACCCTGTGCACTTAAAAGAACCCAAGAATCCTTTGGTATATGACCAGATGGTGGTCACATGAATACGTACATAACACTTAAGTGGGAGTACAGCAACGTGCAGTAAACTTGGGAAAACTACTGTGACTATGTGTGCAAGTCCACCCAGATGTGAATTTGCTTACCTAGTTAGGAAGAGAGAGCCTCAATAAAATCGGTGCGCCTAGTGGCAGCAAGAGTTGCATACTCCCCAGGGAGTTTGGTAAAACGATGGGACGTTGAGATTTACATCCAGTGATCGAGGGAAACAAATACCAGCGCCTTGAGCAGGCACTAGTTGCATGGATATAAATATCCCGTACACTTCGCATGTGCGAGTAAATTATATTGCAGTGATTGTGTAGTGTGTGTTATAACGCATGTCAAAAAATTACTCTTGTACATGTAATGAATAACATAACACACACTAAACCCCAAAAATGAACATCTCTGTCTCCTCCGAATGAGCAAACACCAACAACAAAGTCAATCATTTATATTCATGGTATAGGAAGAAACAAATCTTCTGGATGCTTTTAAGTAAATTTTTCTGTGCGTACCCTTTGTACGCTAATTCAGTCAAGACAATAACATCATGATCGTGCCTCAACTGTTGTGTTCTTGACAGAAAAACAACCAAGTAAAATGTGTATGTTTTCCTCAGACATTTCAAGAACCAAAGCACATACAATATCTCTTTAACCGTGTATTATGCCTCATAATATGAGTAATTTAATGAAATGATTGATACCATCAGGAATCAGAAACCTGATGGAGTTTGCTTAATCAGGCTGTATCACGCTCCACTGTAGTCCACAAGTGTTACTGTTGCGCCAGGTAGTCCACCAGTGTTACTGTGGCGCCAGGTAGCACTGAGGCTAAGGGAAGATGGGTAGTTTCTGTTTTACCTAGTCGTAAGCTGGTCCCTCTAGACGCCCTTCAAGGTTGAGAGGCACAGCCGCCAGACCGCTCAAAACTTGTGTCAGATTTGATACTGATCCTGCACTTGTTATATACCCGGGGTTCTGATTGGTTGCTGTGTTGTGATGTTCATATCTGGGAAACTGACTGATTAGTGACAGTGTTGGTTGCTTCATTCTTTAGCAGGAACTACAGTCGCTCACGCTTGCATAGGATGTTAGAACATAATTTGGATATGGAGCTGCAGGGTAACTGTTAAAATTAATTAATGGCACTTTGGTACCAATTCCGATCCGCGCTAATATATTGTGTAAATAGTCGTGTTCTCAAAATACAATAACTAAATTTTTATTGAGTTCATTAAAATTCTGGCAATCTGATTGGTTAACTGGGAACATTTTTATATGTCATTTCCCAATGTATCTAAAAAAATAAGCCACGCCCACCGAACTGGACTACTTTCTGACCTCAGGAACTCCATACCAGAATCCCAGATTCATTAATTCCCTTGCACTCGGACACCTTAGTGAACTTTGGAGAAACATTGAAGTGATACATTGTGGTTAACATAAACAAACAACTCAAAATTAAACGTTAATAACGTTGTAATGCCTCGACAAGAGCATGCGCCCCTTGGAACATCAGTTCATGGCATCGCAATCCCAGTCACATCACAGCCTGTTTCCACTAGCGCCAATACTGCTGCCACTAGCAATCTCAGTTCCACTAACTTCATGTCATTGGGCGCCATTTCCAATTCTCACTTTTCAAACTGCGTCTTTCAGTTCCTTGGTAATAATTCAAATGTTTGAACTTGAAACTTTGCCGTTACCCGATGTTAGCTTGGTTGATTGTCAGCTGTTTGGGGGTGGTCTATGCTGATTGGTAGGCGTGTCATTTTATGTAAATGAGTCACCTGAGTCTTGTTACGCCATTACCGAATTCTTACAGCCAAAATGTTAAACGGTGGTAACAGAGATATCTTTTTTCGATGAATTTGATTATATTTAAATAAAATATTGTTCAAAGTCTATAGCATTTGTTGTTGAATTTAACTATAAGAATTGACTGTGTATTTCTTTCGTTGCATTGAGGTTTGAAACTAAATACCAAAGTGCAAACTTTTGTAAGAATCCGCTACGCGAATTCATACAGTTTGCACATTGGTATTTTGAAAGAATCCGCTACGCGAATTCATACATTTTGCACACTGGTCTTTAGTTTCATATCTCAATGCAACGAAAGAAGTACACGGTCAATCCTTAAATAAATTGGTACTTATAACTTGTTCGCCGTTAATGTATCTTACTCGCTTTCCCTAAAGCCACATTAAGCTTATGAAAGATATAGTTATGCGGTGCAAAGCTTTATCTACCAACATTTTGCGCATTAACACTTAGTTTGTTGCATCTATCTCAATGTATGATAATTTTATCGCAAACAGTAGCAGAAACCAACCTGGAAATGAGGTTTAATGCAATATGACGAATCACTATGCTGAGGTTAGATATTTTTCAAGTTCTCTCATTTCATAATATGAAAGACATTAACTGCACAAGTTGTCCGGTTTCAGACAAATCTCCGCTTTTTGTGAAAGATGTGCGTCTATATCGTCAGATATCGAGCACATATCTACTGGTGCTATAAACGTACGTTAACGACGGAGCTGTCTACATCACATCCGAGAGAAACCTACAGCGACCGTCTATCAGACGGCCAGAGGTGCATAGTTATATCTTTGAACATATGGGAATGTATTCCATCTGGACACATGGGCAACGTTTCAGATCCTGATGTTATCATATTTTACATGAAGGGGCCGACAATGTTTACAGGGATCAGAATGATCAGCAGAGGGTCACTTCAAAACATTACAAACTGTATGGGAGGGTCATAAAAACGGGCATTTCATGACAGAATATAAAGTATTTCGTGTCTCGAAGAGAAGTCATAGGAGAGCTCACAGTGTCCTAGAGTGGATCAGCCGTCAGATATGGCAAACACAGAAGAGGGGGCATCATATTTAGTGCATATGTGCATAAAAAAAACTCGGATGCTCGAACCCCTCTAATGTAGCACCCTGGCTTCAAGCTGCTAATACGGCAGATAGTGCTTCCACGTCACAAAATAGTTTCAACACTGCAGTTGCCGCAATCATCATTCACTTTTTACAGTACCCACACTACAAGGCCACTGCTGGCATTATGCTGTGTAATACGTCTTACATGCTTTTAGAGCGCCTTCATCCTACTCGTCTGTTTCCTTTAACTGTAGACTTTAGGCATGCCGAGGTGCAGAGCAGTGTTCAACGATATCAACGATTACGTTCGTACCATGCATTCGCTTACAGCACTCGCAGTAGGACATGAGAGGTGCCCCTGTATCAGAACTTCCTACAGTATTATTTAGTTAATATTTGATTACTAACGATATATGCTCACTGATGTGACGAAGTTGAACGACTGCTGCACAGTCATGGCTGGAAGCTTTCATAAAATATGCATCGTTGAAGAAATATGTTTGCCCGTAGCTCATGGTGCGTATCAATGACGCTTGAATGCAATGCATTTGTTTCTGAGGCCTTTGGTTTGTGTCATTTGAAATTTTTACTGTTTTTTACTGTGTAGTGATGCATATTATCCAATTATGCACATGCACATTGCATAGGTATTGTTTGAGAGTATGTGCTTGTGAGAGCACTAAGATACACTGCTTCTGCAAAGCAACGATAGATGGTGAAATGAACCGTAAGTGTCTATGAATGACCAAAGACTTCATGCCAATGACACTGTTTTCTAATTACTCAGAGCTTCTCCGGTCTCTATTAATAAGACTGGCGTGGGTGTAAACGACTAAATGTCTAATGTGCGAATTGCAAACTGTATTCCTGGTCATGCATTAATTAATCACACACGGTTTATTTAACAATGTATATCAAGGTTTGTCAATACGAATGCAGTCAATGAAAATGTGAGAGATCAGTTTCAAATCAGTCGCACATCACAACAGAGTAATACACCCAAAAGGGATAACTAACACGATATATTTGATGCATGAATCAGGTTGACGTATTGATTTGTTAATGAATGATAACCAAGTCAACATTTTGCATGCTACACAGGTGGTTTTCGTGACCTGCCAGACACATTTAGGTGAGGTGGGAAGCTAACATAAAGCTTGAGTTAGCTTGCAACATGTGAACCTCAATTCTGTTTTCCACCTTGCGGTGCTGGAATGCTGCCAAAAAGAACTCCATACCAGAATCCCTGATTCATTAAATCCAAGTTTACAATCAATTGAATACGAGGCGTAATTGCAAGAAGATAGGTTACACTGCCGTAAGACAGTGACATAAAGCCATAATGTTGCATTCCAATTCGTTTGCAAAATGGTTGAAGTCCTTTCGATTGGGACCATCAGTTCACAAACAACATGAAAACATGAACGTTGTCCTGTGAACGTCTTTGGGAAAAACTTTGCAAACACAACTGTTATAAATGAATGAGTGAGTTACGATTTACAGATACCATGGCAATATTTCAGCCGTATCACTTAACCTAGATTAGATTCACCAACAATGCTTGTAAATTATGAAACCTCTGTCAAAGAAGGACAGTAAAACAACTAGATCATCACAGTTATGAAATTAAAACTAGTGTGTAAATTTAAAACAGTTTAACTACAGAATACATTACAATATATAACACAGCTGATGGGGCACATGATACGGTACATATGATTCCTGCATTGACCCTAGCTGGATTTACACCATGCTTCAGCTGTTTAAGCAGTCAAGCCATAAATCATAGTATAACAATTTCCACGATTAAAGCATCAGGCAATGATGTGTATTGACGTGGTCTTCCATAAGTTTTACAGGGGACAACTGTTTTACGCTACTTCAACCCCATTTGAGGGAACATCCAATAACAATCTAAGGTATTTATTCATTAGACCAATTATGAAATTTTGTTCACACACACTACATAATCAAAACTGGTGAGGTCAATTTCGTTTTACAAAACTAGAACTAAATGAGCACTTAAACTAAAAGCATTAATCAATGATGAAAGTGCGAAATAGTTTCCCTTACAATCAAGCAAGACATAATCAACTGTGATTGTTTCATCAGAAGGGATGTAAAACGGCGGATGTTTTAAAATACATTCATACGTATACCTGCAGTGGCCAATACGACATCGTCGTATAATGATCTCTTCACATTTGGACTAATAACACTAGAAAGTATAACCTGCATAGGATTTGATGTAATATCTACCTTGGCGTCCCACTTCTGCGATAGATCACGGACGTAAGATCAAACCACGATTTTGCAATCAGATTGTTGAATCAGATATGGTCTAACAGATTTGTTCGGTGCTGCCTTGGCTTCACGTTCGGCAGGTGTTGAATAGGAATGGATTACTGAACAACCATTGAAGAGAGTAATCGGTATTTACCGCAACAGCCAGGGCATACTTAGTTGGCTTAACACGGAAGTCTGGCAAGGGGACCGTTTTATATTTAATTGTAATTTTTACAAATGCTATGTATACACGTTACAAAAAACGGGTCAAATGCAAATGCTTGAGTGAGTGAGTGAGTGAGTTTAGTTTTACGCCGCACTCAGCAATATTACAGATATATGGCGGCGGTCTGTAAATAATCGAGTCTGGACCAGACAATCCAGTGATCAACAACATGAGCATCGATCAGCGCAATTGGGAACAGATGACACGCGTCAACCAAGTCAGCGAGCCTGACCACCCGATCCCGTTAGTCGCCTCTTACGACAAGCTGAGTCGCCTTTTATGGCAAGCATGGGTTGCTGAAGGCCTATTCTACCCCGGGACCTTCACGGGTCTGCAAATGCTTGAAAGATACAACACCTTCTAACTAAGCATGTCACCATTCCATTTGTAAGAACTGTCACCCCCATGTATTTTGTGTCTCTATTGGGTTGAGGGGAAGTGAGTGAGTGAGTGTACTCTTACGCCACACTGGAAATAATCGAGTCTGGACCAGACAATCCAGTGATCAACAACATGAGCATCGATCTGCGCAACTGGAAACCGATGGCATGCATCAACCAAGTCAGAGACACTGACCACCCGATCCCGTGAGTCGCCTCTTACGACCAGCACAATCGCCTTTCGTGGCAAGCATGGGTTGCTGAAGGCCGGGTAGAGTAGAAACTGAGTTTGCAATTGCAAGCGATATAGGAATTTCATTTCTATGGAACAAAAGTTTAGCAACAATGTCTGACTTACTTGTATTAGTGCAATAAACCTCACCTAATTTCCACACGCTTTTTTGTGTTAAATGTCAAGTTTAAGTGAAGCTTTACGGTACAGATATCACAAAGACTGATTTTAAGTGTCTGTTTATTTCAGGTTTTTTTTTTCATTTTATAATCATATTCCTTTCTCCATGACAAAAACACATCATGACTTAATTCCATAGCAACAAGAGGATATTTGTGGAAATTGATAAACGGCTGACTTTACCAGACCAAATACATGTGGTGTTGGTACATGTGCGTGGTTCTGTTGTCTCCTGTTTTAAACCCTGTGATGTCAGGCGATCAGTTGGCTTTTCGTATCACTTTCCGAACAAGGTCTAATCAAATTGTCCAGCTTGAGTCAATTGCCTGTCCTTCAATTTCTTCCTACCACAGACTGTATGCAACTTAAGAGTAAGAATCGACTGAAAAGGAAAACTGTTTATCCTCTCGTTTACAGACAAGTATGGATAGTTGTTGAAGGTGTGAGGAACCTATGTTATGCAGAAATCTTATTTCCTCACTGACGTGTTACAGGAAGAGCTGAGGTGAGAAGACCGAGGATGTGAGGATGCACATTGTGGTACCGGCTCATCTTCCTACCGGCTTCCTCTCACCCCACCCCCATAACTTGGATATTATTACAACCTAGCCTTACACGCAAAGGCTCACGTGGGATTCCTTCTGTTGCCTCCACACCTTTTGTGTCCATTGTGGAGGGCCGAGCATGTTTAGACCAAGTGACTTGCTTTGTGATGGCCGTATATAAACATGCATGTTAGATATAATTAGACTGAGTATCGAAATGGCTCTGTTGCTTACATTTTACCTATAAAATATGTGCATATACAACAAATATTGAATACACATCCTACAACCCCACATGTCTACACTTCCAAGCCATGAGTACATTGAACCACGTCTACACACTCACATGCATTTCTGTCTATTGTCAACAATATCTCGACTGACATAGTATACATACTTATAAACAATTCTAACTGGCATGTATTTGGTTGAGGTTGTACTCTTGATTGCCACCTTATTGTCGCAAGATGTTTATAGTGCCTGTCAACCAGATAGGTCTGATGTGATATTTCCTGAAGCTAACGCCATACGTTTTGGTCTAAAATCGAAACCTCTTTCCTATTTGCATTTGTCGATTCATACGAACATCAGAGACTGTTACCGTCTGAGTTTATGTGTTGTTTATTTGATCGACCGAAGGAGAAATACCCACTAGAGACAGACAAAAATCCTTTTGTGAAGAATTCGTTGTAGCTAAGCGTTTGTCCGTGTCGAGGCACATTAATTCCTGGCAGGTTGTACACAAGAACCTCAAGAATCGATGACATTAATCCATGGATCAGCTAATTAAGTAAAGGTTCTTCTCAACGTGTACGTTCACCAGACCACTGTTCCCTTTAAGTGCCACTCTGGGACAATACACTCTGCACAACGTGCATGTCAGGTCTAATGGCAGCAATCGTCTCATCCACTATACAAATGCAGTGATTGTCTTGGGTCTACACATATTGCAAGAGAAGGGTTTTATCTGTGTCCGTAACTAATGGATAAAGAAATGAATTGTCTTTGCATGTATTTGTCACGGGTACCACGATAGAAACCTGTGGTATAGCGGGAAGCAAAGAGTATGGTTTTGAGCTCCACTACTTAAACTTCTTGTGTTCCTTTTGTGTGTGCCTGACAACTGTTGTGACAGGGTAAGGTACTACAAAGACGATAATTGTTTTGCTATTTATCTTCCTGCATGAAAAAAGTACATAAGAGGATAACGGGCACCCGTGTCAGTATGTCACAGAGCTACGTATTTACCATAAGTACGTGTTGAAATATCGGAACTAACCTAACGGTATTGCGATAGTGTTGAACATTTATGTTATGATATTTGTGCTTTCTGTATACACAGTTCACATCAGCAGAACTTTGCAGTTTGGATTGAATCGTATTTCAAAATTTGTGACAAAATTGGTGAGAGCCTATTTCAAGATTTGCCGTATGTTAGAATATCAGAGACGAGTGTAGTGCGACGGTACACTGTCTCACCACACATCTTGTAGATCGTATTACATAAAATGTACGATGTGAGTGAGTTATGATTTTAAGTCAGCCATGTTGTCATTAAAACAAGGTATAGACTAACAATACATAAATGATTAAATGATAAACACCTGTAAACGAAGGTGTAAAACAACTATGACCATCATCACAGATAGATATTTAAAACTAGTAGTCAAATCTAAACAGTTTAATTACTGAGTGCGATATAATATAAAAAACGGGCTATAGATCGCCAACTGAAGGTAGATCACCATACCAGTGACCATGGGGACTTACAGTACCTTTACTACCTGCATGGACCCTGACTGGACTTGCACCATCCCTTCAGCCCGTGGTGATTGTAGAAAAGAATTACCCATAAGAACATATATACTACGATTTAGAATAATAAGAGGTTTAAACTGATCTGGAATGCCTTGGGACTTACCCACCCTCACAGGAAGACAATCATTTTACAATTATACTTCAACACCCTTGAGGGTACAGCCACTAACAATGTAAGCTACTAGTCTAAACTAAAAAAATGTTAAATATACCTATTTACAATCAACAATCAACTATTAATCAACAAAAGACAATGTCGCACATGCCAGCAGAAAGATAATAATATCATTCAACAATTTGAATGAAATTATTGGATGCTTGCAAGAAAGATTTTGAATAGCCTGAAGGCAAGAAAGAGAGAATAAATTAATCACTGTTTGCATTTATGGAGTTTTTAATATATGTTAAGGCAGTTCACGTGGCGTTTGCTTCCGCTGTGAAAATACAGCTGTTATCTGGTAATCGAGCAGATCTTGGACCGCACCCAATGAGCGTAACACAAGCACCTGCACCACCATCCTTGGACCTATCTGTATAAAAAGGATGTGTGTGTACAATATGTGTTTTTTAATTGATCATATTCTTGATTATTGTGCAGTTTATTTGTTTCTGAGTGTTTCTGAGTGTTTCTGAGTGTTTCTGAGTGTTAGGTCAACCCCTAGTCTCACTAATTGCCACGGAGAAGAAAGATGACGGGGAGGAGATGTATTTGTTAGCTCAATGCCTTCAGCAGAAAGGAAAGGTTTGACTCTTAGTCCCAGTCCCAGTTTTACAGACCCTCACACAGAGGGCTAAAAGCACAGTTAAAAGCAGGATTTGATTTATCAGAATATAGTTTTGTGATATATCGTAATGCTAAATTATAAATTTAATACGTCGCTGTGTTAGAGACACCTTGACTTGAAAAGTTAAAGAACCCAAGACAAAGTCTCAGATTTTGGTGGTGGGAGTCGAAACTTGGTCTCCTTCACAATTTCGATAGGTGTGCCATTTAGAAGTACTCCAGGGTCTTTATGGGATTTGTCAAAATGTATGCAATTTAAATTTGGGACTTAACAATTTAGCTCCGTTTTCCAGACACCATTTTCTTTAAACACAACCGCATTTGTCGTTCAACGATATCCATACTTTTTTCCGCGAGAAGAAATACAAAATTCATCCACAAAATGTGATCCATCAACTGAATCATTTAATCTTTATGGATAAACGATCTGACGAGACAAAATACTGCCTAGTGGGACAACCCGATCGGGACAACCCGATCCTGACTGTAATGATCAGACTTGAAACTGCCTGTCGTTTAAAAACTTGCATATAGTGTCGTATGCATTTTCTAAATCGAGGAAGATCGACACTGCAGGTTATTGAATAATAAATAATACAGCATTTTCTTCACAAATGACTCTAATTTACCTTTAATTTTGTGGATTAGGTTCCATACCTTTGTCATTGGCGTTCGTGAAGTTATCCTTGAAACATAACGTTGCCATGACTGTCGGTTATTTTGTTTAAAAGTACGCCGGGCTTTAAAATTTAGAATTGTATATTTATTTAGATTATGGACCATGGGATGGCGACCTAGATAATGTTCGGCCTTCTTCCGTGACTTCCTCGCTTGTTTGCAATCAGCTGTAAACCACGGTTTAAATACGTGACGATTTGGAGTCGACTTCGCAATACAGTGTTCAGCTATTTTTAAAAGCTCAGCACAGAAGCATCAATAAAAAAACATCAGGTGTTAGTTTATTAGTACAAAGATTTGCATACAAGTGCCCGTTAGCCTTAGTGAAATTCCATCTTGATGATGGAGGTACATCAGATAGAGACACAGATGTAAGTGCAGTTGGGACGTGGTCACTTCCGTACAGGTCTTCGTAAACTGACCACTCAAATTCATTTAGCAATTTGGAATAAACTAATAACAAGTCCAGACAAGAGTAAGTGCCCGTCCCAGGATGCAGTTGGGTGTGAGAGCCATCATTAAAATAAATAAAACATTGTTTGAGGAAATCCCCACTAAGATTTTACCCTTTATATGCTACCCCAAAGCGGGTTATGGCAATTTGAATCTCCTATGATTATACAAGGCTGCGGTAGCTAGTGGTATAATGCTTGAAGATCAACCAGGCAAAACGAAAGTATAAAAACAACATAGTGTTAAAACAACTTTTAGGGTTACGCGCACAGCGAAATCTAGGAGAATGGTGTTTAAAGGAACAGGACTATGAATGACACCTTGCCCCACCATAACAGAAGATCCACCAGTAGATCCAATGATGGTATGAAGTATAATAACAGTATCTTTAAGTAAAATTTTCTGAAAGCAAAAGGCTATTGGTTTTACATCTTGTAGTAATAGCTGAAGATCATTACAATTACTACGAAGTCCTCTACAGTTCCATTGAAGTAAAGTAGAGGAAGAAGTCATCGGGGTGTTGATGGAAGGCCGAGCACGGGGACAAGGTCCTGTTCGCTGTTGGCTGCAATGTAGTGACCTCCATGTCTAGAGGTTCAAAGGTGTTGTGAACCTATACAAGAACATGTACAGATAAAGGAGGAAACCTAGTTTTTTTCTGTTTGAGATGTTTCGTTTCTTTGTTCGTGAGACACTTACATTGCGTTTCCTGGCTGGCTGGATTTCAGGCTATAGAAGAACTTGAGGTAGTGGCAAATTATGTGACAGACATGGATGGCAGACATTGCTGGAAGGGGATGGTCAGTTTCAGTCTCTGTCTAAGTGGTAGCACCATTTCTAGTACCAGAAACAGTGTACAAAACAGTTTGGTCGTCTGAGACCCAGGTGATTGCAGTTTGACAGCCCTGATCAACCTTTGGGCAAGGAGTAGACACAGCTGCTGCATACGTATTTGTAGAAGGCATATCACTAGTAACTGGTAATACTTTATTTGCGTCATTGGCAGATAGATTGTTGGTGTGCTTCAATTTCAGAATATGTGTTTGTCTTTCATGTCCTGGACACCATTTAGAAAATGACATATGGTCACCAGGACAGTTTGCACATTTAATTTCATTTGTGTAGTTGACGTTTTCATGTTTTCCACCTCAACGGGAACAAACTGGGGAGCTGTGACTTAGCTCCGTGCCCAAACTGTTGTCATTTGAAACATCGAAGCGGTTTTGAGATATACACTTCCACGATGGCATCAGACAGAAGGTGATTAATGATATCATCACCATTTTACTAGTAAATTTCATTACAGAAGTGATACCAGTTCAGAAGCAATTTCGTCCTCTGACATGTCAGCGAAACCTTTTGCTCGAGGACGGGTTAGGAACTAACTGCTTTATGTATTGAGACATTAATCCCTGTATTCGCAAACTGACGAGCTTCGAGCAAATTAACAGATCGCTGTCTCCTTGTCCATTCAACTAACAGAGAACCGGTCCTATGACTTGTGACATTTCGGATTTCACCAAATATTCCAGCAATAGCTTTTGATATGGCAAAGGGATCATGCTTCACCGGCTGTCCATTAATTCCCTCCACAACCAGAAAGCGTGGCCAGGAATCAATACTGACTGCGATAGAATCATCATCATAAGACGATAAAGCATCTGTTTCAACATGTAACCATAATGGAAAATGAATATTGGACAACCCTGCTCCACATTCACCATGGAGTGTCAACAATGACGTTGTCAAATAGTGTAACACCACGGCTACAAGGTTGTCGTACTCAAGCATTACAGACACAGGTAGCTAAAATTGTCAATCAGAATAAACGTCAGGCTGGTTCCGCCCATACCTATTATCTGAAGACACAAAGAACCTGGTCAGGTCAGTAATTCCAGACGGGCCCATGAGCCACCACCTTCTGGCAGACAACTCTAGTCAGAGTAACAGTTGTCCAACGTGACGTGAGATGATCACAACGTTATTTCGTAAAGATATACAGAGATGTACATAATACAAATTTGAAGTAAACCATACAGAGGGCATGACATGACGAGCCGATTGATAGAACCGGGCCCGTTCTACTTCCCCTCTAGGTGAAATAAGGGTAGAAGTTGTGTGTTGAACAAAATGAATACTGTCCTGGCTCCTGTGATCTCAACCACCAGACTCCCGTCCTCCAGGGACACAGGGGCGCAACACAGTGTAAGAAAAAGTGGCCCAATTTGGTCGCTCCTTGCGACCATGCGACCAGCAATGGGGTGCTATGGACCCATTTCATATCCGGGTTCATACGGGGGTGGGGGGAGCTCTGTACAACCTTGTTCTGACATGCATTTATAAAACTTGATGCCATGCATTCAAACAAGAAACATCAGCACATCTCTTTCACTATCAGGGAGTGTCACTTCACTGCTTCTTCTGTTTGATTTAAGCAAGAAGTACATGTGCAGTGAATGTAGGAAAAGTTCTCTTGTAATATCAACCGCAGTTGTTATTGTGTCTTGACAAATGTGCTCCATAAAGAATGGCACTTTAATGCAGAGGCATACTTTGACATTTCATCATATTTACTGTCCTTTACTCATTGAAAGACTGTGGCGATTAACAAATATTGACAGGGTAGTCTTTTAACTTTCACTTGCCCAAGATTAGTATTCTATGTATAGACTACCTCTTGTAACATTTCCCTTTTCATTTACTTTAGCCTGTCAAGATGTGAAGTGACTTTTCTTAGGGCAGTATGTGTGTTGTGCTTGTAATATGTGTCTCGAGATCAGAACGTCAATATTGACGAACTGAGGCTGAAGATGGATGGATTGACAGTGTCGTCGAATGCATGAGTCATTTGTCAGATGATGTTGAGTATATCAGATACACAGATGTTGATACAAAGTTGTTGCCTGTATTCGTCCAGAAGGACAGATACATGTCTGGCGTTTGACAGGTCGCCCCGCAGTCGATAGATCGATGTTGTACGATTTGTGCTCAGTCAGATGTATTGGGCTTTCGATTTGATGGGTTGTTAACCTGATGATAGAATGTATTAACATTTAAGTGGGTATTAGATAGGGCTGTAGAGAGGAAGACAGGGATACCTACAGGATTACATATATAAGACTAAAATGATGGTAGAGAGGACTTTAAAGAGCATGACAAAGGGGGATGCTGTGTGGATGGATAAATACAGAGGCGTATACTTCTGAGATTTGTACTGAATACATCTGTTCCCATTCAGGGATGAATTAGTTGATTACGTTGAAAATGGATAAGAAGATGGTGCAGCGAGAGACTGATGAATGCCATGAAGTGATAGTAGGTGGAAATGTCTGGGTTGGGCAAAGAACAGTTGAGTGGGGACGAAAAGGACTGGTATTCAGATATTTTCTTGGGTTATATCGTTAGCAGTGACTCAGGGCAAACTGATTCAGGTAATCTAACGTTTCTATTCCCAACACAGAAGAATCGTCTCACCCAGCACTTGTAGAAAATCGCCAGTGGGATATATATAGTGTACACAGTTGATGTTACAGTAAGCAGACAAGCTCCAGTTTGATATCTTTCTTTCTTCAATGCCTCTAACTCGATAACTTTTGCGTCTTAGAGAAGGTATCTGTTGCGTTCAGGCAGTTGATCTTAACCTTTGTCCATACAAATATCATTAGAAACTATCTTGCCTTGGCACACAGTATCGCTGTGAGTTTGTATGCGTGTTGCTTCCCTGGCTCAAAGCACCAAGACCTACTGACCGGCAAAACGATGGGAGCCTGGTCCATTTCAATTTCCAACTCTGGTGCAGACTTTGGCAGAAATTCAGCTCTTACCATGTCGTTGGAAGGCGTCGAGTTTTTTCATGAATGATCGATTGAAGAGAGAGAGTGCGATTTACTTTGCATACCATTCGACATACAGTACAAAACAGCACACACTACAGAAGAGTTACCTATTGTGTACACAGAATAGGTGAAAGACATAATATTGCTACCAATCTTACGCAGAATATTTTAAACATTTCCTAAAGTTGATCATGTCTGAGGATGTAGGTACAATGCCCACTTGATGATTTTGGAATAAGACGTGGGCGAAGGCTTTCATGAAACCTACAGTTGTGTATGACATGAACTTCATCTTCAACAGCTTTGCAATGCTTAGATAATATAAGGTTATCACTGATGGTAGCCAGACCTTTTCTAGTTAAGTGAATACCGTGTATATCACACACTGATCTAAATATAGTAATAATAAGTTTGTTTCCTCTGCTAATACTATAATAATCAATAATGATAGAGAAGAGAGGAGATATTTTGTCACAATTCAACAAAATGTCTGTGAGTACTTTGTTGTCATAAAGAAATAAGAGTCAGTCTTTGTGGAAACGAGAGAAGAGTGATGGTGAGAGTGCACAGGTTTATATGTGAGTCACTGAATAGACATTTACGCTGTTTTAGACACTATTTAAGTCACCACCGTATATTCCTAACTTAAGGAGAAGTTCACAACTTCGGTGAACAGGGTTTGGAGTATGTGAGAATAGCTTTTAGGAAAGACAAGACATAGTTTGTCACAAAGAAAACCCATTAATGTAAATGTATTAGGCCTTATGGGACCATGCTTTCTGTTCCATTCACATATTACCAAGTGCGGCGTAAAACTAAACTCACTAACTGTTCCATTCACTGCAGTGGTGTTGAGGTGGACTGTCTGTAAAAGTTATCTTTATGAGAAGGAACCATCCAATCATCTTTGTCCGTTTTGTGAAACTTGAGATAATTTGCAGAAAGTAATTTCACATACACTGTCCAGAGATATGTGGTAAGCGTGGAAGTATAGATCATCTAAGATTCATTTAGTGCCTTGACTGACAGTTGCATTTCAAATCAATTGTCTCACATACGTTCGGTATCTGAAATACATATCGCTGTAATCACAGAAGACCGATCGAATAAGACACAAACTGCGCCAGGTTTATTGCCTGTGAAGCCTCTCTTCTATACCTGGAATTATAAAACGTGTTTATCTGCAAGTACATATTTCCGGGGAGTTCTTCTAAGATCCATTCACCAATGTCATTCGTCGTTTGGGAAACGTTCATCCTGTGAAGTCCTCATGAATTGGTTATTTTGTATACAAGATCTGATATTCATACAGCTAGGCTCAGAGTGAAGACAAGTGAACATTTCCAGATATTCAAACAAGGAGTAGCTTAGTTTGAAACTGATCCAGATGGCTTCTGTTCCAACGAACTGAAAATAATGGCATGTCCTATATCCCATTCTTTTGGTTTCCGGTAATAATTCTTTTGACTGACTGAATATCTATTCATTGTATTATTTGCATATGTTTGTCGAAAACTGTCTACAAACCCCACACGTCTTTCATCGGTTTAAGAAACTGTCCTCTTGCAACACACTAGAGTGTTGTAAGCTGATAATGAATTCACATGTAGTCCTGGCAGACACACACGTTCGTAATCGAAGTCGACCTTGGGCTAATTTGGTCAGGTCCCGTGTGACATCACGACAAACACTGAGAGTGCAACTTACATTACAAGGCGTCCACGTATACTGACACAAGGTCATAATGTCAGAACAGATCGGGTATTGATTTTGAAACTCATAAAATAGACTTTCTTTTGCCGTAGGAATAAACCGACTGTGAATCCTAAAGCTTGGCTTGAACACACTTCGTCTGACATTTGTTATGTTATAGGGGGAAACTGTCAGAATGGGGAATGCGTATGGTTGTCGACCTTTTGTATACCAATGTATCACCAAGTGTTCTCCACTCGCTGGTGATGTATGTTCCAAGACATATGAAAGCGAATCATGTCTACGTTTTGGTATGGTTTCTCACCTCAATAATTTCTATTAAATAGCCACGATATCAAATAAAGCACCTCTGAACAAGTGCCTCAAATTTAATGTAACATGACAATCAGATTGTCCAGTGGTTAAGTAAGTAAGGCTCGGCACGGTTACTATACGTTAGTATGCATCAGACCACCTTCCAGAAGAAATACATCATTTCTCTGAATGAATATCTAATTGATAGGCATCGATAATATACATATATGCAATACACTGTAACAGATTTACAAAAGAATCGATGACTGTGAAACTGTTTGCTGTTCTTCGCAGATCCTAAGCTCACACGTTGTGAAGTTAATGCTGTTTATATCATATATTTCATGTATTACTGGTCTCGCCTGTGTACTTTATGCTAGCATACTAATTCGTGGTTTTATTACAACCAATCATAATAATAATAAGAGCATTTATATAGCGCTGACTTCCACCACACAGAGGCAATGCCCAATGCGCTGACAAGTCACATTTAATATGCACAAGACAATCCACGGATTTATTAAATATACTCATGGAAAAATTTAAGGGAACGCATGTTTCTTAGGGCAGTTCAAATTTTCTGCTTACTCCACCGCCGTGTATTATCGTTTTCGTGAAGAGCAGTTCACTCAAACCCACCAAAATGCTTCCCATGCACGTGCACTACATGCTCCTGAAGTTACATGCACTTAGATTTACATGTTACATGTATGTGCACTGTCAAACACAACGGTTAAAAACACTGACAACATGGCGCGACAGTACTTAACTTTGGCACAGAAATGGGAGGCAATTGGCATGGTTAATGGTGGAAGCAACAACTTTTCAAAAGTCTGTTGGCGTGATATCCAGACTTTTGAATCTCTATAGTGCGACTGGTGACATCAAAATGAGGCGTGGTCGGGGACTGAAAAAGAAAACTACCCCACGGGATGATAGGACCCTACGCCTTATTACTCTGCGAGACAGGTTCAAATCCTCCTCCAAAATCAACGGAATTCAGGCGAAGAACAAACGTCAGAATTTGTTCACGTACAGTGCGTAGTCGTCATAAATCGGCTGGTCTGAAAAGCCACGGTCCATTGGTTGGAATCAACATGACTGAGCAACACAAGCGCGTGAGACTGCAGTGGGCACGGAACCATGGCGGAAGAACAGTACGTCGATGGAGAAACACCATGTTGAGTGATGAGAGCAGGTAAACACTAGACCATAATGACGGTCGAATTCGAGTTTGAAGACGCGTTGGGGAACATCACAGTGCCTGCACAATCAAACAGCATGATCGTTATGGAGGGGGCTCTATTATAGTATGGGGCGGGTTTACCTTTAACCACAAAACGGATCTTGTGCGTGTTGATGGCAGGGTAACAGGTACATGATATCGTGACGAGATCTTGATCCCGATTGTGATCCCCTTTGCGCGTACAGCAGGTCGAATGTTCGAGTTCCAGCATGACCATGAGACATGCTGTAGCATCTTGTATCAAATGATGGCGAATGGATCCAGTGTTTCTCAAATAGAAGTATAACTGTGAAACTTGAGTTTCCATAGAAAGATTGCAGTCAATATGAACACCTAAGTTCTTTAGTGAAGATGTAATGGCCACTGTAGATTGACCATGTAGATGTGATTTCTTTAATCTTGTAGGTGGTCCTGCGAACAGTGCTTCTGTCATCATTCAGCATCAACATGTTCGATGACATCCAATGTTGAATTGCTGATATGATCATCAGCATAAAGGTGATGGACAACCTGCTATTGGGAAATGATACGTCCAAGTGATCTCATATGCAGTGTAAATAATACTGGTCCAAGACCGAGCCTTGTGGGACTAGGCAGGTCAGAGACATATCGTCGGATCGCACAGTGCCAATCTGGACTGCTT
Organism: Haliotis asinina; assembly: GCF_037392515.1. NCBI lineage: Eukaryota > Metazoa > Mollusca > Gastropoda > Lepetellida > Haliotidae > Haliotis > Haliotis asinina. Next base: position 53,925,246 of record NC_090288.1, read on the forward strand.
GAACTCTGTTAGACAGGTAAGATTTGAACCATGACAGTGCTGTGCTGCTCACGCCATACTGCCGGTGTATGCGGTCCAGTGGCCCTCGATGGTCAACCGTATCAAATGCAGCAGATAGGTCCAAACACACCATCATAGCCACTGAACCATGTGTTCCAAAAGTTGGATTTTTACAACTTTCTCCAGGAATTTGGATAAAAAAGATAAGTTAGATACTGACCCGTAACTTTTCAGGATGTCTGGATCAAGGGAAGGCTTCTTGATTGTAGGCTTAATGACAACTTTCTTGAAGCTAACCGGAACCATGACGCTTGACAAGCTCAAATTGACAATTTTGGTTATAATGGGTAGCACACAATCAATGATTTGAAGAAGTAACTTGGTTTGAAAACAATCTAAGCTGCACCAGGTTGGTTTTGTTCACCTTGGTGATTTTGCGCAGTTCATTAACAGTCACTTCACGAATGTTACTGAAATGTTCACCTTCAACTTCACTGTGGGACAGGTTATCACGGAATGAGCCAAGTTTTCCGTAAACTGGAAATTTTGCTGGCTACGAAGGATGAGAAACTGTTTGCGAGAGTGATAAGGTGACTTGCTTTAGGTAATATGGCATCTTGTTTTCTACCTATTAACTCATTACGTTTTGAGAACAGCAGTTTGGGATCAGCCTCAGATTTGATGATTTAATGTAATCTGCCCTAGTTTTTTTATAATGTTTTTCAACTCCTGCCGAGCAGCATTATACATCTGGCGATGTACGGCAACACGTTTGCGTCTTTTGAGGACAAGACACCATCATAGTACCATGGTGACACATCCTTTGGACGCAACTTCTTAATCATTCCAGGGATATGTAACAATCTGATTAACATGGCGGATGCAATGCGTAACAATTAGATTGAATATTTGCCAATCCAATATTCTTTACTGTAACGTAATCGGGAGGGAAATCAGGAACTAACGCAATATGTCTAATTGAGGAATCACGTCGATGTCATCAGGAATGAACTTCATGTTTTGCAACAGTAACTAAATGAAAAACCGTCCGTTGGAAATACCTGTCCCATTCTAGCAAGCGGGATGGATCGTCCAGTGTTCCAGCTACGTCCCTGTAAGAGGAAATAGTGACGCAATTCCCCCATGTCCGATCAGAGTGTGATGTCTTCCCATTTGTCTCAGTATTCATATCGTTATTTAAAAGTATATATATACATAAACTATGTCATAAGCATAAACATATGTCATATACATAAATCATGTCATACTGAATGCAAATCCTGTGTACTCCTTCGTGTAAATTCAGAATGCAAATGAACCAGAACGGATAGCATAGACTTAATGGCATCTTGAACGATGATTACTGTCATCGGCAATATCTCAGCCATATCGTGACGAGAACATTTAAATGAGGTATATGCATGTGGTAAAATCTGTCAACGAAGGACAGTAAAACAACTAGAATATCACTATTTCAATTTAAACGAACATGGAAAGTTAAAACTAATATCACTATTTAGACAATGCAATATAAAAAAAGACTATAGATCGCCAACAACAGTAGGTATATCACCACAATAGGGACCATTGGGACTTACAGTACCTTTGATACCTACATGGACCCTAGTTGGATTTACACCATCCCTTCAGCTGCTGGCGTTGTACGAAACATTAGTCAAAATTAAAATAACATGAATACTACGATTAAAAACCTGGTAGACATTTTCTGTGAATGTTTGTGGACTTACGTACCCTCTCAGGAGGACAATAATTTTACAATACTTCAACCCCCTTTGAGGGTACAGCCACTAACAGTTCAAGTTACTAATCCAAACTACCAATCATTAAAATACATCTGTTTACAGAACATACTATTCAAAATTCAACCAAAAAATCAATTTCTTTTAAATTAATTAAATGAGAATGAACGCTGGTAAATAGATCCTTAATTGTTTTAACTCTAAAATACCTATCCCTTGTGATGGAGAATTCAACACAGTCAAGCAGAATATGCTTGACCGTGACTCTCACAGGGGATACAAAACACAGGGGATGGAGGATCCTCACCATCAAGGTATGCATGAGTATATCTAGTATGGCCAATACGACATCGTCGTAAAATAACTTCTTCAAATCTGGACTGACAGCCCAAGTAGGTGTAACCCCATATACGGTTTTACTTCATGTAATTTATTTATACCTACTTGAATGTGCCAGTTCTTTTGCATTAGATCGGGAATATAAGTTCTAATGCTCGCTTTCTAATCAGAGTATGGAATAAGAAGTGTCACAGATTTGTTGAGTGCTGCCTTGGCAGCAAGATCGGCCATTGTATTACCAGAAATGCCTACATGGCTGGGTAACCAACAGAAGACGATGTCGTGCTGGTCAGTAGCAAGATCATTATGCAATTCAATAATGTCAATTAAAAGTGGATGTTTACGTGATAACTTTTTAATAGCCTGAAGACAAGAAAGAGAGTCTGAGTTGATTATATATTGTTTACGTTGGGGTGTCTTTGAATATATTTGAGAGCTGTTAATATGGTGTTAGCCTCTGCTGTAAAAATAGAACTATTATCTGGTAATCTAAAAGATATTGTTCTGGATCCAATGACCGTCCTTGGACCCATCTGTAAATAAGGATTAATAATTGCTATATTTGTTTCAGCTGATGATATTCTTGTTTATACTGTAAGTCATTCATTTCTGATTTTTTAAATGTAGTTAATGTTCGGGCACCTTATGGTCTAACCATCTGCCAAGGAGGACTAAAAAGTGCCCGGCAGCGTTACACCAAAATACGTTAAAACGTGGTACTTCTGGGTCCATGCAGGGCGCTCGGCATTAATGGGCACAACATGGACTGGTCGGCCCAGAGTCAGTACAGTGTGTCTGAAAGGGTTATTCATGATTAACTGCGGGATGTTATCTCAGTGAGCTAGCACTTACGAAACCAGCTTATGTCTCGGCCAGTACAAACAGCCACACATTCTGAAGTACGATGTTAAACCCCATTTCACTTCACCTGTAAGGTAACATTATTTGAGCATCGTTGTACTTTAAAAAAATGGTCGAATTTTGTGTTTGACAAATGACCAATAGTTGACATTTACAAGACCCATACTTAAGCGCAAATAATGACGGACATGTGCACACGGGATTGTGACACTGAAACAGACACAGTGGCGGGTTAAATCATCACTGTGCGCCCTAACGTCACCTCCGTGGCAGTTACTTTCACTGTCCCTTTCACTCAGTCTAAGGCGTGCATCTGGGATTGCAGAGGTGTTTTTCATACAGTTTGTGTAAGCATGATGGATCTGATGTAGCATCTTCTAGAATCCAGTCTGAAAAGCTGTTATAGATGTACGTGGCTTAACATCAGCAGTGTTCTTGTTAGGTGCGTGTTTTTCTCGAACTTGTATAGACAGGAGAAGCAGGACCTGAACGAAAGGTGTTTCAAGACATCCATCGGTAGGACGGCTCCCGAAACGGACCATAGCCTACACTCAAAGTATCCCCATAACTGCATGTGCATAAGTTCAACCAAGACATGCTCGCCTTATTGGTTCGCTGGTGGAGCACTGTGCTTTAAGCCATGATTACTGATTTTTACTTATACTTGGCTTTTTTCTCCCCTTGTATCCAATATCGTATGTAAATCCAACAAAAGTCAGAGAATTTGATGGAATATGTGAAAAACCACAAGGATTTGGTTTGTTTTGGATCTCCGACATGGAGTGAGATCCGTTTTGACTCATACAACTATCTCACGTAACAAACTTTATTCCTTGAGGTCCTCATAGGAATTTTGTAAACAACGTGGTAAACAAACATATACCCACCTCTATCTTCAGAGGTTCAGTACAGTTTCAAAAGTGAAAGCAAATGTCATTTGAAATTTACCGAGAAAACAATTGTGAAATGCTGACATTCTCATTGCTAACATTGTGGAACCTGGCGTTGAAACATTTCACCAAGAAGCAGGTGTCCCCACGGGCACCAACTGCTCTCCCGTCATGGAGTTTAAGGTAAGCGTCCTGTATATTGATGATTTAATATCGTTCAGTAACCATCAAATAGCCAATTTCTTCCACCGATTTGAAATTAAGGGGACAAGTGAGACCGCCTCAGCGGTTTCATATTTATATTTATGCAAAACGATTCAGGGTGAGGAAAAACATTCGAACTGGCTGTATGGTAAAAGGAATGACTTCTACTTTCCAATAATCAACTTTCTTTTCATGTCGAGCAGCATTCGAACAGGTCCAGACTTTCGTGTTTCGTTTCCAACTTCTGAGGTACAATCGAGCATACCTTTTTCATGGGGGTTTGAAAGAGAGTCATGCCATTCCTGCTCAAAGGTTGTTTCCTTAATGTTACAGGATTCAAGGTCCCTCAAAACTCTAAGCATTGTGACCCAACAATAACCATCACATACTCAATATTAATACAAATTACAGAAAGCAGACTCTCGTAACAACGTAAATATTGGCATGGGAAAGTGTTAGGTATATTACACATATATAAGAATATGCTGGCAAGAATATTGTGGAAGTCACATTGAGGTTTATCAAGTGTATATATCATTTGTGGATGGGGAAGACCCTCTTGACAATGTCCACTCCTTATCTCCAGACTCTCCATCCCCGCGCCTACTAAGAGACCAGTATTTAGATACGAACCTGACAAAACTCCACACCTAGCCCGTGTGTCATCGCACTTATGAAACCAAGAAACAGCATATGCCCAGTAAGATGAACTATGGTGCTAGGTTCCGCACATCGCCGAGACGTCTTCTGACGGTGTTAAAGAGGAGGATGCTATTTCAAACCCCTGATGTTTCACGAACGTGGTATAAAAACGTTTGTCGCGGCTGTGGTACGGTGCCATATGTTCGTGTTAATGGAGGGAGCTCCCTCCAGAATACTTGCTAACACGGAAGTGACGTGATGCCCTCAAGGGGTAATCAAACCGCTTAGTCTGAGAAGGTGTCATAATAACGTATACACTGCTTCCGGAAGTGTGCTCTACCATATGCCAAAGGTAACCCATCGGGTGTAATATACATACTACGTAGGCGGTATTGATATCCAACTTTTGGTATTGCATAGGAACTACAACCTGTTATAACAGATAATTTCAGTGGGACAGTATAACAGCTGAGGATTGACAGGGAGATGTTGATACACAATACTGTATTGTGCTTATTTTATCGGTGTTTCCCGCTATCAATTTTCAAAACACTAATATTTTCACAATGTATAGTAGGAATGTCATTAATGATGTGGTGACATAAACCAAAAATATAGATAATCATCAGTTGCGTGCTTTTTCATTTTGAAATTAGGTCTTCATGTTTCATTTTTTCTGTGAACCATTGCATACGATCTAAATGTAGAATGGCATGCGTGAGAGGCGAAAGCCAAACAAACCCAACGTCTGATAAATGTTGTGATGTCAACTGTGACAAATGGGAAGATGTCTAGAATTGATTTGGGCGTAATTCAGCATTGCCTGTAAGTGGGGACTCTCACTGGGTCAACACTTTATGGCGTAGATAGTCGTCGCAGACATTCGTTTCATGCTTGAGCCAGGAAACGATTCAAACAAAAGGTACTTATGTTACGTATTGTCGGAATTCACGAGAATACTGACTTTACCATTGGCAACAATATCTGCCCTACGAATGATTTCACTACTGAAATTTAAAAACCGCTGATAAAAAGATATCTCTTTCTGAACAAAATAATATTCAGAATGTTGAGAAGCAAATATCAATAGCTACATGTTGTTTAGGAATCAAAAGGAATCACATTTTTCAATTGATTTCTCATTATTTATAATCAAGCATGTCATTGAAAATCTGCGGGTGACACACGATGGCACTATGCTGATAAAAGTAATTCTTGGATATTCCACAACAAAGAATAATTAATTGTATGTTGACTCGTAGAAATATTAAAAAGATAATTTGCTGTTCAGAAGGTAATTCTTGTGACGTATTTTGTTCCGACGAAATCCAGGATGTTCTGGTCTCATTCTGTAATGGAAAACTTGTTTAAAATTTTAGTTTGTCCTCATGATACCGTAACGGCAAACTAATCCGCCGAATTTGAGGCTATTCAAATGCAAGAAGTATAGCCAGGAATTGCTACATCGTTCATGTGCACCTGACAGTAGATAGTGTCCATAAACACACAACTAGCTGATGTAGTTTGTTATAAATGTATGTTGATCGGAAACAAAATAATAACATAAAATTGTTAGCAGCCAGAATAAAATGATGGCAAAAAGGCTTATACAAACAAATGTATGAAATTAGGAATGCATTGCCTTAATGTTAGTGTAGCAAGCATACATATAATTTGAGCATATGATACCCTTATGAGTGAGTGACTGAGTATGGTTTTACTCCGCTTTTAACAGAGTTACATCAGTCTCACGGGGGTGGGGCAGGGGGCAAACCGGAAATAAGCTTCACACACTGTACCCATGTGGGTGAACGAACTATTGCTGCCAGACTTGCAGCGTGCATTGTCCCATAATTGCACACAAGAGAAACAGTGGTCCGGACAACATACATCTTGAAAGGACGGCTTAGCCGATCGAAGGATTAATGGTATCATATCTCACAGGACATACAGTCAATACTGATATGAATATATTTGTGAAACACTGGGAATCAATGAGTGAGTGAGTGAGTTAATATTTAACGTCACACCGGCATTACCTCAGCCATATCGTGACGAGAACGTTAAATACTGAACTGAAATATATGGATACTATAAAAACCTGTCAACGAGGGACAGTAAAACAACTAGAATATCTCAATTGGGATCAAAACTAGTGTGGAAGGTGAAAACTAATATCACTATTCGGACAATACAACATAAATTCAGGCTACAGATTGCCAACAACTGAAGGTAGATCACCATACTAGGGGCCATGGGGACTTACAGTACTTTTGCTACCTGCCTGGACCCTAGATTTACATCATCCCCTCAGCTGTTAGCAATTTAGTCACATCTAGCCAAACATATAAAATACATACAGGTCAAATATATCTGTATGTTTTAAATGTGTCTCTTGGCGACATATTGCTGAAGGTGTAAAATCTTGGACTAATAGCTGTAATTCATGTAAATCAGTGCAATTCCACTGTACAATATTATTGGAATAAACTATCTTTTGTAGGGAGTTATTGGGGATCTACCCCGCACTCTTTTAGAGGGCGACAAGCTATGTGCCCTAGAATGGACGTTCAAGAGACCCGTATTTATTGAACAATTGAATTTGGTTCTGTGACCCCTTAGGAGCTCTGCCACTTTGTTGTTTGGAAGCATCAGGCTTTGGCTTCGGTTTGCTTTTCACCGTTTGTTGACTATCAGCTGTAGATTGAGACTTTGATTGTGACTGAGATGCTGATTTGTGATCAGAAGAAGACTTTGAGGTATTAGGAAGTGATTCCTCACTCTGTGATGATATAGCGGTGCACAAATGCTGTGGAGAGTCGCAATTTACTCAAGTCAAGGTAGTTTGGCAGCCTGTGGTTGATGTTGTTTTAGAACTAGGCCCCGATGATGTTTTTGCTACAGTAGCATAACTTTCTGGAAGTTCAGATCTCTTTACCAGTTTTTGGCCTCAGAAAAGGAGATATTTTGTGTAAATTTTATTTTATTGATCTCCATTTGCTATTTCCAAATTGGACACTGTTCAGAAAATGAAGAATGGTCACCTGAGCAGTTGGTGCATTTTTTAAAATCACTGTCACAATCTTCTGTTGTGTGTGTCTTCTCACCACAGTGAGCACACATAACAGACAATGTGCAAGTGTTTACACCGTGTCCATATTTCTGACATTTAAAACACCTTAGCGGGTTGGGGATGTAGGTATCAACTGGAATGTTACAGTAGCCTGCCTTCACTGATTAGGAGCATTAGGACATGAAAGTAAACAGATACGTGTTCGTTTTGATGGTTTCATTGTTTGTCCGAGTTGAAAAGCGCTTGACGTAGAGTACACCTGGATCCTTCATTTCAGATCCTATATCAAGTTCCGACATATCATCAAGCAATCTGTCTCGATCTCTAACGATACCTTTGCTTGAGTTCAACGTTTTGTGCAGAGACCGTGACCGGAATGCCCACGAAAGATTTGATGTTCAGCAAATTAGTTGCTTGTTGCTTTTTCCCGCACTCGACTAGCAGGGCACCTGAACGTAAGCGTCTTATGTTCTTCACATCCCCTGCAATACCTTCAATACCCTTGGATACAGCAAAGGGGTTCAACTTCAAGGGTGTCTTGTCAGGAGTCTCAATTACAATGAAACGTGGCCAATACTCAATCAATACAGACGGTCTATGGTCAGTATCAACAGGGTCAGTATCAAGTGGACGTTTGGTTTTTTTTAGGGGTTTTCATAAGCCATGGTTAGTTTAATTTGGTTCATCATCCGAGCTCCCCACCCACAACGGAGTATCACAAGGACGATGCTAAAGTAAGCAGGCCTCCAGCTTACAGCACCAAGGATACTCGGATGACATACTCCAGCAGCAGACTTAAAACATTAATAATTCTAACAGATTGGCCCATGAGCCACTGCCTTCTGGGCATACGACTCTAGGCAAAAACATGAATTAGTAAAATTTGAAATTCACAGAAGATCCAAAAATCGGCCAAGACCTAATAATATACATATTCCGATTCTCAGAATTTTGTGCAGCACTACATACAGTAATGCTCAGAGCTTGGCGTGACCAGCCGATTGGTTGAACCGGTCCCATTCAACCTCCCGTCTAGGTGAAGTCAGGGCCGAAGTGGTGTGTTGAGCAATAGGAACACTGGTCCTGCTCCCATTGCCCTCAACCACCAGGATCCCCTCCTCCACCGACACAGGGACGCAACCCACGGCAAACGGCTTGGTGGACCAAATATCCCACCGGGTCCACTACGGGGGTGTTGGCGAGCTCTTAGCATTACCCAGCACCCACCACGAGGAGGTGGCTCGCCACGGGTGCCGGGAATCAATGAATTCTTCACTGAAGGAATTTCAAGCGTACAAAGATCATCGTATGTATGCATCTTATGAAGGCGTTTTGTAAAATCAAAATAATGCTAACATGTTGATCACATAAACATTTCAGCCCTTAATTTCAGTCACTGTATCTCCCGACCACCACGAAACGATAGTTGCAATCTGACTGTCGTGATGTTTAAAAGAGTCGTGGGTTGATTTCGAGTAGTAATGAGTGTGTCTGTGTGACCTCATGAGGAATAGAACAGTGTTGCCATTTCGATACAGTCAGATGCATTGCTAAAATGATATATCCACATGGAAAGCACCCATCCGCAACACGGTGGTGTACGATTCCTTGATTGTTTTGTGGCACTACTTTCAGCACCTCTCCAAATCAGTATCCACGAGCCAACATTGACCCTCTCTGAAGATTGTCCAAGGGGTAGAGCAATAAAAGTTAGATTGTTCGCTGTCGGATCCTCCCGACATCGATCACGATAGCTACGTACTTATGCAACCGTGTTTGGTCGATTATTGGAGATGAGACCTTTGATCTTGATTTCTTCCTATATATGGGCAGTTCTTTAATTTTGGATCATCATCACACAGCAAAATCACTTCATTATTCGTGCATCGATGAAGAAGAGAAAGTTGATATATCCTTCTAGTGAGTGATCATCAGGCCATAGTTGTTGTCATATGCCATCTATATGACGGCTGTCTGTAATCAGTCGAGTCAGTACATGCTTAAGGCAAGCCAATAACATTCAATATGAGAATCGTTCTACGCAAATGTGATACGACGGTACGCACCGTTTATGTCAAAGAGACCTGACCTCCTCATCCCATTAGCCGCCACTTACGACAAGTATGGTCAGCTGAAGACTAAATTCTAATCCGGACCCAAAACAAGCGGTTTGCGTCAATTTTGGTGAATGTATGTTTAAGTGTCCTTATGATGTATTACAACTGCCAATGAATGTTGTACGGACATTAAGTATCGGAACAAAACATGCGTTTCGTGCAAACAAAATGCATGGAAACGCTGACTATCAATTTCACTGAAGGAATTCACATCGTCCCATCGAATAACACCACATAAACTGTCAGCGATTGGAAAGGGGGTTTCGACTTCCACCAGACCCTGTAATGCTTGTTTAGAAAATATGGCGGTTGACCTATCCGTTTACACGAAATGGACTCTCACTAGTTATCCATTTATTAATTGATATTAAATTTTCATTAATGTTATCGTTGAAATCATGTTAACACAAATGAGCTGAAAGGACGCCTAAGCCGATACATCCACCAGGAAGCCACTACAGCTTCATCTTCCAAACAGCAATTCTTTTATTGTCATGGACAAAAAAATAATACGTTGCACAAACAAGTTCTTGTGACGGCTGAAGTAAATCGAAAACATGCTATTATTTGCTTTTTGCAGACGCGAACTGAATTACAAGTATTTTGTTGACAAACTAAATGATAATATAGCCAGTGTCATGAGCCGCCATGGAGCACTGGTATCAGTCAGAATGAATGGCATGTTAACAGCATGTTATAAAGCCCCTCGTGAACGTGCTTGTTTGTTTTGTAAAACCAGCTATTTCGTCTTGTAGGTTTTAAGAGGGTGTTAGATGGCATATATGTCGAAAGTAATTCACTAAATGTGAGGCATGTGATGGTATGCGACTTTTTTGAGTTGTAGCAACGTCAGTCGAAAGGAATACTTTCTTCCAAGAAGCAGGAGGAGACTTCCTGCTCTCGTTAACAATTACATAGAACATTTAAAACTCCAATACAACCTGGACTGTATTTATGTAATCTTACTTTTAATTGTATTAGAAACATATTTGGCAAATGCAGGATAGGTTAGTTGGACTTAATGGTAAATAGAGGCAGAAAGCTGTCCATACCAAAATCTTAAAAAGATCTTGTCCTTTATGCAATTCGTCAGTTGAAGATGAAGACGTTTTACCCATGACTTTCCACTTTATGAAGGTTTATGTTACATGTACATCCCAGAATATTATCTGTCGAAACCATCATCGATAGCTTTGTCTGGTATAATAACAACTATTAATGAATCCACCCTTCGCAACCTTGCCCTCTATGTTAAATGTGCATTTATTCGTCGTAACGAGCACTTAAAATTAATCAATGTATATCCCTACACCATGTATCACAACGCTGTATGTAGCTATCTTGTATAAGGGTCGGTGGCCTAAAATACAATAAACCATTGCCTTGTCTTGTCTACGTGTCTGACTGATATTTTTTTAATAGTCATATTTTTGGTTTATTGGAAGCTAGCAACATCATTAAAGGCACAGTTAATGATGCGTGATCCTTCAATTAAAACTGAATCTTTAAATGTAAGGTGCTGGGGAATCACGAATCAAGCACCTGCAGACACGTTTAATGGTGAAGAAGGATTACTTTAATCTGTGAGTATATCCCAGCTATATGATGATGGTCTATACCTAACAGAGTCTGGACAAGACGATCAAACAATAAATGTGCCCACCGGGGAGATTTAATATTTGTTTGGTAGTAATCATATACATATGACCCGTGAAGGTCCGAGATAGAATAGGCCTTCAGCAATCCATGCTTGCCGTAAAAGGCGACTATGCCTGTCGTAAGAGGCGACTAAAGGGATCGGGTGGTAAAGCTCGCTGACTTGTTTCACACATGTCATCGGTTCCCAATCGCGCAAATCGATGCTCATGCTGTTGACCACTGGATTGTCTGGTCCACACTCGATTATTTACAGACTGCCACCACATAGCTGGAATATTGCTGTCTGACAAGAGGGTGGACAATCGTGGACATTGTCTTCATGAACCGCAATATTCCAGCCACTCCAAGCCCAGACGTCTTTATATAATCCTTTTTAGGTTCAAATGACCATGCACCCGTTAATGTCCCGGGGTAGAATAGGTCTTCAGCAACCCATGCTTGCTGTAAAAGGCGACTATGTTTGTCGTAAGAGGCGACTAACGGATTCGAGTGGTCAGGCTCGCTGACTTGGAAGACACTTGTCATCGGTTCCCAATTGCGCAAATCGATGCTCATGTTGTTAGTCACTGGATTGTCTGGTCCAGACTAGATTATTTACAGACCGCCACCATATATCTGGAAAAGTGCTGATTGCGGCGTAAAACTAAACTCGCTCACTCACTCACTCAGTTAACCACGCCCTTTCTTTGCAGATTTCAATGAGCATCATGCGACTGGTTCCATGCTCATACAATGTCTGAACAAAACTTTCATCATTATCCAAGTAGAAAACACTTAATTTCAATAGATATGCAGAATTCTTAAATGCTGGGGAAATGTACATGCTGAAAACATATGCTGAAAAGTTTGAGGATATCAAATGGCTATATATATATACCATTTTATCGCTTGTCAGCAGTACATCTGACAAACATCTGGCCTTCCGTCATCCATCCATCACTGACGTATATCATATATCACCATCTGTCTAAACATCCAACTTTAACCGCTTACCATCCACCAATTATCCAATCACCTGCTTTCAATTAACTTACTTTCAGCCGTCACAGTCCCATGACCCAATTGTTGGTCAGCAATGACGCTCAACCCCATTTCTTACGAAACAAATGATTATTACCCATCATAGGCATAGCGCAAATGTGATAAAAGGAAAGTAATTTCACGTCCTGTCGGCTGACTCATTGCAAAACTTTGTTTGAAATGCAATTCTAATTCAAGAAAAAGTAACACGCCGTCATTGTCAGTATTTTTCATTACCACAGTATTTCTGTCTCTAAGTCATTAAAGGTCACGAGAGAAAAATATGTCATCAAAACGCCAGTGAACGTTTCCACGAGAAAATGTTCCAAGCGGTGTAAAGCCCAAATAGAGCAAACGAATGTAGTTGTGATGAATCACACCTGTCATGTAGACAAAACAAAGATAAAAGAGACCTTTCTTGCGAAACTTTGACATCACAGCTTAAAGTCGAAACGGACGACGATGAATTAAATGTCTACTTTTTTCTCTCTGTGCTGATGTTTTTTTTCTGTTACTCCTTTCACCATGAAATATACATATAGATATGAGAACAAAGGTTGCGTATTTGTGATATAAATCAATCATACCACCAGCTATGCACAAACATCTAGCTATCACAGCGTATGTGGTTAGACAGAACCAACTTCCAAGCACAAAATCAATATGTGTATGTACACGTTGGGAATTAAAATATGTAACGATTGCTTCAAACATGTGCACCAGCTCAGGATAAACCCTGCAAAATATGAGAACGCGAACGTTGTATTCATCTGTATCAAATATGGCAAAAGTCACGGTCACCAAGAATGCTTCTTCATGGCACACTTGAAATAATCCAATGTCACGGTTCTTGTCATGTGCTGACAGTATTTTATATGACCACCCTAAGAAGCCCGAACTGCGAGGTTTTATCGCCCCTTGAACTAGTCAGATTACGTATTGTAGGCTGGGGAATGATGACCTACCCTTCCTACAGTGCTTGTGACAACTGCTTGAGGTTCTGTGGTTGTTCCGAACGAGATCGCTGACGTTGATCAAGAACATCCGAAAAATGTTAGGTGGAGTTTAAGTCTGGACCTTGAGATGCAAGGAAGTGTGTGTCTGTTGTCGGGCGATGGGGTGTTGAAATAATGCGTATTCCATGGCGGCAAGGAAGTGTAGCCAAAGTATGTCATTTGTGTGAAGTTGTCCTGCACGTCTAAATGTGTTCTACGGATGTTCCAGACGGTGGCTCACGGCCATGAGGGTTCAAATCTCTGTTTGGACGATGTTTCTAAAAAATATAAATGTGGACTTTTGCAGTCAAACATTATTTTAATATGTTATAATTAACATATGTTTCACATTCAAATGAAATCGGTAAAAGAATGGAATTTGTAGACAATTCTGTAGCTACACTCATTACATAAAATACACAAGTGTTATGTGTGTTCTGCGTGAATGACACCTCGGACATATGTTCGTGCAAATAAGTTAAACAACCCCAGTACAGTGATTGCCTCTTCGCTGCATCGGGTTTGCTATATTTCTGACCGAGTGAGCGGCAACGGAGTCAGTGAGTATGACTGTACACCGGAAATGAGATTCACACAGTGTAGTAATGTCCTCGGCGTGAAGAGCAAACGTTCTACCCCTTAAACTACCCTAATTGACAACTGGGTGGTGGCCATTCAATTCCGATCAGCTGATTTAAAAGATGTTAACCATATCAATATTTTGCCATTATTATACCGACATAAATCTGCTTTATGTACACACGATCTTTCGTCGCTCAACAGCCCTGTAAAGAAAACGTCCCGGTAACATTCACACTTAATTTATCCTCATAATTCACTCACGTACATCCAGATTGTATATGGCATGAATAATCACAGCGGGGCAGATCATCATGAATCTAGCAGTTATCGACACACATCATGCTGAAAGGGTACGCAAGTCCCGAAACATTCAATACAAATCAGATTTAAATGTAGTTACTGTATTTTTGTCTTTTTAGTTTGGGCTAAATTTGACCACAATCGCCAGCGGCTGAAGAGTTCAAATAAACCCAGAGTCCATGCAGGTAGCAAAAGTACTGAACGTCCCTAGGTCCCTAGTATGGTGATCTGTCTTCATATTTTCATATTTGTTTTTCAGTTTTCATATTATACTGTCCGAAGAGTGCCATTAGTTTAATTCTCCACACTAGTTTTAGTTGTAACTGTGATTTCCTAGTTATTTCACTGTCCTTTGACAACAGGTTTTTATATTATATACATATTCCATTTCAATGTCGAATGTGTTCTCGTCACGATATCGCTGAAATACTGATGAGCTGACGTTAAATGTTAACTCACTCACTCGGCACAGATGATAAACCTTCTCTTAGTCTTATCTAACACCAAATGCATCAAAGTCAATGTGAGCCACACCCGGAGCCCAGATGCACGTTTATGTCCGAGCGTGGCATTTAAGGAGAATAGTAGTCCTGTGAGCATACACATTTTATATAATTATCCGATTATTGTAGTCGACTTTGGCAGGAAGTTTTGTGAAAATGTACGTGTCTGTCCATTGCAAACGATGAGCATCAATGACGTTTCCCCATGATCTTGCCTCTCTGGTAGCTACTAGCATTTAACCTAAAAACCAAAACATAAATTTGACGGTAACAGACTGTGATCTCGAAATGCACGAACGAAGGGAATGGAAGAGGAGTTTTCGATTTCCACAAAAAAGTGTTTGCGTTTGTTTCAGTAAGTATCATGGTCACCTATCCGACTGACTGACACTTTCATGTGCGACGATATGGTCGAGAGAACAAACGTCACCTTAATTAACTGGATATTGGGTTATTCAACTAGTCCAAGACACGATGGAATAAACTGACACTATGAAACACATACAATGAGACCCATGGCTATCTGTAATGAAATATCATTATTTGCATGTTTTCAGGCCTACAAGGATGCTTGGCATTTGCAATACGTGATGTGTCTCCAGATGAAGATCAAATTGCCAAGACAAGACGTTTCAAAGACACGGACATATTATAAGTAAACGGGTATGTTCATATGACTGACAAGTATCCCATTTTATTCTCTTGATGTCTAAAGCCACACTCAGCAATATTCCAGATGTCAGGTAGTCGGTAAATATTAATCTCGAGCAGACAATTCAGTGATTAACGATATTTGCGAAGTCCTACGTACGTAGGATACGATGACGTGTCTCAATCAAGTCAGTCAGGCAGAAATGTAAGTCCAATTCTGTTCTGGATCTTCATGGGTTTCCTTGTGTGTAAATGATCGAACAATTATAGCAGAACAACACTTACACAATCAGTTCGAGCACTCATAGCTATACTACTAACATCAGTTTGTTTCTGTGGAGACACAAGTAAACTCGCACAGCCGTTATAAGTGTACATTATTTTGACAAAGACAGAACTGTTTCTTGGTCAGGTAAACTCATTTCGTACTTCCATGTTTTATTGTTTTTGCATCTCCGTGTCGATGGCTATACGAAATCATTCCATTGTATTAGGCGTCGTTACTTAAAACATGTGCCAACTGGTACATATGTAAATAGGCATACTAGGTAATATCATACCGTTTGTAATGTACTGTATGTCTGTCTTCAGTATAGACACGAAAAGTGCAAATGTCATATGTATTGAATGTGCACACAACACTATAGAACAATAAAGCTTATTGGTATGCGTACATATAGTTAAATATAACACCTTGCACAATTACAAGAATTCAAGACATTCAAGGTTACAATTGGCCTTCAGTAGCACATGCCTGTGTTATGGGATCGAGTGGTCAGGACGGATGACGTGGTTTACGTACGGTGGCTTATCTGGTCCAGACTCGATTCGATTCAAATGCCGTATGTATTGAATGTGCACATAGCAGTATAGAAACATATGCACACAGCAGTATAGAACAAAATATAAACATATTAGTATACGAATATATTCAAATATATTCAACATCTTGCACAATGGGATTGTCAGTATTACATTCAACAAGTCAGGCACTTCACGTTATTGCAGCTTTGCATGATTTAAACAAAGTTGTCATATTGGTATCCGATGTGCATACTCGGGTGTAGATACGACAGATAGCACAATGAATGAAGGAATGAATTGAATGAGTGAAGGATGAATGAATGATGTTTGTGTCACTATCTAAACCTAATCCAAGTTCGTTAACCGTAGTCTTTTTAGGGTCTATGACGGTGCCATAATTCTGCATTAATAGGTAGTTCTTATTTAAGCTTATTTCTAATATACATCACCGCATAAAACATCCTCACACGCTCCTTTGGCAGTAATAAAGACAAGGTTTTATCAGTCTTAGTAAATGACAAGTTGACAAATGTTTAATCTCATTGCTGTTCACAGACACGTGGCCCATTATGGATTTAAGTTTGTTTCAACTAGTTTATACACCAAAGTCGTGAATAATAACAAAGCATGTTTCTGTTTTCAGAGAAAGTGTTCATTTTGTTGCCAGTTACATTCCATTCATTGTGAAAAGTATAATGAATGTGCGGGGTGCTTGTAGTTGTCTGTAGTCCTTTCAAAGAGCGAATGTACCTAATTAAGAAACATTATTAAATGTGGAATTGAAGCATTGCCCATTCGGTTTGTTATGCGTGCTGGGCGGCAAATCAAACTGGATTACAGATTTTTTAGAAAAGTCCTGTGACTAATGGCAGGATCTTAAAGACAGATTTATACGGAAATGGACATCAACTTTCCATGGGGGCATCGCGTGGCTGTCAGTAGTTCCTCTTTAACGTAGCGGGCCAGTCAGGGCATGCAACATGCCATGCGTGGGAGCCAGAAACATCGAACGGAATGTTTGTCATGCTCACTAAACTGTAAACATAAGTCCCGAGTAAGGTGATCTACCTTCAGTTGTTGGCGATCTATAACCTGTTTTTATACACTGTATCGTCCGCTATAGTTAAAATGTTTTAGATTTCATGACTGGTATTAACACCAGTATATCTGTGATAATCTAGTTTGTTTTACTGTCCTTTGTCGACGGATATTTTAGATTGATAACCTTATTTTCATCGCTATATGGCAGTAATATTGCCGATGTGATGTAAACTTTTAACTCACCCACTGTAAACATGAAGTTCATGTCATATTACGTCGCCATATACCTTGGATCAAATGCATTGTGTTTCGTGTTAGGTATCCATTTCAATGTATCATTTTGTTATGCCGAGCGACTGATTGAAACTAGTCACTTCAATTTTCACACGTTGCATTGGTATGTATAAACCCTGGAACACCGTATTAAAAGAACGTTGTATGGTTAGGCACTGTAGAATAATTACAACTGGCGCATCAGGGTGTTACGTCTAATTCCATGTCAGGCTAACCCGTGAGGGTCCGGGGTAGAACACGCCTTCAGCAACACATTCTTGCCATAAAAGGCGACTATGCTTGTCCTAAGAGGCGACTAACGGATCGGGTGGTCAGGCTCGCTGACTTGGTTGACAAATGTCATCAGTTCCCAGTTGCGCAGATCGATGCTCATGTTGTTGATCACTGGATTGTCTGGTCCGATCATTTACAGACCTCCGCCATATAGCTGGAATATTACTAAGTGTGGCGTAAAACTAAACTCACACACTCACTCACACTCTATGCCAGACGGATATATAATGACGGGAAAGGCTCTGAGAAATTACAGAACAGTTCCATTGTTCTGAATTCTTTGATGGTTCATTTCACCACTTATCACTTCGCAATAGTTGGATTCCGCTTTGTAGAAGCAGTAGATCTGTCTGACTGTTGTATCGCTTCCTGAAGATGAACTATTGTTCGTAACATAGTTTGGTTGAGAGAGACAGCCAGACGCATACTGCAAAATCCTACCTGTTGTATGCGACATTCCATTTAAAACTGAAATAAGCTTTTACATGAAGTATTAGTAATGGGACTGAAAGATCAAATGGCACCAAACCATGGGATTATTTATAATTCATCGCATTCAAATGGTACTGAATCGGAGTACAGCATCAAGATCATCAACCAAAATAACTTCAGCTTCAAGGACATATATTTTATGAGCGTTTCCAGCTATAGCTGTTTTTGCAGCGATCTTTCTACTTTGCTAATATATTTCGCCCGTTATGGATGTGAAGTCACTGGTAATTCGAATGTGAGTGCATCTCTCAGGTTCTACTTGTAGGCGACACAATGGCGTGATATCGATGATAGAGCAGGGCGTGTCAAATGAAACAGACGAGCGTCATGACGCTCACAATGCAAGTAAAAATGTTTTTCCCCAGCAGTGGAATTCGACTGGTGGCAATGACTGGTGGGACACACTAACTGAATGCACGTAATACCTATCGCATGGTTGGTACTATACTACCCTCCAAAGGTTTAGAATCACAAGTGTAATTACAGCCACTTCCATCAGTCAGTTCTTCTCTACTGGCTTTTACCCAAATATTCCATACTGTTTAAAGGTGCTGTTTACACATGAACTGATGGATTGTAAAAACAATTGGTAACGTTAACAAGATAATTGTCATGAGTTCAATAAATGATAAAAGCCAGTGAAAATTGGTGAAATCCAAACAACACTTTGAACCAAAACGCAGCTGTTCACATGCGCAATGCTTGCATTATGTGTGTGTGTGAATGTGTGCGTGTGTGTGCGTGTGTGTGTGCGTGTGTGTGTGCGTGCATGTGCGTGTGTGTGTGTGTGTGTGTGTGTGTGTGTGTGTGTGTGTGTGTGTGTGTGTGTGTGTGTGTGTGTGTGTGTGTGTGTGTGTGGCGTCACGGAAGGCAAAATGTGGTATATTATGTCATGAAATGCCCATTTTGTATGACGCACCCAATATTCTGTTATGGTCTCTCAGACCCAGCAATCCCAGAGAAACTGACGGGTTCCTTCAAATATAAGACGACAATATCACGATTTGAAACGATTGCTATGTGTCCTGACGGAATACATTCTTATATGTTCAAAGATACCTCTCGGATGTGACGTAGACAACGCCGTCGTCAACGTCTCTTAGATAAACCAGCAGATATGTGCTCGATGTCTGACAATATGGACGCGCCTCTTTCACAAAAAGCGGAGATTTGTTTCAAAAGGGACAACTTGTGTCGTTGATGTCTTTCATATTCTGATATGACCAAAGCATGGAATCAGATATATCGATTGGTTGTATTGTACTGAAGCTCACTTCCGGGATTGTTTCTGCTACTGGCTGCATTAAAGTGATCATGCACGAAGTTAGATGCTACAAGCTATGGGGTAAGCCGTAAACTGGTAGTAAATGAAGGATATATATACTGAAGGTACAAAGTTTCGCGACACCACACCATTTCATTTGTCAGCTTACTGAGGCTTTTTAAAAGAAAGTAAGCTACGCCAAACAAGTTAAAATGACAATTTTCTGTATTTGCCTAACATACATGGTTTTCTGGAGACCAGTTCTAACCCGGGTCTTCAAGGTTGCCATTCATAACCAAACTCACTCTAAGCCAGACCATGATATACTAAAGCGTCACTGTTAGGGACAATGTTATTCCGAGGTACCTGACAGGCGGACTATGCTATTTCTCCGACTCAGACGATGCTATGCTTAGGCAAGGGAAATCCTTCTATTCAAGTGCGAGGCACTGTTGTGCGTGCTGAACACTAAAGTAAAACCACCAAACATAAGTTGATCAGTATCCCAGGTGAGAACAGCACAACACACCAACCAATCTGAAGCCCTGGCAACTAACAACTGCAGAAAACAGTTTTGGAGCAACCTGACGACTGTGCGTCTCAACCCTTAAAGGCGTTAAGAGGGATCAGCTTAAGACTCGGTAAAACAGAACCTGTGCATCTTCCCTTAGCGTCTCTGCTACCTGATCTGGCGCCAGAGTAACAATGGAGGACTACAGTGGATAATACTACAGTCTGGTAAAACCAACTCCCTCAGGTTTCTGAATGGACTCACCTAAAGTTGTACATAAATGTAGATGGGAATTCTACTTATTATGTGAACTGGCACTGGTATCTATCATTTCTCATTAAACTGGTTATGTTGAAAACATCTGAAGCACAATACAGAACTAAAGCGACACTGGATTTACTTAGGTTTTGTGTTAGGTTTCAGATAATGTGTCACTTGAAATTTCACTACAAAACATAATTTGTTTTATTTGGGTGGATTTGACCTCGAACATAAACACAAAAACAGCTGAGGCGCGTTCAAATTGTTATTGCCTTGACTGAATACTCTTTGCACAGATTCAGAAGATCCATTTCTTTCTGTCTCTTCAATATGAAATTATCAGTACTTGTTTTTAGTGCTAAGACAACTCGATCATTTGGAGACAACAGAAGTGTTCGTTGATTGGATCGTGTGCAATATATTGTTCATTACACGCACAGTGCGTCATTTTCATGACGTAGGCTATAATATGTACCACACACTCAATGGAATATTATTTACTCGCACAATTCAATTACATTTCATGGTTATATACACACGCAGGTATTGCACTAAATATGCAGTATTTGTGTACAAAAGCGTACACTACACTGCATGTTAATCACGGCAGTGTATGTTGATTTTTATGTAAAACTACAAAGTGGGTGTAGAGAGCGGTATACAGACAACTGTACACTACACGACCAATTCGAGGACCGAGTGAATGCGTTAAGATTTAAAGATACATCGACAATACTTCAGCCATATCGTGACTAAAACTAGTTCTAAATTCATAATACATACATATAATATATAAAACCCTGTCGACGTAGGACAGTAAAACCACTAGATTATCACGGATTGAGTTAAAACTGACTAGCAGATCTTTTTAAAAGGAGGAAAGCTTTTTGGACAATACAGTGTAACAATGGGCTACTGAGGGTAGATCACCATACTAGGAACCATGGGGACTTACAGTGCCTTTGCTACTTCCATGGACCCTATAGCTAGCTAGCTGAATATACACCGTCTCCCCAGCCACGAGCGATTGTAGGAAAATTTAGCCCAAAATAAAGATAACAAAAATGCTACATTTAAAACTTTGGTATGTTAAAATTTACTTTGAAAGTCTTGGGATTTATGGACACCACTTCGAGGAACAGGACACTGCACAGTGTACATACCTTAAACCATTAACTACCCAATAAATAACAAGTACAAAATTGTTCAAGTGCCTGGACATACGCAAGAACGTGTTAATCCAACACAGCAAATAAAAAATGAAATACATGTACGAGTATAAATCCTGGTAAATTAGACATCTATCAGAAGGTCGAACTAGTGCAGAGAGTCTATATTGGTGATCTTGTCCCATTTGGAAGGGAGGTCTTGTAGATGAACAACCGATGTCGACCCTCTTGTGTCAGTCAGTGTAGCTCGCGGGTGCCATGTTTTATAGATCGTTTGTCTAGTACAACGCTACCTTTATAAAACAGCATCAATTATTTACTACGCAATTATAGATGTCCAAGCAGAGGGAACGGGGAATGAAAGACGCCGGCGCTCCTACTTTGTAAAGAAACAGTGAAAATCCATTTCTGAAAGTGAATCCAAGTGTAGACGCGGGAACTTGCCATATATAATGAACTTAGTTAACACAAACAGTCACTCTTCTTGCATTAGCCTTCTGGTAGGCCAATGCTCTGACATGTTTTATTGACTTATTACCTTTCGCCTGATTTGCTCAGTTGACAATTACGTGTGGATATATAAGTTATCGGAGTCGGTGTCTATATCTCAGCATGTTCCGCAAATATGTGTCACGTGTCTTGTGCAAATATTTTGTCAACATGTATGGAATACGGTATCTTAGATCTTTCCAAATATTTGAAAACATGGACAAAATGTGAATGTTGAATAGATTTTGAGTCAAGTTTCAGCAAACAAAGTCAAGCACCACTGACCTTATGCACAGGCTCATCACCAATCAAGTGGCAAGAAATCTTCCTTGACAGCCAACACATGTGCCACGTAACCTTTGAAAAAGTCTTCGGCTTGACACAAGAAACCTTCGGGCACATTCACTTTGTCATCTTCAAAATGTTTTTTTTCTAACTTGCCTCACAAAAAAAGACCATGACATTTACACCCCTGCATAAAAGAGATGGACCTGTAGATTAGATAGGACGAGCAGGAATAAAGGATGGCTGTATTAAAGACGACAGTGACAAGCACTTATTCCACCCAAAGTGTTTCGGCGCTGGTTCTGATAAACATCCTATCTTTACCAGTACGAAGTAGCAATGGTAAAAATAGATACGGGCGTGCACATCAAAGGTCAACTGAAGTCAGAACTTCTTGTCTCCCAACAAACAGTGCAAAATGGGTCGAAGCATCATCAATAAAAGAGTGGTGATAAACGGAATTTTATCGATGGAACGAATAGTGTCCTTGTGATTGTCACTATTTCGGCTGAAATTTTTGTTTCGTCAATCACAGTGTAACCCATCAACACCTTTTGAGTATTAGACGTATATCGGTGTGTCTTGGGGATGTAAGGGAACAGGAGGGTAATTGTGATAACATTTACACGTTAATGAATCAACCAGTGAGTATGTGACACATGCAATATTTCCGAAAGTAAATGTAGGCAGGGTCTTTAACATGATAGCACTACTAATAGTTCCTGTGTTACGATGGCTCATTACTGTCTAGGAATGCCTTCAATCTATGCTACAAACGTTCCGCAGGCTCTATTCCCAATATGATCACTTGTGTGTTTGAGTATTATTTTAAATTAAATTAACTGTGTACGAAGTTGATTGAGCACTGACGTTTAATTGTCTCATTTGTGACAAAACACAAAAGACATATGCATAATACAACAAGAGTGCCTCACGATTCGAACAAAGAATTAGTTTAAATAATATTTTACTTGAACTTTCCACTTTCATTCAAAATTGTGGGGTGCATAAAATTCCAATCAACTGATGCCCAGAATTCAGATGTGTTGCTAGAAGCGTCATGCATGTTATGAGCTTGTCATCAAAACTCCTGCGCAGTATGCAATGTTTTGAATCTAAAATCGATGTGAATTATGTGTGCTCGTTCACTGCAACACATTTTGTTAGTGCGTCGACTAGTGAAAGTAATCGTTGAGGGGCAGTGAATACAAGTATATGTGTTCGTGTACTGTTAGCAAACGTGTCTATATCTCATTGCAACTGAGGATAGTATAAATGTATGTCAACGGATCACAGTTACGGCCGTTCCAAGTAGTATTGGATCTAACAGCGCTTTAAACCAGGATATGTGAAGTTGCAGGTGTACAATAACTGGTGGTGCTCATAGTTTCACTTGTATAGCATGTGGACATATGCTTGCGTAAGTGCGTTTCACAATCCTTTCTTTTTGGCTTTGTCCACTCTAACATATCTGCAATGCGTAAGTCGTACACAGAGCAAGCCTACATTTACTCAACTTATGATTCTTCCAGCTTAACATTCAGATTCAGTAATATTTTCAATAGGTTTTCAGACCACGTCACAGGATGACACTATCATTTATTCAGGAGACACAAATCATCGGCGTTCATTTATTGTCCCACACCATCTTGTAGGTAGTATGACGTACACAAAACAAGACATACACAACAGTGACACGCTGGTTCAGAATCTAATCATTATAGGGGTCCAAACACAGAAAAGTGTCATCCTAAGTATTGGCATCATTTTACAAGGCTGCAGGGTTACGAGTTTTGCGAACTCCCGTAAGGTTGATCTTGAGATTATATCGGAGCTTTTATAATCTCTTTTACACGATGAGTGGTGTTGAACCGTAAAACTGCCTCGTAAATTAAGTCATTTGTTTTGAATCAAGTCATGATGTGTTTGATGCTGTTAGAAAACTCTGATGGGAAGAATAATGCAAAGTTATCATACTGTCGCGAACGAGCTTACATTAAGTCCAGCTGCTTGTGTTATCTGACGGTCACACCTGGCGTCATCAGCCACAAATGTGTACCTAAAAATACCTAAAGAAATCTGTAAGCATTCTTCTCCGAGCGACAAATCTATCTCTCATTGGAGGATGTTTCCCTCTGTGTTCATAAGACAATCGGCGGTGCCGATCGGGTGAAACTGGGTGCAATGCCTGGCACTGCAAGCAGAACACGTGCCTCCTTGAAAGCTATCACGCAGTTTCCAACTCAATTCATCTCAAACACAAAACAACTGAAAAAGACAATGACCAAGATTTAGAGGCGTCTCTCCGGCATATAACACACTTAAGGTAATAACATGACTATCATTCATAACCGGTTGACGTGTGGAGAAGGGTCTGCTCAAATCTGATTATATTACCTTTCTTTTACCTTTTTTATCTTCAATATCGCGTTTCATCAATGAAGGCATTATATCACTTGACGTTATCACCAGAATTCACTATGGTGTAGTTGCTATGAAATACGCCCTCTACAAAGTATTGCCGATGGAGACTTAAATCTATGTGCCTCAAGCATTTTTCAGCATTTTATAGCATAAGTACAGATTAGCCGTACATATGTTAAATGTTTGTGAAATGGGGGCTTCACCTAAGGTGCATCTAAAGTGGTTGTTTCTGCCTACACAATTTCTTCTGCAGGCTAAGCATTCGCAATTCTTTACTCCTATTTCAAGTTTTTCATGGTATTAAATCAGATGTATCATGCACTGGCACCGTGCGAATAATGGTGAATAATGGTGAATAATGTTTTCTGACTACCAAACATATATATATATATATATATATATATATATATATATATATATATATATATATATATATATATATATATATATATATATATCTTTTAAGTTCCGATTTTTAGATGAATGCAAGAATGCTTTTCATTAATCATGATTTTGATTATGCGCTTCTGCTGTCATCCGATTACCTGCTGTGGTTCTGCGTTTCCTCATAGCCCTGGCCGTTTCAGCATGTTTCCTGAGCAGAATTTAAGCTTGACAAGTTATAATTAGTTCGTTATTATTAAAGCAAGCCGTTTTGGTTTACAGGCACTTTAGAGACGCTGTGTGTATCATAGTTTTAACAATATACCTTATACTCCTAAGTATGAAGGTTACTTCACCAGTGTCACTGTGATTCTGTTAAAATTTCAGCACCAGACGATATTGAAATACGTGATAGGGTTCCATATCCTGAACGCTTTACCTAACATTACCGAATGACACTCTTGAAGCTATTTGCGAAATTGTTATATATTCTAATTACTAATATCAAGGTGTTCTGTTTACAGGTATATAAAAGCTGCTAAGTGCATCATGATTTAAAACATTTACCTTATGCTTGAAAAAATGAAGGTAACTTGGTTAAAGTTCAGCTCCAGAGGTTTCCATTAATGTTTGGGTCCCGTGCACTGAAGCCTTTCCCTAAGATTACCGAATGAAAGTCTTGAAGCTATATGCGAATATATTCTAATTATGAATTTAAGGATTATGAAGATGTTATCAAGAATCGCGTTAAAGCTGAATGCCTGATAGCACTCGATTTGCTAAAGGTTGTCAATTCAAAGCAAGGAGGAGGAGATCAAACTACGTTCCTCCACTTATATAGATCAATGGTGAGATCTAAACATTATCGCGCTATCGTAATTGGTGAAATTAAAAGTGCAAGAGCAACCAAAATCTTATAGATTCTGTTCACCACCAATGTTTACGACTTTGTGTTGGCACTTATAGAACTTCACCTGTTGACAGCCTTTACGTCATGGCTGGTGAACCATCTCTTGACATATGATGTAAATATATATCATCAAACATGCTGTAAAGTACGCAACAAAATCACATTCCAGTGAATCGAAAAGTGCATACAACTGTGTCTTCAATCCCCTGAGTGAGGATCTATACAACAAGGAGTCTTCTCTTCTTCCGCCTCTTGGGCTTAGACATAAGCCATTTATTAATGACGCCGGTATTGAGTTGGATAATATTATTTCTTTCTGCTCCTCCTTGGCGATTGTTTAGGCCACAAGTTGACCTAACATTAGCTACATTTAGAAATCAGAAACTAATTAATTACAATATTAACAGGATTATAATAATCAGTTAAAACGTACTAATAGCAATTACAAATTCTTATTTACAGATGGGGCTAATAATGGTGGCACAGTAGCCTGTACCACTGGCATTGAATCCAGGACAATATATTCTAGATTACAGGATAGCACCTCAATTGTTTTCAGCTGAAGCATACACCATATTAACAGCTCTTAAATATATTCAAAAACATCCTAAACACACACAAACAATATATAGCATTACTCTTTTTTACTCCCTTTCATGCCATCTAGTAAACACTCACTTTTAATATAATTTATTGAAATATATAATGATCTTGCTAGTGCCCAATTTAACATTTTTCCTGGTTACCCAGCCACGTTGGCATTTATGGAAACACAATGGCCAATTTTGCTGCTAAGGCAGCACTCGACAAGTATGTGACACCACTTCTTATTCCATACTTAGATTATAAAGCTACCATTAGATCTTATATCCGTGATCTGATGCAAAGGAAATGGGACACCCAAGTAGGTGTCCAAAAAGTGCATGCAATTGTTACGAGATTTCATTTTCTGTAAATTGTACTTTATTAATAAAGTAATAATTATTTTGGGTCACAACGTTTAGTGTTTTGAATGATAATTATTATGGGTCACATTCCGTATCATAAATGTTCAGTACGTAACGTAGTTTGGCAGCAGGCTTTAAGGAAGTGCTCTAGGGTGATGGCGATGGTCGTATGTGCCCGAACGTGCAGGAAATGTTGACATATATAGCTGCCTGATTGATCGCTGTGGTTCATTCTGCATGACTGTTTCTCACTCTCCTAACCAAGACTTCGGTGAGGTGACATTATGTTTGTGACCCATTACTTTAGAACTGACTTCGTTGTATTGTACATGAAACCTCTATTGTTAATATCTGCATTTGCTTTGTATCGTGACGATGTCGTATTGGCCACACGAAATATACACATGAGTACTTCTTGAAAGGTGAAGATCCCCTGTTCTGTATCCCTTGTGATTAAAGAAGCACAGTCAAGCATATCTTGCTTGCCTGTGTGGAATACTCGATATTTCAAATCACGAACCTTGAAGCTTTTTTTACAATGTTAGTTCTTGTTTAACAATTGTATTTTAAAAAGAATTAGATTTGTTAACCGATTTGTTAATAGATGAATATCTTATGATTGGAAGTTTAAATTAACATCTAAGATTGTTAGTGGTTGTACCTTCAAGGGGGATTAAGGCATTATAAACTTGTTGTCCGCTTGTGACGGTACGTATGTTCCACAGCTCTCAAAGTAAATTAAAAACCTACCAGGGTTTTAAGCGCGGGATTTTAGTGATATTTATTATGGCTAACTTTACCTAAAATCGCCGGTAGTGAGTGATGGGATGATGTACATCCATCTAGGGTCCATGCGGGTAGCAAGGGTACTGTAAGTTCCCACTGGTGATCTACCTTCAACTGTTGGCGATCTACTGCCTGTCTTTATATTGTATCGCCCTCTATAGTTAAAATATTTAGGATTTCATCACTAGTTTTAAAATATATCTATCTGTGACAGTCTAGTTAGTCTTACTGTCACTTGTCGACGGATATTTTAAATTGCTTACCTTGTTTTCGTCGTCATATGGCTATCTCTTGAACATAGTGATGCATGAAGGTGTCTGCAAAATTTACACTATGCAGGTTTGGGTTTGTTAGGTGAGCTTAAGGGATTTTTATGGCGCTGTTAGGAATATTGAAGCAATATTACGGCGGAGCACACCTGAAATAAGCTTTTCACACTTTACCCATTTGCCAATCAAACCTAGTGACGAGCTAATACTTTAACAATTACACAACTCCCTGAGATGGTAAGGGGAGTGAAACCGATTACAATTCTTTTGATGAGGGTGCGTGGTGCAGTGTGTGTGACACATTCGCAGGATACCTGTATGTCTGGAACTAATTTATGACCTAGGTAGGTAGGTAGGTTGGTAGGTAGGTAGGTAGGTAGGTAGGTAGGTAGGTAGGTAGGTAGGTAGGTAGGTAGGAGGTAGGTATCTGGATGGGTGGATGGTAGGTATCACTGAAGGAGAATAGTAATCTTGAGTGGATACATATTCCACTTACTAGGCTCATTGATGTCGTGAATCCTTGCAGGACATTGTATAAAATGAATGTGTCTGGAGAGGGGAAAAATGAGCATCATAGAATTCTTCCTTAAGGCAGTTCTTGTCTCTCTGGCAGGTATTTTACCTCATCCAGTCGAATAAACAACTCATGATCTGACACGGTAACAGCCTATGATGTCCGTATTTATCAGGAAAGGGAAATGGAAGATGTGGTTTCGATTTCCACCAGAAACTGTTTGTTTCATGAAGAACCATAGTTCATCTATCTTGTTGGCCGACACTGACATCGACATGCGACGATAAGGCGGCAGTCAGAAATACAAACGTCATTCAAAACGTCCAGCACACGATGGCAAAAACATGAAACTAGGAAATAAATACTGTCAGCCGAATCGATATCGCTGATAATTTTTAAATAATATTTATCATTACATTAATCGTTTCTGGCTTCACAGTTACACGGTTCACTGGCTGAATTATTATTATGGTTGGCGTGTCTCAAAGTGAGATGACCTGCACAGATGACACGTTTTTAGGAAAGGAACATGTTGCTATGAAAATTATCGAAAATGTTCATATTGCTCAAACGTGGCAATCGTTTGTAAATGCAGTAACAATAACTAACTAAACAGCACTTTATACAAGTTCTTTATGCAGTCATCTTGTATATAGTTTCAATGTCAGTTTCAGTAGGAGCAAAGAGTAAACCTGTAAAGTTAGTTAACTTCCATTTACATGATATAAACAGCACAGAAATATTTCTGTCTTTATTGATATGAATGTATTTTACACTTCCCCGAATCTTTCACAATTGTCAGTTTTTTGCTCCCACATGATGACAACAAAAGGAAACTATTCCATTCGCGTACATGGTTAAAACGCAAGCATATATTACACTTAATACACATGCCTGTGACTATGAAATAAGTATATGTAATACTATAGCGTTTGGAATGCACTGTACGTCTGTTGTCTCATGGTTAGTCATATTCAGTCCTTAACAATGTGTGCCGTGCGTATTCATGCGTGTTTGAAAGACAGATTTTCATGCTGGTATGCTATGCGCACTGATATGAAGATGCAGCACCAAGCACAGTCAGATTGTCACTTACAACTAAAGCCAACCTGTAACTGTGGACAAGCCACATTACTTGAAAACCTACGATACTCTTGCACGTTCCTTTGGCAAAAACATAGACAACACTTAATCGTTCTCGATTAATTGACATACTGACTAATGGTTTATCTCGGGGCTGTTCTCAGCAGTTTATAAACCCAGCATTGCTAGCATAATGAATAATTTATAGGCATGGGTAATGACAAAACGTATGTTGAGAAGTTGCGATTCTTTCACAGGCTTCTATGTTCTCTTCATTGAAAAATGTTCTGATTGTGCAAAATCCGTTCAGGTGCCTTCCTTTCAGAATGAGTGATTGTTTCTAATTAACAAACATTATTCCCAGTGCGTTTATAACACATGTATTGTACATTCAGTTTGGCATGCCTTCTGGGCGATAAATTGAAATAAATTACAGTTTTTGTGGTATAGTCCTGTGGCTAATGGCTGGATGTTACATATCTGCACGGAAATGGACATCAACGTTCCGTGAGGGATATGGCGTGACTGTCACTAGTTCCTCTTTCGTGGTCGTAGTGGGCCAGTCAGGCCATGCAGCATCCCATGTCATTTGAGTCAGAGACATCTAGCAGAATGTTTGTCAATCCAGACTGATGTAAACTGATTAGGTCATCATATAACCTGCATTTAATCGACTGTGTACATTTTGTAGAAATAAAACAATGACAGAATTAATTTTAACAACTACTTTAATATTTAGAACACGACGTTTCTGGGCTACGTCTTGCCCCTTAATGCGATGAATGATGGAAAATGAATACGAGCAAAATATACAGCATGACATCATGTATAGTGGTTAGGAGCAACATGTGAAAACATGTACACGTGTATATTTTTGCTATACACCAAAGCATTCGGTAGGAAAAGAAACACCTGGATACCTGTTCATTTCAGGTTTGATGCGATGGATCCATTTGCCTATCGCTGATGTTGGCCAAAATGTCAGTGTCATCGCAATCGATGGTATGCCTGGGGTTGTGTGCTCATAAGGGTGATTTCATGTAAGAGTTCTTCACGGATGCTTTGTGTTCTTTTACACGAGTACATACAGACCTGCCTGTATGACCTATCTAGGTGCTGCCACATGTTCGTTTCAGTTCATATACACACTGTCATGGTTTAGTGTAGTTCCGGCCCTTCTTTTACCAGTGTGTTTTAATCATTTCTGGGTTTGTCTGATCCTGTCAGACTAGATTTCGTTAGGTTAAATGAAAAATGTAACATGTTTTTCGGGCATCGACGCGTCACTTTTATTGTGATTATAACAATTTTTGTTGCCATTAAAAAGAACAAAGAATTTTGAATTTGCTGCTTCTCGATCGTGTAGATTCATGAGTTTCTGTGCGAACGAGTGTGACTGAATCCACAACTCATTAACAAAACTTTCCAATCTTTAGAGAAAATAATAAAAATGTGTTCCTCCCTCGTCACTATACACACACGCGCACACACACACACATTAACAGTTATGATTCATGTTAAAACCTAATATTGCACAATACTTGGAAGCCGCTTTGTAGGAGTAAAGGATGTGAATGCCTATTATATTGCTTTCTGAAGATAATGTATTGTCCCAGAAACATTTGGGTGGAAACAGGAATACAACCATGTGTATACATATCCTGAGTGAGTGAGTCAGTTCATATTTAACGTCACATCGGCATTATTGCAGCCATATCGCGACGAGAACGTACGTGACATTAAGAACCAAATATATATGCATATTATGAAAAAGCTGTCGACGAAGGACAGTAAAACCACTAGATTATGAGAGTTTGTATTTGAAACTAGCGTGGAAACTTAAAAAATAATAGTATCACTATTTGGACAGTAAAATATAAAAACAGACCATAGATCGCCAACACATATCCTGACAAACAATTCCTATGTCTGTGCATGTACGTAATCAACATTGTGTTACTGTATTGAACCATTTCATGAATAGTGTCCATCAATAGTAGTGAGGAGTACGGGGTTGTATGCGGTACAAAAGTTCAGCTGGCATGATGCAAAAGGCTAGGTATACAATACTTTGTATTCGACAGATATTGTATTCAAGTACATTATCAAAAACAACAGCACTTGTTACTTCCTTCATAACGACGTACATATGTCATGAGTACTTCAACCAAGAAGTAATTTTGCAGATAGTACCTAATATCTATAATATACCATGATGTTGGGTATATTACGAAATATCTGAAAACTAATACAGAGATAAACAGACATTAAATGAGCTTAAATTGTGGATATGTCAATGTGAAGGGCAAAATAGATGCCCCCATATGAAGCGTGTTCTCAGCAGACATTCCCTTGTCTTCTAAGGGGAGATGGATGACAGGGACAAGTCTAAAAATTTTCCAACCAAGGACATATTGAAAACACCTTGCTTGATGATCAGTTTGATCGATCTAGTGGATCAACAACCCATGTCGACTTCCTTGTATCAGTCAGTGTAGCTCTCGGATGTCACACAGAGCCTACGCTAGAGATCGTTTGTCAAGCACAGTACTGACTTTATACAACATCATCAATTATTTACTATGCAATTACAGAAGCCTAAACACAGGGGACAGGAAAGCAAAGGCGTTTTAGGTCCTTTGTAAAGAACACTAAAAATCCATATCAGAAAGTGAAGCTATCGAGCGTCTGTAGATGGGCGAAGTGTGCCATATACTCTTACATGTATAATGAACTTAGTTAACGCAAACAGTCACTGTTCTGTCATTGACCCGTGAAGGTCCCGGGGTAGAATTAGCCTTCAGCAACCAGTGCTTGCCATAAAAGGCGATTATGCTTGTCGTAAGAGGCGACTAATGGAATCGGGTGGTCAGGCTCGCTGATTTTGGTTGGCTCATGTCATCGGTTCCCATTTGCGCAGATCGATGCTCATGTTGTTGGTCACTGGATTGTCTGGTTACAGACCTCCGCCACATGGCTGGAATATTGCTAAGTGCAGCGTAAAACTAAATCACTCACTCATTGGCCGTCTGGAAGGCAAATGTTCTGCCATCGTCTTTTATTGACTTACTAAATTTCGCCTGATTCGTCGACTCGGAGTTGAAAACACTTTATGGATGAATATGTTCTCATCTGTTCTTTATGCACACAACTCTTCAGCATGTTCCGAAAATGACCATGCCTTGTGTCAAATGCAAATATTTTGTCATTTTGACATCAACACATGGCATTTTGGGATTTGATCTTTCGAAATTTTTGAAGACACGAAACTAAATGCGAATGGTGAATTGATTTTGAGCCAAGAGCGAGCAAACAAAGTCAAGCACCACGGACCGGATGCACAGACTCATCGCCGCTCAAGTTACAACTAATCTTCCTCGGTGGCAAACACATGTGCATCACAACCTTTACTAAGTCCTCGGTATCACAGATGTAGCCTTCGGACACATTCACTTTGTCATCTTCAAAATGGCCTTTTTTCTAACTTGCCACACAAAAAAGGTTCCTGTTCCATTATCCTTTACATTGTAGCATGGGTGCATGTATCATTTGGATAAAATAAGCGTGACACTTATGCCCCTGCATCTGACTGACTGTCAACGAGATGGACCTGTAGATTAGATAGGACGAGCAGGAATAACGGATAGCTGTATAAAAGACGACAGTGACAAACACTAATTCCACCCAAAGTGTTTCGGCGTTGGTTCCGATGAACATCCTATCTTTGCCAATCCGAAGTAGCTGTGATACAAAATAGATACAGCCGTGCACAAAGGTCATCTGATGCCGCGAAAGACTTAAGATTGGGGTACTGTTAACATCATCTGTTGGATTCACTTTGCATAATCAATTCGTTACTCTGGACAGAACTTCTTGTCACCGAACAAGCAGACCAAAACTGCGGCCGAATCTTCGTAAATAAAAAGAGTGTCATTAAGACGGTTTGTCATCGACTGAAAAATTTTAACAAACATGTGAACAAGTCAACAAGTTCCCTCGCTTTACGTACAAAGAATGTGTTTAAACAACCTTTTACATGAACTTTCTTCTTTCAGTCAAAAGTTTAGGATGCATAAACTTCAATGAAATTATGCCCAGAATTCAAATTTGTTATGCATGTTATGAACTCGTGATCAAAACCTATGTGCAATGTGCAGTGATATGAATCTCAAATCCATGTGTGTTGTGTGTGTTTGTTTACTGAAACATTAGTCATGACCAATTTGTATCAAACACTTAGTTTCCTTAGTGCATCGACTAGTGAAATTAATCGTTGAGGGTCAGTGAATACAAAGAAATATGTTCGCATAATTTTAACAAATGTGTCGATTTCTTATAGCATCTGAGAATAGCATAAATATATGCAAAAGGATCACAGTTACAGCCGTTCCAAGTATTATTGGATTTAATATTAGCAACACTTTAAAGCAGGATATGTGAAGTCGTTACAGGCGTACCATAACTTCAGATGAACCGACCTCATATTTTCACTTGTATATCATTATGTGCTTATGTTTGTGTAGAGTAATAGTACTGATGCCAGTTTATAGTTCTAGTCCACTGATATTCCGTACCGCATTTGGACATGCCAACTTCGAGTCTACCGTTGGTGTTTTAAAAGTATATGATCACGTTTTTGTATTAAGATTCAGCCTGAGATTAAGTACGCTTCATGTCCTTTCTTTTTTATAATATTCCACTCAAACATATCTGCAAAGCGAAAGTCGTATACAATCTACATTTAATCTGCTGGATATGATTCTCCGAGCTTAATTTTCACTTCAGATTCAGTATATATTTTCAGAGGCTAAACGTTGATTGATCGAATTAGCAAGGTTAACCTTCAACATCAAAAGATGACACGGTCATTTATTCAGGAGACACAATTTATCGACGTTTATATTGTGAAACACCAACTTGTAGGTAGTATTGGGCTACCAAACCAAGAAATACGAAAAAATGGCCAGCTGGTTCCGAATCTAATTATTACAGGGTTCCAAAAACAAACTAGAGTCTTACTAAATACTTGCATGATTTTAAAAAGTCTACAGCATTACAAGTTTTGCGAACTCTCGTAAGGCCGGCAGCTGGGTGATCTTGAGATTAAATCGGAATATTAAAATCTCTTTTTATGATGAGTGGTGTAGAACCGTAAAACTGCCTTGTAAATTAAGTTATTTGTTTTGCATCAAATCATGATATGGTTGATGCTGCTAAAAATTCTGATTGGAAGGATAATGCAAACACATTGTTACGGATGGTGGTTCCACCTAAGTCCAGCTTATTGTGTTATCTGACTATCACACCTGGCGTCATAAGCGACAAATGTGTCCCTAAACGTACCCAAAGGAATTCCACTCAAAGCTATCTCTCATTGGCAGACACGATGTTTCTCTCCATATTAATGAGACAATCGGCGGTGCCGATCTGGAGGAAATGGATACAACGGTTGGTACTGCAGGCAGAACACTTGCCTCAATTAAATCTATCACGCAGTTTGCCAAGCCAGTTCATCTCAATCACAAAAGCTGACCAAGATTTAGAGGGGTCATGTCAGTCCGACATATAAAACCCTAAAATCATCCATAAGCGGTCGACTTGTGGATTAGGGATTGTTCAAATCATCTCCGTTCTCAGTTTTATAAGAAAATAGACATTACTGCATTCCTCTTACTTTTACGGACTATGCTGAATCGGATGAAAGACACTGATTCACAATCAATGTTCAATACTTTTTTTTCTAATTTCAAAGTTGCACTTCCACAACGAAGGCATTATATTACTGAACGTCATCACCAGAATTCGCTATGGTGTATTTGCTCTAAAATACGCCATCTACTAGATATTGCTGATGGAAATTTATATTTATGTCCAACGGGCATAATATTGCACACGTTCAGAATACCCGTACATATGGGAAATGTTTGCTAGATGAACTATTCCCCTGGGATGTTTCTAATAAGGTCGTTTCTGTCTACCCAATTTCATCTGCAGTCTAAGCATTGGCAATTCTTTACTCCCCTTTAAAACTCTTTTTGTTTCAGATTAGATGTATCATGCACTGGCGTCAGGCGAAAACTGGTGAAGAAAGTTTTCTGATATGCAGATATATTATATATTTTTAAGTTCCGATTTTTAGGTGAATGCAAGAATGATTTTCACAATTGAGATTATGCGCTTGACGGGCATATCATGCTGTTTACAGGTATATCTGAGATGTTGTGTGCATCATGATATAAACAATGTACCTCTCTCAGAAGAATGAAGGTAACTTGGGGAACGTACAGCACCATGGGATTCCCATTTACGTAAGATTACCCTTTACTTAAGAATGACTCTCTTGAAGCCCCTTGCGAAATTGTTATATACTTTAATTATTTATTTAAGATTTTATAAGATGTCATCAGGGATCGTAAATACAGCAGAGTGGCAAATTTCACCTACTCCACATCTTGTACACAATGGTGCATAAAGGTGCTTGCTAAAATCCGCGGTATACATGTGTGGGTTAGGAAGGAGTGCATAAGTGGGTTTTGTGGCGATTTTAGGAATATAATCAGCCATACAATCATGTTGGAGCACACCAGAAATTACCTTCTCACACCTCTGGAAATCGAACCCGGGTCTTTGGCGGGACGAGCTAATGCTTTGACAAGTAGACTACTAATCCACCGCCATGGGATGGTAAAGGGAGTGAAACGGGTTACATTTCTTTGGGTCGGGCTTCGTGTTGCAGTTCGTATGGCACATTCGCGAGATACCAGCATATGTGTATGTATGTAGGTAGGTAGGTAGGTGGGTATATAGGTGGATGTATGGGTAGTTGGTAGATGGGTAGGTAGGTAGGTAGGTGGCACTGAAGGGGAATACATGTACATGTAGTAGTTTTGAGGGTATACACATTCTACTTACTGATTAATGTCGCTAATTTTGGCACGACATTGTATAAAAATTAATGAGTCTGGAAAGGGGAAATGTGGGGATAATTCTCCCCTAAGGCAGTTTGTCTTTCTCCGGCAGCTATCGTACCTCATTCAGTCGAATAGACAACACATAAACATAGATGGAAATGATCTAAGATGTCAGTATGTGTTAGGGAAGGGATCTGGGAGGGGGTTGCCAGGAAGAACCATGGTTCACCTATTCAGTTGTCTTTCATCGACATGCGACGATATGGTGGC
The DNA here is from genome assembly GCF_037392515.1 of Haliotis asinina. Taxonomy (NCBI): domain Eukaryota; kingdom Metazoa; phylum Mollusca; class Gastropoda; order Lepetellida; family Haliotidae; genus Haliotis; species Haliotis asinina. The sequence goes on from NC_090288.1 coordinate 53,962,223, forward strand.
AGTAAAATGACGTCACCAGAGCTTTCTGTTGCCATGGGTTATTCAGCAAGTCCGACGAACTACTTTCCTGATAAACATCCACTGATAAGTTACTCGTACATTAATCGAACAGAAACTTGTTACGCCAAATTATGTCCTTAACACCGACCTTTTATTTTCTCGATTGCAACATAAGCAGGTATTTAATAAAAAAAACCAGAATAAATGTAACACGAATTATTTTCTTATTGTTTTTATTGAAGCTATTGACGCGTCGTACATTCAGATGTTTCGAGCAATCACTGGTACCTGTATAATCAATCATGTGAATATCGCCGTTAGAGATATTGTGGAGATCGGCTGAAATTCTCTTCAAATAATCTGAATGTACTGGTACATTTACTGGGGAGATGGGACAAGCGGCATGCATCGTGTTACAAAAGTATTTAACACAATAACTTACACAATAACTTAAGTGCCTGTCCTTTGTGAGATTGATTTGCCCTTTGGTTTCTTGCAAAATTTGACGAAGCAGTTCGGGCTTCTCATGGTGGTCATGCAAGATACTGACAACAATTGACAATCAGCGTGACATTGTATTGTTATATTTTATCATGATGAACCACTGTCGGTGACAGTGACATGAGACCTAAAAAATTGAGACATATGAAAACAACGTTTGCGTTTCCGTTTTGGTGGGGTATATCCTAATCAGTGTCAAGGTCCACACGTTCCTTTACACTAAACGCCTCTGATGTTTGTCTCTTATTTGCATCGATCGTGATATTTTCAAACTTATCCTATCTCACGATTTGCACTTCTCTCTCTTGCTTCGCGTGAGATAGGATAAGTATATAAATATACAATTTATAGTTAAAATTTCCAACTTTTTATTTCCAGCAAGTACATAATCATATTGATATTGTGAAAGGACTTTGGTTTTGTCTTAACACCTACGCCCTCTTACGTATGTGTTTGTGCATAGCTGGTGGTATAAATGATTTATGTTACAAATATACAACCTTTGTTCTCATATCTATACGTCCATTTCATGATGAAAGGAGTAACGGAAAAAAAAAACATCAGTAGAGAAAGAAAAACGTAGACACTTAATTCATCGTCTTCCGTTTCGCCTTTAAGCTATTGGGCCGATGATTTCAAAGTTTCGGAAGAAAGGTCTCTTTTATCTTTGTTTTGTCTACATGACAGGTGTGATTCATCACAAGTACACGTGCCAATCTTTCATTAGGGTTTTACACCGCCTGGGACATTTTCTCGTCGAAACGTTTATTGGTATTTTGATGACATATTTTTCTCTCGTGACCTTTACTGACTTAGAGACTGAAATACTGTGATGTGAAATACTGACAATGATGGCATTTGGCTTTGCCTTCAGTTAGAACTATGTTTGAAACTGCCTGCAAAATATGTTTTGCAGTGAGTTAGCAAACATGATCTGAAATTCTTTTCCCTATACCACATTTGCGCTAAAAGTATGACTGTTGATAATCAATTGTGTCTTATCAAATGAAGTTGAGATGGTAAATCCTGACCAACATTTGAGTCATGGGACAGAGATAGATGAAAGTAAGGTTGCTGGACGCAGGTGCCGGGTTAATTGGTCGATGGTAAGCGGTTTATGTTGGATGTTTAGACAGGTGATACAGGATGTAGGCCAGTGATGGATGGATGACGGAAGGCCAGATGGTTGTCAGATGTATTGTCGACATGACATAGGACAGTTAATGAGGATAGCTATCTTGATGGACTTATGTTTGGAAGCGTTTGATATTAAACTACAAATCAAAAGAAAATCTTTAATCATAAGAGGTTTTGAATATGTCTTTCGACACAGCATTAGGGACACAAAAACGGAAGAACGAAAACGTTAAAGGTTAAATAAACGATGAAATGTTTTAATGTAGAAATTTTGGGCTAATGGAAAGCAGCCTCCAACGTGCACTCCAGTCACTTACACCTCTGGATCTACATATTTTCATTAATGATTCGAAGTCTAACTCACCCTCGTGCCGTCACTAGACATGCCCATGCCTCACTCATTCCTTAGCGCTTTCCACATTATCCTTACTATGTTTCCTACAACACTACTGTCACGAAAGCGCCCAATGATTGTTATAAAAGCACGCATGCACCGCGATACCGACGTCTGACGTCAACAACCGTTTTCAGTTCGAGCCATATCAGCTCATTCAACACAACATGGTATCTTGTAGATTTTGGCACCCGTGGCGAGCCACCCCCTCGTGGTGGGTGCTGGGTAACACCAAGAGCTCGCCAAGCCCCCGTAGTGGGTGCATATTTGGTCCACCAACCTGTTTGCCATGGGTTGCGGCCCTGTGTCGGTGGAGGACGGGATGCTGGTGGTTGAGGGCACTTGGGAGTTTGGATGGGTGCTCAAAACTCCACTTTGGTCCTTACTTCACCTAGACGGGTGGTTCAATGGGCCCGATTCAATCAATCGGCTGGTCACGTCGAGCCCGGTGTTTGACTTTTTATGCTCATTACTTTACTTGTGGAATGATCTCTGTTCACAAAGTTTCAGAGAGTATATGAGATACTTACTTGGAGCGTATACCCAGAAAGCGGTGGCTCATGAGTCAATCTGGTTGATCTCGATCTGCTAGAGTATAACAAACCTGCATCCCTTTGGTGTTAGTTTGCTGGATTTCCGCTTACGTATGACATCGCCCTTGTTGGCGCTCCGTGGTGGGCAGGGAGCAGGTTTGCTGAACCATATAACATTTCAATATTGGGAAACAAAATGAAAAACAAACCAAAACGGCAGCTTTCAGGATCCGATTCTGAATAAGATATCTCTGACGATGAAACTTCTAAATTCTGAAAGAGATACTTGACCTCGATAACTCGTCATGGAAGCTGAAGGCGAACGTGCTTTAGCTTCATATTCACCATTTCTTTTAAAGAAAGGACTTAAAGGAAAGGCTGGTGAGTTAAAAAATGTTGAAATGTTTGCATTCTGGAGCTCTTCTTATAGAATGTGCTAGAAAAGCACAAGCTATAAATTTGATGACATCAATAAAGTTAGCAGATATCCCCGTAACCTGCTCGGCACACAAGACACTTAACTTCAGCAAAGGTATCATAAGAGACCGTGATCGCAGTCTTGCTGATGCTGAGGAAATTGTCTCAAAACTCCGAAGTCAAGGAGTTATTGAAGCCACACGATTTACATACCGCAAAGATGGTCGTGTGTATCCATCTAATACATATCTCTTGACTTTTGATACAACGGCTCTACCCAGTTCTATCAAAGTTGGCTGCTTTTCCATGCCTGTAGACCTCTACATCCCACGATCTACTCGTTGTTGTCAGTGTCAGAAATTCGGACATGGTCTGAATTCATACAAATGTAGAATCACTTGTGTCAGATGTGGTGAAATTGATCAGGACGGAAATACGTGCACTCGACCTTTGAAATGCTCTAACTGTCAAGGAAACCATATGTCCTCCTCGACTGAATGTAGTGGATTCAAATATCAGTCCCTTGTACAAAACATTAAATGTGAGCAGAAAGTCAGTTACTTGGATGCAGTGAAACAGGCAAAATCAGTTGCTTCTGCAAACAAAGCAGGGCAATCGTATGCGTCAGTCACTAAAACCGTAAGAACTATCAGCACGACATCTGTAGAGTGTCAAACGGATAATACATGGACAAATGATGAAACACCAAAACCAGTTTCTAATCCAGAAAACACAGTTCCGGTTCCAAAAGCAATGTCAGTATCCACGTCAACATCTGAAACCTCTGCGAAAGTCGACGATAAACATAAAAATGAAACTTCTAAACAAGAAAAATCAAACTGATCGAGTGGCAAAGTCAAAACCCCCTGCAACAGTACAACAAGTATGGGTTGCTCGGGGATATGGATACAGAGGTATCCCCCTATGTGAACATTAATGACAATGCCAGTGGTCACTCGCCCAAAAAGAAAGGAAGACCACTGTCACCATTTATTGCCCCTTAAATGACTAATACAGCCTTAATACAGTGGAACTGCAGGGGACTAAGGACCAATTGTAATGATTTACAGGTATTAGTGGAAGAGTTTACACCGTCAGCTATATGTTTACAAGCGACTTATCTAAAAGAAACTCATACTTTCGACAATTCAATGCATATCACACTTTTTCACCACAGGGGGTGAGGGCAAATGGAGGATCGTCAATCCTTGTTAAACAGAATGTTATTCACAGCCCTGTTATGCTCAAAACTAATCTCCATGCTGTTGCAGTGAGACTTACGTTGCATGTTGCTTTTACAATATGCTCTCTATATATCCCACCGTCTTCACCTCTTTAACTAGCTGATATACAAGCTCTTTACAATGAACTTCCTAAACCCTGTATTATTATGGGTGATCTAAATGCCCACAACCCACTATGGGGAGGTTCAACTACAAAAACCAAGAGTAAATTACTGGAGGATTTTATTTCAAACAACGATTTATGCATTTTTAATATTTACATCCTGACACAGGAACATATTCAGTCCTTGACACGTCCATTACACTGATTCACACTTACTAAAGGAATTTAAGATGTAAACCAGTTGTTAACTAGTAGAACCGAAATTGCAAATAAACTTGGAGAAACTTTAGCAAAACTTTCTTCTTCGTCCAATTATGACCCTAAATTCCAAACGTGTCAAAAACAGCAAGAAAAGAAATCTATTAATTTCAATTCCGATGATGGGGAAGAATACAATGAGATATCTTCTATTGATGAGCTCTATACTGCTCTTGATCAGGCTCACGACACCGCTTCTGGAGCTGATAGCATCCATTATCAACTCCTGAAACACTTTTTAAATGGCAGGCAATTTCAAGTTAGAGTTGGATCAACCCTGTTTGATCATTACAGTCAGGATCAGGGTGTCCCGCAAGGTAGTATTTCGTCTGTCACATTGTTTAGTATTAAAATCAACAGTTTATCAAAGGTTTTAAATGATTCAATCTATGGATCACTTTTTGTGGATGATTTTAATATTTCTTGTCGTAGGAAAAAATATACATACGATTGAACGCCAACTGCAGTTATGTTTAACCAAAATTGATGAATGGTGTCTTCAAAACGGCTGTAAATTTTCAAAATCACAAACTACTTGCATAAATTTTTTGCCGTAAATACAAACCACATAAGGACCCAGAGCTGCTCTTAAATGACACACCCATCAACGTTGTCAAGGAGGCCAGGTTCTTAGGTCTGATGTTCGACTCACATTTAACTTTTCTTCCGCATATCAAATCCTTAAAAACTAAATGCCTGAAGGCACTTGCTTTATTGAGAGTTGTGTCTAAATCAAAGTGGGGAGGTGATCAGACTACCCTCCTACACCTTTACAGATCACTTGGCTCCACAGTCTATGGTGGAGCCTGCAAAAGCAAGCTAAACCTACCTAAGCAACGTATGTTCTCGTCACGATATGGCTGCAATATTGCCGATGTGACACTAAATGTTAACTCACTTGCTGTTGTAGATTACGAAAGAGGACGATTGTGCCAAACGATAGGTTGAAAGCACGAAACACCAAGTCTACCAGTAACCTGCGTACTTATCCGTAACCTATTCGACTCTTTTTGTTCATTTCCGTGACGTCACAGGAATGACTGGCTAAATTTCGTAGCTCAGTCGGTCAGTTGTCGGGCTAACAATCCGAAGGTCGCGGGTTTGCGTCCGCCAGGTTCTCACAAACTGGTTGCCTGCCTCAATGACATGTGACCTACGGCTGAGAACGTCCTCACGAGAGATTGTGGTGCTGAATTCTAAAGATACTCCATTAATTTTACAGGAGTCGTGCTCTGTTTGTTTTGCGGGTTGTTATCTTTAAAATGTATTTGAACTTCATCAATAATTAATAGTCAGGACAAACACGCATTTTTGTATAAAAAATAAATTGCTTCCTAATATCCTAATTATATTATTACAATGTATGGTAACTGACATACAATTCGGAAATTAACAAGTGATTGGTTGACAGATGTATGTTGGATTCTAACTTCTTTTTTGTTACTAATAAGGCAATTATGATAAAATTAGATTACCACAATACTGATATACAACTAGTAAACAGTTAAATACAGTTATAAAAGAGTTTCAGTTATTAATATAAGTGTCCGTGTTAGAAATACGCATCAAAGATGCTCATGAACAGTCGAACCCCTGCATTTAGGATTACGAGCGAACAACATGCTCAACAATTGTCATGTCAAACTTCAAACTATTGGTTCCTAATAGCACAACGTGCATTGTATGGATGAAAATAACAAAGTGTGTCAAAATCACTTTCATGATTATAAAACAATAATGGCCACTGTCTAATGTACGATTGTGACGTCATACCATGTGCCTATGGATCGCTTCTCGAAATGGCGACCACCCGTCACCAAAGTCTGCAATGTCAAGTCACATGTTTACCAAAAAACTAGACAAAAACGTCTGGGACACATGTCAAAATTCGGAAATTTATCAGGCATCCTTTTGGTCATTTATGAGTGAAATTTGGAAACGTCCACCACAAACCATGTGATCAACGTTCAGTTTTTGGCTATGTATAGCCTGTGTTACGGTTGAAAATTGCCGTGACAAAAGGAATAAGGAAACCCCTCAGAACCAGCAAAATATGACACTGAGAAGCCTGAAGTTTTTTTAAAAATTGTATTAAACAGAAAGCAAGATACAGAGATTCACAATAGAGATGCATGTAAAATGCATCTGAGTCAAATCTAAAGTAATGGGTCACAAATATAATGTCAACTCAACGAAGTCTTGGTGTGAGAGTGGGAAACAGTTTTACTAAATGTAACTTAGCGAGCGGTCAGTCAGCGGTTATGTAGGTCAAGCTTTGAGGGAGGCAGGCAGAGTTATGTACTCCAGTTAATCTCTCTGTGTGTCCAGTGTACCACAGCACAATAAGCATCCATATAACTGTATATATATATATATATATATATATATATATATATATATATATATATATATATATATATATATATATATATATGTGTGTGTGTGTGTGTGTGTGTGTGTGTGTGTGTGTGTGTGTGTATATATATATATATATATATACTTTAAAGGCCTGTCGATAAAATACTAATAGCACTGAACATTTATGATACGAAATGTGACCCACAATAACTATCACACTAATCATTGTGACCCAGTAATAATTATAACTTAATCAATAATATAATATACACAAAATACACGCTCGTAACACCTACTTTTATATTGTATTGCCCTCTGTAGTTGAAATATTTGAGATTCCAATACAAGTTTTAATATATACACATCTATGATAGCCTAGTTAGGCTTACTGCCCATTGTCGACAGATATGTTAAATCGATTACCTTGTTTTCATCGCTACATGGCTGTAATATTGCCGATGCCATGTAAACTTTTAACTCACTGACTCAATAATAAGGACAGGATCTGTAGTTCCGGAGGATGGAGTTGCTGGAACATGGCTGTTGCTGAAAAGGAAGTTAACTAATGATATGTCATAATCATTCCTCTCAAACAACGTTGTGAAGAGTATTTATGTCGTACACTTGCGTAATCTCGACGTGACCCGTGAAGGTCCGGGGTAGAATAGGCCTTCGGCAACCCAGCTTGCCATAAGACGACTGTGCTTGTCGTAAGAGGCGACTAACGGGATCGGGTGTTCACACTCGCTAACAAGCATGTTCACGTGGGAATCGATGCTGTTAACATGCCATTCATTCAGACTGATACAAGTGTTCAATGGTGCCTATATTATCATATAGTTTGTCAACAAAATGCTTTTCATTGTCTATCTGAACTGCCCATATGCATTATGAAATCAAGGTCAAAGGTCTCAAAGCCAATAATCAAGCATACTCACGAGCAGCATCCGTGATCAGTGTCGATCGTTCAAAAATAATACGGCTATTAAAACGTATAGCATGCCAAGGATAACGTCTGCAGAACGTCATGAGGCCATATGGATGGTCCGTAGGGGAATTTCCACTGCCACCGGAACACCATTTCTGCACTGAAGAGACGCTGTCAGAACACAAATGACGTCATCGATCGGCCACGTTCTGGACGTCCACGTGTAACAAGGCCAAGACAGGACAGATGGATAACGGTCACCCATCTTCGCCACAGGCTTCAGACTGCTATGATGACCATCCTAGGACTTTGCCGTATTCACCCCTACACAGTTCCACAACGTTTTCGTCATCACGAGATCACAACACGACATACTGCCATACGACTTATACTGACACAACGTCATCGATAAGCTCGCCGAATGTGGTGCCGAAATTATGTCCTTAGACCCTTGTTTTGGTGGAGAAATGTTGTTTTTACAGATGAGTCCAGGTGTAACATTTCCCATAGTGATGGACGTCAACGTGCCTAAGATGCATGGGAGAACGTTATGCACAGGCCTGTGCCTTGGCGAGAAATCGCTTTGGTAATGGTGGTGGTTCCGTGATGATTTGGGGTGGATTTAACAGCACACCAAAGAACTCCTTTGCTGATTGTTCAGGGCAACTTAACTGGTGTTGGCTACCAAGGATAAGATTCTTCGACCTATGGCAATTCCTTTTCTGTAACGTCATGACCCTGGGTTAACATTCCAAAAGGAAAATACATACATGCATGCACCCATCCATCCATACGTACATCCATCCATCCATCCATCCATACATACATACATACACACACACACACACACACACACACACACACACACACACACACACACATACATACATACATACATACATACATACATACAATCGCATAGTTATAACAAACTAGTATGGAAACTAACTATTGTAAGGTGCACATGAATGATGCAACGACCCCTAGCTGCACTGTCTGCATTCGAATAGCCTCAAATTAGGAGGAATATGTTTCCGTGTCCTGAGGACAATCTTAAACTTCAAACAGGTTTTTCCTCGTTTATTGGGGGCAGAACATCCAGGATGTCGTAAGAGCAAAATGCATCACAGCAAATTACCCTTCGAACAGCAAATTATCTTCTGATATAAGCGAAAAGAGACAATCAGCATAATACCCTTTTAATACTTTGAATCCATTTTATCTGAATGCTTCTTTTGACACACATGATGAAAAGTTGTATTTTATGCTTATTTTTGTAACCTTAATGAATCAATTTACAACATTAATTGTCAAGGCGCACGGCTTCCGCATAAAACGACCCAGGATATGCTAATAAACCCAACAGAATGCCATCAATAATTCTCGTTAACAGACAACAAATAAATTTTGAAAGAAATAAGCTCCGGCAATGACTGTATTGAACTAATGCAAACAGCATTTCGACATTTGTCTATTACAGTATTGTGTATGAAGAATGAAGGACTCGTATTTGCCGGCTATAGCTACCTCCGAGGTATCAAAGGCCCATGACATACTATGTCAGTCTGTTATCACAGTGTGTCACTCGTAGTATGTCGCATTTTCATGACCATGTTTGGTTAGAGAATGAGACTTCAGTTTCAAAATACAGTCAAACACCGTTGTGTCGAACTCGTTGGGTCCAAGGGGAAAGTTCGACTTATCCGAGTGTTCGACACATCTGTCAGCATTGAAAAGACCAAGAACCAACACGACCACGTTGCTTATCACCTCGTTATTTTGCAGTAGGATACACATACGAACAATATATCTTTGCAATAAACGTTTACGGCAGTATTGATCTTTAAATTACAACATATACAAATGTAAATCAATTCAATCACTTTATTCGTCATGGCAAATAAATATACATACAAAAAGATAAGAACAAGAATAATTTAACAAACTCACAAGCGATCCCATTTAGTTGACAGCACTAATTCATTTTCAGTCAGTATAAAAAGTTGTATAGTTCATACAAACGGAATCGGAATGTACATACGTGTACATGTGGGGAATTTATCTATGACAGCCTCGTATTTTGTCTCTATTGTCTTAACAGATAATTTTCGCTTTTTAGGTGTAACATGCGATCCAGTTATCCCCCAGGGCTGATCGGGTCCTTCGCTGAATTGCCCTGCCATGTTACTAACCGTACTGGTTAAAAATATTGATCCTACACCTTAAATACTAAACCAAAAACAAAACATCAATTTAGATAATCCAACTCCGTTTTCCTCACTTCTCATTTTCTATTTTCAAGGAAATCACATGACCGCTAACATAGACTGTCACATGACAACAACATGCGCCATTGTTTGTTTAGAGATATCCTGTCGGTCCGTGATCAACGTGTCACTGGTAACAACTTAATCATGGTTAATTGTTTGAGTAAAATTCAGATGGTAAGGGTGCTAACAATGTGTGTATAGATGCGTAGTTAAACATGTCACTTGATTGTTGAGTCCGTTAATCGTTACTTTTGATCTTTAGGTAGCACGTTTATGAGGATGACTTCCGATTGCACGACTGAAGTTTTCAGTTGCAACAACCAGCTTTGACAGTTCGAGACAAAAGGGTAAATTTGTACTTGTTAGAGCCTTTGGGGACCCTAAAATGAGTTCGACACAACCGGGAATTCGACACATCTAGTTCGACACATCAGGGTAAAAATAATGATAAATATAAGGAAATGGGCAGGGACCGAGATGTCAGTTCGACACATCCGAGAATTCGTATCAACCGAGTTCGAGACAATGGGGTTCGACTGTATGGTCTTTATATTGTATTTTAATAACCTTGTCGATATTTATGTTTGCGTTTCAGCAACATTCTAAAAAACATTTTATGGAGGAAGATTGTCTTTTTTTAGAGTTTCCTTTTTCTATCTCATGAGTAACGACATTCCTACGGCAATAATAAAGTCACAGAATTGTTGTGATTTTCCGACAATATTTAACACAAGTACCTTTCATTCGAATTATTTCCTCGCTCAAACATGGCATGAGTGTCTAAGCCGAAGATCTACGCCCTTAAGAGTGAACCAGCCACAGTCCCCATTTAAGGGCAATGTTGAATTACGCCCGAATCAATTGTAGACGTCTTCCCATTTGTAACAGTTGACAACACAACATGGAGTCGTTTAGCTTTCGCCTTTCAAGGATGTTGCCAAATCAGTTGTAGACGTCTTCCCATTTGAAACAGTTGACAATACAACATGGAGTCGTTTAGCTTTCGCCTTTCAGGGATGTTGCCATTTTTCAACGAGATCGTGTGCAATACTTTACAGAAAGAATGAAACAAGAAGCGCAATTACAAATAATATAAAGGTAGACAACTGATATCACCCTCTTATCACTGACTGTCGCATTCGTCCCACTGAACAGACATAGACAAAAGGGTTGACACGTTCTTTGAACATTTATGTTTTGTAATTCATGTCAATGTATCATTCATGACATGTTAACGTGTTATAGTGAAACTTGATCACTGAGAACAGCAATGAGATACATATCGTACAACATTTGAGAGTTCGTAAACCATTCACACCACCTTATCACCTCCACAGGCGTCATACAGCCGGGCCTAAGTTACCTGTAATAAGAGGTTATAGAGCACTAACAATAATCGGAAAAAGCATACCGCCCACGGAGTATTACACATGACGTGATTTACCTTTAGCATTTGTGGATAGTGAGAACGCCAGCCTCGACATGAACTCCCAGTAGCAGTGTTTACAGGGTGATGACACTTTCTCAGACTAAGCTGTTCCATTACCCCTTGAGGGCATCACGTCACTTCCGTGTCAGCCACTCTTCACGAAGGACATCCCTCCACTTACACGAACATCTGGTACCGTACCACAGCCACGACAAACGTTTTTTACACCTCGTTCGTGAAACATCGGGAATTTGAAATAGCATCCTGCTTGAGTCCCATCAGAAGATGTCTCCTTGATGTGTGCAGCTTAACACCAAGGTTCTTATCGCTAGGCATATTGTTTTCTTTGGTTTCAGAAGTGCAGTGATACACGTGGTGTCGATATCTCATGTTCAGCCTGCTCATCTCTCAAATACAGATTTCTCAGCTAAAGCCAAGGTGGAAAGACTCCAGATGAGGGGGTGGGCGTTGTTAAGAGGGTCGACTCAATCCACAGACGTTAACTTCACATAACGAATCTCAAGAGACACCAATACGCTGTATACTGCCAGAAACGTTTGAAGAGTTTGTGGCCATATTCACGTGTCTCGTGATCTGAGGCATTCTTATACTGACACCTATCCTATAAAAGACACTTTTAAGCTCACTGAACATATTGCTATGTCTTTGCCTATAGTAATGTATACGAGTCACGTGTTATCTAAATATGTACTTAACACATTCCTATTTCCAATCTATTGTAGTGTATGCAATAAAACAGTACTTAGATGGCACTATATAGATCTACATATGTGGTTATCCTGCATGTTCCAGAAGAGATGTAGGTTATATACAGGGAGCAAGTCAAGCAGGTATTTTCACCCTACAGATCCTGGATATTTTGAAAGCTTACTTCTTGATGAATACATCTGATAGCTTCGTTACTTCACGGCAGTTGTATTTGAAATGCCCCCTGAGCTAGTGATGCCACTCTGTGCTCTGTATTGCCATATCATTTTGTTCTTTGTGAGTTTTGTTAATGCTGTGCAGTCATTTATGTTTAGCTGATATAGTTACTTTGTATATTGCATTACATTATCTGGCGTGTGTCGAATTATCTTCATTCATCCACTCTTTCATTTATAGCCACATACGGCATCATTGTACAGTGGTCTGCAACACAATATTCTGATGTGCATCTGTCAATGAGATTGATATAAAACATGTTTAAACATCATCAAACGCTGCGTCACCGAGCCTAACCACCATACCCGCTTTTCGCCCTTCACGACAAACCTGCATTCCTGAGGGGGAATTCTAACCCGAATCGTCATGGAACATATTTCAGTTTTCGAGGCGTCATACTTTCCTATGATTCTTTCCTTAAGTTGGCTGAATGAATGTCTTGTTTATAACCATTCTGTGATGGGGGTTCCCTCCAAGTGTAGTCTGTGTTTCATTTTCGGAGCCTTGCAACCTGAGCACGTCCTGAAAGACCCGTGGTTTAGGTGGCGCCTCTCCTGTCTGTAAGTCAGAAAAAAGAGACTTAACTTACCATAAGACTCTCGTTCGTCAGTAACACCTCTAATTCGAATCAAGAAGGAAGCTACACCAACTCCATCCATCATGCTTACCCAAACTGTACAAAAACGCTTGTGCAGTGCCAGATGTAATCACAGTGAAAAGGGAATCTCCCTCCTGAATAGTGGCTGCCATGGAGGTGACATTAGGGCGTAAAGTGATGATTCAGCCTGCCTCTTAGTTTGCTGCAGTGTCACAATCCTTTATACAAGGTTGTGAGGACTTCACGTCCGTTTTTATACGTGGACCTCGTAAATATCAGCGAATGGTCATATTATCAAACACAGCAGTAAACCAGTTTATTTTTTTTTCAGGGATAACAATACTCAGTATTACTTTTTCCAAATATGCTTGTCTCGATAACACACTGACACGACTAAAGCCCTGTTATAGTCCAACGCGATGGCAATGTCATCCAGTAGTAAACTAAACTAAAAGAGCTAAAATATAAAACAATATTTATGGCATTCTATTTATCGAACTGGTGTTCTCATCCCACATGTACCATGAATCGCGCTTCACTTGCAGTATTGAATAAATGAGGTACATCCGTGGATGATTTCTTGTACATAATTATATGTACAAAACGTTGGTCTATAAACGTTTAACATTGTGTCTGGAGAGGCGGATTGATTTCCGTTCATCGTTAAGATTGTAATTATCGTGCAAGATTCTATTTATTCTATGCTATCCGTTCTATTCATTATCGCTCTGAATTTATTATAGGATTACACGGGATTTGAACTCCATATGCATGCTGTGAAAAACTAAAATTTAAATATTTTAAAATGACTGTATACATACAGAGACAAATAGGAAGACATCACACCCTGATTGGACATCATCTGTACATGGGGGAATCGCGTGACTGTCGCTAGTTCCTCCTGTATGGGCGTAGCTGCAAAACTGGAACATCCATCCCGTTTGTTAACATCCGACTGATGATTCGAACGGGCGACTTTTCATTTAATTAGTGTTGCAAAACGTGACGTTCCTCCTGATTACCACATCGTGACTCCACAATTAGACATATTGCGTTGGGTATTGATTCCTATTTCTATCGCTATTACTTTACTGTGACGAACGTCTGGTTGCAATTGCAAATAAATTACTCTCATTCTGCTGCGATGCATCCGTCACGTTAATCCCACTCTGCTGTTTTTACATATACCTGGAATGACTGTTTGTAATAAACCCTCGAACAAATTAGAATACGCGCATAAAGCACGCAGGTCAGACCAGTAAGGCATCAAATACATTATATCAACGACATTGACACAGGTAGGGGGTAAGGACGATGTACATGATTCGGGATAAGGATGGAACCCGACAGTTATGATAACAATGATAGAAGCCAATGGTAATACATAAACATGTAAACATATCCCATCATCTATAATGTATTACCATTGGCTTCTATCATTGTTATCATAACTGTCGGGTTCCATCCTTATCCCCAATCATGTACATCGTCCTTACCCCCTACCTGTGTTATGTAAACATATCCCATCATCTATAATGTATTACCATTGGCTTCTATCATTGTTATCATAACTGTCGGGTTCCATCCTTATCCCCAATCATGTACATCGTCCTTACCCCCTACCTGTGTTATGTAAACATATCCCATCATCTGTAATGTATTACCATTGGCTTCTATCATTGTTATCATAACTGTCGGGTTCCAATCAGCGCTTGTTTATACTGGCTTCCAGCTTTCATTAATTCATTCCACTTGTTACTTTGTTATTGTTTTACCTGTACATATAAATATAGCTCTGTACCCCATTCTCTATCACCTGATGAAGGAGTAAGCATTAACTCCGAAACGTTGTGTTCTCATATAAAGAAGTTGATATCCATAAAATCTTCGTTCTTATGCATTTCACTTCTAAATGCCCTTCAAAGACTTCACTTAATTATGATTAAATAAGTTCTCAACTCTGTGACATAAGTGTGACATGGCCATATAGAGTGATGTAGAGTGCTATACAAGGACTATATTTTAGAATCATCTGCAAATAGACATATTAAAGGGAAGGTACAGTTTCAAGTCTGTTTGCTGTCCTTAAGACATATTGCTTTAATCGTCTTAATTGCTAACCCCTCTTGCATTGTACGGCCACTATTATATAGTGATATAATTTGTAGTGATTTGTGGCCTAAGTCAATTTTAGAATAAACAAATTATATCAGATTTCTTGGTGGAATGGTGAATCTTTTGTGGATTGGTTCTCGATTCACTTCTTAGTTTCAACGTAGAAGTGTGCGCGAAGTTAAAAGCCACAAACTCTTTGTAAACTAGAGATCTCTTTTCACAACCGTCCACTATTTTCTTCCTGCTAAACCACAGGTTTCCATCCTGACTACTATGGCAAATAAATGCAAAGACAATTAATTTGTTTACCTAGCCGTAAAGGACACAGATAAGGGCATCCTTCTTTTGCAGTATGTGTAGTTCACGAGGACCCAAGGCTGTCTCTACATTTGTTTAGTGGATGTGACGGATGCTGCCATTAGACCTGACATGCAAGTTGTCTAGAGCGTATTGTCCCAGAGTGGCACTTAAGGGGAACAGTGGTCCGGAGAACATACCGTTGAGAGGAACCTTTACTTAATTGGCTGACCCATTGGTTAATGTCATCGATTCTTGAAGGACTTTGTAGAACCTGCCAGGAGTTGATGTGTCTCGACATGAGAGAAACCCTTACCTGAAAGAATTCTTCACAAAACGAATTTTGTCTGTCTCCAGTAGGTATTTGTTCTATGTCCGATCTGATAAACAACACACGAACTCAGATGGTAACAGTGCATTTGTAAGTGGAAATGGGAAAGAGGTTTCGATTTAAGATTATAACATCACCTCAAGCAAATCTTCATTTCTGTGTTCAGCGATAAGTCAATGCATACAGTCCGTCAAGATACTGTTTTCAAGACAGAAATGCATTTGTGTGTATTGTGAGAGGATCAATGTGCACATGGTTCGGTGAGGGGTTGCAGGATGTGTATACCGTGTTGTTCGAGTATGCACATAATGATAAGTATAATATGCACCGATGTTTTGTGTGAAACACTCGCAACAGAGCAGTAATAATCCATATTCCGTCCAATCATATCGCCACTTTTCTTTAAACGAGAAGAAAACTTTTTTCTTCTCGTTTAACACAATTGGGCATATTGCTTACAAGTATACGTACCCGCGTTATTCTGAGATCTCACGCCGATTCTTAGCGTTAAGCTGTACACATGACCCACACTTTTTGTGGTATGAAGCTATTGAAGGACAGAAATTTGACTCAGACGATTTCATTAGACCTTGCCCAGAAAAGTGGTACAAAAAGCCACCTGGTGGCCTGACATTACTGGGGTTGAAACAGGGGACACTAGAACCACACCACATGGTGTTGGTAAGGTCAGTCGTTTATCAATTTCCACAACCGGAGTTCGATTGCAAGGCATGTAAGCCATGATATTTTCCATCAAGGAAAAGGAACTAACGATAAATATCTACAATATGAAAAATCAGAAAAGCAAGTGAAGCCTTTATGTTATCTGTACTGTAAATTTTCATAAACAAACATGTTCACAATGTAAGTGAGTTACTATTTAACGTGTCTCAGCCATATCGTGACGAAAACAAATTATACAATAAAGATCAAAGCAATTTGAAGAGTAACACCTGTCGACAATGGACAGTAAAAATACTAGCGTATCACTGTTATGAATATAAAACTAGCATATAAGACTAAAACGTTTTAATTAAATCAGATAATACAATATGAAACACTGTGTATACACAGTCAACAACCGGCATTCACGATGGAATCGATAACATGTCATTCTTGCTGACAGATACCAGTGTCCCATGGTGGCTCGTGACACTGGCTTAATTACCACTACGTTTGCCAACGAAATACTTGTAATTTAGTAAGCCACTGCAATAAGCAAATAACAGCATGTCTTCGATGCACTTCAACCGTCACCGAACCAGTTTCGTTGCAACGTACTATTTTCGGCCCATGATAATAAGACGAGTGTTTTCGAAGATGCACTCCTGGTGGATGTGTCAGCTTGTTGAGGGCTGGAACATGCATGGACAAACAATAGACAGCCTACCTGATCAGCATCCCTCATTTAGATTACACAACGCCTTTCACCTCATTTGAGTTAACATGGTCTTGAAAGGCAACATGCAGGACAAATGAATTCATAATATCAAACGGAGGACAGTTTAGTGTCAATTTGCTTTGATCAGAATGTATATAATGTAATGTATATATTCTTAAGAAACACAGGATATTCTGTTCTGAAGACTTAATATGCATTGCAGACCCGTGAAGGTCCCGGGGTAAATTGGCCTTCAGCAACCGATGCTTGCCGTGAAAGGCCACTATGCTTGTCGTAAGAGGCGACTAACGGGATCGAGTGGTCAGACTCGCTGACTTGGTTGACACATGCCATTGGTTCCCAATTGCGCAGATCTATCCTCATGTTATTGGTCACTGGATTGTCTGTTCCAGACTCGATTATTTACGGAGCGCCGCCATATAGCTGGAATATTGCTAAGTGCGGCGTAAAACTAAACTCACTCACTCACTAATATGCATTGCAAAATCATTTGCGGGTTTAGTATTATAGCATACAGTCATATACATTTCAATTTTCCCTGAAATGCTTGCAGTATAGTAAGAACGTATTAAGTGTATAGTGTCAAGGTTAGAGATGGTACCCTACAATCCATGCATGTCGTAATGGACGAATAACGGGATCAGGTGGTCAGGATTGGTGACTTGGTAGACAAACGTCATGGTATCCCAATTGCGTAGTTCTTTGTTGACATTCTGCTGATATCTGAATTACAGACCGTTGTCGAAAAGCTGAAATGTGGCAGGTATGATATGATCAGACAATCACTTGAAATATGTACAGAAACTTTCTTTCCTTCACTAGAACAACGAAAAAGGATTTGGAGTAATGGCCTGTATTAGGTTAAACAGAACTGAATAAATGTCCGTCTTTTTCACTTGCTCGAGGTCAAAGCAATCAGGAAACACTGCTGTACGACCAACGACTTCGTATTGATCATAATAGCAATGTATTGGACTTTATCGGAAGTAATCAGTACGTTTTTCCTTAGAGAGCAAACGCATGTCTTTTTATTAACTTAACCGAGGACACTTTTGAATCGGTGACTTTTAACATCATGACAAATTGTTCTGTCCATACTGGTTGCTCCTAACATCGTACATGGGTTAAGGTAGGAAGTATATGAGCTGATGAATGAGAAGCAATTTGTACACGATAAATGTGAGAATGTCATGTAACCCTATTTAAGCATTAAGATAGTCTCCGTCTATGGTTGTGTGTGATATGACGAGATTTCTCATTGACATTTACACAATGCATACTGAGAACACTATCCCATGCATGAAACGGTACGGTAGCATGGATACAGAATAATGACGCTAAAATGGGAAGATGGGGATACAGTGGATGTACCATGGCTTCAAATGGATCTTCTCTAATCATAAACTCAACTAGATTAACATAGAGAGACCACTTTAATAATTTCGTATTATCAAAGGTCCGCATTTCAGTGTGTCAAGTGTACAAGGAAACACAAATGAGTACCACACATTCGTGTTTCTTCGTAATGAGTTTATCAAAGTAACTTTGTGTTCAAAACTTTCACTTGTCATGCCTAAAAATACGGATCGATCGATTTACACAGGAGTACTGTACAATACTGGATCGCGTGTTACTGTTTAAATCCAGCATTTACATTTCACTGCAGAATTATTACAGATGTCGTGTATATGCAGCATAAAATACAATGGTAAGGTAGAAACACCATGTTTCATCAGTAATACAACACGCCATAGACTGTTAGAAGCAGTCAATATTATTGTCGTAACTGACACACATGTTTTGCGGCCAGATTGGAAGGCTGGGTTTCCGCAAAGAGATCATGGAAAGATAAATAAACTTTGAGGTTTGGCAGTTCTGGACATTTGTTATTTTGTGCCTCGTAGTAATGAAGTATCTCTCTTAACATTATCAAAACATGGTTTAAAGTTAGTCTTACTGCATTTTAAATGTTTTGCTTGCCAGTTACAGTGATCATTATATTATTGTAAATTATAGTGTTTTAATGGGTTGTTAAATTTTCTCTCAAATCCACGAATAATAAATTATTTTGTCATTTGTAAAAACTACTCTCCCACCTACTACTGTATCGTTAACGAATGTAATACGTGATTCCATAATACTTGTGATTTAATAATACGGAATAAACAGATGGACATTTGGTTCAGAGTTCACAAAATGTACAGTGTGGAGAGTCAACATGACACATTTTATATAAAGTTTTGTTTGTGAACATAATGTCATGTTGTCATGTGCAAATTTGAAGTAAAACCATTTCAAGTTGACACTTTGAGTACATCTTTTTACCATCATGTATATACTTTTCGTTTTAGAATCAAGCTATAATTTATTAAACTGTCTTTCTCATTTCATGCATTCAGGAGGTTCGTTTGCGCCCAATGAAATTGGATAAAAATGTTTACTGTCTTTTTTTGTTCTCTAAGGTTTAAATGGTTAGAGGGTATGACATGACACTCCAGTTTACATACTTTTTAATTCAGTCATAAAGAGAGGTTTGTAAACCTTGGAATCATAAATAGTCCACCTTCCTATCAAACTTTGTCTGTACATCTACTCAATTACAGTGTCTGTCATCATTCATAAGAATCGCTGATCATTACTATCCATTCGAAGTACTCTGAATATAATACTGGTTTTCTATCTATTTTTATATTATTATCCCACCACATTGGATTGCTAGTTCATCATAAGGTAGTTCTACATTTTCATAATGCTTAGTAAGATTAGACGGCTAGCCTGGAGTACATCTCCCTGAAATATATGTGAGACATGTGCCCGTAAGCTAGACTTAAGTGTTTCCATGCTAAAATGCTTGGATTAACGACGGAGGAGATATCGACTTGTTTACCACGGGTTCACAATAAAATATTGGTATCGGTGAAATATTGAAATATTTATGGATATATAGGACACGTATTCATGTAAATCAGAATGTAATTATGAAGTCTTTTTCATAATATGCGCGTTATGAATTACTTTCAAATGTCATTAAACAGTAATCAGATGAGTGAGTGAGTGAGTGAGTGAATGAGTGAGTTTAGATTTACGCCGCACTCAGCAATATTCCAGCTATACGGCAGCGGTCTCTAAATAATCGAGTCTGGACCAAACAATCCAGTGATCAACAACATGAGCATCAATCTGTGCAACTGGGAACCGATGACATGTGTCAACCAAGTCAGGTAACCTGACCACCAGATCCCGTTAGTCACAGCCTACGACAAGCATAGTCGCCTTTTATGGCAAGCGTGGGTTGCTGAAGGCCTATTCTACCCCGTCCTTCACAGGTCTGTAATCACATAACATGATGTTGTGACTTACATGATGGATATATAACTGGAATATTGCTGAGCGATATCTTAAACAAGAACCAACATATGTAACATCTCTGCATGATTTTGATTCCTTTACTTCGTGACAATGTTCGAACACTTCACAACATCGATTTATAAAACTTCTTCGTGTGATTTTTAACAATCCACGACAATGCATAGACACGTGACCTGTGTACTATTGATTCTTGTCGCTTGTCGACAACAGTATCAGCGAACTGACCAGGTCAGCCGTGATATTTCCTGACACAAAGTTTGTGGAAATCAACACCACCTCCTATACTGTAACATGTAGGAGGTACGAACGCCACGAGAAAAGTTACGAGTTACAAGGCTCTCGAGAGCTTTGTAAAACGAGGCTCAGGTCTACCTGCAGCAAACTATGAATTATTCATTTCTGTTTACGGTAAGAATCTTTTTGTGAGTAAACATAACGGCTGCCATACTTTTACCATGATGATTGTACATACTGAATGACATGTGCTCGCTCAGGTAATATATTTATATTTTGGTTAGTGTTTATCATGATAACCGGCAAACTACGTTTGAAACCAATTTTAAAAAATATGTAAATCAAGAAAAAAATCGGACAAATTAGGTGTGAAACTATAGATTCATCACCAACACATGTATTCTAAAATTAACAAAATTCGTAAATCAAGAAAAAGAAATTACAATAAAAGTTTCGTCTAGATGCCATATACTTTGGTTATTTTCGCGGTGCGAGGCACTATGTTAAATGGTTTCTACATTCATGTTTTCCACCATTTTTCTCCATTAACATGTATGCTAGGACAAGGGTAATGTGACAAACTTCGCAAGAAGAAACCGCGTGTCCTTCAACAGCTTTTGAATCCGTTTCGTCCAGAAATCGATATCAGGTATTTTCTAGCGCTGATGTTCTGTATTTACTGGATCTGAATAGGTGTTTTTGTCAGGGGACTAGATTAACATTTAGTTTCTGACACGAACATATTTGTAAACATATTTTATTCAAATGAAAATTCTAAACTGGAAATAAAAGGAAGCCCAGAGACTTTCTTCATTTCCATGTCATGCACCAAATAGTACTGCCATAATAAACATGGACGGTCCATGTTAATGTGCTTCTTTATAAAGCATTTTAGAAGTTGCATAGATGAAGGAAAACCAAGTTCAATGGATAGTCCAGCAATAACGGTGCTCGATAACGCTGCTACTACCAACACCGAAACTCATTGCGAAAAGGAGGTTGACTATCCATAGAACTGTGTTTTCCTTCACGTTAAAGTCGTAACTACCCACTTGAAAACTTCAATCCGAATTACATAAAAGTACCTACAAAATGAGTAAACGAATTTATGTTGTTAATTGAAATTACGATCTACAAATGTGATGCACAATTCTGGTCTGACTGCCACTTTCTTGGCTCAAAGTACAACGACGAGCCGACAGCCCGACTCAGACAAAGATGCCAGTATTCGTGTACTTTGCAAGTTGGTGTACGTGCTTTTTCCGAGGAAATATGCAGTAGAGACCGCTGAGGTACTTTGTGAATGGGCCAAGTGTGTGATAATGTTTTTCTTGGAATGAATGTCTGGTAGTAGTACAGGGCACCAGGGATGAAGGGATAGCCTCGTGGGTAAAGCGTTCGCTTGTCACGCTGAAGGCCTGGGTTCGATTTCGCACATGGATACAATGTGTAAAGCCCATTTCTGGTGTTCCAAGCCGTGATATTACTGGAGCATTGCTGAAAACGACGTGAAACCTGTCTCTCACGCTAAAGTATCATGATCCAGAGTATAATTATATACATCTTATTTCATATCTTCGCTTACGTCTTCGCTTCATATTTGCTGAGTGATGACCAACGAACGTTATTATGTTGTGCTCAACATATATTGAAACACAACGCTGGAAAATAGCTATTGTCAGATGCACATGGATGATGCAGCGACTCCTGGCTGTACTGCTTGCATTCAAATAGTCTCAAATTAGGAGGATTATATATCCGTATCTTGAGGACAAACTGCAACTTCAAACAGGTTTTCCATGTTTATTATAGAATGAGAGCAGAACATCTAGGATTTTGTCAGAACAAAATACATCACTGCAAATTACCTTCTGAACAGCAAATTATCTTCCGTAAAAGATAAAATAGACAATGGCCATAAGATCTAAATATTTCCTTTGACTCACATGCTGAAAGGTTTTTATTCCCATTTTTGTGATCTGACTGAATCAACTTACAATTGTTTATTCTTTGGAAAGGTACACGGTTTCCACGCCAAGCTAATACATTCACCCGGATTCCATCACTGATTCATCTTCAGAACATCA